>NC_047088.1:20648180-21320055 GCF_902459505.1 Geotrypetes seraphini
AACTACATCGGCGCCACCGGCGCCAGGTAAGCCGGCTAAGAAGCCTTCCACCCTTGAGCGCCCTCCCACCTCGGTGGCGACACCAGCTCTTTCGGCTCCACGCCGAACCAAAAAGCGCTCCGCTCCGATATCGGTGAGTGCCTCGTCATCGGCCTCCTCATCGCCGGAGCGTAGAGCGGCACCCATGGAACCAAAGCAGAAAAAAGTGGTTCCGGTGCCACCCCTGGATGACCGCATTGCGGCCATCCTCCAGGATAAGTTGCAGGAACAACTCCAACAGCAACTTAAACAGCTCTTGCCCTCTATCCTGGCACCGCTACTTTCGGTACCAGACCGGCCCGAGCCCCGCACCGTCCAACAGGTATCCACGCCATCGGTACCTATGGACTCCTCCATGCCCATTCTCTCGGCGCCACATCTCCAGGCCCATGCCGAGGCTGTCGCCTTGACGACGACCGATCCTCCTCGGGACCGAACGGAACACCGGTCTTCCCGCGAACCTGACCGGCACCGTTCTTCCCGGGACCGAGACAGACACAGGTCTTCATCCCCCGGTACCGTCTCGGTACGCTCAGGTAAATCTCGGTCTAAAACTCACCATACTGAGCCTTCCACTCCAGTCTCTCGACACACGCACACCGATGTCAGAGACCCGGACCTCTGGGAAGAATCCCCCCTCGGTACCGAGGAGGATGCATCGTCGTCGGACGAAGAGCCTTCGGCCCCCGATACCACATCTAAACCTGAGCAATCTTCCTTTTCTAAATTTCTCAGGGAGTTATCAGGGGCCTTATCCTTGCCTCTGGAATCTGACTCTAAGAAGTCACAGGCTTTCCTGGAGGCATTAGATTTCGATCAACCCCCTAAAGAGTTCCTAAAGTTGCCCGTGCATGACATCCTACGGGAAACTTTTTATAAAAATTGGGAGAATCCACTGACTGTCCCTGGGGCGCCCCGTAAACTGGATAGCCTTTACAGGGTTATTCCAATCCCGGGATTTGATAAACCCCAGCTGCCCCATGAGTCTCTCCTGGTAGAGTCCACTTTAAAAAAGACTCAGGGCTCTAGTGTTTATGCCTCCACCCCTCCTGGCAGAGAGGGCAAAACTATGGACAAGTTTGGCAAGCGGCTCTACCAGAATGCCATGCTTGCCAACAGGGCAAACAACTACTCTTTCCATTTTTCTTTCTACCTGAAACATCTGGTAATGCAACTCTCCGCCATGCAAAAGTACATGCCGGAGCACAAGGTTCCACTATTCCAGCAGCACATCTCCAGCCTGCTTCAACTGAGAAAATTTATGGTGCGCTCTATCTATGACTCTTTTGAGCTCACCTCCCGTGCATCTGCCATCGCTGTGGCTATGCGCCGCCTGGCCTGGCTCAGGGTCTCTGATCTGGACGTCAACCATCAGGACAGACTAGCCAACGCCCCATGTCTGGGAGACGAATTATTCGGAGAGTCCCTGGATACCACCACACAGAAACTCTCCGCCCATGAGACCAGATGGGATACTCTCATTAAACCAAAAAAGAAGGCGCCTCCTGCTCGTCCTTACCGACCGCAGACTTCTTATCAGCGCAGGTTCTCCGCTAGGCCGCTCAACCCACCTTCGCAGCCAACACCAACACACCCAGGCTCGTGCACAGTCTAATCAACCTGCCAAGCCTCTTCCTCCTGCCAAACCTTCTCAGCCCTTTTGACTTCTCTCTCCAGGGCTTAGCCAGTCTTCCACCCTCATTGCCTCTTCCTCAGCCAATCGGAGGCAGGCTACACATTTTCATCAGCCGTTGGGAGGTCATCACATCGGACCAGTGGGTCCTCAACATCATCCGCCACGGCTACTCTCTCAACTTCCAGACTCTTCCACCAGACAATCCTCCCGTAGAGTCTGCTTCTCTTTCAACTCAAACCCCCCTCCTTCTGAGGGAGGTCCAATCCCTCCTTCTTCTCAATGCCATCGAAGAAGTACCTCCGGAACAAAGAGGCCGGGGATTCTACTCCCGTTACTTTCTAGTTCCAAAGAAGACAGGAGACCTACGTCCCATTCTCGATCTCAGGGACCTCAACAAGTGTCTAGTCAAGGAGAAGTTCAGAATGCTCTCCCTTGCCACGCTTTACCCTCATCTCTCTCAGAACGACTGGCTATGTTCCCTGGACCTCAAAGAGGCCTACACTCACATCCCAATCAATCCAACTTCACGGCGCTACCTCCGATTCCAGGTGCACCATCGCCATTATCAGTACAAAGTGCTACCTTTTGGCCTCGCTTCATCACCCAGGGTGTTCACCAAATGCCTCATTGTGGCGGCGGCCTTCCTCAGGTCTCACAACCTTCAGGTGTTTCCCTACTTGGACGATTGGTTGGTGAAAGCACCTACGTCTCCGCTTGTGCTACAAGCCACTCATCATACCATCTCTCTCCTCCATCTTCTGGGGTTCGAGATCAACTACCCCAAGTCGCACCTGTTTCCCACACAGCGCCTTCAATTCATTGGAGCAGTTCTCGACACCACACTAATGAGGGCGTTTCTCCCCTCCGACCGTCAGCGGAATCTGCTCCGCCTGTGTCGTCAGGTGCTCCTTCATTACTCCATTCCTGCCAGACAGATGATGGTCCTCCTGGGCCACATGGCCTCGACGGTGCATGTGCTTCCCCTGGCACGACTCCACCTCAGGACACCTCAATGGACTCTGGCCAACCAGTGGTCACAGACCTCGAACCTTCTTTCTCATCCCATCTCTGTGACATCGTCTCTTCAGCGATCTCTACAATGGTGGTTGAACTCCTCAAATCTTTCCAGGGGCCTTCTTTTTCATCTGCCCCCGCATTCCATGATCATTACCACGGATGCCTCCCCTTATGCATGGGGAGCTCACCTGGGAGACCTACGCACCCAAGGTCTTTGGACCCCACAGGAGCGTCTACATCACATCAATTTCTTAGAACTACGAGCCATGTTCTACGCTCTCAAGGCCTTCCAGCACCTTCTTTGTCCTCAGGTTCTGCTCCTGTGCACGGACAACCAAGTCGCCATGTACTACATAAACAAACAGGGCGGCACCGGATCTCGCCTCCTTTGTCAGGAGGCTCTTCGCATTTGGACCTGGGCCACGGCCCGCAGTCTCTTCCTCAAGGCTGTCTATATCCAGGGCGAACAGAACTCCCTGGCCGACAATCTCAGTCGCATCCTGCAACCTCACGAGTGGACTCTGGATCCTCCCACGCTCCTCTCCATTTTTGCTCGCTGGGGCACTCCGCAAGTGGACCTATTTGCAGCTCCTCACAACCATCAGCTGCCCCAGTTCTGCTCCAGACTCTTCTCTCCTCACCGTCTGGCCCCGGATGCATTCCTTCTCGATTGGACGGATCGGTTCCTCTATGCCTTTCCTCCTCTACCTCTGATGTTGCGGACTTTATCCAAACTCCGCAGGGACGGAGCCACCATGATCCTCATAGCTCCCCGGTGGCCTCGTCAACACTGGTTCTCCCTCCTGCTTCAACTCAGCTCCAGGGAGCCCATTCCTCTACCTGTGTTTCCTACTCTACTTACACAGCAGCATCAGTCTCTCCTACATCCCAATCTGTCTTCGCTCCACCTGACAGCTTGGTTTCTCTCGGGCTGACCTCTCCAGGAAATCTATCTCAGCCTGTCCGTCTCATTTTGGACGCCTCCAGGAAACCGGCCACTCTCCAATGTTACCATCAGAAGTGGACCAGGTTCTCCTCTTGGTGCCTCCGTCATCATCACAATCCCACCTCTTTAGCGGTGGAAACTGTTCTGGACTACTTGCTCTCCCTGTCCAACGCAGGCCTCAAGTCTACATCAATCAGAGTCCATCTCAGTGCCATCACGGCATTTCATGAGCCTGTCCTCGGAAAACCTCTCACGGCTCACCCTCTGGTTTCCCGATTCATGAGGGGCCTCTTCAACATCAAACCACCTCTGAAGCCTCCTCCGGTCGTCTGGGACCTGAATGTGGTGTTGTCTGCCCTTATGAAACCTCCTTTTGAGCCACTTGCCACAACTTCACTCAAATTTCTGACATGGAAGGTGCTTTTCCTCATTGCCATCACCTCTGCCAGGAGGGTTAGTGAGCTTCATGCACTAGTTGCCGATCCACCGTTCACTATTTTTCATCATGACAAGGTGGTTCTGCGCACCCATCCAAAGTTCCTCCCCAAGGTGGTCTCAGCTTTCCACCTCAACCAGTCCATTGTGTTGCCTGTTTTCTTCCCGAAACCTCATTCACATCCCGGGGAACAGGCATTGCACAGTCTTGATTGCAAGCGTGCCCTGGCTTACTATCTTGATCGTACAAGGGCTCACCGCTTGTCCCCTCAGCTCTTCCTGACCTTCGACCCGAATCGTTTGGGTCGACCGGTCTCTAAACGGACGCTATCCAACTGGCTTGCAGCTTGCATCGCGTTCTGTTATGCTCGGGCCGGTCTGTCACTGGACGGTGCTGTCACGGCCCACAGGGTGAGAGCTATGGCCGCTTCTGTTGCTTTCCTCCGTTCCACACCCATAGAGGAAATCTGCAAGGCGGCCACCTGGTCCTCAGTTCACACATTCACTACTCACTACTGTCTGGATGCTTTCTCCAGACGGGATGGGCACTTCGGCCAATCTGTACTTCAGAATTTATTTTCCTAATGGCCAACCATCCCTCCTCCCTTTTTGTTAGCTTGGAGGTCACCCATGCGTAAAGAATATGCTGCCTGCTTGTCCTGGGATAAAGCACAGTTACTTACCGTAACAGGTGTTATCCAGGGACAGCAGGCAGATATTCTTACGTCCCACCCACCTCCCCGGGTTGGCTTCTTAGCTGGCTTATACTAACTGGGGACCACGCACTCCTCCGTCGGGCGGGAAGGCACTCGCGCACGCGCGGTGCGGCCAACTAGAACTTTCTAGTAAAAAGGTCCGTACCGGGGGCTCCGTCGGTGACGTCACCCATGCGTAAAGAATATCTGCCTGCTGTCCCTGGATAACACCTGTTACGGTAAGTAACTGTGCTTTCTGTACTAGTGTTTAAGCCCGTTACATTAATGGGTGCTAGAGTACATGTCTGTCTGGTTTTTTTTTTTAATTTGTCTCTCTCTCCTTGGATGCTGTCTGTCTGTCATTCTTTCTGTCTGTCTCTCCCTGGCCCCCTGTCTGTCTATCTTTATTTCTAACTCTATCCTCTTCCCTCAATCCTGCATGTGCCCTTTTTTCTTTCTCCTCTCCACTTCCTTCCAAGGTCTGCTCCCCTTGTCCCTCAGACTTCCATTCAGCGGCTGTCCCTCCTCTCCCCCACACTTCCATTCAGTGTCTGTCTCCCTCTCTCAACCCCTTCTATCTACTGTTCACCCTCTGTCTTGCCCCTTCCTTTCACTGCCCTCTCTTCTCTTTCCATCCAGTGTCCGCCCTCTCTCTCTCTGTTCCATATGGCATCTCCTCCTTCTTTACCCCCTTCCTTTTCCCTTGGTCTGGCATACATTCCTCCTTCCCTCCATGCCCTGCCATCTCTTCTTCCCTTCAAGCCATTCTCTCCCCCTCTGCTCCCTTTCCTCCTTGAACTTCATCGGGCAGCAGCAGCATTCACAATTCATTGCTGTTGCCGGCTTCAGGTCTTCCTCTCTGTCGGGTCGTCTTCCTGAAAACAGAAAGTAGGCAGGACCCGCCAGAGAGGAAGGCCTGAAGCCAGCAACAGCAGCGAATTGTAAACGCTGCTGCTGCCTGAAGAAGCCAAGCCTTGAAAAACCCGAGGCAAACTGCTTCTCTCCCTTCCCAGCCCAACCCCCGCTGATTTGGCTCCCTTACCCTTTCCGATCCCCGTCTGCGTCGCGGAAGCGTGAAGACTAAGGCTGGCAATTGGGGTGGCAAGGACGTGACTCAGGAGACTGTGAAGGTGTTGGCGTGCGGCGGAGCTCCACGAAGCCCTCCTCCCGGCCGCCGCCACCTAATAGAAACATAGAAACATAGAAATTGACGGCAGAAAAGGGCTACAGCCCATCGAGTCTGCCCATACCAATGACCCACCCCCTGACTCCTACTCTCCCAGAGATCCCACATGAATATCCCATTTTCTCTTGAAATCTAACACGCTGCTGGCCTCAATCACCCTCTGAGGCAGCTCGTTCCAATGATCTACCACCCTTTCAGTGAAGAAGTACTTCCTCGCATCACCTTTAAATTTCCCTCCCCTGATTTTCAGCGAGTGACCTCTGGTTACTGAGGGCCCTATAAGACTGAAGATATCATCTTTCACCTCTATACGCCCAGTAATATACTTAAAGGTCTCAATCATGTCCCCTCTCTCTCTTCGCTCCTCCAGTGAGTACATCCGCAGTTTTTTTAACCTTTCTTCATACGTGAGTTCCCTGAGCCCCAAAACCATCCTGGTAGCCATTCGCTGAACCGACTCAATTCTCAACACATCTTTTCGGTAGTGTGGTCTCCAGAATTGAACACAATACTCGAGATGAGGTCTCACCATGGATCTGTACAGCGGCATTATGACTTCAGGTTTTCTGCTGACAAAACCCCTACGGATACAGCCCATCATTTGTCTTGCCTTGGACGATGCCTTCTCTACTTGATTGGCAGCCTTCATATCGTCGCTAATGATCACTCCTAAATCACGTTCCACCGTGGTCCTGGACAAGGTTTCACCATTTAGTGTGTAAGTTCTATGTGGATTTTTTTTGCCTAGGTGCATTACCTTACATTTTTTAGCATTGAAGCCCAGCTGCCAAGTTGATGACCACTGTTCAAGCTGTCTTAGGTCCTGCGTCATAAAGTCAGGCACACTGCTTTTGCCAACTATGTTGCATAGTTTGGCATCGTCGGCAAACAGTGATACTTTTCCTCTAAGTCCTTGGGTCAAATCTCCTATGAATAAATTGAATAGAATCGGCCCTAAGACGGAGCCCTGAGGTACTCCACTCATCACTGCTGACGTTTTGGAGGGGGTACCATTTACCATCACCCTTTGAAGCCTACCATCTAGCCAATCCCTTACCCATGTTGTGAATGTATCCCCTAATCCCATCGATTTTAGTTTGTTCAACAGCCTGCGGTGTGGAACGCTGTCAAAAGCTTTGCTGAAGTCCAAGTATATCACGTCAAGGGACTCACCGGCATCCAGATGACTGGTCACCCAATCAAAGAAGTCAATCAGATTAGATTGGCAGGACCTTCCCCTGGTGAATCCGTGTTGCTGTGGATCACGTAGATTTTCTTCATCTAGAATTTTGTCAAGTTCCTGTTTGATTAGTGTTTCCATGAGTTTGCACACTATGGATGTAAGACTCACCGGTCTGTAATTTCCTGTCTCCGTTCTGCAGCCCTTTTTGTGGAGTGGAATTACGTTAGCTGTTTTCCAGTCTAGGGGTACTATTCCCGTGCGCATGGAAAGATTGAAGAGTACGGATAGTGGTTCAGCCAGAACTTCACTCAGCTCTCTGAGTACCCTGGGGTGTAGATTGTCTGGCCCCATAGCTTTGTCTACTTTGAGTCTTGAAAGTTCGTGGTAGACATTACTAGGTGTAAACTTGTAATCACGAAACAGGTCATTTTGGCTGTTTCTTATTTGTAGTTGCGGACCATCTCCCGGTGCTTCACAGGTGAATACTGAGCAGAAGTATTCGTTTAGCAGTTCTGCTTTGGTAGTATCAGATTCTGCGTAGTTTCCATCTGATTTCCTAAGGCGTTCTATTCCATTTTTGTTTCTCTTCCTGTCGCTAATGTACCTGAAGAAGGATTTGTCCCCTTTTTTAATGTTCCGTGCTAGATCTTCCTCTGTTTGAAGTTTGGCTTCCCTGACTGCCTTTTTGACAGCCTTAGATCTGGCCTGATAGTCTTCTTTTGCCTCCCTTTTCCCAAGATGTTTGTAGGTAATAAATGTTTCTTTTTTCATTTTAATGAGGTCAGAAATTTCCTTGTTGAACCATTGTGGTTTTTTGTTTCTCCGGCGTTTGCTTACTGTTTTTACGTAGCGGCTAGATGCTTCGTTCAGGATGGATTTTAGGTTTGACCACATATTTTCCGGGTTGTCAGTTTCTGCATGGTTTTGCAGCTTTTGATGGACAAATTTTCTCATGTGGTCGAAATCTGCCTCCCTAAAGTTGAGGACCCTCGTTGCTGTGTTTGATTTAGAGAAGCCTTTCCTGAGGTTGAGCCATACCATGTTGTGGTCGCTGGAGCCCAGCGTGTCTCCCACTGATACTTCCGAGACACTGTCTCCATTTGTGAGTACCAGGTCCAGTATTGCTTTTTTCCTGGTGGGCTCTAATACCATTTGTTTTAGTTGTGCACCCTTAATGGAGGTTATTATTCTCTTGCTACCGCTCGTAGTTGCTGAGAGGGTGTTCCAGTCTGCATCTGGCATGTTGAAGTCGCCTAACAGTACTGTGTCACCACGCAAAGTGATGTTCTCTATGTCCTCAATCAATTCTTTGTCTTCGTCTTCCTTTTGTCTCGGAGGCCTGTATACCACACCGAGGTAAAGGCATTTTTCGTTCCCTCTGGTCAGGTTTACCCAAAGTGATTCCCCTGTGTATCTAACCTCTGTGATCCTGGTAGTTTTGATATTATCTTTAGTGTATAGTGCTACCCCCCCTCCTAATTTGTCCTCTCTGTCCCGACGAAGTAGATTGTAGCCTGGTATAACCATATCCCACCCATGCGAGTCTGTGAACCAGGTCTCGGATATCGCTACTATATCAAGGTCTGCATTCCTTATTTCTGTTTCTAGTTCCAGGATTTTGTTGCCCAAGCTGTGTGCATTAACATACATTGCTCTCCAAATTTGTGATGATATGCCTATCCCCGTTAGTGTACTTGCCTTAGGCTCAGAAGTGTGTATACTATGGGTACTTACCTTAGGCTCGGAAGTGTGGGTTTTACTTGCTTCATCAGGATGGATCCTTACTGCTCTGGTATGTATGTGTGAACCCTCCCCCAACTTACCTAGTTTAAAGCCAGCACCAATCAGGGCGGCGAGGACGCGGGCAGGGAGAGAGCTTGCCTGCGCTTCCTCCAGCGGTTGGTGAGTGAGGGTGGGAGGAGGGAGTGGCTAGAGTGATCTCTGCCACCATGTTCTAAAATGGAACACGACCACGGATCAGAAATCACAGCGGCAGAGATCACGAAGTTTCAAGAGCGCATGCGCCGCTCTAGGGTTTTATTATTATAGATAGGCAATTCTGCGTGGAACTGTCCTTATAGAATTCTAGCTTAGCGCACAGTTTTGCCAAACAGTTTTGCCAAACACTGGCGTAAATGCTTGTGTCAGTTAGGCTTGGAAAATCAAGTATAGTGGTACCTTGGATTACGAGCAGAATCCATTCCAGGAGCATGCTCGTAATCCAAAATGCTCGTTTATCAAAGCAAAGTTCCCCATAGAAAATAGTGGCAATACCGAAGATTCGTTCCAGAACCCGGGATCTGTACCTGTCAGGTGCCGGGTGCTGCAGCGCTGCCTCCTCCGTCCGCCTCCTCCGTCCATCATCCGAAGAAGAACTCCGCAGTGTCGCTTCAAAGGGATGCCTCCTCCATCCGCCGGCCAGCCCTCCACGTCGGATGCCCCCCCCCCCCCGCATGCTGGAGAGCCCCCACCCGAGCCCACGCAGCCGAGCGCCGCCCCACCCACACGCCGCACACAACACGCACAACGCCGATGATTGACTCTGTGCGCGTCACACGCAACGCGCAGGCGGGACGGCACCTGGCCGCGCAGGCCCAGACAGAGGTCCTCCAACCTGCAGAAGGCACCCGACGTGGAAGGCTGGCTGGAAGACGGAAGAGGAATCCCCCCAAAGCTTCTACTGGTAGTGCTATAGAACTAATTCATAGCAGTAGTAGTGTGAAGAGTTTCAGTCATTGGAAAGCAGAGTTGAGATTGTGATTTCATAATGGCTCTTCCACCAATAAGAGCCAACCTCGTCCGTGATGTCACAATGGCTTGATTGTCCTGTACTCGCCTCTGCCCTCCAACCCAGCCAGCAGGTTAACTGTTCCCCTTAATTGTATCCATGACATCCTGTTTGTCTGTCTTGTCTGTTTAGATCACAGGTGTCAAAGTCGGTCCTCGAGGGCCGTAATCCAGTCGGGTTTTCAGGATTTCCCCAATGAATATGCATGAGATCTATGTGCATACACTGCTTTCAATGCATATTCATTGGGGAAATCCTGAAAACCCGACTGGATTACGGCCCTCGAGGAGGGACTTTGACACCCCTGGTTTAGATTGTAAGCTCTTCGTGACTGTACAGTGCTGCGTAAGTCTGGTAGCGCTATAGAAATCATTAAAAGAAGTAATTCAGTGGCTCTCTTTTTTTCAATATAATTTCTGTGAGAGCTGAAAATCCAAATTCACAAAGATAAGAAGATCCAAACATATATATTTATTGTTAATTTGTGTGGACATATTGTCACACTTATTGTAAGTCTGAAAATGAATAAAGAATTAAAAAAAAAAAAAAAAGATCCAAACAGTATCAAAGCCTTGATTGCTTTATTGCTCAACTTAGGATAACTACAGCATAAAAAAATCAAAATAAAATTACTTGCCGTTAGTTTTCAAGGAACCAATCATATCTGGGCGGTTGTCTCCTTATGCACACAGACGCTCATAGCACTTGCGTATGCGACGTATGTGATGTCATCTCTTCTAGTGTTATACTTCTGAAGGGAATTTTCAAAAATGAAGGCAAAATTCTGGAATCCCTTGTGGCACACCCAGAATCTCTTCAGGGCACACCACTGTGCCGTTGCACACAGTTTGAGAGACACCGGCATAGGGTGGAAGCAAAGGTGGAGCAAGACAATAAGGGACTAATTGAAAGAAGTCGCACATGAGGTCAGGATGGTGCTTGAAATTTCTCACCTAGCAATAGACCAGGTCAGTTTTTCTTGCTTTCCTAAAGTTCAAGAGTCCTTCGATGGATCTGATCTGCAGGGGGAGTTGATGCAAATGGCTTTTAATTCTTTTTTTTTAAGCGGCATTTTCAACTTCAGTTAGGCCCCGGTAGGTAGAGTGCCTACTGGCGTCTAACTTCAGACGCCATTTATAGAATACGGGCTCATGGGCTCAACCCCCAGCGCATGGCTCTAATGCAAGCGTTCTCCGTGGCTCCTCTGGGCTTGGTTGAATCTCTGCAGGGGTGACTGCTCAAGTTTCAAGTCTATTCAGATCTTGATATACCACTTATCAAATAACATAGTAACATAGTAGATGACGGCAGATAAAGACCCGAATGGTCCATCCAGTCTGCCCAACCTGATTCAATTTAAATTTTTTTTATTTTATTTTATTTTTTTAATTTTTCTTCTTAGCTATTTCTGGGCAAGAATCCAAAGCTTTACCCGGTACTGTGCTTGAGTTCCAACTGCCGAAATCTCTGTTAAGACTTACTCCAGCCCATCTACACCCTCCCAGCCATTGAAGCCCTCCCCTGCCCATCCTCCACCAAACGGCCATACACAGACACAGACCGTGCAAGTCTGCCCAGTAACTGGCCTAGTTCAATATTTAATATTATTTTCTGATTCTAAATGTCTAAGTGGGTTACAATAAAGAGAAAATAGTTAAAATACAATTACAGGGGATACAAAAGACAATCGACTTGATACAAAAGGAAAGAGGGGGGAGAAATACAATATTTTAAAGAGAAAGGATACAAGGGTATAACATAAAGGGAGGAGAAATATGATTAAAATTGTCCAGATTTGTCTAAGTTTGGATTAAAAATCTCATTCTTATTATAATGAATCTACTCTAATCTTCATTTTATATACCAAATCTACTCCCTAAGGAGCTCAACTCGGTTTACAGTTCGTTAAAAAATGAAACATAGCAAGTAAAAACTGTGGGATAAAAATAGAAATTGGTTAGATTAAATGGATGGAAAAAGTTAGAAAAAAGTATGTTGAATTGCTTAAAATGAATGTAGAGTGATAGGAAAAATCTCTCATTATCATGCGTTGTAGGCATCCTTCCATAGGAAAGTTTTCAGGTTAGATTTAAACCTGGCTATGGAAGATTCTTGGCGAAGGTGGAGAGACTGCTGCCTTTACTCCATCCCCAAACCCAAGGGGCCTCCATGATGTGAACCTAGACCAAACGGCTAGCCAGACCTAGGGTTACAAATCTGGACCCCATAGACCTGCCCCCCAGCCCCACCCTAGTGCCCCCCTCTCCTCCCCCCTAGCTGCCTGCCCAATGGCGATTTGATAGAAGATTTTCAAAATCCGGACAAAGTGCTGGGTTTTGAAAAGCCGTCCGAATCCCTGGACATGTCCTCAAAAGGAGGACATGTCCGGGAACGTCTGATAACCCTAGCCAGACTTGTCTTAGTTTTGAATTTGATGTCATGTGGTTACAGTCTGCTTATCACAGAAGACTATATAATCGAAACAACTGACCCTAAGAGTATTCTGTCTGAAGAGGGCTGGGTGATCAAAAACCTTCTATAAAAGCTCAGAGTTATTGAACTCTGGAGGGAAGGCTGAAAAACCTCCCTGTGTAAAGAGTTCACCTTCCAGTCATTGCTACTATATACGTTTTTTGATCACGCTCATAGACTAGGATTTTTTCATAAAATTTGAAGAACTTTACACAGGGAGGTTTTTCACAGGGAGGTTTTTCAGCCTTCCCTCCAGAGTTCCATATCTCTGAGCTTTTATAGAAGGTTTTTGATCACCCTCTTCAGACAGAATACTCTTAAGGTCAGTTGTTTCGATTATATAGCAAACTTTTTCTGACCTTGGTTTTTCTCAGTACATTTCCCTGATATTTCTTAAGGAAATATCACAGAAGACTGGCATTTACATGTAGTTTACACGTGTTTTGTATGTAAGCGTGCATGGCATGGCTTTGTTCACTTTTTAATTAACCCTTTGCATCATATTTTGTTTTATTAATTCCTTTTAGGGTAACATGGGATTAGGTTTCCAAGGGGAGAAAGGAGAAAAAGTAAGAAGAGATTTTTTTTTTTCAAATACCGGCTCACGTTTCTCTGAGTTGCGATTCTGCTGTCCACTTTTTGTAATAAAAATCTTTGTAGTCTTGTGTCATAAAGATTTTTAGCAAATTTCTGCATTAAATAAATCCGATGGAGGATTACTTTTGAAGTTTTGTTTAAATAAAAGATGCACCTTATAGTGGCTTAAGTGTTTGAGTTACAATAACTGATCAGCTGTAGTTATCCAAATTACAACAGCTTCAGGGCTTTTCAAAACTTTTTTTGAATTCACCCTGTTGGTTTATAGTTCCTAACTCTGTCTCCTTTTCGAAAAGGGAGATGTAGGTTTACCAGGTGACCCGGGTCCACCATCGTCCTCTGGAACAGAAGAATTTATGGGCGTCCCAAAAGGAATCAAAGGAGAAAAGGTTTGTGTAACTCATTCATACAGTCAGACAAACAAACTGCAGCTGAAGAAAAAAAACAGTTTAAATTCTCTACTAGCCCCAGCTGAAATGTACCAGGAGCAATTTTTTAAAGGCAGTGTAAATTTTCTTGGTATTTTTCCTTCTCTGTACTGAAACCTGATCGCTTCTCTTGGTTACAGAAAGGTGTTAGGCCTTAACCTTAGAATCCAAGTATATTCAGTAGGTTGTATGTAGCCCGCCATCTTTTTCCCTTGTGTGGGGTTTTTTTTTAAAAAATTTGTTTATTGTATTATTCATTTATTAAATAACATAATAAAAATATAGAAAAATTTATAATTCACACAAGAAAGAAAAACAATTATTTCAAGCAACGTTTCAATGTACATACAGGCCTTCATTCTATAAAGTTAGGCTTAATCAGTGCTTATATTGGCACTCGACACCTCGCAGTCAGCTTTAATTGGACTAGATAGGCGCCTAACTTGAAAAACTTGCTTCTATAAAAAGCAGGTGCCTACACTAAAAGTGGGCGTGGTTAGGGGGCGGCTCATGGGTGTGGTTTTGAGTTAGGTGTCTCTTTCTGAATTAGGTGCCAGTTCAGCTCTGATTTTGACGCCTAAATTTAGGCCCAGGAAACCCTGACATAAATTGGGGACTCCTAAATGTTGATGCTGAGCGCCACCGAAGCACGCTTAGGGGACACTGAGCACGATTCTATAATGGGCGCCTAAACTGTATAGAATCAGTGCCTATATCAGTAACTTTAGGCCAGGGGTCTCAAAGTCCCTCCTTGAGGGCCGCAATCCAGTCGGGTTTTCAGGATTTCCCCAATGAATATGCATGAGATCTATTTGCATGCACTGCTTTCATTGTATGCTAATAGATTTCATGCATATTCATTGGGGAAAATCTTGAAAACCCGACTGGATTGCGGCCCTCCAGGAGGGACTTTGACACCCCTGCTTTAGTAGTTAAACATGTTTTTGTCTAAAAAGGATGCTTTAATAGCAGAGTGCTGATAAATGCTTACAATAGTCGAGATGAAAACGTTTACGATTATTTCCCAAATGTTATGGATCTCTTGCTTTCTGTAGACTGGACCGAGAGCAGAACCACCCTAATTGCTTTGAACTTGCAGGGATCTCAAAGTCCCTCCTCGAGGGCTGGAATCCAGTTGGGTTTTCAGGATTTCCCCAATGAATATGCATGAGATCTATGTGCATGCACTGCTTTCCATGCATATTCATTGGGGAAATCCTGAAAACCCGACTGGATTGCTGCCCTCAAGGAGGGACTTTGCGATCCCTGCTTTAGGCAGACTTTATAGAATCAGGGTCACACTCTCTCCATCCCCCCATCCCCCCCTCCCCCCCATATCACTGGAAACCTCCACTGGCTTTCTGTTTAATGCCTTGAGAAACTGGTAGAAAAATGTAATTTTATTTCATTTAAAAATTTTGGGTTCCACCTTTTTGCCCTGTAAGATGAAATCAATGAACAAGCGACACATCTGCTTGTCGTCTCCATTTGACACTGCAGGCAAGGACAACTTTCAGACACTTTGCCTTTTGTCTCTGCCTCAGTTTTCAACTGCTCAGCGAAAGTCTCACAATTAGAGCTAGATTCCGTAAAAGGCACGCAAACAATCGATGCTGAAAAAAAAAAACAGCGCTCAATCCTGTTCTATAATGGGCATGCAGAGATAAGCACATATTATAGAGCAGCAGTGAATGCTGGTTTCGGCACCCAAATTTGTGCGCCCAGACTTATGTCTGCTGAAACTAGGTGTAACGTAGGGAGAGGGGGAGACATGATTGAGACATTCAAATACATCACCGGATGTGTCGAGGTGGAAGATGATATTTTCTTTCTCAAAGGTCCCTCGGCCACAAGAGGGCATCCGCTCAAACTCAGGGGCGGGAAATTTCATGGCGACACCAGGAAGTACTTCTTCACCGAAAGAGTGGTTGATCATTGGAATGAGCTTCCCGTACAGGTGATCGAGGCCAACAGCGCGTCAGATTTTAAGAATAAATGGGATGCCTATGTGGGATCCCTACGAAGGTCGAGTTAAGGAATTGGGTCATTAGGTGTGGGATTTCTAGGAGAGTAGACTTAGGGAGGGTCGGTAGAGTGGGCAGACTTGATGGGCTATGGCCCTTTTCTGCCGTCATCTTTCTATGTTAATTCCCTGAGCAGTGGCGCAGAAAGGGGGGTGGTCCGCCTGTCTGGATTTTCGGCATAGGGACGTCATGTTTCTATGTTTCTACAAACTCCTTACAGGAGGAACGCAGAGAGAGGGGTGACATGATCGAGACGTTCAAGTATCTCACGGGCCGCATCGAGGTGGAAGAAGATATCTTCTTTTTCAAGGGTCCCGCAGCAATAAGGGGGCATCCATGGAAAATCAGGGGCGGGAAACTGCACGGGGACACCAGGAAATTATTTTTCACTGAAAGGGTGGTTGATCGCTGGAATAGTCTTCCACTTCAGGTGATTGAGGCCAGCAGCGTGCCTGATTTTAAGGCCAAATGGGATAGACACGTAGGATCTATTCACAGAGAAAGGTAGGGGAGGGTCAATGGGGTGGGCAGACTAGATGGGCCCTGGCCCTTATCTGCCGTCTATTTCTATGTTTCTATGTTAGAACATGTCCTCTGAAAAGAAGACATGTTTGGTTAAATCCTGGGCATCTGGTAACCACAGTAAGAGACAAGCAACTGGTTTTAGCGGTGGGCTACAGTAGCCTGACAGAGGTGGGGGATTTGGAGGCTGCTGGCCAAAACCAGCACCATTGGCGACAGGAGGGAAGCATTGCCTTGGTTGTCAGCCCACTCCAGTTATCAACCCACGGAGGCAGCATTTAGTACTGTGTAGTGCATGCAGGGATTGTTATGGGGGGGGGGGGTTGATTAACTGCTGCAGATCTTTATTGAACCCCCCCAAAAGAAGGTGCTATCTTTTGATTACATTTCAAGGTGTATTGAATTTGTTCCTTTTTTTTTCTAAATAGGGTGACCCTGGCCCTAGAGGTAATCCTGGATTTGAAGGTCCTACTGGGTTTCCGGTAAGTTAGGATTTGACTTCAAAGATGTTTTGAATCAATTATGGTTGACTTTTTGCTTTATTTATTTTAAAACCTATTCATTCCACCTAGAGCAGTGGTCTCAGACTTGCGGCCTGGGGGCCACATGCGGCCCGCCAGGTACTATTTTGCGGCCCGCAGTCTGTACTAGTGCTGCCCGCTCTTTGCAGCGTCCTCCGGCTTCCCCCCTGGCCTCTAGCTCTTACCTTCAGATAATTACAGTAGCATGCAGAGAGGATTGCCAGTGCTGTAGCGATCCTCAGCATCATGTTCCCTCTGCTGCGATCCTGCCCCTGACGTTAGAGGAGGAGCAGGACCGCAGCAGAGGGAACATGCGGAGGCCGATGGCAGCCTGCAAGGAATGTTACAGCACCGGTGATCCTCTGTGCAGGCATGGTAATTAGCTGAAACTAAGAACAGGAGGCCAGGGGAGAAGCTGGAGGATGCTGCAAAGAAGGGGGGAACATGCAGGCCTTTGGGGGGGGGGGGAGATTTATAAACTATAAAGAGTTTTACCTCATGCAAAATTGTCATTTCTTAAATAAGACATTAACTTTTTTTCCTGCGGCCCTCCAAGTACCTACAAATCCAAAATGAGGCCCTGCAAAGGATTTGAGTTTAAGACCACTGACCTGGAGGTTCTCTGCAAATCACAGTATTAGAAAAGTAGTTCCTAATTCATACAAGACACCACATGAAAACATAAAAATCAACTAAACACATAATGAATTTTAAAACTAGAGATTATGCACTAATTGCATTCATTGCAGTTAAAAGGAAATTTCAGTTTCTTCCTAAAGATTAAAAAGAATGACCCTATCTGAACTTCCAGTGGCAGGAAATTCCACAGAATTGGGCTTGCCAGTGTAAAGACTAAAGAAGTACCACCCTTAGGACTTTTTTAAATTTCAATAATGTTTATTAGTTTTCTTTTAATACTTAAAATGAAATTAAATGTCAGCAGAATAAAGAAACTATTTGAATTGGAGGTCTATACAAAATATGTATGTTTTGAGCTGACATTATTTTTCAGGGTTTGCGGAGCTGACTAAAGTGTAGCCCAGGGGTGTCCAACCTTTTGGCTTCACTGGGCCGTATTGGTCGAAAAAAATGTTTCTGGGGCTGCACAAACGTGCAAACTCTGCAGCAAGACAGAGGAGGGAGCTGGCAAGACAGTAAACACCCGGGGGCAGCAGAGGAAAACACTGCATCGTCCTCGACCGGGGCCACACAAAATACATCACTGGGCTGCAGGTTGGACCACCCCTGGTGTAGCCGGTTAAGTGCAATATTCAGTATTTAGGTAACTGGCTATGGGGCACTGCATAAAGATTGGACTGACTTTTAACCTTGACTTTAACCTTGACTGGCTGAAGTCTGAATATCAGCACTTAACTGATCAAGTGCTGGCTCTGTCCCTGCAACGCCTCCAAAATAGCCGTTTTTGAGATGCGCGCCAACTCAGTAGCGTAACGAGGGAGGTTGGCACCTGGCAACGCCGCACCATGCGGCCTCCTACTCTTCCCCACGGCACTGTGTGCCCCCTGGGTGCACCCCCCTCTCCCCCCCTCTAAACCTGCCAGCACCATAAGGGCATTTCCAAAAGTTGCAAGCAACCCAAATATGCTAGAGTCATGATGTCAGAACAGTTCTGTTGACTTGCAGAGTTTGAAAATGTTGGCAAGCTTAGACAGTCTTTGGCTGCCCAGATCCGTTTCCTCTTTGGCATTGTGCAGATGGGCTCGGTTGATGGGTTCTGCTTCAGGTGTTCTGAATCCAAGGCCATCTCGCACTCCTGGTCCTGCCCTCCCACGTAAAGCTAACTGTGGATCTTGTGTGAGGGCTTGGCTACCTTCCTGCCCTCCGTGGTGTTCCTTGTCCCCTGCCAGCCTAACAAGCAGAAGCTGGGTAAAAGTATTGTGAGGAGATGTTTGTTAATGGGTTACTGCTGTGGCCCAACCACATATATCAGTAGCTACCACATTCTGATCTGCGTTTAACTTTGTTCATTCCCCTCAGGGTTTTGGCGGAGTGGGAGAAAAAGGAGAAACTGGCATTCCCGGTTGGCCTGGGCATCGGGTAAGTAGTTAAATCATTTTCGGTGTGGTGTTTTGAAAGCCGAGACGCTCTTCAGAGTGCCAGCAATCCTAAACTACTTTCTGACGGCTTTATCCACGTTTCTGTTCTGTCCTATAGGGCCTTCCTGGTTCGGACGGATTTGTTGGATTTCCAGGATCAAAGGTACAAAATTTTGTGGAACATTCCTGAGACACGTCGGATTTTTAAGTTGAAAACAATTTTTATTGAACAAACAGATGAAATAACATTGTAAGCAAGGCATGATACAAAAACTGTTCAAAAATTATACATCCCAAAACCCCCTCCCCCGACCAACGTACGCAAAAGTAATAAGCAAATGATGAACTTGGACAAAGGCAATGTAAGACCAAGAAAAATCACACGAAGGAACTCTAGAATACACTGGTTCCATGAGTGGTCAAAGGAAACTTGCCAAGTATACCAACACAATACTCTGTCCCCTCTTCTCCCTTGAAAAGAGGAGACTGAGAGGGGACATGATTGAAACATTCAAGATAATGAAGGGAATAGACTTACGGCCTCTTTTACAAAGCCGCGCGGCAACAGCCCCGAAGCCCTTTAAATCTCTATGGGCTTCGGGGCCATTAGCGCGGCTTTGTAAGAGGCCATTAGTAGAGAAAGAGAGGTGGAGAGAACGAGAGGGCACTCTCTAAAGTTAAAAGGGGATAGATTCCGTACAAACGTAAGGAAGTTCTTCTTCACCCAGAGAGTGATAGAAAACTGGAACGCTCTTCCAGAGGCTGTTATAGGGGGAAACACCCTTCAGGGATTCAAGACAAGGTTGGATAAGTTCCTACTGGAACAGAACATACGCAAGTAAGACTCGACTCAAATAGGGCACTGGTCTTTGACCTAAGGGCCGCTGCATGAGCGGACTTCTGGGCACGATGGACCACTGATCTGACCCAGCAACAGCAAATCTTATGTTCTTATAAGTGATATTGGACATAGGGATGAAAAGCAGCCAATAGGAAATAGATCAACAGAGATGCTACTATAACGAAGAAAGAACTCCATTCAATAGGTAATACAAATAAAGAGCAAGTGTCCCAAGCATACCCCACAGGAGAGGCCCCAACAGGAAGGATTTTTAAAGGAGTAAATGTTAATGCTGAAATTGATTTGCGGTATTTCTGATGTGTTTTATTAGTCATGGTGTCTAAGTGCTTCTGATGGGCTGTGACTGTAGGGAGCAGTGAGATCTTTTGACAAGAGGCTCTCTATAAATGAAATGTATTATATAACCCTTTGGTGCTGCTGTTACAGAACCATGAATCTTCGGTGTGCCTAAATGGAGATGTCCAGTTGTAGAATTGTCCTGGCGGTGACCAGCGTTTTCCTTGGAAATTCAATGCCATGTCATGTCCGGGTTCTGGCGCTGAATTTCTGGGTATGGAGGACCAGCGAAAACATAGCAGGTTCAATGTGACCTTCAGCACTTAAGTGGCTTTGGGTCACCACAAAAAAATGTCTCCTTTTACAAAACGGCGCAAGAGGTTTTTAGCGCTGGTCAGCGCCTGCTCCGACAGTCATAGAGTTCCTATGTGCGTCGAAGCAGCAAAGAGCATTCAGCGCGCCTGCCACCGCTAAAAACCTCTTCTGCGGTTTTTAAAATAATAATAATAGTTTATTTTTGTATACCGCCACACCATCAGTTCTTGCCGGTTTACACAATAAATTACAAAGTATTTAAAGTACAGAGCCAGATAACAGTGTCTTATAAAAGGAAATAACACAATTCAATAAAAGATACTAACTGACAAAGTACGACCCTAACTCATTCAAACAAAGTATGCACAATACAGATTATTTATACTAAAATAGATAAGCTTCTGTAAGCTTTATTCCATAAAAATAATAAAAATCCATTTATCAAATTGATAACATAAGAACATAAGAAATGCCTCTGCTGGGTCAGACCTGAGGTCCATCGCGCCCAGCAGTCCGCTCACGCGACGGCCCACCAGGTCCAGGACCTGTGCAGTAATTCTCTATCTATACCCCTCTATCCCCTTTTCCAGCAGGAAATTGTCCAATCCTTTCTTAAATCCCAGTACCGTACGCTGCCCTATAACGTCCTCTGGAAGTGCATTCCAGGTGTCCACCACATGTTGGGTAAAGAAGAACTTCCTAGCATTCATTTTGAATCTGTCCCCTTTCAACCTTTCCGAATGCCCTCTTGTTTTTTTATTTTCTGAAAGTTTGAAGAATCTGTCCTTCTCTACTCTATGCCCTTCATGATCTTGTAAGTCTCTGTCATATCCCCTCTAAGTCTTCTCTTCTCCAGGGAAAAGAGACCCAGTTTCTCCAATCTCTCAGCATATGAAAGGCTTTCCATCCCCTTAATCAGTCGTGTCGCTCTCCTCTGAACTCTCTCAAGTAACGCCATATCCTTCTTAAGGTATGGTGACCAATACTGGACGCAGTACTCCAGATGCGGACGCACCATTGCCCGGTACAGCGGCAGGATAACTTCTTTCGTTCTTGTTGTAATACCCTTCTTGATTACATCTAGCATTCTATTCGCTCTCTTAGCGGCTGCTGCACACTGTGCCGTCGGCTTCATTGTCATGTCCACCATTACCCCCAAGTCCCTTTCTTGGGTACTCTCATTCAATAACATCCCTCCCATCGTATAGCTGTACCTTGGGTTTCTGATTCCCACATGTAATACTTTACACTTCTCAACATTGAACTTCATCTGCCATCTCTCTGCCCATTCCCCTAATTTGTCCAAGTCCCTTTGCAATTTTTCGCAGTCCTCCTTTGTCCTAGCTCCACTAAATAGTTTGGTGTCGTCCGCAAATTTTATTATCTCACTCTTCGTTCCTGTTTCTAGATCATTTATGAATATATTAAATAGCAGCGGCCCGAGCCCTGCGGGACCCCACTCATGACCCTCCTCCAGTCTGATTAGTGGCCCTTCACCCCTACCCTCTGTTTCCTACCCGCTAACCAGTTTGTGATCCATCTATGCACGTCTCCATCCACCCCATGGTTCTTCAGTTTCCGGAGTAGATGTTCATGAGGCACCTTGTCAAAGGCTTTCTGGAAATCTAGGTATATGATGTCTATGGGGTCTCCTCTGTCCATCTGTTTGTTAATTCCCTCGAAGAAGTGCAATAAGTTGGTCAGGCATGATCTCCCCCTGCAGAAACCATGTTGGCTGGTTATCAGAAGTTTGTGTTTTTCAAAAGGTTCATCGATTTTTTCTTTTATCAGTGCTTCCACCATTTTCCCCGGAACCGAGGTCAGACTCACCGGTCTGTAGTTTCCCGGGTCACCTCTTGATCCCTTTTTAAAGATGGGCGTAACGTTGGCTATCTTCCAATCCTCCGGGATCACACCTGTTTTCAGAGATAGGTTGCAAATTTTCTGTAGTAGTTCCGCTATTTCCTCCTATTGACATCTATTAAGTATTGTACTGTTTAAATAGACAGGTCTTAAAATCTTTCCGAAATTGCTGATAAGTAGGGCTGGAGTAATAAGAGCATTCAAGCATGTATTCATTACTCCTGCTTGAAACGCCAGAGTCCTATCTAAAAATTTATTAAAACGGCACGCTTTCGCTGAAGGAAAATAAAACCAGCCTAAAATGAGCAACAAGATAAGATGGGGCCAACCCAAATAAGACTTTGTAGCAAATACATCCAAATTGAAACAACACTCTAGCCTCAAACGGCAACCAGTGGAGCCTTTGATAATATGAGCTGATATGATCATGTTTTTTTAGATTAAAAATCAATCGAATTGCTGTATTTTGAATTAATCTTAATCTACTAGTTGTTTTTTTTAGGTGTCAGGTCAAAAGCGCGCCGGGACAAAGGCGCGCGTAGACAATTGAGCACAGCGCGGAGGCGCGCGCCAAAGAAAATTACTGTTTTTAGGGGCTCCGACGGGGGGAGTGGGGGGAAACCCCCCCACTTTACTTAATACAGTTCGTGCCGCGTTGTGGGGGCATTGTGGGGGGGTTTGGGGGGTTGTAACCCCCCACATTTTACTGAAAACTTCACTTTTTCCCTGTTTTTAGGGAAAAAGTTAAGTTTTCAGTAAAATGTGGGGAGTTACAACCCCCCATAACGCCGCTGCGATCTGTATTAAGTAAAGTGGGGGGGGGCTCCCCGACAAAACCCCCCGTCGGAGCCCCTAAAACAGTAATTTTTATTCGGCGCGCGCTTCCATCTTGCGCTCAGTTGTCGGCGCGCGCCTTTGTCTTCCGCGATTATGTCTATGAACCGTTTTTTTATGAGCACCCAAATAAACATTACAGTAATCCAGCATTGAAAGAATTGATGATTGAACCAGTATTTTAAAAGGGGGAGAAAGTTAGGACTGGCTTTTACGTATGCAGTTACCTTGGTCGGTTAAGTGCTAAAAATTGAAGCTTGAGGAATGGTCTGAAATTTGGCAGTTAAAGTTTAACACTAAGAAATGCAAGGTCATGCAAAAATCCCAAAGGGGACGGTACAATTTAGGGGGTGAAGAACTTTTGTGCACGAAAAAGGAGCGGGGAGAATGTAGTGCAGTGGTTAAAGCTACAGCCTCAGCACTCTGGGGTTGTGGGTGCAAACTAGAGAATGACACGGGGAAAAAATCTGTCCCCGTCACCGGCCCACCATCCTCTGCACCGCCCCGTCACCGCCGTTCCCTTCACCGCCCCGTCACCGTCACCGCCATCCCTTTCACCGCCCCGTCACCGCCACTGCCATCCCATTCACCGCCCCGTCACCGTCCCCGCTGCATCCATATAAGCCTTAGTACTGTAATATTTAGCTTATTCCTTTCTTATAAATCAAAGTTCCTGCTGCTGAACTAGAGAAAGAGATGTTCAGCTGGCAGGGCTTTGTTTATAAATTTTTATCAACACAACTAATATACTATTTTATCCTAAAGCAAAAAATAAATAAATAAATATAATTTTTTTTCTACCTTTGTTGTCTGGTTTCTGCTTTCCACATCTTCTCATTGAATTCCTTCCATCCACTGTGTGTCTTCTCTCTGCGTCTTCTATTTGCTGTTACTGTGCCTCTCCCTTAACCCCCTCCCCCCCAATTGGTCTAGCACCCATCTTCTTCCCTCCGCTCCCGCATAGTCTGGCATCTGTCTTCTTCTCACTCTGTCTTCCACATTTCCCTTCGGGGTCTGTTCCTCTCCACCCTCCTTCAATGTCTGTCCTATTCCTTTCCACCACCACCCTTCCCTCCCTCCTTTACCATCTGTTCCTTTCTACTACCCTTCAGCTCCTCTCGCGTGGCCTATCTACCTTCCTTCCTCTTATTTTCATGGCACGTTACAATGTAATTTGTGCAAGCCACTGGAGCCTGCAAGCTCGGTCCCTGTCCCATCCCCACAAACCATCTCGCTTCTGTGCTCCTATTTTCTCCATTTCTAATATCTCCCCTATGTATCTGTCATTGCCCCCCCTGTGTCCATATACCATCCCCATGGCATGTCCCCTTTATGTCTCTGTCCCTATGCCCCATGCACATAATTTCCCCTCTTTCTGTTACCTTCCTGTGTCCAGATTTCCCCTATCTTCCTCTTCCATACCAGTGTGTCTCTTCTTTTCAACCCCCTCTAGCTTTTTTTCCCTCTTTCTTCCCCCCCCCCCCCCCTGCTTCTAGCATCTGGCTCACCTGCCAGTCCTTCCCTTTCTTTCCTGCTGTGGGTTTTTCTTTCCGACTTCATCCCCTTGGCCCAGAATCCTTTTCCCTTTCACTCCCTCCTTCCAATTTGAGCCGGGAACACTAGCGATCACACGGTCCCCGCAGCCACTACCTGCCTGCCCAATCGATCCTAGTGTTTAGCCAGCTCTCTCCCTTCTCCTCACCTTAGTTTATAGATTTTCTTTTTCGGCGACCTGCACGCTTTCCCAAAGAGCCGCGCACGCGCGGCTGCTCAGTGTTCAATCTTCTGCTCTGCTGCAACTTCCTGTTTCCGGTTGCGTCAGAGCAGAAGATGAAACTGAGCAGCAGCGGGTGCGCGGCTCTCTGATAGCGTGCGGGTCGCCGAAAAAGAAAATCTACAAACTAAGGTGAGGAGAAGGGAGAGAGCTGGCTAAACACTAGAATCGATTGGGCAGGCGGGTGTGAGCTGCGGGGACCGCGCGATCCTTCATGCCTCACTGCGGGGACAAGACCATTCACCGCCCCGCGGGCGGTGAATGGCCTTGTCCCCGTCACCGCAGCGACTGCTAGTTTTCTTCCCCGTTTTCGGCGGGTGACCCGCGGCTAAAATGCGGTGGCCGCGGGTAAACCGCCACCGTGTCATTCTCTAGTGCAAACCCACGCTGCTCCTTGTGACCCTGGGCAAGTCACTTAACCCCCCCATTGCCCCAGGTACATTAGATAGATTGTGAGCCCACCGGGACAGATAGGGAAAATGCTTGAGGACCTGAATAAACTCATGTGAACCGTTCTGAGCTCTCCTTGGAGAACATATAGAAAACGAAATAAATAAATAAACTTGAGTGTGACAGTATGTGATGATATTAAGGTGGTCAAACAGGTTGAAAAGGTGACGGCGAAAACTAGAAGGATGCTAGGTTGCATAGCTGCTTTTGAGATGCGCGCCATATAGAGTAACCAAACTCTCTATACCCGACATGGCCTGTGTTTCGGCTCCAAAAGGGTCATCCAGTAGATGGCACCATTTCTGTTTTTTCAAACCATGGAGCGCACGAGCGACAAATTGTTTTCTGACATTTGGAGGTTCCTTGAGAGTTTCAAACGCCTTGAGATTGAGATGTTTAAGTGCATTTGCACCATCTACTGGATGACCCTCCATACCCCCTGAGGCAGGCTTCCATTTTGGAGCCGAAACGTGGACCGTGTCGGGTCTGGAAGAAACCACAAGATAGATAGTTTGGTTACTCTGTATATTTTATATTGCAATAATTGGCTGTATTTAATCAATTGTGCTTTATAACACAAGGCTGATGTGTGCTGTCTCTTTCCCACTTTCCCTTTGTTGTATATTGACCGTGGGTTGATGTGCCTTGTTTTATGTATCACAGTTTATCCACTAAATACCTGGTTTTACTCTTTTTTTATTGGGGATGTTTTTATCTGTGTTCATCAGTAATACCTAAAATCAGAAGCCCTAATGGGACTAATATTTTAAATGACTTTAATGACCGGGAAAGGCACCTGGCCATTTAAATTGCCTGATACAAAATACTGCCATAAAAACGATCACAAACAGGAAGACATTTGATCATGTCACTCCCCTGCTAAAAAGTGCAAACTGGCTACCAATCCCACACCGAATCTTCTATAAAAAGCTATTCTCTCTTTCAAGTCCCAGAATACTAAAGAATCGGGCTTCATTTACAAGCTTCTTATTCCACATGAACCTTTAAGAGTCCTAAGATCTTCCTCTCAACATCTTCTTCGTACACCGTTTTTGAAAATCATTAGTACGTGTCGGGCCTCTTCATCTGGAATTCCTCGCCACTTGATATCAGGGCTGAACCAAAATTAGATAAATTTAAGGGCAATCTACAATGCTACCTCTTCCAAGATGCATATGATTGCTGAACAGACTTGGTGACTGCCAGGGTTGTTGAATAATCTTAATTCCATAGCTTCCCTATTGTTTCTTACCTTTTATGTTTCCTTTGCTTTTAAAATTGTAGTTCTCCCCACTTTCCTATTGTTTTTATGTTTGTCAGGTATTATTTAGTCGGTACTTACCGGTTTGTTTCCCCCCTTTTTTAAAAATATGAATTGTAAAACGCTTAGAATTCATGATTAGCGTTTTATCAAAATTTTAATAAACTTGAAATTTGATGATCCCCAGAAACAACTTGCAGCGGCTTGCATGAGGTTGGAATTGTACTGAACATTTCATATGGTTAAAAACACAAGGTTGTGCATAGAAATTTAAAATAAAATCATGTTTATTGAAGTGTATCCTATATACTATAAAAAAAATAGAGAGAGTTTTCTTTCTATCCCATCTTCTTCTTCACTTTTGTGGATCAGGTTGTCTGGTTGTTTTCTGGGATAATACCAACTTGGAAAGGTTTACAGTGTTCCCCCGGTCATACGCGGTATTCTCCGACCGGGACTTCCTGTGCTAAAGTCGGGCTTCACCAATCAGGAGCTGCGTGTCAAAGCAGCTCCTGATTGGTGAAGCCTGACTTTAGTGCAGGAAGAGGCAGTCGAAGCATACCGCGAGTGATTTCCTTCACTCGCCGGTGCTCCAGCTGCCCTGGAACGGAACCCCCCGTGAATATCGGGGGGGGGGGGGGGGGGTACTGGACATCTAATTGTACTATTCCGACTTTACAGAGGGTTCTAGAATAACTGTGTAACTTTTTCCCCTTTCCTCTCACAGGGTCACCCTGGGTTTCCTGGCTTTAATGGCCTTGAAGGGACTCCAGGAGTCAAGGTAGGCTTTGTTTATCTAGCAGGGCTGATATTCGCCTCCAAAGCGTAAAAAGACTCATTCAGTAGATACATTTTTGAGGCAGTTCATTTCATCATATCTCCTGTGTCTGCCTTTTGTCTGTCATCAGATGAAGCAGGCAAGTATAAGCAGCTTTGGTTCTTAGGAACCAGTAGTGGATCAGATTCACAGAATATCTACAGGAAGTATTCAGTAGATCTGTCTGAATGCATATGATCTCAAATCCCATTAAGTTGTACATTTTTCTTAATCCTGGAGCTTTCAGATAAGTGTCCTGTTATCAAATTACTCTCATAGGAGGTAATTTAATAACAAGGCATTTATGAGAAGCATGGGGGGATGGACTATCCCGGCCTCCATCACCTCTCTGCTCCTCCATGCCACGCTCACACCCCCTCGGTACCTCTTTAAATTTTCTCCAGTGCGAGCAGCTTCTCAGGCCTGCTGCTCACGCTGGCCTGCCTCCCCTCTGAAATCACTTCCAGGTCGCCGAGCCAGGAAGTAATGTCAGAGGGAAAGCCAACACTGGCTCAGTCAAGCCAAAAGGCCTTAGGCTCCTCTCTCTGTATCCCGGGATACAGAGGGAGGAGCCTAAAGCCCCAATTAGCTTGACTGAGCCAATCAGGGTCTTAGGCTCCTCCCTTTGTATCCTGGGATACGAGGGAGGCCTTGATTGGCTCAGACACTTAAGACCCCTCCTTCTTGGGAGGGGCCTTAGGTGTCTGAGCCACTGGGAAGGGGAAGGCCTGCCATTTTGCAGTGGCAGGCCTGAGGAGGAGTGGCAGGCCTGAGGACTGGACATCCCTCCTGTTGTCAACTAATTTCAAGGTACATGGGAGGTTCAGGGAGTGGGGGGGTAGGGTACATCTGGTGGCAGGAGGGAGTAGGCATCCCTCCTGCTGATTTTTTTTTTTTTTTTCTAACGAAGGGGAGCGGGGAAGAGGAGGGGAGGGGTCGGTTGGGGGCTGGGGGTTAAGTTTGGCAGAAGGGTTTGCCGCAGCAAGAGGGAGTGGGTATCCCTCCTGCCTCTTTAGTACTGAGATCATGTGGGGGGGGGGGGGGTCAGGAGGGCCTGGCAGGGTGGCAAGTTTGATGGGGGTTAACATGGCAGGATAGAGTGGGTATCCCTCCTGCCAATCTTCATTTGGGCATGTCAGAGGTTCAGGAGGGCTGGGGGCCAGCGGCAAGAGGGAGTGGGCATCACGGGGGGGGGGAGTGTCACAGGGGGACAAGACCATCATCGGGGGGAACTTTTTTCTTTTTTTTTAATGGGGCAGATATTGTGCGTGTGTAACACACGCACAACATCTATGCCATTAAAAAAAACAAAGATAAAAGCCCCAACAGCTGAGTGGCAGGAAGTTGCTTTGGGGCTCCCCTGCCACTCAGCTGTTCAGAGCGACTGATAGGTCGGGATTATGACGAACCTCCGTGCAAATCCTTTGCATGGAAATTTGTTGGAACACTGATCGCTGTTCCACAATCGGCCAAATAATCAGCCAACAGCGTCTTAGTGACCGTGTTTAGTGCATCTAGCCCTGAATCACTTTCTGAACTTTCCTTTTTCCTGGTAAATAATAGTGAAACTTCATCTGATCTTTGCCAGTGCTACACCTTTCTGCATATCTGAATGAGGTGTAATCATTATTTTTGTTTTGTCATGCGAAACCCAGAAATTAACATGTCTCTTTTCATAGGGTGAACCAGGGGATGTGGGTCCACCAGGTCTTCCCACAGTCATAGATGAAGAGGGGTCGGTGGTTTCAGGTACATTTAATTTTCCCACCATAATTTTCTAATTTGAAAATTATACCTAGACTAGTGTTTTAGCCCGTTACATTCGTTACAGTAACGGGTGCTAGAATAGCCCCACCTACACCCTGACTCTGACCCCACCCATGTCCCGCCTCTATATTTAAGCAGCATAAATTTGTTCTACTCTTTGGGACCTGTGGTCTGTCTCAGTATGGTAACTCTTATGCTTCTCTGGCTTACTTCCTTTTGTTCTCTAGTCACCTCCTGCCTCATCCCATCCCTGTACACCATGTCCTCCCTATCTCTCCTCTTTCCCTCCATTCCTGTGTACCGTCTCCTCCCTCTCTTTACCCCTCCTATGGTCTGGTATCTTTATCCTCTTTCCCAGTCTGGCATCTCTCTCCCCTCTTTCTCTTCCCCCCCCTTTTTGTTCTGGCATCTCTGTCTTTCCCTTTCCCTCCCCCTGCCTTAGTCTTGAACCTCTTCCCCCTCCTTCCTATCCCTGGTCTGACATCTCTCTATTCTCTTTCTGTCCCCCACCCCCACCCCCTTTCCCATCCAGTAGTCTTAATATCCCCTTTCCTTCCTCTTCCTCCCATGGTCTGGCATCTCTATCTGCCCCTTCCCTAGCAGGTCTGGTCCTTTACTTTACTTTTCTCCCCATCCCTGAGGTCCAACCATGCTATTCCTCCCCATCCCACACTGCGTGATCCATCCCCATCCCTCACTACTTGCTCACCGATCTCCTTGCGGTGCTGCTCTAACTCTTTGCTCATAGGCAGCATGAGTGAAGTAAACACGCTGCCTCTGGTGACCTGGAAGCTTTCTCTCTGCTACTGTTTTCCGCCTATGTGGGGGCAGGAAGCAGTAGCATAGGAAAAGCTTCTGGGTCATCGAAGGCAGTTTGGTTACTTCACTCATGCTGCCTATGGCCGAAGAGTTAAAGCAGCAGCACTGCGAGAACAGTGAGCAAGCACCGGATTTTGTGAGGGGAGGTCAGCAGCAGGGGACTCCAGATAGGTGCGTTGGCCTTGCAGTGGGGTGGGTGGACAGGGGACCTATAGCCGCCGGCAGCCTGCAGCCGCCGACAGCCGCGGCAGCGAATACCTTCATCTTGGCTGTCCCGCGCAGGAGCAGCGCCCGACCCTCCGCCTGGCCCTGTTTGCTGTTCCGAGCTCGGGGCAGTTGTAGTCGCCACGGACATACGGAACACGCAATTCGAAGTGCGCATGCGCGGCTTAGGGTTTTATTATAGAGATATTATTTGGAGGATTCTAATGCACTTTGGCTCTGTGCATGTTTTTTTTTTTTTTTAACTGTCAATTTGTTTCAGACAGCTGTGGTTAAAATAATCATATGAAGCCAAAACCTAGTTTTTGCATGGTTGATAGTTCATCTTAAGTGGCTTTTTTTCCCCCAATATGGAAAACAAGATTGAGGTGGGCATTTATCAAGGGACGTTAACCGATTTAGTGCACTCTAAAAGTGCTAACATAACCATTATAGCCCATATTCTATAAGAGGTGCCTTAACTTAGGCATTAAACGGAAAATGTTGTTTAAATGACGTTTCGAAGTGCTTTTCGAGGCACCTACCAGTATTGTGTCTCCATAGGGGCTTTACAGCGCCTAATGCCACTGTGGGCATGGCTAACACTGGAAATAGCATTAAGTGCCATAAAGATCCTATAGGGGCATGATTCACGTCGGAGGTAGGCCTTGAAAACCCTGGCCTACTTTTTCGGTCCCTTCCTTTGCTGGAGGCCCGATTTTCTAAATGGCACCATCGTGTGATTGACACGCAATGAGCAGCTGTTTTAAGATGGCTGCCGACAAGGGCGCTGTTAGAGAATCTGGGCCTATATTCCTGTGCTAAATCGAATTTGCGCTTTAGGACTTTTTAAGGTCTTCCTGCCAGTTATTAAATCAAATCAGTTATGATATTGGCAGGAGGAATGAAGTAAGAGAAATTGCTCACCATTAATCTGTTAATTCTTACTAGAAATATGTGAAATACAAGGCACCGATTACTGAAATAACATAATACAATATTTCAAAAGGCAGTTTATAAATCAAACACTTCAAGGAGATTTGGTGCAGGTGATGCTTATAATCTAAATTAAACCAAACCTGTAGGCTTATATACCGCGTTTTCTCCAGAAACAGTAGAGCTCGGCACGGTTTACAAAAATTAGAAAAGAGAAAAAGTACAATGTCTACTGAGTTTGTAGCTATTTGTCATGATAGGTCCTCCAGGAGATCAAGGTGTTCCGGGACCCTCAGGTTTTAAGGGGGATGAAGGATTTGCTGGCTTCCCAGGTCCTCCTGGTCCACCAGGATTTCCTGCATTAATTCAAGGTAAGTGTGGTTTACAGCTGCTACCAGTATCTTAGTTTGTGGGGGTTTTCCACTTGGAAGTCTGTATTTTCCGTGGCATTCTTAGAGAACCTCCAAGAGGCGATCATTAATTTATCTACCTGAGTAAGAAAGAAAGTAGCGAGCATGTTGAAACAAGTCTTTGCATGTTGTGACATGTTTCAAGGTTCCTAATGCACAGTTGCAGCTCAGTGCGAGTCTAACACGGGGTCTGTTTACTGCGATAAACCGTGGTCACCGCAGTAAATCCACAGGAATGGAGACATTTGCAACTGGTCCGCAGGAATGGGGACAAGACCTTTCAACGCCTTGCGGGAATGGGGAGAACACCTTTTCCTGCCCCGTGGAAGTGGTGAAAAGTCTTACTCCTGTAGTAAAAAAAAAAATTGTGCCCGTGTCAGACTCGGCATCTTCTCCCCAGCTCTAGAAGCCTGGACCAATCAGGCCTTAGGCATAGTGGTCCGCCCATCCCCACTAATCCTAAGGCCTGATTGGCCCAGGTGCCTAGCCTGGGCCATTCGGGTCTTAGGATTAATGGGGATGGGCGGATCCGCTATGCCTAAGGCCTGATTGATCCAGGCTTCTAGAGCCTGGGCCAATCAGGCCTTAGATTTAGCGGGGATGGGCCGGAAAGGGGCGGGCCCGTCTCATTTCCACGAGGTGGGCCCGTCGGCTGGACAGCAGCAAGACCCGTCCAGCCGACCAACATGTAAAGGTTAGTTTGGGGGGGGGGTCGTCGGGCTTTCCGGCAGAAGGACTGGGCATCCTTCTGCCCGTGATTACCAATTTGGGGGGAGGGGGGTTCCAGGGGGGTTCCGGCAGGAGGACTGGGCATCCTCCTGAGGGCGATGGGACAGGCGGAGATCCCTTGCTGCCATAAGTATAGCGGCCGCGTCTACTTACAATGTAGACCAGCATTTTGCTGGCCTACATTTTAAGCGTCTCTTCCTCTACTAGGGAGACGCGTAGGGCCGCCTAGGTTCGCCTAAGACCCTTAGGCGAGCTTAGGCATCTTGCGGGTCTCCCTAGGCTCCCAGAGGCGCCTTCAATATAGGCGGCCTGCCTGGGAAGCATTTTTTTTTTAAACGTGCATCCCGATTGGCTGATTAGACAGCTGTAGGACGCCTACAGCTGCCTAAAATCGGGACGCACTTTGGAGAATCAGGCCCTAAAAGCCCAACTCATTCATTGTGGGCCATGAGCTCTTTACACTGGGCGCACACATACAATCTGTCACCAGCTAGTAGATAATCATAGATGGAGCACTAAGTTCAAAAACATTGGCTAGCGTCCATCGCACTACTGCAAGGTTCTCAAATCCAGTCCTTGAGTCGTACCCAGCTAGTCTAGTTTTCAGAATATCTACAATGAATAGTTCATGAGAGAATTTTTCACACCAAGAAGGGCAGTGCGCGCAAATCTTATCTTATGAATATTATTGCAAATGTCCTGAAAGCCTGGTTGGCTGGATTCGCCCCAAAGACTGGGTTGAGAACCACTGCTCTGCTGGACTGCTGTGTGCATTTTTTTAAGCTGATAAAAGTCAATTAAAATTGCTTGGAAGGGAGGTTGATTGATCCAAATTATTTGCATTTATTTGGAATGCTTTATGTTTGTTCGTCACTGACCTGTGAAAGAACTGCAATTCATTAGCGCTAAAATCAGGATAAATCCTAATTGATTCTTGTGAAAACTTTCCCTCCTAATCTCTTTGGACTAAAGGTCAGTGGATGGGAGATAGGGAGGAATATGGTATTCAAACTCCAATGGTCACTTATCACACAGAAACAGCTGTCTCTTATTTGTCACACAAGACAACACCCTTTTGCAGATTTCACCCAACACTTTATGTTAAACATACAGAGTTATGTTCACAATCTTTCTCCTTCTTTTAAAGCACACGTTAGGGCAGTGGTCTCAAGCTCACGGCTCGGGGGACACATGCGGCCCGCCAGGTACTATTTTGAGGCCCTTGGTATGTTTATCATATTCACAGAAGTTCAATAAAACAGTTTCTTGATCATATGTCTCTTTAGCTATAAAATTACAATATTATTATTAAGACTTAGCCAAAAGGAAAGATTTATAAACTATAAAGAGTTTTACCTCATGCAAAATTGTCATTTCTTTAATGAGACATTAACTATTTTTTCTGAGGCCCTCCAAGTACCTACAAATCCAAAATGTGGCCCTGCAAAGGGTTTGAGTTTGAGACCACTGCATTAGGGATTATTTTGTAACTGATGTCAGCCTATTCTTTAAAGAAACATAGTCACCTAACCAAAAATGCATAGAAGCAAGCTCTTAACTCCTGCCATAGAACTGATGGGTGGGCACTTCCTGCCCATGCTCTGTCTTGTCTTCACCTATATGTACACACCTGCCTGCAAAATACATGCTATGTAAGATACGCACATTTTACAGAATAGTGCCTAGGCGAAATATGACATGCTTATATGCACACATATCCACTTGTGTGCACTCTTTCACCAACAACACTTCTCTGTATTGGTTCAATCAATCATTTTGTCAAGGCTGGATTACTGCAATTCAGTGTATTTGGGTCTTTCAAAGGTCAGTCTGCAGAGACTTCAATTAATACAGAACACTGCAGCTAAACTTATCTTTGGTAAGAGTAAATTCGATCACGTAACCCCTCTTCTCAAGGAATTACATTGGTTTCCAGTGTATCTCAGAATTCAATTTAAGTGCATTTGTATTGCATTTAAAATCCTATTTGGCATTTTTGCCACTTTAATTCCTTTAGACTGGAATGTTCATAGATCTCATCTTGCCAGAAGTTCTCAAAAATTAAAAGTTACATTTCCCTCTCTCAGTGGTAAAAACGAGAACCTTTAAGAAATTTAGTCATTCTTTTGCTTTTAAATTAACCAAATTTCTGAAATGCTTTACGCGTTTACACTAAGAAGTTTAGGTTCTTTGCTTTATTCCGGAAAGTTCTGACAACTTTTTTTGTTTGCTAAACATTTTGGAAATTAACTATCTCAGTCTACTTTTTCTTGTCAAGTTTATGTATTATGTATTACATTATTGTTAACCGAGTCGAGCTCCTCTTGGTTGATGACTCGGTCTATAAAACTACGTTTTAGTTTAGTTTATTCTAATGATCATTCACAATCACCACCTTGAATAAAGTACTTCAGACTAGAGCAGTGTTTTTCAACCTTTTTTGGGCAAAGGCACACTTGTTTCATGAAAAAAATCACGAGGCACACCACCATTAGAAAATGTTAAAAAATTTAACTCTCTGCCTATATTGACTATATATAAAGTAATTCTCTTGAATAGGAATCAAATAAACACAAAGAAAGTATTTTATAATTACTTTATTACGAAATAAAAATTATAAAATACTTTATTCAGTGCGAAACCTGGGCCTGTTTGGCTGAACACAAAGCTGATATTCTGGCTGGAATCGAAGAAAGACACACACGTAGCTCTTTGTCAACAGCTCTCAGTCTCTCTCTGTATTTGGTTTTTATAGCATACAAAAAATAGACAAATATACCCTCCATCCTTTTACTAAACCACAATAGCAGTTTTTAGCGCAGGGAGCTGCGCTGAATGTCCAGCGCTGCTCTTGACGCTCATAGGCTCCCTGCGCTAAAAACCACTATTGCGGTTTAGTAAAAGGTGACCATATTGTAAAATATAGACAGCAGATATAAATTCAGAACTGTGCATAGTAAGTGAAGGGAAGTTTTCATCTCTGGGAATTTACCCAGTTAACTATTAAGTTATTTGGGCAAATTCCTTTGAAAACTGTGGTAATACTGCCTCCACTTTGCTAAATTTAAAATAAAATCATTTTTCCTACCTTGTCTGGTGATTTCTGGTTGCACTTTCTTCTTCTGACTGTGCATCCAATCTTTCTTCCCTTCTATCAGCCTGTATGCTTTCTCTCCTCCACACCTCATTCCCTCCCCCAACTTTTTCTTCCTCTCTCCCTGACCTTTCTTCTTTCTTTTTTTCTGTTTCTCTTCTTCCTTCTGTTTCCCTGCCTGCCCCCTTTCTTTCTTTCTCCCTGCCGTTCCCCAAGCCACTGCCACTAGCCGTCTGCCATCGGGGAACAGGACCCACCAATGGATAACAGGCCCCAAAGCCGACGCCGACGCATGCTCTCCCTGACGTCAATTCTGCAATCGGAGAGGAAGTTCCGCCCAGCCAGGCAGCGATTGGCTGGCCCGAACTTCCTCTCCAACTGCAGAATTGACGTCGGGAGTAAGAAGACTTATCGGCTAGATAGATTAGATCGCCAAGACAAAGTGAGTCCTGGGTGATCGACTCACTTTGCCTTGGCGAGCTACTGAGCCCCTGCCTCAGGCCCCCTGTCAGCTCCGGCCCGGCGGCCCTGCGGCACACCAGGCAACTCTAGTGTGCCGCGGAACAGCGGTTGAAAAAACACTGGACTAGAGAATGATACGGGGACAAAATTTTTCCCCCGTTCCCGGTGGGAACTCATTTTCCTGTTCCATCCCAGCAAGTTCTTTTCCTGTCCCTGACCCATTCCTGCATCTCTGTCCTCATCTGCGCAAGGGTATAGGGTATATCTGACGTGATTTTACAGATTTTCACACGGGAGGAAGAGTAAGTGTGGAGGAAAGAAGCATACACAAATATTAAAGTCGAATCTATAGGAAGGCATCATTAAAAAGAAAAGGTTTAAGTTTAGTTTTAAATCTTTGCAGGGAGGTTTGTGGCAAGGAGTTCAATTTAGTGGGACTGACAACAGAAAAGACTGAGTTTCGAGTATAGTCATAGAAACATAGAAGATGACGGCAGAAAAGGGCTACAGCCCATCAAGTCTGCCCACTTATCCGCTTACAAAACCCCCTGTCTATGCCCTAATGACCCAATTTCCTTATCTTGACCCTCGTAGGGATCCCACATGGGTATCCCATTTATTCTTAAAGTCTGGCACGCTGTCTGCCTCGATCACCTGCACTGAAGCTTGTTCCAATGATCAACCACTCTCTCTGTGAAGAAATACTTTCTGGTGTCGCCATGAAATTTTCCGCCCCTGAGTTTGAGCGGGGTGCCCTCTTGTGGCATGAGGGTCCCTTGAGAAAGAAAATATCATCTTCCACTTCGACACGTCCCGTGAGGTACTTAAATGTTTCGATCATGTCTCCCCTCTTCCTACGTTCTTCAAGAGTGTAGAGCTGCAATTTGTTCAGTCTCTCTATCGTACGAGAGACCCTTGAGCCCCGAGATCATCCTGGTGGCCGTCCATTGAACCGATTCAAATTCTGCGCACATCTTTACTGTAATGTGGCCTCCAGAATTGCACACAGTACTTCCAGTTGAGGTCTCACCATGGCCCTGTACAACGGCATTATGACTTCAGGCTTTCGGCTGACGAAACGTCTATATGATACAACCCAGATATCTGCCTTGCCTTAGATGAAGCCTTCTCCACTTGATTGGCAGTTTTCATGTCTGCACTGATGATTACTCCTAAATCTCGTTCTGCTGAAGTCCTAGTTAAAGTTTCTTCTCCGTTCAAGAAGTATGTCCCTGCATGGATTTCCGCTTCCGAGGTGCATGACCTTACATTTCTTAGCATTGAAGCCTAGCTGCCAGGTTGAGGACCAACTTTCCAATGTAAGCAGGTCCTGCGCCATATAATTCTGTAAACTGCATTCACTTACTATATTACATAGTTTGGCGTCATCGGCGAATAGTGTTATTTTTACCTTGAAGCCCTTGAGTCAGATCCCCTATGAATAAGTTGAAAAGGGAGTGGACCCAGGATCGAGCCCTGCGGCACTCCACTGTCACCTCCGATGTTTTAGAGAGGGTACCATTAACCACCACCCTCTGAAGTCTGCCACTCAGCCAATCATTGACCCATGCAGTTAGTGTCTCTCCTAACCCCATCGATTCCATCTTGCTTAGCAGCCTGCGGTGTGGGACACTGTCAAAAGCTTTCCTGAAGTCCAGGTACATGACGTCCAAAGACTCTCCCAAGTCCAACTTTCTTGTTACCCAGTCAAAGAAGCTGATGAGATTGGATATGGCAGGACCTACCCTTGGTGAATCCATGCTGACTGGGATCCCGAAGATTCCCTTCATTCAAGATCGTGTCCAATTTGCTTTTATTAGATGTTTCCATGAGTTTGCACACTATTGATGTGAGACTCACCGGTCTATAATTCGCAGCCTCTGCCCTGCAAACCCTTTTTATGCAAAGGAACGACATTAGCTAATTTCCAGTCCAGGGGAACTTTCCCCTTACTTAGGGAGAGATTGAATAGCTCAGCCAACGGTTTCGCCAGGACATCGCTCAATTCTCTGAGCATTCTTGGGTGCAAATTGTCTGGTCCATGGCTTTGTTCACCTTGAGTCTGCCAGTTCACTGTAAACTTCACCTGGTGTGAACTCAAAATTCTGAAACGGGTCTTCTGTGCTTTGTGTTGCCTTCAACTGGGGACCGTGTCCCGGGTGCCTCACAGGTAAAGGACTGAGCAGAAGTATTCATTCAGTAGTTCGGCTTTATCGGAATCTGCTTCCACGTAACTTCCGTCTGGTCTTCTAAGGCGTACTATCCCGCCTGTGTTCTTTTTCTGTCACTAATATACCTGAAGAAGGATTTTGTCCCCCCTTTTTAATGTTTTTTGCCAGAATTTCTTCCACTCGAAGTTTTGCCTCCCTAACTGCCATTTGACCGCTGGTAGACCTGTACCTATATTCTACTTTTGCCTCTCTTTTCTCCGTGCGCTTGTAGGAGAAAAACACTTTTTTCTTCTCCTTAATGAGGTTGCAAGATCTCCGCGGTGAGACCATTGGGGTTTATTGTTTCTTTGTCGTGTATTTACTGATTTTATGAAGCAGCTAGTTGCTTCATGTATGTTGATTTCAGTGTTAACCACTTAGCTTCTACAATCATCAGGTCTCCGCTTGGTCCTGCAGCGTCTGATGGACGAAATCTCCCATGCGTGCAAAGTCTGTGCCCCGGAAATTGAGTACCTTTGTTTTCGTGTTTGATCTAGGGAAGCCTTTCCTAAGGTTGAACCATACTATATTGTGGTCGCTGGAGGGCTAGCCGTATCTCCTACTGAGACCTCTGAAACGCTTTCCTCCCCGTTGGTGAGTACCAGGTCGAGGATCGCCTGGGCCCTAGTGGGCTCCGTTACCATTTGTTTGAGATGTGCTCCCTTTATGGAGGTTAAGAGCCTCCTGCTACCGCTGGTTGTCGCTGAAAATGAGTTCCAGTCTGCATCAGGCATATTGAAGTCCCCTAGCAGTACAGCTTCTCCTCGTATGTAGTCGTATGTAATCTGTCTTGATGGAGAAACCACAAGGAGGTTGTGGTGGGTAGAGTGGAGAAGGAGTTAGGTGTTGTGCTAGAAAGAGAGGATAACCAGTGGTTTGTTGTCTTTAAATACAAAATATGTTATTCTGTAGGTGACAGATAGCAAGTGCATATGCTTCTAGGAGGGGAGTCATGTGATCAAGTGTTGGGAAACCTGTAAATCATCTTGATAGCAGTATTCTGGAGAAGCGGGATGCGATGAAGATCTATTTTGTCTAAGGTCCTTACAAAGAGAATTGCAGTAGGTCTAACTGGGGCAAGCACTAAATAGATTGACAGAGGTTTCACTTAACTATTTTTCTTGAATTAATAACTTATTAAATTAAATAACATAGTTCTCTCTCACCTTTCCAGTTGCAAAACAATGCCATTTTACAAACTATTCACCACTTCAAACATTTTGTCAGCATAATCCTGTGAACAAAGTGAGGTGATTTTTCTTTGTTTTCAACTTTGAAAGAGGCATGCAAGAAGGTCCCCCCCCCCCTCCAGAACCTACCCATTAAGCTCCCCAGCCTTCCATACCATCTGGTGATCTAATGACTAGTAAAAACATGGAGCAAAATCCCTTCTGCCCAGTGCCTTATCGGCGTCAAAAAGGTTGCTTTGACCTCCAGCAGCAATATTACGAGATTGCCCACTGGAGATTGCAGCGGCCATTTTTGGAACTGGAGCTGGCACGTACAGGTCAGCTGCGGATCATTCTTGCCATGACTATGCCAATATACCACCAGGATACTAGGGCCTATGTGTGAGTCCAGAAGAGGGGCTTCTTTAGTTTAGAGGGAGAAGAAAGTGGGTAGCATCTTCGGTTGGCGGGAGGTGAGGAAATCATGGGACATAGCACAAAAAAAATCCGAAACCTAAATAAGCTGAATGCAAATTTCATTTCAGCACTAAAACCAAAACAGAAATTCAGTCGGTCGAATGGATGAACTGCATTTACCTTGTAAATAAAATAGTTCTGTATGCAATAGTATATTAACAGTAGCTGGTAACAAATATGGCATGGCTTTATAAAAGTTTTCATGTCCATGATTAATTGCCTTTTGCCGTTTTCTACAACTATGAAGACAGAATTGCCACTCTGAGTGTTGGAAATATTTTGTCTAGGTACACCTGGAGCTCAAGGATTTCCAGGGGTTCCAGGAATCAGAGGTGAAAAAGGAGACCCAGGGAGGACAGAATTTGGATTGCCTGGACCTCCAGGGCCAGATGGTTTACCAGGACCACCTGGACCCCCAGGACTGCCTGGACAACCTGGCTCAACAAGTATGTTGCATCTTTATACATTATAGCAGGGGTGTCAAATGTCAGTCCTCGAGGGCCACAATCTAGTTGGGTTTTCAGGATTTCCCCAATGAATATGCATGAGATCTATTTGCATGCACTGCTTTCATTGTATGCTAATAGGTCTCATACATATCCATTGGGGAAATCCTGAAAAACCCCGACTAAAATTGCAGCCCTCGAGGACCAACATTGACACCCCTGCAAGTTTATAGATACATTCTAATCTTATGGAACATTTGTTTTATGTTTTTACTTTATACTAAAGTTCCTTTTGTCCAATTTGAAAAATGAACGACATAATGAGATTCAGGTGTCAAAAAAAACATTATAGACTAATTGTTAATTTTTCAAATTTACCAACTTAAATGGTAAAGATGTTGGTTCCTGATACTTGCCTTTGATGCAGAGTCCTGGCATATATTGAACGTATAAAGTCAGGTTGGGGAGAAGTGAGGAAACAGAAGAAGGAGTGAGTAGAATGCATAACGTTTATTACCACAGGCCAGACTAAGGAGTAAATTTGAAGGGTCAGTATCACCAGCCCCTCAAAATGGGAGAATAGGAGCATAGGATGAAGAGGTGATAGGCTCAGAAGTAATCTAAGGAAATACTTTTTTACAGAAAGGGCGGTAGATGCATGGAATAGTCTCCCAGTAGAGGTGGTGGAGACAAAGACTGGGCTGAATTCAAGAAGTCGTGGGATAGGCATGTGCGATCTCTTAGGGAGAGGAGTTGATGGTGGATGCTGTGGGTGGCCAGACTGGAACACGGCGGGCCTTTGGGAAGAATGGAGCGGGGGCCACACGCCATCTTTTTGAAGTAAAAATATGGTAACCTTACTGCAGATAGAATAAAAAGGTGGTTGCCAACAAGATGTAGGAAGCAGTTTTTATTAGAGGACCCAGCACAGCCCATGTTTCGGCAGATGTACATCACAGTGGTACAGCGCTTCCTGCTAAGTGTGATCGGCGATGATAAAAGAGTCCGAGGAAGTGTTCTTAGCTGCACATGCAGTAAGAAGGCTGTGGCCCACTTTACTTCTGAATGGTCAAGTACTAAATGTCCCAGTCGGTCACGCAAATCTGAATGGTCGGTGCTGGTGCCCAGACCTGACACAGCATGTCTGGAGATAACGCCACCAGCAGCAAAAAAAAAATGCTCTCCACCAACAGCTGAATACCTACCACATAGAGTCTTACCAAATAGCTTCCCAGGTCCTCTTAAAGGCTGGGCTTAATAAGAGCTCTGTGGAAAAATAGCAGATGTGTTCCCATGGTGATTCCAGGGTACAGACTTCCCAGCAGCCTTCGGCATATCCAGCTAACAGGCCAACACAAGTCTTAGTTAACCCATTGACAAAAATGCTTTGAAAACTAGTTGTCACCTCACATGTGGTGTACAATTGGCACTTTTTCCCCCCCATGCTCTGTTAGGACTGATTTGTAGGGAACTTAATTGCAGCCTTCCAAATGCAATCTTTTAATCCTGCATACACAAAAGTTTAAATAAAATTTTTTTTAAATGGTCATTATCCAGCACAGTGCTACTCATCCCTTTCCGAAGGCACACATAGTCATTCGGATTTTCAGGATTACCACAAACAATATACATGAGATAAATTTGCATGTACTGGACTTCTTTTTTCTGCAAATCTATCTCACGCATATTCATTATAGTTAGGGTCGCCAGATGTCTGGGAAAACCTGGACATGTCCTCTTTTTAGAGGCTGTCCGAGTGCCTGAAGGGATTTCCGAAACCTGGCAGTTTGTCCAGATTTTGGAAGTCCCTGAGCTCAGGGCTGTGTTTGGAGGTCCTCTGTGTGTGGACATCGATGCAATCATATCATATACACATGCGCATTGGATTAATGTCTGCAGATGTGCAGAGACCCTCCAGACATGGCCCCGAGCTCAGGAAAGGAACCAAAGGTTCGTATGAGGGCAGGGCTGGGGGTTGAACAGGGCGGAGCTGGAGGCGGAACAGGGTGGGATGGGATGGGGTGGGGCCAGATGTCCTCTTTTTTTCTAAAAAGGAAATCTGGCAACCTTAATTATGGTAATCCTGAAAACCCAACTGCCAGGTTGTACTTCAAAGACAGCATTGAGAAGCCCTGATCCAAAAACTTTTTCTAGAAATGAAGGGATGTGTTTCTCATTTTACAAAGAAAAGAGCCCCATTCTGCATAACATTTAGTTTAATTCCACAATACCTAATAAGAAATTTGACATGATCATAGAATTTTTTAAAAATCATACTCGTTTAAAAAAAAAAAAAAAATGGAATAATTCATTGTTTGGGGCATGGTCACAAAATTCAGCTCTACCACTCTGTTGATATTTTAGAGAAATATAGGGTCTTGAGAACAGCACTGCAGGTTTCCGCTGCTTACATCTGCTTCAAAAATGCTGCCCTCATCTCATATGCTTTTGTAAATTCAAGTTCAATTTATTTAATATACCGCAAATATAAAACAAAAATGTTAAAATCTAGGGGGCTCATAATTGAAACAGAAATACGTCTAAAAACCGGCCTAAATTGACACTTAGACAATCAGTGAGACAAGTTGTCCAAAGTGCCGATAATCGAACTAGGTTTTAGACGGGTATAATGAACCAAAAAAGAAGGGAGTCCAGAGAACATAACTAAAAAAGTGATTATATTATATTTGTAAGGAATTCAGTAGGCTATAGGAAGAATATACGTATTCAGTTTTAAGAAGTGGAGTCACATGGTCAAATTTTGAACATCCATATATCAGTCTAACCGCCAGTGCTTGTGTATTGACTTTATGACAATGGCTAATGAAACCCGGCTTGTTCTGTGGACAAAGATGTGATGTGTTGGTTTTTTTTGCTCCATGTTCTAGGTCCCATCTTCAGACCTGCACGTATACAGATAGGAGAACCTGGACTACCTGGACAGCCTGGACCGCGGGGTCCACCTGGAGCCATAGGACCAATCGGCTTTAAAGGTCTTTCTTTTCATGAAGTCTAGAGCAGAGCAGAATGACCAGCATATCTGAGGTGTGGCCTATGCTAAGGGCCGGATTATAGGGCTGGGCAATAAAGCGAACTGTGAGACCTCTGCAAGGCAGCTTGCATGCGTGATTTTTTTTAAACAGCTGCTGCCCGATAGTCAGCGTTAATTAACCGGTCAGGAACGGCTCCTGCACAAACAAAGAGAAACTGCAGACGAGCGCGCAAGGTGCAGGCTAGGTTTATTAAAAACGATTATTTGTTGCGGTTGATGTCACCGCCTTTGTACAAAGCAGGAATGGCTCCTGGCCAGTTAAATAGCACTTCTTTAGCACTCTCCAGACCAGTAGAGGTTAATCTTTACGAATGGGTATATATCCAATCATGACCAGCAGGTGGAGACTGAAAACAAAACTGTGGGACAGTATATAATATACTCCCTTCTCTATTTACATCAGTCTTCTTTCAGTCTCCAGCAGGTGTTGAGTGATCTGTACCCATCTCCCTTGGTAGGGCTGTTGGAATTTGTTTAGGGGGTTTCTAGTCCCTGTTTTTGGCCGGACAGAGCTTGGGCGGGCCCTGTTTGGGGGTCCAGTTAAATAGCACTTAGCCCACTAAGCGCTAATATTCAGAATGAGACTTAGCCAGAAGTCCATGAAATTTAAAGTGCTGGCCGACTAAGGGCTCCTTTTACTAAGGTGCGCTTGCGTTTTTGGTGCACTCAGGATTTTAGTGCACGCTAAACCCACGCTACACTTCTTGAACTAGCGCCAGCTCAATGCTGGCATTAAGGTCTAGCGTGCGGGGCAACTTAGCGTGCACTATTCTGCGCATTAAGGCCCTAACACACCTTTGTGAAAGGAGCCCACATTTAGTGTCGAATCGGTCTGCTTAAATAACTGGCCTGTCTGGCTGCTATAAATGGAGCCAGTCAGTATTTAATATCAACATTGGTGGCTACGTTTATAGCGGGCAAAAATACATCTAACATAGTAACATAGCAGATGATGGCAGATAAAGACCCAAATGGTCCATTCAGTCTGCCCAACCTCACCCTCTCTTTATAATTAATGATTTAATTTAAATTTTCCTTCTTCTTAGCTCTTTCTGGGCCAGAAACCCAAAGCTCTGCCTGGCGGTTCATAGACAACGGCGCGAAAGACAAAGGCACGCCCAGACAATTGAGCGCAGCGCGGAGGCGCACACCGCTCAAAATTACTGTTTTTAGGGGCTCCGAAGGGGGGTTTTGTTGGGGAACCCCCCCCCCACTTTACTTAATAGACATCGCACCGGCGTTATGGGGGGTTTGGGGGGTTGTAACCCTCCACATTTTACTGTAAACTTAACTTTTTCCCTAAAAACAGGGAAAAAGTGAAGTTTTCAGTAAAATGTGGGGGGGTTACAACCCCCCACACCCCCCACAATGCCCCCACAACGCGGCGCGATGTCTATTAAGTAAAGTGGGGGGGTTCCCCCCCACGCCCCCCCCCATCGGAGCCCTAAAAACAGTAATTTTGAGCGGCGCACGCCTCCGCGCTGCGCTCAATTGTCTGGGCACGCCTTTGTCCCGGCGCGCTTTTGACCTGACACCCTGCCTGGTACTGCGCTTAGGTTCCATCTACTGAAGTCTCCGTCAAAGCTCGCTCCAGCCCATCGAAGCCCTCCCTGATATTCAACGCCGGTCACCGGAGAAAGTCCGACATTGAATATCTGGGCTCAGGGCCGATCGCGGGAGTCAACTGGGCTAACTCCTGCGGTCTGACTATCGGGCCCCTTGTCCCTTTTTTTTTTTTTTTTTTTACTGATGTTTGAGAAGTGGAACCTCTTTTTTTTTCACCCGGGCGCTGGTAAGGGCACTTATTTGTTGTGGGACCAACGATCACACTGGCAGGCCGCAGCAAGCGTCTCACCACACAATCCGCTTGCACTCCAAATGAGAATAAATCACACCAGAGGTTAAACGGCAGAACGCCAACTTTACTTCTTCTTGCAAAACCTGAAGAGACACGCGTGTGTCAACAGTGAACAAGTTTCTCTCTCGAACGCAGTCCAGCTATGTACACTTCTCCTATACCAGTGGTCTCAAACACGCGGCCCGGGGGCCACATGCGGCCCGCCAGGTCCTATTTTGAGGCCCTCGGTATGTTTATCATAATCACAAAAGTAAAATATAACAGTTTCTTGATCATCTGTCTCTTTAGCTATAAATGACAATATTATTATTAAGACTTAGTCAAAAGGAAAGATTTATAAACTATAAAGAGTTTTATCTCATGCAAAATTGTCATTTCTTTAATAAGACATTAACTATTTTTTTCTGCGGCCCTCCAAGTACCTATAAATCCAAAATGTGGCCCTGCAAAGAGTTTGAGTTTGAGACCACTGTCCTATACCAAACATAATTTATTTCTCCATTTCCCGTTCAATGGGTAAGTTGGTGGTATTTACCAACAAACCCCCAAAATGCAAAGTTAAGATTTTCACTGGTCAGTTGGTGAGCTCTGACCAAAAGACATAGTTACTGCCCAAATCCAGATCCTAAATCTCCTCTGTAGTGAGGTCACAATGAAGAGACCGTCCAGGAAGTCCAAGGAGTGGTTTTTCTTGGGCTTCTGGAAGCTGTTGGAACTCCTGCCCTGAGCCCCTAGCACAGGGGTAGGGAACTCCGGTCCTCGAGAGCCGTATTCCAGTCGGGTTTTCAGGAGTTCCCCAATGAATATGCATTGAAAGCAGTGCATGCAAATAGATCTCTTGAATATTCATTGGGGTAATCCTGAAAACCCGACTGGAATACGGCTCTCGAGGGACCAGAGTTCCCTGCCCCTGCCCTAGCAGTTTCCAGTAAAATGCAGGCATCTTAAGTTTTTTTTCCCAGGCGTCGTTAGCCTTGATTCTGTTAATGGCGCCTAAATTGATACATGGCCGGTGTCCATTTTTGTAGACATCGCGTAGAATCCAGCCCACGATGTGCATTAACATGTGTTAGTGATGAGGCTGAGATAGTGGAGGGTGAAAAAGACCAAAGAGGGATAGTGGGAGAAGTGGAATTTAACCCCTTGTTTCCCTGATTCTCTTTTCACTGTTCTAACTATTGTAGTATTTTAATGAAGTCTATGTGTACAAGTGTTCTGGCATTCATCGCTTTGCACCTTGTGGGCTGTGTGTTATACAGGGAGAGCTGGTGACTGTGCGTGCGATGGAGGTGATACAGATCAGGGTCCCCCTGGCAGGCCTGGTGCTCTTGGTGTTCCAGGCCAACATGGGTTTCCTGGCTCGAAAGGTTTGCGCGGGGATCCAGGCTCCACAGGTCTTCCAGGGTTGCATGGACCTCCAGTAAGTTGGGATCATTTTTTCTGTTCTTATTTTTAGACATGTGCCCTTCTGTCCCCACAAACACATTTTCAGAGGAAAAACATACCCAGGCTTTCTTTATGAAAATCTGCCCACCTAGGGGAACAGGGGATTCAGTACTGTAGACCTACAAAAAGTCCGTGTAGTGCTTTCAGACTAAAAGTCTAATATGGACTTTCCAACCCCCCTGAACCTCTCTATCCCGGTTTTCTCCCTATTGGGATACAGGTAAAAGTATTCATTCTATGAACAGCTTGAGGACAGGCAGTTTCAAAGAGACTCTCCCAAGGGCAAATAGCAGCTCACCTGTGGGAAAAGCTTTGAAAATGAGCCTCATAGTAATCATGGTTTTAGCACCTTTCATCCAAATGAGGTTCCAGTGTTTCAGAAATAAGTATGCAGTCTTTTCGGGATGGGGGGTAGAAAATCTGGCATCAATGTTTTGGGCCTGATTTGTATGATAACTTCCTAAGTATACAGAACAGAAGGAGACATGTGGTTGGTATTGAACACCTTCCAAATGCCGCTCTTTAACCGAAAGTGATGTTTTCAGGGTCTCATTGAGACTCGGTGGTAGATAGGGGTGTTGCATTCCCATCATAAGATCTCACCAACACACACCAGACCTTCTGCTTTCTAACAAAGATTACAGTCTGTAAAATAAAGGGTGTTTCAGACTAGTGATAGGCAAATTTTGTGACCCATGGTCACAACTCATGACTAGCTTGACAATTGAATCAAGTTTCAAGTTTATTAAGTATTTGATTAATCGCTTACTCAAATATCTAAGCGATGAACAAATCATTCAATTTACAAATAAAACAGGGGTTATAAAAGACAGATGTACACTGAACAAAACATATTAAATTAACGACTAACAGAATACACAGAAAAGGGAAAGGCAGGGTAATGAAATACAATAATAATGATAGAAAGAAGGATGATTATGGTAAAAAACAATAGGAGGGAAATAAAAGAAGTCGCCTTATGAAAATAAGCAAAAATAGGCTGGGACTCCTAAATATCATAAGTGTCTTTGAAAAGAAAGCTCTTAAGTTTACTTTTCAATTTATCTAAGTTCTTTTCTTCTCTGAGTTCCAAGTTTGAGGAGCTGTAACAGAGACAATAAAGTGCCGCCGTGTATTAATAACTTTAAGTGAGGGCGTAACTAATAGATGTTGGTCAATAGATCTCAGTGATCTGATTGGGGTATAAGGGATCAATAACTTGTAGATGAAAGCTGGGGCTTTATATAACAGGGATTTGAAAGTAAGTAGATTTAGTTTATATTGAATTCGATGCGCTACTGGAAGCCTGAACTGAAAACTCGGAAGCAAATTGAGATGGTATTTGGGTCAATTTTATTAAAAAAATTTTCCACATATTGGGGGGCAATCCTATAACCTAGGTGTTCCCATTTACACGTGTTACACACTTATGTATTTAGAATACTGGCATATAGATCAGGGTTACCAGTTGTCCATGCCCACCAGTGCTCTGCCCACATGTACTTAAGACCATAAGAATAGCCAATTGTCCATCAAGCCGAGTAGCCCGTTCTCACGGTGGCCAATCCAAGTCCCTAGTACCTGGCCAAAACAACAAAGAGTAGCAACAGTCCATTCAGAATCCTAAAGAATAGCAAGATTCCAGAATCCCAAAGAGTAACAAAAGATTCCGGAACCCCAAAGAGTAGCAACATTCCAAGCGGAATCCCCAGAGTAGCAACATTCCATTCAGAATCCTAAAGAATAGCAAGATTCCAGAATCTCAAAGAGTAATAAAAGATTCCGGAACTCCAAAGAGTAGCAACATTCCAAGCGGAATCCCCAGAGTAGCAACATTCCATTCTGAATCTTAAAGAATAGCAAGATTCCATAATCCCAAAAAGTAACAAAAGATTCCGGAACCCCAAAGAGTAGCAGCATTCCAAGCGGAATCCCCAGAGTAGCAATATTCCATTCAGAATCCTAAAGAATAGCAAGATTCCATAATCCCAAAGAGTAACAAAAGATTCCGGAACCCCAAAGAGTAGAAGCATTCCAAGCGGAATCCCCAGAGTAGCAACATTCCATTCAGAATCCTAAAGAATAGCAAGATTCCATAATCCCAAAGAGTAACAAAAGATTCCGGAACCCCAAAGAGTAGCAACATTCCAAGCGGAATCCCCAGAGTAGCAATATTCCATGCTACTGATCCAGGGCAAGTAGTGGCTTCCCCCATGTCTTTCTCAAGAACAGACTATGAACTTTTCCTCCAGGAAATTGTCCAAATCCTTCTTAAAACCAGCTACGCTATCTGCTCTTACCGCAACCTCTGGCAATGTGTTCCAGAGCTTAACTATTCTCTGAGTGAAAAAAATATTTCCTCCTATTGATTTTAAAAGTATTTCCCTGTAACTTCATCGAGTGTCCCCTAGTCTTTGTCATTTTGACACTCCCCCCTCTTTCTGCTAGGCAGTACCTTATAGAATAATGCCTACTATACATAGGCACCTTTGATGTGCCTGAGTTACCCCCAGAGTCTTTAGTTTCAAGTTTATTTACGTCTTGATATACCGCTTTTATGGTCAAAGCGGTTTCCAATTAATATAAAGTGTTAAAAAGTTTAAAATATAAAAAATATATATATATAACATAAAGGGAACGCATAAACAATAACAATACAGATGCAACATGATACACATGAGCAAATAGGGAGGATACATTGGTTAAAATAAAAGAAAGGGGAGGAAAAATCCAAAAGGTAAAAAGGGAGTCTTTGATGGAAGGCCTGTTGTCTGAGTTTTTTTGAACAAAAAATTAAGTACAGTATAATCTCGTTATAACGGACTCGCTTATAATGGAACCTCGCTTATAGCGGACGAGGTCCACTGGTCCCGGCCGAGCGCCATTATAAACATACAAAAAATCATCGGATATAGCGGACTCGCATCTAACGGACTTTTGGATATAACGAACAACTAATTTGGTCCCCAGAGCCACTTCTAGCAGTAATTTTCTTCAGCTATAACGGACATGCAGGCTCCGCCTACAAGGCGTGTGGCGTGCCGGTGATATAGTATCAAAATGCAGCCCAGAAGAAAATGACAGAGTATTTTTCTTTCCAGAACAGTACGACACAGTGCTTTAGAACATCTTTCAGTGTTCTGGTTTTGCAATCCTTTCGTGCCATACCAATGTTTTGCTGAGTTTTGTTCTTGATGTTGCTGATACAGCTGTGCAGTGACTGTTGTTCGTTGATGGAACGTTGTTTCAAGTCGACCTAAATAAAGTTTTTTAAAAATGCAACTCTGGGTATAACGGACTCTGGATATAACGGACCGTTTTTCCAGGTCCCTTGAAGTCTGTTATAACGAGATTATACTGTATAGATCTCAAAAGCATCTCTGAAAAGAAATGTTTTAAGGTTAGATTTAAAATGATGGAGATTCTTTTCTTGTCTCAGGGTAAGAGGTAAAGTATTCCACAATGTTGGAGCGGTTACAGAAAAGATTGTTTTCTGTGGTTTTTTTTAATTCTTTATTTAAGTATTTTCATTCAATACACTAAACTCAATACAACTTACGACATACAGTTGTAAACTAATTGGAAAAAAAAATAGTGCATCTTACAATTAGTAAAGTTAAAAGAATCCCATTCCCTATCGTACCCCCTCCCCCTCCCCCTCCCAGGAGACCTGGTTCCATAACAGTGGAATAATATTTTCATAAGGCTTCTTTTTCTAGTTCAAAATAACTCTCCCATATATCGTTAAATTTGGATAAAAAGGCCGAAAGTCTATATTTTTCACAAACTATTCCTAAACGTTCTCTCACATCTCTTAGGGTAGGTACATGTGACATACGCCATTGCCGGGCAAGGGTCAGTCTAGCAGCTAAACAGAAAAGATTGTTTTACGTGTTGTATCATAAAACAATTGGCGGACTGAGGGGATCGCTAGAAGATGTTATTGGGAGGAGCGTAGGGTCCTGTGTGGGTCGTGTGGGATTAACATTAAGATCGAACTTTAAGGGCTCCTTTTACCAAGGCGCGTCAGCGGTTTAACGCGCGTAATAGTGCGCGCAAAACCGCCGGCCGCGCTAGCCGCCACCACCTCCTCTTGAGCAGGCGGTAGCTTTCCGGCTAGCGTGGGGGTTAGCGCGTGATGAAAAGTCATGCGCGCTAACGCGGCTTCGTAAAAGGAGCCCTAAAAGTAAGAAGTAGTCATTTGAAAGTAATCCTATGTGAAATGGGAAGCCAGTGTGCTCTCCTGAGAAATGGTGTTACATGATCAAATTTTTTAGTGTTAGAAATGATTTTTACTGCAGCGTTCTGAATGATTCGTAATCTCCTGATCTCCTTTTGAGTGATGCCCTGGTAAAGTGAGTTACGATAATCTAAAGTTCATATTACTAAAGCAAATGGGACAAAAATCTCAACAGCTACATTAATACAGGTAGAGACAGAAAGCAAAACTAGTGTCAAACATTTATAGTCTCTTCCTGGCTTCTTCAGGGATTCCTTTTTACTCCAGTTACGATTACCAGATTTTACTTTAGCAAAATCCAGACGCCTAGATCCGCCCCTCAGGCCCGTCCAGTTCCACTCATCCCCGCCCTGTTACATGCCAGTTCCGCCCCCAATCCCTCCCTAGACCTGCCAAGCCCCGCCCCCCGCCGCCTGCTCTCATCAGGCAGGAGGACATCCACGCGGGTGCGATGCGATGACCTCGCGCGCACGTCATCGCGTGGCATCCACGATTTCGAGGAAGCTTTTCAAAACCCAGACAAAAGTGTCGAGTTTTGAAAAGCCATCCGGACCCCCGGACATGTCCTGGAAAAGGAGGACGTGTCCAGGGGAAGTCCGTTCGTCTGGTAACCCTAACTCCAGTACACTTTCAGATGCTGCTTTTGGCCCGATGGGAAAATAGCAAAGTCCAAATAGCACCAAAAGGTTCCAGAAAGGAAGTGAAACAGCAAAACAACAAAAAGATTGTGGAACGGAAGATCGGATGTACCAGTTTGTAGTTTCATAAGCGTCCAAAGAACTTAAAAAAAATCCACAAAGGGTGTATCAGTCACAAGTGATCCACAAGATTAAAAAAAACCCAAAAATGGGCCGTGTTTTGGCAAAATTAAAAATACCTTCCTCAGGGGCCTTATAGGGTCCTTGGCTGTCTTAAATATAAAAACCATCAAAGTCACAAAGAATCCAATGTAGGCTGGCGTTCCACAATCTTTTTGTTGTTTTGCCCAGATGGGAACACCACTGTCAGTCTCTTTCCTTTGGCGATTCCTGAGGCATCTTCTCTCATGCTTCTCAAGATTTAAATCCCCTACTTGTATTGCTTCTCCAAATGACTTTCACTCCTTTCTCCTCCTCCTTACAAATGGTGATGAAATGGTTCCCTTTACCAGCTTACATCGTCAAGCAAGTGTGGCAGGATTTGAACAAAGCATCCCTCGTTCTCAGTTCACCTCACTAACTGTCAGGCTTCTCCTCCACTCCTGCTTCACGTAGATGAATTCAGAATAATTTCCCATGATGAATTTCTTTTCTCTTCTGTAATCCTTACAGTCCTGAGAACCTAGCAATGGCTTCTTAACTGTTCTGTTATCTCTTTCAGGGTTTTTCTGGCCAAGCAGGACTTCCAGGCTTTAAGGGCGAGAAAGGGGATCCATCTTTTTCATCTGGTAAAGGAAGCCGTGGAGATCTGGGTGTACCAGGACTTCAGGGGTCCAAGGGTCTTCCGGGAACACCTGGCAGTGATGGTCGTCCAGGTTTGCCAGGCCGCCCAGGGCCTCCAGTGAGTTTGTATTTTACTTCAAGTTGCAGACAAGGGCACAGACTCAATTAGAGAACCATAGAAAGTGGTCATCCAAAATGCTGTACGTATCAGTAACTCAACAGTAGCACTGTGCAGAAGTGATCTGAAATGTCCTATAAATGCAGAATTGGAATACAGATGTACTTCAAAAAGATAACAGCATTTGTCTAATCTAATCTAATCTAAGGCTTGGCTTTATATACCGAGTCATCATTCTAAGAAAGCTCGACTCGGTTTACAATAATTAACTTAATAGGAAAAACTGTAAGGAATAAGACAGAATTCAAGAAAATTAATTTTCAAAATGTTTAGCAAATAAAGTGGTTTTTAAAGATTTACAAAAAAATTGAAATGAACCAGAACTCCTTAAAAGAGGCGGAAGATCATTCCAACGTTGAGAAAACTTAAAAATCAAAGATTGACTACAAATCTTGACTCCTTTATTCCCTTTCCTGGAAGGAAGGGATAACTTAAATTGTTGAATGCCTCTTGCAAAAGAGAATCTGTAGACATTCCAAAATAAAGGAATAAGAGGAGTAAAGATACCATACAGGATTTTGAGAGCAACACAGGCACATTTAAATTGAACTCTAAAATAAACCGGGAGCCAATGAAGACTCTGGAGCAACGGAGTCACATGGTCAAATTTACGTTTCCCAAAAATCAATTTTGCAGCAGTATTTTGAATCGGTTGCAATCTACAAAGGCAGATTTTTGTAATGCTGAGATAAATAGCATTGCAATAATCAAGGTGAGATAATATCGTTGACTGAACTAAAATAGAAAAATGACGATGATGAAAAAGATGGCTAACCTTCCTCAGCATACGAAGATTAAAAAAAACATTTCTTGACCACAGAATTAATTTGATCCTTAAAAGAGAGTGAGGAGTCAAAAAGGACTCCCAAAATCTTAGCAGAAAACTCAATTTGTAGAAAGGATCCAGAAACCAAAGCTACGGAAAGAGGAAGACAATCTAATTTTGGACCTAACCAGGAGTCAAAGCCAACAAGAGAATAGAGAAAAATAGAAGCATTCAAAATAGTCTGTAAAGGAACCCCCTCCACCCCCCCACCACCACCTTGATTCAAGCCAACAAAGAGATTTGCACAATGTATAATTCAAAAGACAAATGGGCTAGAAAGCAGATCTTTATAATTAGAATCCAACCCGTATATAAACTATTATAAGAAAAGGGTCTACAGATATTCCCAAACATTTGCCTTTCAACAGGGGTGTCAAAGTCCCTCTTCGAGGGCCGCAATCCAGTCGGGTTTTTAGGATTTCCCCAATGAATATGCATAAGAGCTATTAGCATATAATGAAAGCAGTGCATGCAAATGGATCTCATGCATATTCATTGGGGAAATCCTGAAACCCCGATTGTATTCCGGCCCTCGAGGACCGGAGTTGCCCATGTCTGGTCTAGAAAGTTTCAGTAAATTGTCTCAGATTTCAAGACTTCTCCAGACCCACTAAGAACCCTTTGATCATCCTGTCAAAAAGTACAATACGTGACTTTAAACCAAGTGGCTTTAGACCAGGGGTATCAAAGTCCCTCCTCGAGGGCCGCAATCCAGTCAGGTTTTTAGGATTTCCCCAATGAATATGCATAAGAGCTATTAGCATACAATGCATATTCATTGGGGAAATCCTGAAAACCCGACTGGATTGCGGCCCTCAAGGAGGGACTTTGACACCCCCCTGCCTTACCATATCAAATTCAATTTAATGCCAAAAAGATTTTTATGTTCAAACAATTCTATTGATGAAATAGCAAAACAATTGAAAACAAACAATGCATATCAAAGTCGAGAAAGAAACATCAGTAGCAGCAAAGAGAAACAGTCATCATCAATTTTTATATACATAAAATGCAAAAATCACCTATCCAACTATTCCCCATTAACAGACCTAGGTCCTTAAGCAAAACATAGCACACCAGGGCCCTGGACTCTTATGAGCCATGGTCCAGGCAAGCCATCATCCCTCCCCCCCCCCCCCCCCCCCCCACTCTGACTTGAAAACTGTTAGATCAAATGCCTGAAGTACAAAAGGAAACCCCCCAAACAGAAAACACTCCCCCCCACCCGATGAGCGCTGTCTCATGGCCAAATCCAAATGAACTACCAGCCACTAAAGCTATCCCCCCCCCAGGTACTCTCCTTCCACCCCCCCTAAACACTCCAGCCATACTACTGCGATCAGCCCATATGCCAAAAAGATTTTTAAAACAATTACAACCCTGTGGGATCTGCAGATATCAATTTGAATGTAGCCAAACACTTTCCACTAACTAAAATGGCCACCCCAGCTTTTTTCCTCACCGCAGGAGCAAAAAAACAATGTTTAACCCATCGACCTTTTAGCTTTTTTGCTTCCATGGCATTTAGATGGGTCTCTTGTATATAGTATATATCCGCGTTCTGTTTTTTTAAGAAGTTAAGTGTTTTTTTTCTCTTTATCGGATGATTGAGACCATTGACATTTAGATAAAATATTTGCTATATATTTGCTATTATAAAAAGGAAATGGAACCACAAAACATACCCCTTAATTCCATTTATACCTAATATTACTCCTTGATCAATACACATTCACACCCCTACCATAAAATCCCTCTCCCTCAAAATACTGCATGGAATTTCATTTTCATCTCCATGCAATTTTTCACTGTATTCACCATCAGCCACTACTTTAGTGTTTAAAAGAGATCTTATTGTAAAATTTGGACATATGGATTCATACACCTAGGGTTTTATCAATTAACATCAAGACTCCTGAGGCAGGCCTTTTGGGCCGAAACACGATCGTGTCGAGTCTGGTTTATTAATAAATGGATTGAGCCACTATCTGGTCTCCGTCGTTGTTGTTTTCGTGTCCCTCACTCTTGTGAAGGCAGTTTCTCCAGGTTGTCTCTTGGCTTATTAGAATGTGCCAGTGATATTTATTTTGTACCAAGTGAAAAGCGCATAAAATCATACTTACAGGGTTTGCAGGCATTTCTTTCTTAAGGACTGTGTAATGAGGTGACTAATGTTTTGCTGTGAGAATTAGTCAAACATGGTTGATTGGAATGGTCTACCTTAAAAAGGCAACTCTTAGCATTCAATGTCTTCTGAAAGCACTGACAGTCGTTCCTATGCTTCAATGTATATATTTTGCAACGTATAGGGTGATGGTGGACAAGGTTTTCCAGGTGCTAAAGGCTTCCCTGGTTCCCCTGGCCAAAAGGGCCGCCGAGGTGAAAGTGGCCTTTCAGGTTTCGGAGTTCCAGGTATTCCTGGAAATCGCGGACCTGCAGGGAATGCAGGACTTGATGGACTTCCAGGACAGCCGGGTCTTCCAGGCCCACCAGGTAAGAACGGCAGCAATTCAATTCCATTTGCTATCTATAAGGTCTTTCATGCATAAACCTCACCATTTTTAACTTCTCTAATACCTTGGTTATAGCCTTATTAAAATTTAAAATGGGCAGAAAGAGGATCCCCTTTTTTTCAGTTTTTCTTTATCTTTTAATCATAAATCATTTTTCACATTTTTAATCTGGTTACTATTCTCTGAGTGAAAAAAATTTCCTCCAATTGGTTTTAAAAGTATTTCCCATCGAGTATTTCTCATCGAGTGTCCCCTAGTCTTTGTAATTTTTTACGGAACGAAAAATTGATCCACTTGTACCCATTCTACTCCACTCAGGATTTTGTAGACTTCAATCATATCTCCCCCTCAGCAAATTAGTTGGGTAGAGAACAAAGTGAGCACCATTTAAAGAGTCAAATTTTCATAACTGTTAAGAGACTTTTCCTCAAGAATGTCTTCAAATAAAACACTGCCATCTCTGATAATTCATTAGCATAGTACAAGTGCTGGGGGTCAGTATTCAGATAGGAACGGCAATCCAGACAGTGCTGCCAAAATTTGTCTGCATCAGCAGTATCCTGATAGTGTCAGAGTAGTTGGGGGTGGGTGGGGGGAGCCAGGAGTTACTTGGACACCCTTGTATTCAGCACCTATCTGGATAAATTAGGACAACAGTAGTACCATTGTCAGCATTTTCTGAAAATTAACTCAGATCTGGAGTTGCGAGCGTTTGCAGCCTGAATATCCAGGGAGCGCAATGAGTGCGAACGCCGCCACCTTTCAGCCACTGCCTAGTAGTCAGACCGTTACCTAGCTAGTTATCCAGATAAAGTTAGGACAGCAGTTTTCTTACAACTCTTTAATCTGGATAGTTATTCATACAGCAAATTGAATATCATTACCCGCCATGAAAATTCCAGCTCCGCCCTCGATTTGAAAAGTGCTGCTGATTATCCGTGATATTGCCAGCTAAAGGAATGATCCAGGTAATGATGATATTGTCTGGATAATTCCTTTTGAATATCTAACCTTTGATCTAAATGGTAAAGAAAATTGGTCATTATTTTATCGGTGAGGTCCCCCATACATCCACTTTCAGATAAGTTGTGCTAGATCTTGCAACTTAATGGCTAATAAAGATAGTCCGTTTCTTTTCTTTCCCCCCTCCCAACTTTATTTACTAATAAATAAACAGCCCATTTCCAAAAATTGCATGTGTCAGAAGATAAAGTTTGTTCTACCACACCTGTGCTCAGTGTTCCATCTATAAAATATATTTTAGGCTTTTTGCCTTATGATGAATGTTGGATGTCTTTTTGGGCGGGAAAAAGGGTCAAAGTACAGTTGTGTCTTCCTCTGAGCACCTGAAATGAGTTGAGGTGAGCTGCATCCAAGCTTCAAGAACTCCTAGGTGGTTGTTTGGTACAGGCCTAAGTCAGGGTATGCTCTGGACAATCTGTATTCAGATCAGCAGACTGGAATAAAGGTCAATCTGGGAGCAAGTTCACCCACTGCCTGTTAGAGGCCTTATGTCTTATATGAGCATTCTGGGAAAAGGGGGGAGGGAGGAAATGGATTCCATCTGCACTTTCTCCCCTGCACCCATCCCTAAGAGCGCTAATAACCATATCTTGGCTAAACAGTTGCAATGCATTTCTTCAAAAGGTTTTCTTGCTAGTGAGAATAATTTAATCTTAAGCAAATTATCTCTTCTTTCTGCTTTTGCCTTAATAAATTGTTTTGTTACCTTCCGCTTGGCAAATATTTCGCAAGTTGTATTTTCCGTTATCTGTTACTTTTTATAATACGGCGAAATATATTCACAAAAGCGCTGCAGATCCTGTTCCAGAAACAGGGCGAGTTAATTTGGTTAAACTGATGCTTTGGAAACACAGACCGTTGTGCTAATCCATATGCTAAATTCATCTTTCCAAAGTGTACAACTGTAATTACAGTCAAACCTTGGATTGCGAGCATAATTCATTCCGGAAGCATGCTTGTAATCCAAAGCACTCGTATATCAAAGCGAATTTCCTTATAGGAAATAATGGAAACTCGGATGATTCATTCCACATTCCAAAACCTTTAATAGAAAATACAGTGCTGTACGTACTCGTATTGCAAGATCTCACTGCGGGTGAATTGGACGTGATGCTTTTATTATGTTCAGCCGCTCTCAGCGTAAAATGCGCGTATGTAGTGCGTGCTTGAACTGCGGGTAAATTGGGCGTGATGCTTTTATTATGTTCAGCCACGCTCAGCGTAAGATATGCACGCTTGAACTGTGGGTCCTGGATGCGATCAGCGATGCGATAACGTGACGCGTGTAAAATTTTAAGAAAATGTTTTGATTGTCTGGCAAAGCGCTCGCAAACCACGTTACTCGCTATCCAAGGTTTGACTGTAATTAAATTTCAGTTGCAAAGATGATCTTGGAAATGAATGCTTTGCGAAGATTTTCTCAGGCTGCGCAGGTCTTCCATTCCGCCTGTTCTGCTGTGGGCCTTCTTTATAAATTTGTCAGGAGACCTAAGCCCTCCTCTGGCCCTCGCGCAGGAGGTGTAACGGAAGGCAGCGGGAATTGCAGAAACAGTAATTTCACTTTCCAGTCGTTGCTTGCGCCCATGGTCTGTTACTGAGCTACTGTGGTAAAGACACAAATAAATTCGGCACCGATTTGGATCTAGTCTTTACCGATGAAAATGCAGCTGTCATTTTGCGGATATGTTTGGTATGTGCATTAAAGCTCTTTCAGCCTTGTGGTTCTTCAGACTTCTGCCTAACCTGTCCTCCTTTGCTTGACTGGTATAGGTGACTGCTGCTGCGGGGAGAAGGTTGGTAATGAAGTCTTAGACACAGAGGGAGGTGAGAGGCTAGGCCGTAGAGGTTACCAGAGCGATGCTGGAGAGATTGCTCATTTGAAACACAGACCTGCATGGTGTGCTGCTCAGCTTCTGGCCCTCGGCTACAGCAACGGCTAGGGTTACCAGATCTTCCCGAAGGAAAATCCCGACCCATGGCCACGCCCCCAGGCCTGCCCCCTTCCGCCTGTGTCACGCCCCGTTCAGCCCTCCCCAGCCCCGCCCCCAAATGGCATCCGCGCCTGCGTGGACGCGACGCAAGGATAGCGCGTGTGCGTGACGTCCCCGCATTGCGTGCACGGATGCCCCTTCCTGACGGGAAGCTTTTCAAAAGCCGGACAAAGTGCTGGGTTTTGAAAAGCCGTCCAGACCCTTGAAAAGGAGGACATGTCCGGGGGAAATCCAGACCTCTGGTAACCCTAGTAACGGCCAGTGCTGAAGGGAATGTGCCACTCTGCTTTTTCCTTAGAATTGACCCAAACTGCTCACCTTAGCAGAGCATTTTTTTGTGCAAATGTAAACTCTGGTGAAATGTCCTGACACAGGGGTCAGTGGAAAATGGCCAGAGCTTCTTTTCTGAATGCTGAAGTCAATTTTCTGCCTTTTGCACAGAACATTTCTCACTTAATGCCAAATGGCACCGTTGATGTCCCAATTTTGCAGCCTGGGAGATGCAAATGAGCATGTTTACTTACTCACAAACATGCCAGAGCTGACGCTGGAAGTCTCTATCAACAAGTCCTTGTTTTTCCTGTTGTTTCTAGTCAGCCTGTGCCCTAAGACTTTATTCTATAACCAGACCCTTATTTGAAACTTATTCTGTGAGGGAAAGTAGATGCCAACTTTTCTTTATAGAATACTAATGTAACAGGTAAACTATGTACATACAATTTAGGCATGACGTGTACATATGCTTGACCCTGTATCACTAAAACATGAATGTGAATTATACTAGTCCATAATTTACATACGTAACTTTGAGCCCTCCAAACTGTGCAAGCAGGTAGTCAGAACTTACATAAGAATAGCCTTACTGGGTCAGACCAATGGTCCATCAAGCCCAGTAGTATGTTCTCACGGTGGCCAATCCAGGTCTCTAGTACCTGGCTAAAACCCAAGGAGTAGCAACATTCCATACAGAATCTCAAAGAATAGCAAGATTCCGGAACCCCAAATAGTAGCAACATTCCATGTGGAATCCCCAAAGTAGAAACATTCCATACAGAATCTCAAAGAATAGCAAGATTCCGGAACCCCCAAATAGTAGCAACATTCCATGTGGAATCCCCAAAGTAGAAACATTCCATACAGAATCTCAAAGAATAGCAAGATTCCGGAACCCCCAAATAGTAGCAACATTCCATGTGGAATCCCCAGAGTAGCAACATTCCATACAGAATCTCAAAGATTAGCAAGATTCCGGAACCCCAAATAGTAGCAATATTCCATGTGGAATCCCCAGAGTAGCAATATTCCATACAGAATCTCAAAGAATAGCAAGATTCCGGAACCCCAAATAGTAGCAGCATTCTATGTAGAATCCCCAGAGTAGCAACATTCCATACAGAATCTCACAGAATAGCAAGATTCCGGAATCCCAAATAGCAACATTCCATGTGGAATCCCCAAAGTAGCAACATTCCATACAGAATCTCAAAAGAATAGCAAGATTCTGGAACCCCCAAATAGTAGCAACATTCCATGTGGAATCCCCAGCGTAGCAACATTCCATGCTACTGATCCAGGGCAAGCAGTGGCTTCCCCCATGATGTTTCTCAATAACAGATTAATCATGTCCACACTCTGTAATCTACTTGTTTTTTTTGCACACACACGCATGTATATGCCAGTATTCTGATCATTTCCATGTGTATTTGGACCCTAAGTGTTGGTGTCCACCTTACCCCCTAAATATGGAATATCAATATATTTTGAACACAATTTTAATTGATGCATTTAAAATCGATCAACACTCCATGGGTTGTTTGTTGGGGTTTTTTTTTGCGGATTCTCATTGGAAAATTAGTTCATTTGGCGCATTTCCGCACAATTCTTCCACGGGCTGGATAAAATCATATCGTGGGCTGGATGTGGCCCGTGGGCCTTACTTTGGAGACCTCTGCTCTAGGGGATACATATTCAGGGCTTTCAGTCTCTCTTCATACACCTTTTGGCACAAAACCTCCTACCATTTTCATCACCCTCCTCTGGACCACTTCAAGTCTTCTTATGCCAGATACGGTCTCCAAAACTGAACACAATACTTCAAGTGGGGCCTAACCAACGACCTGTACAGAGGCATCAACACCTTCCTTCCCTCCAGCCGCCATCTCTGCTGGCCCGCAGTGCTGATAACACAACAAAACAGCAGAGGACCACATCTCTGTGCTCACTATGGCTGCTTCCTCTGGGCCAGTCCTGCCTTCTTCAATCCAGCTACCTTTTTTGGAGGAGGCAGGGCCAGCATGAAGGAAGTAGCTGCAACCTGCAAAGAGCTGCGGTCCAGCTCGGCTTTGCTGTGTTATTATGACTGCGGGCCAGCAGAGATGGCAGCTAGAGAGAAAGAAGAAAAATGGTTTTATGCCAGCTGGAGGACTTTGAGTGGAAGGACACAGAGAGGAAGGCGGCAGACAGGGAAAGTTGCGGTTTGGGCTGGGTAAGTTTAACCTTACTGTCAAAAATACCTATGTACTCCTATAACAAGCATAGAAGCCCACTTCTTTGCTCAATATTTTCAAAAATCATTCAGAAATCAAAAAGAGGAGAAAAAGACCTCAGTTCAGCTTCATAGGTTGGAAAAAACTCCACCTTTAACTAAATCTCAAAGTCGAAACAGTAAGCAAAAAGCCACACAGTGATATTGCACAGAGGCCAGTGAACACCCCAGACACAGCAATTGGCGAAACGGGAAATCCCTGTCGAATTTGGATATGTGGATTTTAGCATAGTTCCTGCTCGATGACACAGATGGGGGATATTTTTGTCACGATTGAAAATACTGTCCGGACGACCACAAACACAACTAAGTTCCGATTTGATATGATACGTCGACTAAGCTAAAATCCAATGAATTTTGCAGATTTTTGCACAAAATTGAACGGGCCATCCCCACTGGCCACATGACAACTGGGCTAACCACCTTGGGTGTGAAAAATGGGTTAGCCCACTTGTCTATAAGACCATCTACTTATGATTCATTTTCAACCCTTCCCCCCCCACACACACACACAGATTTTCAGATACTTTTTTCAGTTAGCTTCATACATTTGTTTTAGTAATACTGTATTTAATGTGTGTTAAACAGATTAATGCTCGTTTTTTAGTAGGTCGACACATGTTAAAGTCAATTTGGGAGAATGCTCTCGTTTTTTTATGGTACGCTAATGGACCACATGAGCACCTACCTACGCACACCTCTAATGTTGTTATTATTACTGTAAAATCTTTCACAGAGCTAGACATAGGTCTCCTTAGCATGTCAGCAGTGCATTACGTTATTGGGTTTCCTTGCTGATTGGGTATTTTTGGTTTTAAAAATGGCATGTTTCCTTTGAGATTTCGTGACCAGAAATAGAATCTGCCCGCTAAGCTGGACTTCAGAGGTGCTGACATCAGTAGAATGTGCTCATGCCACTCACCCTCACCTTGTGATGCATGACTGTGTGCCCACACATGTGTATAGTTTGTGTGAGAGAGAAAATAGTTAGCCAGACATAATAGCGCATTTTTAACGCACTCTTTCCTTGTAGGTACCACTTTACCTTGTATAATTCCTGGAGACTATACTCCACCAGGTCCTCCAGGACTACCAGGGTTTAAAGGTATGGAGCTTAATATTTTTTTACATTGCACATACTGAAAGGTCACTTGGACACACAAAGTCAGAGGCGTGAAGAAAGTAAAAGAGGTTTATTACAGCATACCAGACTCTAGTGCAGTTAACAGCCTGCCTACCAGAGTGTCAGAAACAGGAAATACACGGACTTTTATGCCCTTTTCGCAAACTAATATATGCAAAAACTACAATTTTCATTTGTTACTTCTATAACTTTTCTACAATTATTATTGGTCCTAAGCTCACACTAGCAGGTCACTTATCTAACTCTTACAGTTTGAAATGTTAAATGTACAGAAGGGCAGGGTACATCATGGCTCAAACTCTTATCTATTTAGCTTACAATGTGGTAAGGCAGGGACATACATTTTAGGCAGATGAAGTCAATAGATTGTACACTTTCTTCAGCTATGTAGACCAGAGCAATATTTTAAACAACAGTTAACCATTTCATGACCCTACAATACCATTATATATTTATGTAGCCCTCCGTTCTCCCAGAGGTCGCATAAAGTTGTTTAAATGTGTATTTCGAGGACCCACAGCAGGAGTCAACTTTTACAGCTGAGCTCCCGAGCAAGCAAGCATCAAACATCTTCCTCTCTCACACTCTCATAATTGTAGACCACACTAGAGGGTTTTCTGAATAAATTGAACCTTTACTTCTTTGGGTAAATTCAGAAGAGGCAATATCCTTGAACAGAACTGGATAGATATCCAAATCAGGTGTACTTGACTTTTTGTGTTTAGGAATCCTCCGGGTTAGAAGGATCCTATATTAAAGTCCCAACTCAGGCTTATTGGTTTGGGATAGGCCTGGCTTAATAGAAGTGATCATTTGGCTTTGAGTTTTCCAAAAGACAAAACTCCTGCCCAGAACCAGGGCTTAAGACTCTTCTGGAGTGAGGTCACAAAATACCACCCTCCAAGCAGTCCCAAGGCTGGCCTGGGTTGTGGAAACTGCTAGAAACCGGTGGCAGTTCCAGACGTGCCTAAAAGTCTGTGGCCTGCTCCTGCTTCCCATGGAAACCCAGGTGCAGGAAGCTTTGTATCAAAACACAGTTCAGAAGTTCACTCCTTCATAGTAAATGACGGCAGATAAAGACCCGAGTGGTCCATCCAGTCTGCCCAACCATTGTAGCGGGGCCGGTACCTGAGTTCCAAATAGGCCCGAGCTCCCGCTCACATTAGCGCTGCTCCGACGTGCTTCCCTTGAAGGAAGGAAGTCCTGCTGTCAGACATTCACTTATAGGCAGGTAATAAAAAAAAACACAAAGAGTCAAAGTTTTCCTTTTTCCTGCAACATCCACTTTATTCAGTGGTAAAGGGTAAGAGTTGACCTATAATCAGTCCAGGCTCAAACCCCCAAAAATCAAACCATATCAGCAAAATCAGATTAGTGCTAATCAAAAGAATAGGTCCCAGCTTTAGCCTTTCCTCATGAAGACTGGGTGAGTCCAATACAAAAAAACAAAACAGAGCATAAGAAGTGAAACTGCGTTTGTCTTTACATCCAGACAGCATCAATGTTTCAACACATTTACAAATGTTCTGTGCACAAGCCTTCAGATAGTCTGGCTGGTCCCCAGCCAACTCAGCAGTAGTTGGTGGGGGAGGGGAGTAAGCGAATCCACAAATAAGATTCTGAATTTCAGAATGCCACTAATGGCCCCACTAACCCAACCTGTTGGACTGTGGATTCTCCCCACAATACTTCCCTCACACCCTCTCAGGCAGTAACAGTTCTAGCCAGCTTGATCTGGCTGGAAAATTTAAACCACACAAAAAAAAAAAACGTTTCTCTTTTTTTTTTTTTTTTCCCTTTTCTTCCTGCTTCACCCTAAGCAGGGCAATCCCGTCCAGCACAAGTCTCAAACAACTTATAAAAGAAAGCACTCTTTCTAAGCAGTTCCAAACATACACAGTGGGCTAACAAACCCCAAACTTCCCAGCCTGGCCACTTAGCTGCACTCCATTAAGGTGTCTTCAGGCAGACTGGGAGTTTCCAAGAACTCCATAGGTTCTACGGCTGCTGGCTGGTTGTCAGAAAGTTCACAGTCTGGCTCCTGCATTTCACAGTCCTGGGACTCAGGAGCCCAGCCGGGAGAGACCTTCTCTGGGGCTGGCCCCGGGTAAACTGCCTGCCTTTTTCCCAAAGCAGCTTCTAATGTACTCAGGTGAATACGCCCTGCCCTTGGAAGGGGAGGAGTTACCTGCACAATCTGCCTGGCTTTCTTTGGGACTTTACTTATTCCCTTCAGCTGTGAGTTGCTAGAGGGAGAGAGATTCTTCTGGGGCTGTTGTGGGCCGTTCTGCTCACCTTCCTCTCCTCCCCAGAGATCAGCCAAACCCTCATCCCAGGGAAAACCAGCTTTTTCTTTAACTCTGGTCACAATCCTATCCCCGTGATCAGCTCTCTGGATTACAGGGCAGGGTTTTACTAAGACCTGGCCCAGTAAAGGCAGAGCACCCGGGATAGGATTGTGACACCATACATGCTCCATAAATTAATTTAATTCAAATGGTCCTTTTTCTTAGATATTTCTGGGCCAGAAAACCAGAGCCCTGCCTGGTAGTGTGCTTAGGTTCCATCTACTGGATTCTCCATCAAAGCTCACTCTAGCCCCAACCCCCCCCCCCCCACACACACACACACTTGTTATACACCAAACCCCTCCCATTGTTATAAACCTACTGTCTTATCTCTGCAGCCCCAAAGGTGGGGGCCACTCCCTCTCACTGGCTATGGAACACAGCACAAATGATGTTACAGTAGATTCTGCCAAAGAATTTGTCTGCCATAGGTAGGATATACATATATGCATAGGGTTACCATATTTTTCTCCAGGAAACCCTGGACACATAGCCCCGCCCCGATCTGAATGAGCCCCGCCCAGTTCTGCCTACAGCCCTGCCCCCACAGAGCCGCCTGTCTTCTTCCAGTCAAGCTCCAGCTGTCCTGGAGCATGCGCGGCTGTGTGTGATATCATCTGCGCATGCTCAGAGACCCTCCAGATGCGGCCGGAGCTCGTCGGGGCTTTCCAAAACCCGAACAAATGCAAGTTTTTGGAAAGTCCATCCGGGAGCCCAGACAGTCTTCTAGAAACAGGATATACCCAGGTTCTCCCAGACATCTGGTAACCCTATATATGCATAATTGCTTACTCTCCATAAAGTGCATATCCGCCTAGGGTCTGTGAAGAAACATCCTTAATAAATCTGGTTTTGAGCATAATGGCCATCTATTTACATGCTAGCAGAGGGCCAATTTCCACAAGACCTATCCGAAATCATCATAACCCCTATCCTGAAAGACCCAAAGGGAGCTACAGATCAACCATCCAATTACAGACCTGTAGCCTCCATACCGCTTTACGTCAAGCTAATGGAAGGCCTTGTAGCAAAATTTCTCACCGAATATGACTTTGACGCCCAACTACAAAATATTCAGGAAAGAACTTCAAACTTTCCTATTCAAGAAATTTGTCGGATGATCTAACTAAACCTGATCGACCCTCCCACAGATCCTGATACATACTACATCTATTAACTGTGTATTCTCCCTGGAAAGGCCCAGGCCAACTCCTGTTATAAACCACCTAGAACTGAAAGGTATTGGCGGGTTAGAAGACACCAATGGAATGTAATATTTTTTTGAACTCTTTCACAAAGGCGCAATAGTGATTCCCCTGTGACAAACACACCGAAGTCCAGTTAGTTCATGTGGGATTTTCCACGGGGAGAATCGCTACTGAGACTTTGTAAAAGGGGCTCTTTGTTTGGTTTATATATACTAGTGTTTAAGCCCGTTACATTAACGGGTGCTAGTAAAGCCTCCTTCCCTCATATGTCCCCTATTTTCAGCCCCAGCTCCAGCTCCAAACCCATTTCCCCCCCCCAGCCCCCTTCTCCCATCTTTTCCCTTTCAGCCCCATCCCCCTTTTCTCACCAACAGCATTTCCCTCCCCACCCCACTTCCCTGTACAGTAGCAGCATACCCTCCCCCTCCATTTCCCTGTGCAGCAGCATTTCCCTCCCCCACCCCACTTCCCTGTGCAGCAGCACCTCTTCCGTGCTCCCCTGTCCCTCTTCCCTGCTCCCACAGTCCAGCAGCACCTCTTCCGTGCTTCCCCTGTCCCTAGAAGACAAACTCACCAAGCATGTCCAGTGCCGGGCCACAAAGCAGGCGTTGTCCCTGTAGCACATGCCGTCCGTGGAAGAGGAGCAGAGCGCAGGGAAGAGGGAGGGTGAGCCTGTTAGAGCCGGTTCCTGTGCATTTGCCGTGAGGTGAGCCAACCCACCACCATCTTCCACTTTCGACGTCGTGTTCTGGACGCAGTAGCTGGGGAGCCAGGCCCCCTACGCCCACCCTCCATTAATATTCAGATGTGATCATCTCTCTGTCTCGCAGCGGGCTTGCCGAGACAAAGTTCATTTTTTAGTTCAAAGCTGACGCTTCGTCTCCTCTCTCGATCCCCGCCAGAGTCAGAAGTCTTCTCCGACTCTGGTGAGGTTCGATAGAGGAGCCAAGGCGGGGGCTTTGAACAAAAAAATGAATTTTGTGTGGCTGGAGCCAGCAAGCCCACTGCAAGACAGAGAGAGATGCGTGGTAAGCATGCATGCGCACTCTGCCGGCCACAGAACTACAGATCAAGCAACACGGCATTAAGAGTGTGCATGCGCACTTAGCGTTTTATTATATATATATATATATATATATATATTAATTTTTTTTATTTTTTTTTTCCTGTTTGCCCTGTGATATTTCTTATGTGACAAAATATCAGAAAAGTAGGCTTATTTACTCTGAACAAAGGAAAAAAAAAACTGCAGAGACGATGTACAAGATGCCAAGTCTTTATTCAACAAACATTGCTTCGACATAAACAGTTTGTATCCAAGGTATGCTCCAAAATGGTGATGAACCGGGACCTGATACGGGCCGTGTTTCGAAAAAAAACTCCTTCCTCAGGGGTCCTAAAAGTATATAAACCACATTGTAGCTTTCATTTTTGCACTGCGAAGGAGCCAACTCGACTCATTTATCAGCCTACCAAATCGCCTTTCTATCCAGTTGTAATCCGTATGGTACTCTAGAACAGTGTTCTTCAACCATCGGTCCATGGACCAGTGCCGGTCCACAGAAATTTCCTGCCGGTCCACAGGGCCAGCACGTGCATCAGGCCCAAAACAGTGTTCTTCAACCGCCAGTCCACGATGCCATCAATGGGGTGTTATCTTCGAGCCAGCTCCCTCTTCCTAACTGATTCAGTGCACAAAGCCGTGTGCAGTGGCTCCTACAGGCATCCTGCGCCTGAACCGGAAGCCTTCTCTCTGACTTTGCAACGTCAGAGGGAAGGCTTCCAGATGAGGCAAGGGACGTGCAAGGTGCAATTAGTACTATTATGGGGGCGGGGTCTGGGGTAGAGATGGGCGGGGTCTGGCCCACGATTTAGCCCAGTGTTCTTCAACCACCGGTCCACGGACCGATGCCGGTCCACAGAATAATTCTTTTATTTCTGCCGGTCCATAGGTGTAAAAAGGTTGAAAAACACTGCTCTAGAATATGATTTATATACTTTTAGAACCCCTGAGGAAGGAGTTTTTTTCAAACACAGATCATGTCGAGTCCCAGTTCATCACCCTTTTGGACCATACCTTGGATACAAAGTGTTTATGTCTTGGCATCTTGTACATCATCTCTGCAGTTTTTTTTCCCTTTGTTTGTTGTTTGACACATCACTGCAGTTCAGTTGGATTTTTTTTTTGTTTGTGTTTGCCTTTCGGACTTATTTACTCTTACATTTCGCACAGAATCCATGCCTCGGTGAAATATTGTTTTTTCTTTCCCCAGGTATTAAGGGTGCCCATGGCTTCCCTGGCGTGCCAGGTCAACCTGGATTTGATGGGCCAAAAGGTTTACCAGGTACCCCAGGACAATTTGGAATACCAGGACCACCAGGTGAGTGTGCTCATTAAAAATCCAAATTGCCTTGAAAATATTTAATATTCTTTATTCAGATGCATGGTGACCCTTTTACTAAAGCTTAGCAAGCCAATACACAATGGCACGTGCTAAGTGCCACAAGGCCCATAGGTATAAAAAAGGATGAGCAGCTTAATTATACATGTGCTAATTCTGTTAGCGCACTCTAAGCTTTAGAAAAGGACCCCATAGTTGGTGTTAAGATAAGAACATAAGAATAGCTTTACCGGGTCAGACCAAAGGTCCATCTAGCTCAGTATCCCATCTCAACGGAGGCCAATCCAAGTCACAAGAACCTGGCAAAAACCCAAATAATAGCAGCAGTCCATGCCACCGATCCACGGCAAGCAGTTGCTTCTGCCATGTCTGTCTCAACAGCAGACTATGGACTTTTCCTCCAGGAACTTGTCCAAACCTTTTTTTAAAACCAGCTACATGAACCGCTCTTATCACATCCTCTGGCAACGCGTTCCAGAGCTTAACTATTCTCTGAGTGAAGCTCTATAAGAATATTCAACAGCTCTCTCCAGATAGTGACACTGAATATCAACTGCCAGCAGCAGTTAAGGCATGTATCTGAACCATCTAATATAATAAAACGCTAAGCCGCGCATGCGCACTCCCACCTGCGTGTGCCCGTTTTCTGTGAGCTGTAGGGCACCGCAGGTAGGAGTGTGCATGCGTGCGAAGCTCTCTCTCTCCCTCCCCCCCGAGGCGGATGTCGGCCACGGAGGCTGTCGGCAGCCCGAGGCGGATGTCGGCCGCGGCGGCTGCTGGCTGCCCGAAGCTCTCTCTCTCCCTCCCCCCGAAGCGGATGTCGGCCGCAGCGGATGTTGGCGGCCCGAGGCGGATGTCGGCCGCAGCGGCTGTCGGCAGCTGCAGGCCGCCGCGGCCGAACCTGGATGGCATCATACTGAGAGCATGAGTTCTGTAACACATGTTATTTAACACCAGTGGGATAGTAAATATCAAAATATATAGTATATAAAAAAACTCTATCCCCTTCTATTGTGGGAAAAATACAGAAAACTATAAACAGGTAGAGAAAAAGACCTCACATAAATTTGTGGAACTCAACAATACAGCAAAAGCTGAAGACATGTAAGTTCACTTTACAGGTTCAGTTGGAGTCATTTCAAAGCTCTCCTTGCATATTGTTTTTTAAATGGAGGAAACAATATAGCAAGTTTAGACCCTTTGCTTGAAACGTGAAGGAGGAAAGGGAGCAGAAGGGGAGAGAATGGTAGGGCATGGAGTTAAGGAGGAAGGTATGGAAGGGGGAGGAAAATACTGCATAGGGAAGTGGGGTGGGAGGGAAATGCTGCAGCACACGGAAATGGAGGGGCAGAAAAGAAGTTGATGGACAGGGGAAGAGGTGCTGATAGACAGGGGGGGCAGAAAAATGAACGCAGGCCTACTGCTGGACAGGGGGAGCAGGAAGGAGGTAATGATGGACAGGGGGAGGTAAAACAAAGGGAGAAGGGCTGCTGCTGGATAAGGTGAGCAGTGATGGGGTGGTGGAGGACACAGGGGAGGTAAAAGGAAGGGAGAATGGACAGGGGGAGCAGGCAAGGGGTGGTAGTGGACAGCCAAGGGAAAAAAAAAGAAAGACAGACAGAAATACAGAAAGCGGCTAAGGTGAGAGAAAAAAAAAAATAAAGACAGACACACACACATATATTCTAGCACCCGTTAATGTAACGGGCTATAAGACTAGTCTTTTTATATAATACTATCTCAAATTAATTTAAGACATTGTTTTGCTGTTTCTGTGTTCTACTGAAATAGTCTTGTTTTTGAAGGATTTCCAGGACCTCATGGAGATCAGGGTCCTCAAGGATTCCCAGGACTGCAAGGAAAGGAAGGTCCGTCTGGCAAGAATGGGGCACCTGGATCTCCTGGTTTTAAAGGAGTTACCGGTGAAGTCTTGGGTGCTGAGACTGGACGTCCAGGTGAACCGGGCCGACCTGGATTCCCAGGAGATAAAGGATTTCCAGGAGAATCTGGCTTACCAGGACAAAAAGGTAAATTCCTCTGTGGGCCTGATTTACTAAGTTAGACATTAGAGAATGACACGGTGACAAAATTCATCACCGTTCCTGTCCCCGCAGATAACCGCGGGAAACCATCTTCATGTCATTCTTTAAGGAGAGAGGGAAGAATCAGAGTATGAATGGCCACAACCACTGACCCTCAAGCTTTGCTTTGAAGAATGTTGGTGTAGAAGGATTGAGGTTGAGAATGACAGTCTCTGGTATCCAGAGCAGATATTGTGATGTCATAATGCCTCATTCCACCAGTGCCTAAGAGCCAATCACATCAGTGATGTCACAATGGCTTCATTATCCTTGGCTCCCATAAGAATCAGAGTATGAATGGCCACAACCACTGACCCGCAAGCTTTGCTTTGAAGAATGCTGGTGTAGAAGGACTGAGGTTGAAATAGACACTAGAAAATGACATGGGATTATTTTCCGCGGTTATCCGTGGGGACGGGAACGGTGATGAATTTTGTCACCGTGTCATTCTCTATTAGACACTGAAAGGGAGAAAAGCCTTGCTAAATCTAGACTTAACTGTCAATTCTTAGTCTAAAAAAAGAAAGAGTAAATAAACTAAGTAATCATGTGTTCCATTTCCTTGAGATGCACGTTATGATTACATGGGGAGTCTTCTCTACCTAGAAGTTAAGAAGCTTTTCGTCTGACCTTTAGATCTTGAAAATATTAAATACTTCTGGGTTGATATTCAAAGCAATTAAACTGGCTAGAAACAGCTCTTTGCCAGTTAAATAGCCTGTTTGGGACTAACTGCTAATTTACAGTGGCATTTAATTGGATAGTGCCACTGAAAATAACCAGTTAACATCAAATCGAAAAGCTATTTGAAGGACATTCCAGAGGCGGGAGTTGGCACTTGCCCACTTAAGTGCCAATAGACTGCACTTAAGTAGCTAGATTAACTACATAAATGGGACCTTATAAAAATCAGTCCTATCTTTATGCAGTAAGCTATAGCTGGTTAAGTACTGAATACCGTACTTAACCAGCTATGCGTTAGCCAGCTCCACAAAACTAGATGTTCAGTGTCGAAGCCTGGAAAGGGCCCACCACTGATTATCCAATAATAGCACCAGTGGTGTTTGGTAGAACTCTGAGATCCACTGGCTGAATATCGACCTTTTCATATTCAAAAGCAACCAATAAGGTTTCAGATTAGAGAAACTTGGGCTATTTTCCCTGGAGAAGCGGAGGCTTAGAGGGGACATGAGAGAGACTTACAAGATCATGAAGGGCATAGAGAAAGTGGAGAGGGACAGATTCTTCAAACGTTCGAAAACTACAAGAACGAGAGGCCATTCGGAAAAGCTGAAAGGGGACAGATTCAGAACCAATGCTAGAAAGTTCTTCTTCACCCAAAGGGTGGTGGACATCTGGAATGCGCTTCCAGAGGGTGTGATAGGACAGAGTACGGTATTGGGTTTCAAGAGGGGCTTGGATGATTTCCTAAAGGAAAAGGGGATTGAAGGGTATAGATAGAGGATTGGATGATTTCCTGAAGGAAAAGGGGATTGAGGGGTATAGATAGAGGATTCTATGCAGGTCCTGGACCTGATGGGCCACCGCGTGAGCGGACTGCTGGGCGTGATGGACCTCTGGTCTGACCCAGCAGAGGCACTGCTTATGTTCTTACATTGACTAAAATACAAACTTAAAATTAGAAGATATCTTTAGGGATGACTAATACATTCAAAGACATTTAAACCTTGGACAAACAGGAACGGAAGGTAAAACGGCGAGAACTACAATATTCTGAGTAAAAGAGAACAAATAGGGGAAAAACAATAGGAAGGGTTGCTGTAGGGAAAAACAACGTGGGGTCGCCCTTACAAGGGCAGTTAGGTCTGTTGAGATACAAAGAAGTTTTCTGAGAGTTTGAGAATAGTACCTTTACGACGATATATGCTAAGACTTGATGTCATTTTGTATTTTTCGTACAGAAAGCCACATAGATTTTGAGATATACAGATTATAAGTAGGGCTGCACATCAATTAATCACGATTAAAATTTTAATCGCATAAAGCGTCCCACCCTCACATTTCCTTCTATACTCGTACAGTGGCAAATATAGACAGCAGAAGTAAATTCTCAGAACTGACATGTTTTAATTACTAAAATGAAAATAAATCATTTTTCTTTTTTTTTTTAATTAATCTTTATTGATTTTCAAACTTTGACAGTGCCATACAATTAGTTTAGATATAACCACTACAAAGAAGGCACTTTAAATACACAATTAAAACATAAAAACAATCATTTCCCCCCCTCCCCATAACTTATATTAATTAATCTTATTCATTTTTAAAGCTCCCAATAAGTGTAACATATAATACAATCATTTATACTTAGATCACACTTAATATATCATCAAATTTTAAACTATATTGAATAATCCCGCTCCCTTGTATCCTATAGTTATTCATAAGTAAGAGAAATCATAAAATATTCCCATCCCCCCACCCCACCCTGAATGTATATGAACCAAAAAATTCATGTTTAAACTATACAATACTTTCAATCTTTGCAATCATTTTTCTTTCCTTTGTTGTCTGATGATTTTATTTTTCTAATTATTTTGTTCCATTTTTTTAAATCACCAAGCAACAAAGGTAAGAAAAAAGATTTATTTTCATTTTAGTAATTAAAACATGTCAGTTCTGAGAATTTACTTCTGCTGTCTATATTTGCCACTGTACGAGTATAGAAGGAAATGTGAGGATGGGACGCTTTATGCGACTAAAAATGTTAATCGCACTCAATCGATGTACTGCCCTAGTTTGTTTGTTTTTGGGGGTTTTTTTTTAGTTATAAGTATTTTATTTAAACTAAGGGCTCCTTTTATCAAGCCACGTTAGCGGGGTTAACGCGTGCGACGTTTCATCACACGTTAACCCCTGCGCTGTCCTAAAATCTACCGCCTGCTCAAGGGAGGCGTTAGCGGCTAGTGCGGCCGGCGGTTTAGCGTGTGGTATTACACGCATTAAACCACTAGTGTGGCTTGATAAAAGGAGCCCTAAATAAAAGTAAAATTATTTTTGAATGCTTTTATGATGACCTCCATGGTGTGAGAGCAACTAAACATTTCCTCCTCTTGTTGTAAAATATGTACAAGTTAAATATGTGATTTTTCAGACAGACCAGTTAAATCTTTCCTGGAGCTAAAAAAGATAACCTGATGGAATAGGAACGGTGAATTTGGAATATAAATAGCAAACTTGCGCTAAGCTTTACTTTGTTAAAGCTTTTCTTTTGTTTTTTGATAAGGAATGTTCTTCTCATTATATTGGTGGTAACTCCCCTTATGATATTGGGGTCTAAGGTAGAGGTCTGCACGGGAACGGGGATCATGGGAATCCCGTGGGTCCCGCGGGAATCCCCCCTAACCCACGTGACTCCCACGGGGACCCCCCACTAGCCAACGGGACTCCCAGGGGGATGGAAGGCTTTGGAAGCAGGGTTCATCCATATAATATAATAGACATGTCAGCCTTAGTAAAAGAGGGGGTTTATAAGTTAATTACCTGAACAGAAATCAAAAAAAGGGTTCCACCAAAGAGATTCCACAAGGAAAACAGCAGCGCAAACGCAAAAGAAACTGTGGAATTGATGATCCTGTCAGAAGTAATTGCTGCTTTTATGGAGGTAATTCCTTGCGGGGACAGGTGGGGACAGAGAGGATGGGGACGGGTGGGGACGGAGAGGATCCTGGCAGGGACGGGTGAGGACGGAGAGGATCCTGGCGGGGATGGACGGGGATGGGTGGGATTTCTGTCCCCGCGCAACTCTCTAGTCTAAGGAAGGATATGTCATTTTCTTAATTGTGTATAACTTTGATGGCACTTCTCCCTCCGTATTCGCGGGGGATACGTTCCAGCTATAGCCGCGAATATGGAAAAACTGCGAATAACTATTGTATATGTTATTCGCAGTTTTTTGTAAAAGATAGAGGTTTTGTTATTAAAACCGCGAATAACATATAAAATAGTTATTTGTGGTTTTGTGAAAGGACTACTACTAAATCCTATTAATATTCACAATGTGCACGCTGTGAACCAGCGATTTTCAGGGTGAAAGTTTTGAAACTTCGATTTTGTAGGAAAAAGCATGGAAACAGAGTGAATGTTGGTAAACACTAAACTTTTTTTTACAGTACAGCAAAAGTAAAGGAACTTCAATCATGACGTAATTTTTGAGGGCGGAGTCACCCGACAAAAAAAAATCGCGAGTATGTGAAACCGCGAGTGCCGAAACCGCGAATACGGAGGGAGAAGTGTATATATTTATTTTATTCTCCTGTATTTCTTTAACAAGAAGTTTATTTTCTTGTAAATTTGATTTGGAAAATTGATAAATAAAGAATTTTTTTTTTTTTTTTAAACCCATTTCCTCCTCTTTCAGGGGCTGATGGAAGACCAGGTTTACAGGGTGCAAAAGGTGAACAAGGCACTCCAGGTTTTCCTGGTGCTGCTGGCTTACAGGGGCCCCCGGGACCTGATGGGCCATTTGGCATCCAAGGACGACCAGGTCCTGTGGGGCTGCCAGGGTTTCCAGGAGTAATAGGTAAGGAGTCGGCATTTGTTGTAGAAAGAATTGGTGAAATAGTTTATTTATTTTACAGGTCATGATGGGGTAGATCTCTAAAGAGGGTACTTACCTGGCAAATGCACACATGAATAGTATATTGGGTATGTGTGCACAAATAAATGCAACCCAAAAATCCAGCTACATGCTATTCTGTAAATATGTCAAGTTTATGCTTCTTCCATTTACTAATATATCAATTCATTTCAGACATTTGTGTTATACTTTTTTTACGGACCTCAGAAACACCCTCCTCCAACCGTTATTTTCATGTTTTAAAACGGGGAGCTTCACAGGTGTGATTCTCCTCACTGGTCCTTTGCTAATTTTGCCAATACAAACTTTTTTTTAGCACTTTTTGGTTTGCGATTTAAATTCAGAGCGGGGTGGATGTTAGCGGTTTGTATGGATCCCTGACGAAGCGGATGCGAAACATGTCGGGTCCTACCGATGCACTAGTAAAAAAAGATAAGTACATACTTAAGTTTGGAAAAAACAAAAAAGTGCTTAAAAAAAGTTTGTATTGGCAAAATTAGCAAGGACCAGTGAGGAGAATCACACCTGTGAAGCTCCCCATTTTAAAACATGAAAATAACGGTTGGAGGAGGGTGTTTCTGAGGTCCATAAGAAAAGTAAAAAAAGTATAACACAAATGTCTGAAATGAATTGATATATTAGTAAATGGAAGAAGCATAAACTTGGAATTGTTATAGAAGCATTGGTTTAGTTCCAAGATTTAAGACATCAGCCTTTAGATGCTGTGTATTCGGTAAATATGTGCATATCTGTACAGCACAAGAGAGGCGTAGGTCTGCTCAGTTCCCAAGGAACAGCAAACATTGCAGATCGCGAAGCATTCTAAGCGCCACGCCATTAGGAAGGCGCCAGTAGACGCTCTGCCAGCACGTGCTAATTGTTTGAATTGGCTATTAATGGCGTGGTAAATTGACCTGGCCGTTTAAACCCAATTAAAAACAAATGAAAAGATTAAAAAGTAGGCGCTATGAAGTGCCTACAAAGCACAGCGCCAGAATCGCGTCTAAGCAGACGCTAAGTGGCGCCGAATGGTTATGGGTGGAGTTGACATTCGGCACCGCTAAGCGTGATTCTACGTCGAAGGCAGGTGCCGGAAATATAGGTCTGTAAAACCCTGGCCTAGATTTCCGGCCCCTACCTTAAGCACAGGCCATAATCAGCGTGACACGCGACTGGTGCCGCTTTTTCAGGCGCCTGCCGGTTACGGGGCCGCTTTCAGAATCCGGGCCCAATCATGTTAAAAAAATAAATTATTGTGTTGCGCCCGACGCATGACTCCTAAAAATCCCAACGTGGCCACATTTCTCCAAAAGGCTGCGTCAGAGACACTCTATGAAACAAATATGGGCCAGTAAGAATCAAGCAAAATCTAAATGAAATCATATGTTAAAACAAGTTAAAAGCAAGAGCCATTCAAGACATCCAAAATCATCTTAACCATAACGTGAATAAAAATGATTGAACAGATGATTAAAATTAATCTTTTAGTTGTTTATTATTCAACTAGTCTTTAAGCCCGTTAAATTAACGGGTGCTAGAATAGATGTCTGTCTGTCTTTCTTTCTGTCTGTTTCTCTGGCCCCCTGTCTGTCATTCTTTCTCTCTCTCTATCCTTGGCTAGTGTCTGGGGAGGGGGAGGTTTCTTTCTCTCTTTCTCTGCTGTCTGTCTGTGTTTATTCTATCTGTCTCCCTGGCCCCCTGTCTTTCTTTCTGTATGTCTCTCTGTCTTTCTCCCTGGCCCCCCTGCCTACCTGTATTTATCTGTTGTCTCTCTGGTCTGTTTGTCTTTCTTTATGTCTGTCTCTCTCCCTGGCCCCCTGTCTTTCTTTCTGTATGTCTCTCTGTCTTTATCCCTGGCCCCCCTGCCTACCTGTATTTATCTGTTGTTCCATGCCTGACTGTCTCTCCGTGACCCCCTTCTGACTCCCTCCCCCCTCCCGAAAGCAAGGCCGTTACATTAATGGGTGCCCTGTGCAGCAGCAATAGCGTTTCCTCTACCCCCTTTCCCTTCCCGCGGTCCCGACTACAAAGCTGGTGATTCCAGCAGCGTGTGCAGCAGTCTTCACACGCTGCTTCGGGCCCTTCTACTGCCCTGATTTACTCTGGCACGTCCCTGATGACATCATCAGAGACGCGGCAGAGCAAATCAGGGCAGTAGAAGGGCCCGAAGCAGCGTGTGAAGACTGCTGCACACGCTGGAATCGCAAGGTTCGTAGTCGGGTCCGCGGGAAGGGAAGGGTGAGGTGGCAAAGGACTCGGGTCCCAGGCGGCGGGGTCAGTTTTTCGGTTCGTCCCGGGGGGGAGGAGGCGCTCTTTGTACCCCAGTCCCGGCTTGTGGAGGCGATCGTCGGCTGGCTGGGAGCAGGCTTGTGGAGGCAATCGTTAGCGTGTAAAGAAACTTCCGTATTGTGAGGTGGAGAGCAGGGAAGCTTGTCTGGCACGCATGCGCACTCATGCCGTCGCGACGGATCAGGGAACACGACTTTTGAGTGCGCATGCGCGGCCTAGCATTTTATTATATTAGATTGGCTCATCTGTTCAGTCATTTTTATTCATGCTGTGGTTATGATGTTAGCAATTTGTTTTTACGTGTGATTTACTTGATTCTTATATGGCTTTTATTTTATTGTTATTGGACTATATTTCTTTCACAGAGTGTCCCTCATGCAGCCTTTTGGCACAACATGACCACATTGGGCTTTTTATGAGAGCCATGCAGCATTGTGTGCAAGAATAAACTATTTCTAGTGTTTTTTTGTTCTTTGTGATGTGCTGGGTTTCCTGATCCTTCATTATGAGCATATCATCTGTAGAATGTATTTTACAGGTCGGCATATGCATAATAGGAAACAGGTTGGGGCTCCAATGTTACTTATAGAATATTTTAAGTTATGCATGTGTTTCCGTGTAATAGCTCTTGGTGTCAATTTCTTATAGTAATGAGAGCATTCAGTATAGTATTATGGTAGTGGGACAATTCTTTCTTGTTCCACTTTCTGTTCTCATTCACACACTTTAGATTATATGAGCAATGTATTTCATGACCCTCAGAAACACCACCTGAGACTCATATCATTCATTGTCTTAGGCTTTAAGTGCTGTCTCTTCATCAGGGCATATTATGTAAGCACTACTCTCTCATTTATATTTTTAATATATAAATAAATAAATAGTTCAGCTCTGGATTATATTAAAGTAATAAGTGACTTATCTTATATGTGGTCATCCTTTCAGGGATAGCTTAGCCGACATGTTTCACCAAACGGTTTTCTTAAGGCTGTACTTCCCTTTACTAGGCTCCACTCTACTTTGTTCGAGTAGTGCTTATATAATAATAATAATTTTATTCTTATATACCACCATACCGAAAAAGTTCTAAGCTAATACATGGGATACAGATAAAATACAAATTAGAATAATGGACTTAAAAACAGATAAAGATAGAAAGCATTTACAATATAATGCAAAAAATACCAGCATGGCAGGGAAAGAAGTAATAGTTTCAAGTTTTCAAGTTTTATTAGGATTTTATATACCGCCTATCAAGGTTATCTAAGCGGTTTTACAATCAGGTACTGAAGCATTTTCCCTATCTGTCCTGGTGGGCTCACGATCTATCTAACGTACCTGGGGCTGTGGAGGATTAAGATAAAATACATCAAGTTGAATATAAGGAACTTGATTGAAGAAATGGAGCAGAATGCATTAAGATACCAGCCTATCAAAGAGTTGAGTCTTTAACAATTTTCTAAAATCAAGATAGGAAGAGACCTCGAACATAATTTTTCTAAGCCATACATTCAAGTTAGCATCTTGAAATGAGGTTCAATATGCCCCGATGAGGAGACAGCACTTAAAGCCTAAGACAATGAATGATATGAGTCTCAGGTGGCGTTTCTGAGGGTCTTGAGAAGCAATGCTCATATAACCTAAAATAAGAACATAAGAAGTTGCCTCCACTGGGTCAGACCAGAGGTCCATCCCGCCCAGTGGTCCGCTCCCGTGGTGGCCCACCAGGTCCTTTGACCTGTGAAGTGATTTGACCATTTTTATATCCTACCTCTGCTTCTATCTGTACCCCTCAATCCCTTTATCCTTTAGGAACCTATCCAAACCTTCCTTGAACCCCTGTACTGTGGTCTGGCCTATCACAACCTCTGGAAGAGCGTGCCATACGTCCACCACCCTCTGGGTAAAGAAGAACTTCCTAGCATTTGTTCTGAACCTATCCCCTTTCAATTTCTCCGAGTGACCCCTAGTGCTTGTGGTTCCCCACAGTTTGAAGAATCTGTCCTTGTCCACTTTCTCTATGCCCTTCAGGATTTTGAAGGTTTCTATCATGTCCCCTCTAAGTCTCCTCTTCTCTAGGGAGAACAGAAAGTGGAACAAGAAAGAATTGTCCCACTACCATAATAATAATAATGCATGTGTTTCCAGCATTTAGGTTCAATCATTTACATCAGCTGCTCTAGGATCTAACTGCATAGTTCACGTATTCATTTATTTATGTGTTTTGCTACTCGCTATAATCCTATATGGATTACATAAAAACATGCACAGTTAAAACCATAAAAGAATCAACTTTACCCTGAATAAACTACAGACGGTGGCTCTGGCTTCAAAGAGAACACACCAAAGGCATACAAGTTATTACTCATCAAAAGGCTTAATATCCTGCCACCAAAAATTAATAGCTAAACAAACTAGACTCTTCAAAGGCCTGAACAAATGGCGCAGGCTTGAGTTGCTGCTTGATATCTGAAGTATCTGAGAGAGGCTTAAGTTCTCTCGGGAGCCTATTTCACATGTAGGGACCTACAATGGAGAAAGGAGATCCTGTTTCTGTAAAATTCTCTTTCATCCAAGAGGGGATGGTGCCTCCTAGGTTCATACATGCATGTATATACCCAGCTATGCTAGTATTGTATAAAAAAAAGTAGGCACCTGTGTTTTTTTTGTAGATTATGCTCCTATTACCGTATATACTTGAATATAAACCAATTCAAATATAAATCAAGTTCCTGTGGTTTTGCAAGGTTGCCACAAGAACTCGCAGCAGCCATTTTAGATAGTGGCTCTGTACAGGGCAGGAGTGTAAGAAGATCATTCCTGCCCTGGTTCACTGCTGGACCATCAGGGCTTTCAAGGTATGTTTTCTGGAGATCTGGGGGGGGCAGGAGGGAGGTGTGATGTTTCAGAATCGGCCAGAACAGGAAACAGGAGGTTATCCCTCCTGTCCCAGTTCACTGCTGGACCACCAGGGCTTACAGCAGGCCCAGGAGAGGCCTGCAACAGGTCCGGGGTGGGGGAGGGTGGGCACTGACTTAAATATAAACCAAGACCCCCATTTTTGGACCATTGATTACAGTGGTGGTTTGACAGCAAAGATCAAGCATTGATTAGCACTGGGGCATGCAGCCATGATGAGCACGGACCAAATATGGAAGTGAAAAGATGTCTTAGTCACCATCAAACAAAGACTGATCACTGCCATTGTGTTCCCAATCGCAACATAAGGCTGTGAGATATGGACACTCACGAAAGCAGATAGAAGAAAAATCAATGCCTTTGAGCTGTGATGCTGGAGAAGACTTCTGTGAAACCCAACAAAGATGTTCTTGATCATATAAACCCAGAGTTGTCCCTGGAAGGCAAGATTACCAGACAGAAACGGACCTATTTTGGACATTGTGATGAGGGTGAATTCACTAGAAAAGGAGGTGCTACTCAGAATGGTCAGTGGTGAAAGGAAGCAGGGGAGACCAAAGGCCCGTTGGCTGGATACCATCAAGAATGACACGGGAATGAACATCGAGCAGTTGAAAGAAGTCGTGGAAAACAGGGAAGCATGGCAAGGACTGGCCTACAGAGTATCCAAGGGTCAGACACAATTGAATGGATAGTAGGAGTAGTTTGTCCCAAAAATCTCGGTTTATATTCGAGTATATACGGTAGTTGGCCTCTAGGCTTCTAAAATCTAAGCACTTTTATAGAACTTCATTCCAAATGATTAAATGTTGCAGTCTCCCTATCCCTAAAGTTTTGTTTAAGATATTTTCCTGTTACAAGTGGTATTTTTCTTCAGGGGGGGGTATTTGCGGGCGGGAGGGAGTGGGCATCCCTCCTGCCTTTTTCTTCAGAGGGGAGGGGGGAGGTCCTTTATAGCAGGAGGGAGTGGGCATCCCTCCTGCCATCATTTTGGGGTTAGGGTGGGTCGCCGCAATTGTCAGGGGTCGTGGGGGAGGGTCTGCGACAAGGGTAGGGTATTTTTTTCATTTTATTTTTAATGGGTCAGATATTTTGCGTGTGCAACACACACAAAATATCTGTGCCATGGGGAAAAAAAAAAAAAAGACCAAAAAGCAGACAGTCCTGTCGGTACCACAGTTACCGACAAGTCTACAGCAATCAGGTTTTAGGATTGGTAAAACCCGATGCTAAGTAGCCAAGCAATGTAAGTGAATCAATCGCTTGGCTATTTTGCATGGGGTTTTACTAATTTGCATGGCTGGATTGGAAAATGGGTGATCAAGTGGAAAAACATACGATGGGCCGTTTAGTGAATCGGTTCGGTTAACAGCGACGATCGCTCACTTTAGTGAATCTAGCCCATAGTTCTTAACGATCACCTGCCTATTATACTGTAGTTGGATTTTCTATGGAATACGTTAACTTTAAAGCCACCTTGGAATCAATGAGTGATTTTATTGGGGAAGAAATCTATTCTTCTTTCTAGATAGATACCAAGGCTTCTACGTTCCAGCTTTGGAAAATATAGATAATTAATTTGCTGAAACTTGAGAGAGTATGTATACAGTATATTAAGAACTTTTCTTCTCCTCAAGGCCGTTACAGAATATGGGGAAAATTTTGGAACGCTTTTTCTCCGGCGACCAAAAGTAGACTCATGAACACTTTAACTTGGAAATGGTTCTAGTTTCTGATTTGTCCGGTAATGAGGGGAGGGTGGCGATGGGGAGAACTTACAGTATACAGTATATTCAAACTGTGCTTTTTAATGCTGTCGCTTTCTTTTTCTTCAATAAACATGATTTAAACGTAAAGACACCTTGGAGAAACTGGTAAAATGGTCAAGTCTTCTGTTTTATCACCCCTGATTGAGTCCTTTGATCTAATCTAATGTAATCTAAACCTTAAGTTTATTACCGCATCATCTCCATGAGAATGGAGCTCGACACGGTTTACAAGAACTTAAAATAGTGGGTAGAGAAGAAGAAAAAGGATTACATGAACTTATGTGTAGAAGGGGGGAGATGTAGCGGTTGGCTGATATTTTTTTCCCCCCCTGTGTACATATTTTTATCTGTTGTACGTTTTCATCTCAACCCATAGTTTGCTTATGGGTTCTGGATAAGATGTTCCCATGAGTGGCTGATATATTTCTACGTAAGCCATTGATTTCATGTTCTCTTATGTGTTTTCTGTTTTACACACAGTTTTTGTCTGTTGTTTTTTTGTTTTTTTTTCTCTCTCTTCATCATGTTTCCATTCCATTTATCATCCACTCTCCATTTCTGATGTTGCTCTGTTTGGTTGTGGGTTCTTCACATAGGCTGTCAAGGTGAGAGAATACTCTGTAGCTTGAAAGCTTCTGGCCTAACACGCTAGCTTTTCATGCTACGAGAATTGCATTAATAGTAAGTGATACCCCTTGCTTGATGTCTCCAGAAATCTAAGAACTATTGTGGTAAGCGTGCTGCGAACGCAGACCAACACAGTAGCAGAAACAAACAAAAAACTTGCATCTAGATTCTTCAATCCCTGGTACTTAATTTAAATTAAAATATTGTGTTTGCATTGCCACTGTACTACAAAGCAAAATTCGAATTTCATTTGTACTCCTCAAGGGTTTCCACATGATAGAATCGCAGGAGGCTTATGACCTTTGTCTAAAGAAAGTCTTGCTGAAAGCTGCCTGTTGGTTACGATTTAATCTGAACATCCCTACTCCACCACCCCCCCTTTATCATTTTTTTTTTTTTTTTTTGCAAGGGTTCCCAACTATTCATCATATTTTGAATCTTCTAAATTTGATGACCACAAAAACGTTATTCCACATTTATAAAACGCACGTCATTTTATAAAGGATTTCAAGCTGTACTAATCATTCTAGACCAGTGTCTCGCAAACTTTGTCAAGCCGCAGCACGCTAAACGTAGTGGCCGCGGCTCGAGGCACCCAGAAGTGCGTGGACGTCGGCACGATGATGTCACTTGCATGTGTGATGTCATCACATCAGCGTTCGCGCATGCACGAAAGCACCAGTGGGAGGTGCAGGGAGGGAAGACGCACGGAGAGGCGCTGGCGCCTGCTGATTGCCTACAGGACAGTCAGCCAGCGCCTCTCCTCCTCCCCAGCGTCTTGCGGCACACCTCAAATCTCAGGAGGCGCACGGTTTGCGATACACTGTACTAGGCAATCCAGTAGCAATATTATGCCTCTGTTAAATTTGAAAGCTCTTTGGTCAAATGAAAAGCATTGTAGCCTTAATGCAAACACAATGGCAGCCTAAGTTTAGGTTCTTTATACTTTTAAACACTAGGACAGAAGAGAGGCCTAGCCTTGACCTAATTTTGTTGACTCCATTCATGTGCTTTAGCATTTGACGTTGTTGGGGGTCTCTCTATCCCATGCATTTGTTTCAGTGTTTGCGGGGAAGGGTTAGGCCTGTCTCTCTCCTGTTCGGTGAATGGAAACCATTGAACGTCTCAAATCATGGAAACAAATTGTAAGGGGTTTCACTATTGCTGGTATTCTTAGTGACGGAGGCAGTTACCGTTGTCCTAGGACTTTTATATTAAATAACTAATGCTCTTGCAGTTCTAATTTTTATGCTTTCTAGAAAGTTGCATGTGGTGCAAATTGAGATATCCATTTCTCCCAAAGGAAACAATGCGCAGTAAAGCCTGGAGCAGTTCCAGTAGCTTGTTAGAGAGTGCCATTTTTTCTCTCTCCTGCTTGCAGGGTCTCCAGGTGGAAAAGGTTTGCGTGGTGACGGGGGATATCCAGGTCCCATTGGCAAGAAAGGGCTTCCAGGTCTTCCTGGGCCTTCTGGACCTCCTGGCCAATTGGGACCTTCAGGGCTTCCTGGACCTAGTGGTGAAGATGGACTTCCAGGGTTTTCTTCGTTAAAAGGTAAATGCTGAGTGCGCTGAACTTGTATGTGAAAAAAAAAATAGAAATGGCAACAAACAAATGAATGATTTATGATCAGTCAGAACACCTCCATAAAATTAATAGCAGGGGTAAAAAGTATGCCCATGTCACCCCGTTGTTCAAATCTGCCCACTGGCTCCCCATCAATCATAATAAAACCCTAAGCGTGCATGCGCACTTCTAATGCCGTGATCTCTGCCTCCGTGATCCGTAGCTCCATGGCAGAGACATGGTAGTACAGCGTGCAGTACGTGGCAGTTTGCAGCGCTTTCCTGAACTTCCTCCACCTGGAGCCTGTGGCGGTTTGTGTGCTGCGGTTTCCCTGCGTTGGACCCTGCCAAGATGAAGAGAAATGCTGCACAGGGAAGTAGAAAGTGAGGGAATGTTGCTGTTGCTGCACAAGAAAGGGTGGGAGGGAAATGCTACTGCTACTGCTGCACAGGGAAGTGGAGGGGGAAAGGGAAAGGGGGCCAGGGAGCAAACTTGCTATGCTTTGGGGGGAGGGGTGTGCTGGGGGGCAGGCAGCAAGCTTGGTTTGCTTTGGGGGGGGAGACATAAGGGGGTCACGGAGAGAGACAGAAAGAAAGGCAGGCAGGCATGGCGCCACAGAGAGAGACAGGCAGGCAGGGGGCCACGGAGAGAGACAGAAAGACAGGCAGGCAGCGCACGAGAACGAAAGACAGACACACAGAAACACAGAGGGCAGGGAGAGAGACAGAAAGCAAGAAAGACAGACAGACAGGGGGCTAGAGAGAGAGACAGACAGAAAGCAAGCAAGAAAGAAAGACAGACAGAGTGCCAAGAAGAGAAAGACAAAGAAAAAAAAGACACAGACAGCGGCCAAGGAGAGAGAGACAAAGAAAAAAAGACAGATAGACAGTAGGCAAGGGAGAGATAAAGAAAGACAGACATACAGAAAGAAAGAAATTAAATAAATAAAGAAATGCAGGGAAGGGGTACTGCTGGACAGGGGGGAGGTAAAAGTAAAGGAGAAGGGCTACTGCTGGACATAGGGAACAGGGAAGGTGTGCTGCTGAACAGGGGGGAGGTAAAAGTAAGGGAGAAGGGCTGCTAGCACCCATTAATGTAACGGGCTTAAAAACTAGTTGACATATAAAAGATTAGATTATGAATCTTCTCAATCTCCCTTATTTGGACATGCCAAATGTGGCTCTTGCCAATGGTGCAATTCCATATTAGAGGGATTGGGCTGGGTAGTCCCCCATAGTAATCGTTCTTTTGTTTTTAGAACCAATACGTCTTGTTCATCCAAGCAGTAATTTATGTCATAATTTGTCCATGTAAGAAGTTATATATAGGAAGATAAATGAGAATGATTAAGACACGGTTGACAGAATATAATTCTAGGTTGAAAAACAATACTCCCTTAGCTCCCCTAGTGGCCTTTTGAGAACAAGCTGGACATCAGCCAATGGAGTTTAAATGGAGAGTCCTGGAGGAGATAGTAGTCGGGTGGCAGGGTGGTGACATTGAATGCCTACTTAATTATAAAAAACAAAGATGGATCTTTGATTTACAGACTTTGGAACTTAGAGGGCTCAATGCGGAACTGGACTGGATGTCTTTAACTTAATACTTTGGTTGATCCTTTGAATTTTTCCTCTGGGGTTGAAAGTGTAACTAGCCAATCAATAGGCTTCACGTCTTTTATGACGTGGAGAGGGCGGGCTACTACCTCTAAACAGTTTGCATGGAGGTGAGCATTTGTGCCTGCCACGTTAAAAGTATTAGCCATTCAAGTAAGTTTATTATAAAGCCTGTTTTGATGTTTTTTATTTATGTCAATGAGTATTTTGCAGAGTTTGACAAAACCTATTTTTCCATTGGAATGATAAAACTTGAAACTTGCTGGACTAAGTGTATAGCCCCTGATGGAGACTACATTGTTTAACTTCCTTTTTTACCAAACTTTTCAAACCATCCTCATATATATAGTGTAGTTCCTCTATATTCGTCCTTCTTTTCCCTCTTCTTCTTTCCTCCCCCTTAACCTATAAACCAAAAATAAGACCTATTCCTAAAATAAGCCCTAGCATGATTTTTAAAGATGCTCCTAATATAAGCCCTACCCCAAAAATAAGCCCTAGTTAAGATCAACCCGAAGCTCCCCCCCACCCAAATGTCCCCGACACTTTCCAACTCCATTCCTGACACTAATGCTGCCCGATTTGCTGAAAAAAATCAGACTCGTCAATTCAGCGAGCCCCCACCCCAGAGAGACCTGACTTACCTCCACTCTGAGGCTTCCTAAAGCAGCGGCAGTAGCAGTACTCTGAAAGGGCTGCTTCATGGTCTTCCCCGCTGGGACTTTCCTTCTGCCGCATCACAGTGGGAGGGTCAGTGGGGATAGAAGGGAGGGATAGAAAGATGCTGCAGAGGGAAAGCCCGACCCTGGCAGGGAAGGCCGCAAAACAGCCCGTTCAGAGTGCTGCCGCTGCTGCTATTTTTGGAGACCTCGGAATGGAGGCATGTCAGTCTCACGGTGGGAGGGTCGATGGGGTTCTGCTACACAGGGGGATGGGAGGGAGGGATAGAAAAATTCTGCACAAGGGGATGGGTAAGAGGGGAGGAAAGATGCTGCACATGGGAGGAGGAGAAAGGAAAGAGGAAAAATTGGGGTAGAGGAGAGGAAGGGAGAGATGATTGTTGTACATGAAAAAAAAATAAATCCCCCCAAAATAAGCCCTAATGCATTTTTTAACCCCAAATTAATATGACACTGTCTTATTTTCGGGGGAACACGGTATTAATTGCAAACTGCAATGATACTTCATGTATTGCGGTACTTCAAAGTTTAAATAACCTTGGATCATATATTAGATCAGTGGTCTCAAACACGCGGCCTAGGAGCCACATGCGGCTCACCAGGTACTATTTTGAGGTCCTCGGTAAGTTACCATTGTTATGGAACGTTGCCCGCTTCACTGCTGTAACCTCACGCAAGCGCTTTCCTGCATCTTTCTGCTTTCAGCTGTGTATAGCTGAAATGATCAGAAGCAATTAAGGAAAGATTTATAAACTATAATGAGTTTTACCTTATGCAAAGTTGTCATTTCTTTAATAATAATAATAATAATAACATAGTCAGACGACTTCTAGGCGGTTCACATCGAAAGAAGGCTAGACATTCAGCGAATTACAAATGTATGAGGGGAAAGTTACAGAAGAAAAGGGTAGTAGAGGAGGGAAGTAAGGGGGGGCGAAGGGGGGGAAGTGAGAGAGGTAGGAATTGCCTGAAGATTGCTTAGGGTTTGTAGGGAGAAAAAGTGTAGAGAGCGTGGATTGGTCTGTTTAGATGATGAATTTGTCAAACAGAGTGGTCCTCCAAGTACCTACAAATCCAAAATGTGGCCTTGCAAAGGGTTTGAGTTTGAGACCGCTGTGTTAGAGTTACCTTGTATTCAGAAGAGAATGCTTAAATTATTTCCAGTTTTTTTTAAGCTTCTCCTTGCTTGGAATCCATTCTTGAATCCAATCATTGAAGAGGCCTACTGTTTGGGGCCTGCTGCAATAACTGACCCCAGGGCACTCAATACGCTGGTATAAGTAATATATATTTTTATTAGTAAATCAATAACAGCTTACAAGAATAAATCTTTCAGCATATAGCGTAACAGAGCATAGGATCATTAGGCCGGCCTGAAATCTCGGATCTGCCTACATAATCAAAATGGCTATTTTTTATACAATTTTTGATAGCCTGAGGCCACGTTGATACATATTACATTTTTAGTTTCTATTGGTTACTTACAAACGTCATTACATTTATCCATTTATCAATTGGTCAACATTATCTTGTGCCATGCTATGTCATACTGTACGCACGCCCTATTTACTAAAATTACTACCTATTCCTGTCAAATGCCATTTTAATATCAAATCATCAATTTTGAGCAAAGGGTCTAGTAAGGGTCCGCCCATTGCAGGACTTATCTAGCAAAAGATGTATTTTTATATTCTTGGTCAGGACATGTCCTAATCCTTCTTATGTTCTCTTTCTTGTTTTTATGACACCATAGCAGATGTAGTACCAGTTGCTATGTGAAAGAATAAGTTTTCGCTTGACTTGATTATCTTAGCATAAGTTTCGCTTGGCTTGCTGATTTCAGCAAGCATACTTTGTGCAAAGGCTGACAGCTTCAGTCAGAGCATTCTCAGCCATCTTAGTCCTTTAATAGTGTTGGCCTATTATTCTAGGGGATTTCAGGGGGCTCTGTCTTCACCTCTAGTTTCATAGAGGTCTTAAAATCTTCTCCTGTATACCTGTACAGGACTCTCTCTCCTCCCCCTCCCTTATCATCACTTTATTAAAGAATCCACTAGTTCAACAGAACACTTGATACAAGTTAAGATTATATTGTGGGTGGTAAGATAACTAACTAATGCTAGCTATAATATTATTGACTGTTTAGTTTCTATGCACTGCTGTTTCACTCTTGTTTTACATGAAAGATCTATTCTATATATGTTTATATTTTGGTCATTTTACTGTTGTTATGCTGTTAACGAGATTGTAAGTTTCATGTTAAACTGTACCTACTGTACATCGCCTTGGGTAAATCTCTTCAAAAATACATTTTAAGAAATGTGGCTACTGGAGAATTTCCTGAAAGTTCTAAGAAAAGAAAATTGCCAAACTTCCTTTTTCAGGTGTGAAGGGCTCACCAGGTATGAGGGGCTTCCCTGGTGCACCAGGACTGCCAGGTATTTCAGGTGGCAGTGGGCTGAAGGGATCTTCCGGCTCACCAGGCATACCAGGATCACTTGGGTTTCCTGGACAACCTGGAGAAAAAGGTGAGTTTATGTGATTATGATGTAGACTTCCATTAGGGCTTTAAGAACTGGTTTGGACTGAATCTAGACTGATTCCAATAGTGGGGGAAAATAGATTGGGATCAGGGAATCTTCCACACAGCATGATTAAAAATCAGAGCCATGATGCATACACCAAACAAAAGAAGCGACTAGGTTGGAATCAGCTTCAAAAATCCAATAACACAATCTAGCCCAAACAAGGAGTCCCTCTAAGCAGCTAAACTGGGAGGAGAAAAGGCATTAATTAAAGTCCTTGGTAGGAGACCAATGAATATATGTTTGTTTGCGACCCAATATAGTGCTAAGAGGATTTTTAAAAATAGTTTCCACCTGCAAGCTATTCTGTAAGACATGGGGCCTAACTTTATTAGCATGTAACTCAAAAGGGGGCATTCCAAAAAATTGTGTGCAGAATTATATAACATGACCGCCTTATACCTAACTTGGGTGCCAGCCTTTACACCAGTTTCAGCAGGCATAAGTTTGGTGCTAAATTTAGGCGTAGGAATCAGTGCTTTATAGAGTCACTCAGCGCCGATTTTACTCGGCGCCAAATCTTGAGCGTAATTTACTGAATATACATATCTCCTTCAGTCTGATATACAGCTTCGGCTATTCTTTTCTGAAAGTCTGTTTCTTGGTTCAGGTGACAGAGGTCCCCAGGGTCCACCGGGTCTCCCTGCACCGTTTGAGCCGTCCATGATACGCACCTTGAAGGGTGACAGAGGATCGTATGGTCCAACAGGGCAGCTGGGATATCCTGGAGCCACAGGTAGAAGTTTTGCACGAGTCTTTTGCTTTTACATTAAAAAGTGATATTTGGAAATGGGAAGTCACCTCCTTGTTCTTTGTTTAAATTTCTGCTGTTTTGTATTTTAGAGACGCCTTACTTGCAGACATTAAGAACTAGATTCATTATTGTTGCTTTCAAAAACATTTTCTGTTTGTTAAGTGATTTAATACTCTTGTGACATCCTGAAGCTTAATGCCGTTTGATCTCATGCAGGTACTACTGCTCAGCTTATGATTAGAAGAATCTCAAGCAATTGTCTATTTTAACCCACTTGTGTTTTGTTGTTTATTACATACTAGCTGATGCCCCGGCGTTGCACGGGTATTTAATTATAGCAATAACACTGTAAATGGATTCAAATAAAGATACTTTATAGTGGTGAATGAAATTATTTGTTTACAGCTTAATAAAAAGTACAATATTCAAATTATAATGTGAAATATTTGACAAAATGAATACAATACAACTAACGCAAAACGTGATTATAAACAACATTTTTAGTTTCACCTCCAGGAGCAAGAACATATAAATTGTTGAGTGAACCCACCCTTGAGCAAGCAACATAGAGTTGTGGGCCGAGAGACCCCCAGAACATATCACCCCAGGTAGTGAGGGATCTGCATACCAAGTTTCGTTCAAATCGGTCAAGCCGTTTTTGAATTACTGTGAGAATGGCAGCTTTTTACATTTCTTCCATTGACATGAATGGGTGATATCTGATTATCTCAGGACAAGCAGGCATGATATTCTCACATGTGGGTGACGTCATCTACGGAGCCCCGGCGCGGACAGCTTTTCAAGCAAACTTGATTGAAGTTTCAAGTTTGCACACTGCACCACGCATGTGCATGCCTTCTCGCCCACTAGAGGGCGCATCCCACCTCGTGGTCCTCAGTTCAAATTTTTCCGCGGAGCAAGAAAGCCCTGTGGATCTGAGCTCCAGTGTTTTTGCCTTCTAGCTGCCGCGTTTAGTTTGTTTTTCCTTCGAATTAGTTCGCGGTGCTGTTTTTCTTTTCGGTTCCTTTCAAAAAAAAAAAAAAAAAAAAAAAAAGTCTTTCGTTTTTCTTCGGACTCCGGGGGCTCCCGGAATCCGTGGCCGCGGGACGTCGGTACGTTCCCGGCCTTCTTCCTTTTCTTCGTGGATGTCCCGTCCTGTTACGGGATTCAAAAAGTGCAGCCGGTGTGAAAGGTTGCTTTCCATCACCGACCCTCACCGGTGGTGCATTGTCTGTCTTGGGCCCGAACATCCGACAGACTCGTGTGATCGCTGTGCTACCTTCCAAAACAGGGCCCTCCGTCGCCGTAAGGCAAGAATGGCCGAATTGTTCGCCGTCGACGCACCTACGGCCTCGACGTCGGCCTCGGCTTCGGCCCCGGCCTTGACCTCGGCCTCGGCGTCCTTGGGGGCCTCGGCCTCGCCTCGGCCCTCTTCCTCGAAGGCGTCGTCAGTGAAGCAAGCTTCGGGTAAGTCCTCTGTTCCATCCCCTTCAGCAAAGAAGCCATCCTCGAGTCAGGCCAAGGCGGGTGGGTCGACCCCGGCCCCGCATCGGACCTCGACTCCGCACACCCCGAGGGAATACTCGAGACCGAGGTCGCCCTCCAGGGAGTGTGCCCCGGACTCGGAACTCCCCACCTTCGTGGGGATTCCGGCCTTCCAGGATCTCCTCCGAGCTCTGATCTCATCGGAGCTGTCGGGAGCCCTGGAAGTGTTGCAGCGTGCTGCGGTTCCGGCGGCCTCGACCTCGGCCGGGGCGCCTTCGGTCTCGGAGGCCCCGGCCTCGGCTCCCTCGGGAGCCCCGACCTCGGCGACCTCGGTCTCGGGTACGGTGGCCCCGTTCACCTCGGCCTCGGCCCCGCCCCGGACCTCGACCTCGGGGGAACCCCCTGAGCGGAGTGTAAGGCCCAAGGAAAAGTTGCGCAGAGTGCGCCGTCTTTCCTCCTCTTCCTCCGGGTCTTCCAGACACGCCTCGCCCTCGACGCGACCTCGGACGGGGCGTCGATCGAGGAAGTCTAAGCGACCCCGAGGCTCGCCTCGGCGCGACCGCTCCTCGTCGTTCGGGGGCGAGGCGCTGCAGGTGTCGGAGTTGCGCCTCGACAACCCGAGGCTCCTCCGCTCACCTCATGGGAAATCTTCCCGGGCCGCCTCGCCGAGGAAACGGGAGAGTGTCCCACGAACCCCTGGGTCCTCACCCAAGGGCTCTGCGAGGAGGATAACTTCCCCTTCCCCCTCGAGGGCCCTCGAGAGGGGATCCTGGGATTCGGGATCGGTTAGGGATCCTCATTATTCCCATGAGGCCTCCCCCCTCTCCTCGGTTGGGCGGTCGAGAACCCCGTCTCCCCAGGCTAGGCCGTCCTCATTTTCATCCTTCGTTCAGGACATGGCCCAAGCCCTGGGGATTGACCTGATGGTAGGCTCTCGGTATTCCAAAGAATTTTTGGAGGAACAGGACCTCCCCACTCTTCCTAGGGAGGTGCCTAGACTCCCTCTCAACAGTGTCCTTCTGCAAACCTGGCTGAATAACTTGTCAAACCCTCTTACAGTCACGTCCGTGCCTTCAAAAATGGAATCGAAGTATAGGACGATTCCCCCTAAAGGGTTCGATAAGGCGCAGCTCTCACACCAGTCTCTTCTGGTGGAGTCTGCTCTTAAAAAATCACAGCCCTCACGGGTTTCTGCGGCGGTTCCACCAGGCAGGGAGGGGCGGACCCTAGACAAGTTTGGCCGTCGCCTCTATTCAAATTCCCTGATGGCCACCAGGGTTCTAAATTACGCCTTCACCTTTTCCTCCTATTTGCGTGGTATGGTGAAGGACCTTCCTCAATATCGAAACTCGTTACCGGACTCCCAAAGAGCAGGATTCGATAAGTTTATGTCCAACCTGTCTCAATTGCGGTTGTACCTATTCCACGCAGTGTACGACGCCTTTGAGCTGGTTTCGAGGGTGTCGGCCCTCGCGGTGGCCATGCGCCGCTTGGCCTGGCTTCGCACCCTAGACATGGACCCAAACCTGCAGGAACGCCTGGCAGACTTGCCTTGTGTGGGGTCCGAGTTATTCGACGAGTCATTGGATGCGGCGACCAAACGCTTGTCGGAACAGGAGCGCTCTCTAGCATCCCTGGTCCGCCCCAAACCTAGACCCCCGCCGCAGAAACCCTTTCGGCCTCCGCCGCGCCGATACCCTCAGAAGTCGACCCCAGCTTTCTCGAGACCGCCTCCGAGACGTCCGTCTCAGCGAGGCAGAGGAGGACAAACCCAAGCCCAGGCGCAGGGCCCTTCTAAGCCCGCGCCTTCCTTTTGACGGGCTGAGCGGACGGGGCGGGTTCCCCTCCGCACTTTCACAGGAACCCCTTCCTATCGGGGGCCGTCTCCGGTCCTTCCGGGAGGCATGGACCGGGATTACCTCAGACGCTTGGGTGCTCCGGATCGTCTCCGAGGGCTACTCGCTCAACTTTGTGTCCTCGCCGCCGGACAGTCCCCCAAGTTTAGTCCCCTGCAACCGTACGCAGCTACCGACCCTTATAACCGAAGCCAAAGCCCTCTTGAAGCTTCGGGCGGTCGAGCCGGTCCCCAAGGACCAGTGGGGTACGGGGTTTTACTCCCGCTACTTTTTGGTCCCAAAAAAGACCGGGGACCTGCGCCCCATACTGGACCTCAGGAAGCTCAACAAATTCCTGGCCCGGGAGAAGTTTCGAATGCTATCTCTCCCGGTTTTGTACCCCCTCTTGGGGGAAGGGGACTGGATGTGCTCCCTCGACCTGAAGGAAGCATACACCCATGTTCCGGTGCACCCCGCCTGTCGAAGATTCTTACGATTCCAGGTGGGGGACCTCCACCTCCAGTACAGGGTACTGCCCTTCGGCCTGGCCGCGTCCCCACGAGTATTCACGAAGTGCATGGTGGTGGTTGCAGCAGCCCTCAGGTCACGTGGACTCCATGTGTTCCCTTACCTGGACGATTGGCTCATCAAAGCCCCGACCAGGGAGGGGGTTATCTCAGCGACCCGACAGTCTATTGCCTTCCTGCAAACTCTCGGGTTCGAGATAAACTTTCCAAAGTCTCAGTTGAGGCCGTCGCAGTCTCTTCAATTCATAGGTGCGGTGCTGGACACGGCGCGCCTACGCTCCTACCTGCCGACCCAGCGGTTGGAAACCTTGGTACGGATGAGCCGCCAGGTCTCCCAACTATCGAGGGTGTCGGCCAAGCGCATGATGAGGCTGCTGGGCCATATGGCATCGACGGTACATGTCACGCCGTTTGCGAGGCTACATCTGAGGATCCCTCAGTGGACCCTCGCGTCCCAGTGGCGTCAGGAGTGCGACCCGGTGTCTCGCCTCATTTCGGTAACTCCGCCCTTGCGGAAATCGCTGCGTTGGTGGACAGACTCTTCAAATCTGTCCATGGGGCTATTGTTTCACACTCCGCATTTTCGCAAGGTCCTGACCACGGACTCCTCGGAGTACGCGTGGGGAGCCCATCTCGACGGTCTTCGCACGCAGGGCCTGTGGTCGACAGAAGACCGTCAGTGTCATATCAACGTGCTAGAGCTGCGAGCCATCTTCCTAGCACTTCGAGCCTTCGTTCACATATTGCAGGACCAGGTGGTCCTCGTCCGCACGGACAATCAGGTGGCAATGTATTATGTGAACAAGCAGGGAGGAACGGGGTCATGGCCCCTCTGCTCCGAAGCTCTTCGCCTCTGGGAGTGGGCGGCCTCCCGGAACATCTTCCTCCGGGCGGTCTACATCCAAGGAGAACGGAATTGCCTGGCGGACAAACTGAGTCGACTTCTGCAACCGCACGAGTGGACTCTACACTCAGCAGTTCTACGCGAGGTTTTCGCTCGCTGGGGAACGCCACAGGTGGATCTGTTTGCCTCTCCGGAGACACACAAACTACCACTATATTGTTCTCGGATGTACTCGCAGGACCGTCTGGAAGCGGATGCCTTCCTACTCGACTGGGAAGGGAGGTTCCTGTATGCATTCCCTCCGTTCCCTCTGATCATGCGAACGTTGGTACACCTAAAATCGTCCACGGCCACGATGATTCTCATAGCACCTCGGTGGCCGCGTCAGCACTGGTTCTCCCTGCTGCTCCAGCTCAGTGCCAGGGAGCCTCTTCCCCTGCCTGTCTCTCCTTCTCTGCTGTCTCAGAGTCAAGGATCCATGTTACATCCCAATCTGCAGTCATTGCACCTGACAGCCTGGTTTCTTATTCCCTGACTCCTCCGGACCTGTCTCAATCGGTGAAGGAGGTGTTGGAAGCCTCCCGCAAGATCTCGACGAGGCTTTGCTATGCGCAGAAATGGACCAGGTTTTCCACCTGGTGCTCGTCTTTTCACCTGGATCCGGTATCAGTTCCGGTATCCTCGGTTTTAGAATATTTGTTTCATTTGTCACGCTCCGGCTTGAAAACCACTTCGGTGCGGGTTCATCTCAGTGCGATTTCTGCTTTCCACCAACCTCTGGAGGGACGCCCTCTGTCACTCCATCCCTTGGTGACACGCTTCATGAAAGGTTTACTCAGGGTTTGTCCCCCTCTTAAGCCTCCGTCTGTCGTGTGGAATTTGAATGTGGTTCTGGCTCAACTGATGAAACCCCCGTTTGAGCCACTCAACAAGTCCCTCTTGAAATTTCTGACTTGGAAGGCGGTGTTTCTAATTGCCCTCACCTCCGCCAGGCGGATTGGGGAGTTGCAAGCCTTGGTTGCGGACCCTCCTTTCACTGTCTTTCATCACGACAAGGTGGTTCTCCGCACCCATCCTAAGTTTTTACCTAAAGTTGTTTCTGACTTCCACCTCAATCAGTCCATTGTCCTTCCTGTGTTCTTCCCGAAGCCCCACTCCCATCCTGGCGAGACGGCGCTTCACACGCTTGACTGTAAGAGGGCGTTGGCATATTATCTTCAACGCACCAGGTCTCATCGGAAGGTTCCTCAATTGTTTTTGTCCTTCGATCCCAATCGATTAGGGCATCCAGTTTCCAAGCGCACTCTGTCTAACTGGTTGGCCGCTTGCATTTCCTTTTGCTACGCTCAGGCTGGCCTTCCTCCCCCGGATCGAGTCACGGGGCACAAGGTCCGAGCGATGGCAGCTTCGATAGCTTTCCTCCGATCCACTCCGATGGAGGACATATGTAAGGCTGCCACTTGGTCTTCGGTTCATACATTCACCTCTCATTACTGCCTGGACACTTTATCCAGGAGTGACGGCCGGTTTGGCCAGTCAGTTTTGCAAAATCTGTTTTCCTAAATTGCCATCCTCCCACCTGCCCTTTTTTGGTTAGCTTGGAGGTCACCCACATGTGAGAATATCATGCCTGCTTGTCCTGGGATAAAGCACAGTTACTTACCGTAACAGGTGTTATCCAGGGACAGCAGGCATATATTCTCACAACCCGCCCGCCTCCCCGGGGATGGCTTCCTTGCTAGTTATGGAACTGAGGACCACGAGGTGGGATGCGCCCTCTAGTGGGCGAGAAGGCATGCACATGCGTGGTGCAGTGTGCAAACTTGAAACTTCAATCAAGTTTGCTTGAAAAGCTGTCCGCGCCGGGGCTCCGTAGATGACGTCACCCACATGTGAGAATATATGCCTGCTGTCCCTGGATAACACCTGTTACGGTAAGTAACTGTGCTTTTTCTGTTTGTAGCTCCGTCCACGTGTGCAGGTGGGCCGCGAGACCCCCAGAACATATCAGCCCAGGTAGTGAGGGATCTGCATACAAAGTTTCGTTCAAATCGGTCAAGCCGTTTTTGAATTACAGTGAGAATGGCAGCTTTTTACATTATTTCCATTGACATGAATGGGTGAAATCTGATTTTCTGTTTGTAGCTCCGCCCACGTGTGCAGGTGGGCCGCGAGACCCCCAGAACATATCACCCCAGGTAGTGAGGGATCAGCATACCAAGTTTCGTTCAAATCGGTAAAGCCGTTTTTGAATTACTGTGAGAATGGCAGCTTTTTACATTTTTTCCATTGACATGAATGGGTGAAATCTGATTTTCTGTTTGTAGCTCCGCCCACGTGTGCAGGTGGGCCGCGAGACCCCCAGAACATATCACCCCAGGTAGTGAGGGATCAGCATACCAAGTTTCGTTCAAATCGGTAAAGCCGTTTTTGAATTACTGTGAGAATGGCAGCTTTTTACATTTTTTCCATTGACATGAATGGGTGAAATCTGATTTTCTGTTTGTAGCTCCGCCCACGTGTGCAGGTGGGCCGCGAGACCCCCAGAACATATCACCCCAGGTAGTGAGGGATCTGCATACCAAGTTTCATTCAAATCGGTCAAGCCGGTTTTGAATAACTGTGAGAATGGCAGCTTTTTACATTTTTTCCATTGACATGAATGGGTGAAATCTGAGTTTATGTTTGTAGCTCCGCCCACGTGTGCAGGTGGGCCGCGAGACCCCCAGAACATATCATCCCAGGTAGTGAGGGATCTGCATACCAAGTTTCGTTCAAATCGGTCAAGCCGTTTTTGCGTGATCGTGGCACATACACACACACATACATACATACATACATATACACATACATACCTCCGATTTTATATATATATAGATATATTTGTGATTTTATGAATATTTTATTGTACCTCACCTAGATCTGCAGATAGAGCAGGTAATACAATTTTGAAGTACAATAAATACATTTTCTTGCTTATTTCCTGGTACCTGTGGACTACGATTGTGGTTTTTCTCTCAACAGGTCACAAAGGATTACCTGGAAAGCCTGGATTCCCTGGACTTCCAGGTTCCCCAGGATCCCCAGGCAGAGAGAAGGGATTCCCTGGAGATCTAGGCATCCCAGGTCCATTGGGATCGGCTGGCTTCCCAGGTCCTAAAGGAGAAAGTGGCATTGCAGGATTCCCTGGATCTCCTGGAGAAAGTGTAAATATATCTTTTTGAGGGGAGTAGGCTGAGCACCTGGAGAAGTAGATTCAATTCTCACTGAAGCTCCTTTCTGGGTGATTCACTAAACCAGTGGTTCCCAAACCTGTCCTGGGGGACCCCCAGCCAGTCAGGTTTTCAAGATATCCCTAATGAATATGCATGAGAGAGATTTGCATACCTGTCACTTCCATTATATGCAAATCTCTCTCATGCATATTCATTAGGGATATCTTGAAAACCTGACTGGCTGGGGGTCCCCCAGGACAGGTTTGGGAACCACTGCACTAAACCCTCAAAAGAAGCAGGTGGTACTATCTCTTCAAAGTAGAATGCCAAGAAAAACAGGAAAGGCGACCTGAGATGCTCGATTTCTTTATTATATCGATTAAGACTCAACAAATGCATGTTTCGGCCACTTTGGCCTGCTTCAAGGGTCTGAATCTTGTACTTATAGCATTAAATGATATCACCTATGAAAATAGCCTTATTGTTATTGGTCTTTAAAAAAGATGAAGTTTGCGTGTCGAGTCTTAATCGATATAATATAGAAACTGAGCACCTTAGGTTGCCTTTCCTGTTTTTCTTGGCAAGTCACTTAACCCTTCATTGTCCCAAGGACAAACTAAGTCCCTGACCTGGTAACATGCTTTTATTGTAACTACAAAGGCAGTATATCAAATCCCATCTTCTTCCCTTGCCTGTAAATGCTATAAAAACCTGACCAGTCCCAGATTTAAATACAGCATGGTATTCCCACCTGGATTGCAATTTTTAGCCTGGTGGTGGTAGTCTTTGTATTTCTATGAGTATTTTGTGCCAGGGAGCTGCATGCAATTTTTAAAGAGAATTCCTTGTACAGCATTCTGTGCTGACTTACAGAGCAATTCAGTGATGCACAAGGTCAAAGCACTCCAGATTAAGGGCGCCAAAAGCCTGCCTCACTGGGTTCACTCTGCAGCAGGTGGAGATTGAATCTTTGGCCACTTCTGTTGGCACCTAAGGGGAGTTTAGAAGGCTCCTGGCCATTTAAATGGACTGGTCAGGGCTCACTACCAATGTACAGCAGCACATAACCAGACGGTGCCACCGAATACTGCTGCTAAATGGCCAACCTCTAAGTTATTCAGACCACTAACTGACTAGGTAAGCGCATAAAGTTAAGACAGAAAAAAAGCTCTCCTAACTTTATATGTCAACTTCAACCAGACAATGGTTGGAATATCGACCAGTGCCCAGTTAAACTGAAATAGTGTCTGGTGCCCCCCCTTCCCTCTCACAAGCTGACCTCCCATCCATTGAAGAAAATCTAAAACTGCCCCAGCCCCGCCCCCATTACAATTCCTGAGTATTCGTGGTACTTGAAGTACTGCAAGGGTGCCTCTAGAGGTTGGGGCAGCCATTTTGAATTGCAGATTAGTTCCAAGCAGGAGCAAGTAGGCATCACTCCTGCCTGATTTCCCCCTAGGAACTTAACCATGTAGGCCCGGGGATACCTACAGAGGTGAATGGAAGCTGGGGCAGACCTATATTTGCTTGACAGGGATCGAGGCTTGGGGGGGAGGCATCGGATCTTTTTTTTTTTTTTTTTTTTTTTGTAAATTGTTTATTAATAAATTTTTCAAATATACAAAACAAAGACACAGAGGTTAAGCAAACAGATATCTACAATGTCACATTTTCTCCAACCTCTTCCCCCCAAATTAGTAAAAAGATAAAGTTGTACTTTAATCTTCAGCACAATGCAAAAAAGAATCATATAAATCAAAATAAACCTCCCCCCCTAACCCACCCCAAAATCAGCTTTCACACAGGGTTACACAAATGTAGCTAAACACTCAGATCATGAAGGACATTCACACCACCGAATATAAGGATTCCACACCTTAAAAAAGGGTGTAAGACGAGATTTTGTTAATGCCGTCAATTTAGACATACGAAAAATAAAATCAATTTTTCGTAGTAAGTGTAATCGACCTGGGGGAAAGGCCTGTTTCCAATATGCAGCTAACAAAAGACGAGCAGCAGTAAAAATATAACAAGCCAATTTATGTGTATTAGAAGACAATGGAACCAAAGGTAGATGTAAAAGAGCACTACCCATAGCTCGAGAAATCGTGGTATGTAAAATATCAGATAATAGTTCAAATACCATATCCCAATATGGGATTACCTTCGGACAATCCCACCAGATATGAAGGAAGGTACCCAAACAACCACAGCGTCTCCAACATAAATTAGATACTTGAGGATACATGAGATGAAGACGCTGGGGTGTTAGGTACCATTGATAAAGCATCTTATATCCATTTTCCACCAAAGAGCTGGCTATAGAAACTCGAAGCAGGCGACTAAACACCCGCTCCCATTTAATAATCGGTGGCACTGGGCGTAAAAGTCCCTCCCAAAGAGATAGATATTTTACCGGGGGAGCCTGTTGTTGAATAAGAGCTTTATAGAATCTAGTAATACACCCCTTACCACTACTACCCATAATTGCCCACTCTAGGGTGGTTTCTTCCAAACAAACATCATCAAAAGCCCTGCGCCTAATAAAATCTATTGCTTGAAGATAGCGAAAATAATCCGTCGGCGGCAAATCATAAGCTTCCCTCAATTCCAAAAATGATAATAATCGCCCCTCTTCCACAAAATCTCCCAAATCCATAAGACCCATTTGAGCCCAAACCCGAAAACGACAATCAGATCTTCCTGGTGCAAAACCCCACGCAACCCACAACGGGGTACTACGAAAATACAATCGAGAGGGGAAAAACCTATTACGCAACCTAATCCACATCACAAACGTATGTTGCAAAAAAGGGTTAGCCCCCTTAAACATTTGTCGAGCCTCTTCCACTCTTAACCAAGGGATCACCCGACAAAGCTCTTCCGATCCCAAAATTTTTTCCCCTCGAACCCAACTTTTTGATCTATCCTTACACCAACTCAAAAAAGACTTCAGTTGAGCAGCCTCATAATAACGCCTCAAACAGGGTACAGCCATACCCCCCTGAGAGCGAAGTTGATACAACACATTCCTAGGCACCCGTGGGGGTCGACTCTTCCAAATGTATTTAAAAATTTTTCTAGCCACCCCACGAAAGAAAGCAGCAGACAAAGGAATTGGTAAAGCCTGAAAAAGATAAAGTAGCTTCGGCAATACCATCATCTTTACACTTTGTATGCGACCAAACCATGATAAGGAGACATTCTCCCATCTATCCAAATCAACCCAAAGAGATTGCAAAATCGCTGGATAATTAACTTCAAACAAAGAGCAAAGCCGCGCTGGCACATTGATTCCTAAATAACGTATAGATTTAGATGCCCATTTAAAAGAATAAGTAGCTTTCAAAAAAGCACAATCCCTTGGATGAACTGACAAATTCAATATCTCAGATTTATCCATGTTGGTCCGAAATCCAGATACAGCGCCATAGGCAGACAATTCACCTATAATACCCGGGAGAGTAACACAAGGATCAGTTACAGTAAAAATAACATCATCAGCAAACATCAATAACTTTGTGGAAAGTCCATTACAAACCATGCCATGAATATACTGCTGGGCTCGAACATGAGAAGCAAAAGGCTCCATCACCAACGCAAAAAGTAGTGGCGAAAGCGCACAACCTTGTCTTGTTCCTCTAGCTAACTGAAATGAATCTGTATACCCCCCATTAATCCGGAGAGCTGCTAACGGCTTAGTATATAGAATCTGAATCCACATAAAAAACTGTCCTCTAATTCCCATAGCTGATAAAGTGCTCAACAAAAATGGCCACGACACCCTATCAAAGGCCTTTTCAGCGTCAGCACTCAACAGCAATGCTGGTATCTTTTCATGTTGTACAAACCAAATCAAATGAAGCAATCTACGAATATTATCAAATGTTTGCCTCCCCGCAATAAGCATCGGATCTTTTTTATGCCTTGTGAGGGAGGGTGGTGACTCAACAAGATCCACTCTCTCTGGGGAGGGGAGTCTGGAGCTAGGAAGACTTGCGGTGGTGATGGGGAATTTGGTTTTCAGGTGAAATTTGAACTCAAATTTCAGTCTGGTTTCAGTGTCAAAACCAAAATTCAGTCGGCCTCTATGGCCTCTACCTTAAGCCTGGTTCTAAGTGCTGCTATTGTGTAATAACTGAGACTGTTCTCCCCTGATGATAATGTAGATGTAGCCTCCACAGCATCACCAGCCGCTGTCTGATTCATGGAGCAAGTCAGGCTTGGGAATCAAACCCAGATCTCGTTCTAATCGTAGATAGCTTTTATTGAAAACTTATGCTTTATTTTTGCAATTCAGCAGAATCAGTACTGTGTAGCACTTTTAAGTCAGTTAAACTTTTTATAAATGTGGTTGTGGTTTTTTAATTTCCCACAAAAAGCTCCCGCTCTCAATTTAGAGATCACCTACATTTATTGTACTATTGATAGTAGTATTGGTGCATGTGATAATCATTATTAATACAGCACTCTCAACACTCCTTAGGGTACAGAAGGCTTTCCAGGAATTTCTGGATCCCCAGGCATTGCTGGCTTTCCTGGACCACAGGGTGAGCAGGAAGATAGAGTTTAATCCCTTTACTGGAAGTGACTTCACAGAAAGATTGGTGAACCTGCATTTTATTTTAATTTTGAAGGGAAAAAAAAAGGCTTTTATGCTGTAGGAACAAGGACTATAAAGATCAGTTGTCAAATATATATTAAAAAAAAAAAAACAGGAGGAAAATTTTGCACAGGTATACTACCTTTTATGGTGCTTACCAATTATAGGCATAAAAACCTCCCAAAACTCTACATTTATTTCCTTCACCCACCCACCTAATAACTATTCAATAAAACACAAAAACATAGATTACCGCAAAAAACTATACCCTATTCTAATTAATGATATCTTCCCATCCATTCACCCACCTCCAAATGTAAGTACCCTAAAAGAAAACTAAAACAGAAATAATCTTCCCCCACCCCTCCCTGGATATGTACCTAAATAAACAAAAGCTGACTCACATCAGTAATCAGTTATAAAGAGGTAACATAAGATGTCAATGGGCCCCATATTAATTTAAATATATTACCCCGGCCCAAATTATCAGCGTCCATCCTTTCAAATCTATAACTGGAGCAAAGACTTGCCCACCAGAATGAGAAATTTAAACGATCATAGTTCTTCCAGTTTCGGGTGATCATCTGAATGACTCTCCTAGTCATTATAAGGAAAAAACGGCCTTTATATTGATCTATAAGGGGCTTATCATGTAATATTGTACCGCAAATGACCGCCTCATACGTTAATGGAATTGACGATTCCAAAATGTTATTAATTCTACCCCGTATTGACCTCCAAAAGTTAAGTATCAAAGGACAATAGAACAACAGATGATCCAATGTCCCAATGTCTAAATGACAGTGCCAGCATCTATTAGATTTAGAACTATTTAACTTGTAGATCAATCTAATCTTTGATTTTATATACCGATTCATCCCAACAAGAGAGCTCGACTCGGTTCACAGAATATTAATACGTTTTACGTGAGGTTAGGGGGCTCCTTGTACTGAGGTGCGCTAGCGTTTTTAGCGCACGCAGGAAATTAACGCGTGCTACACTGCGCGCTTCGCTTCTAGAACTAACGCCCGCTCAATGCTGCCGTTAAGGTCTAGTACGCGCTATTCTGCGCGTTAAAGCCCTAGCGCACCTTAGTAGAAGGAGCCCCAGAACAGGAACTGTATCTTTTTAAGCCAAAAAATCATTTATGATTATTTGAAACAGAAAAAAAATCATTAATAAATTTCTGGAATAAATATGCCTGCAATGCTTTACGAAAAGAGGGTAAATGAAAGAGGACTCTAATCATAGAAGGGGAGGTCATTCCAAACTTTTACAAATAAAAAAGGAGGCGACACTATATCTGGTGATCAAGGTCTGTTTGGTTGTGGGTTCTTCACAACCAAACAGCTTATGGCCTAACATCTTATCTTTTGATGTGACAAGGATTTCATTAAGTAAGCGACACCCCTGTGTTGTGTACAGGGGTGCAGTATAGAGAGTGGCTGCTGTCAGATTATACAAAGGGTGGCTCAGGGGGAGGAAAACAGAGGAGGGCAGTGGAGAACTTACCCCCACAGTGCATTGTGCTCCTGGACTGCCAGTAGCTTCAGTTACCACTTCCTCTTAAGGTGGTAGCAAGTTTGGTTGCGCTATCGGCAATCCTAATAGCCAGCACCCAAGTGCTTGAGCCTGAATGCATATGTTTGTATATAGCTAGTTAACTAGTATTATGTGAAAGAAACCAGGTGCCTACTGTCCTTTATAGAGTAGGCTTCTGTTTGGGACTCTCTAGTAACCTAAATCTACGTTCCCTTTAAAAATTGTCCTCTAAGAAAGTAATTTTAGAATAGGGCGCCAGGGTTAAGTGAGCAGGAAGCCACCTATTGTGGCACTATTTTATAAAGCTACATAGGAGCCTGTGTGACTTCATAAAACACTAGTGCAGATCCAGCAGCAGAAGATTCTGCCCGCTAACTCCTCACCTACATTCACCACCTGTAAATACTTGTAGGCCTAACCTACATTTTGAGGGACGTTCTATACTGGTGCACCTGTATCAACAGCCACTTTTAGTAGGTGTTGGTTTTCCATTACAAAATACTAGCTTAACAGCTAAAATGCCATCTATAATTTAGGCACAAGTCATAGAGCTTAAAGTGTGGCTCACTGGTAGAGCTACTGCCTCTGCACCCCGAGGTTGTGAGATCAAATCCCAGTGCCGCTCCTTGGGCTGTCACTTAATCCTCCAGTGCCCACCGCTTTGAATGTCAACTTTGAGTGTCAAAGCCACAAAAAGGTGATATACGAGTCCCCATCCCCCTTGTCTAAATTGCTAAACATGCCTATGCCTGGGTGATGAAATGTCCATGGTGAGGAAGTATCTTGGTAATGAAATGCCACCAAACCTGAAACCAGCAGATTAGATAAAGCCTACTGTTGTCTTCCCAGGTGATCGAGGAGATTCCACAGGACAGCTTGGTTGGCCTGGAGCAAAAGGAGAATGTGGAGTGCCTGGAATCCCAGGTAATGAGGATATAGGGCCAGTCTGTACATGTCACTGCTGATTCTAAGTCTAAGACCCAAAAAGGCAAATTTATTAGCTAGGATCATGAAAGCATATATTGTCATGTCTTAGTGGAACTTCAAATAATCTTATATTTACTTGTTACAAGACCATGCAATCATTTTTGCACAAGTCATTGAGCTCTTGTGAGTTTCATTGCACTAAGAGGTGGATTCCATGCTAAGTTTCCTTTTCTTCTTTTTTTTCCCCCCAAAAATAGTTTATTAAAATTTTTTAACAAGCCATAAAACAAACAAACAAGTATCTTAAGTTATACTAAAAAAAATACAATTAGTCCTGGGTTGTTACAACTATCTTGTATCACATTAATCGTCTTATCTAAAAACTATATTCCATATTTTATTAAATTTCACTGTTATCATGCTTAAAAGCAAACATTTTCTCATTCTTAACATATAAGTGCAGCATATTCCACCAATTATTATAATCCACTTTTGAAAAATCTTTCCAATTAAAAATATAGACTTGGTAGCTATTATTAGCAGATTTCTGGCTTGGGGCACTCATGGAAAACGTTATATACGAGTATATCTATCCGTAATAAGGAAAAAGAAAGTGTCTTAGTTAATTAGTGTCACGTGGTCCTGAGGACAGCACAAATGGTTCAATTACAAATTAGACCTCAAAATCCAAAGGATAAGAACTCAGGAAATAAAAACTTCATTAAAGAGTATATACCCTATTTCCCCGAAAATAAGCCCTAGCATGATTTTTTAAGATGCTCCGAATATAAGCCCCACCCAAACAATAAGCCCTAGTTAAGATCGACCCCCGAAGCCCCCCCCCCAATCTCCTCGACACTCCCTGACTCCATCCCTGACACTAGTGCTGCCTGATTTGCTGAAAAAAATGGACTCGTCGATTCAGCAACTCCCACCCCTGCTGCTTTAGGAGGCCTAGGATTGGAGGTATGTCAGTCTCACGGTGGGAGGGTCGGTGGGGTTCTGCTGCACAAGGGGATGGGTGAGAGGGGAGGAATGATGCTGTACATGGGGTGGGGGGGGGAGAAAGGAAAGAGGAAGAATTGGGGTGGAGGAGAGGAAGGGAGAGATGATTGTTGTACATGAAAAAAATAAGACAAACCCCAAAATAAGCCTTAGTGCGTTTTTTGGACCCAAACTTAATATGACTCTATCTTATTTTCAGGGAAACATGGTACCTATCACAGGTCTGCTCCGGAAAACAAACTAGAGGGTAAAAACTCCTACCATATAGGAGAAAAACGCTCTAGCATAAAAACCGGGCATAAACTAATGTGTTTAAACATTCCTTCAGTGACCACTAAACACCAAGAGGGGGAAGCAAAGATTAACTGAAGAAGAGAACCCTGCATATTAACACACTCATACAATAGACAGTTTAATTTGCATACACACAACTTAACTTAATGTTGCAGTACTGTGCAGTCTCCCAGGAACAATTCAACCGACGATTATAATCCCAAAATAGCTTCTTGGATCTCTTCAACGTTGTACTCAAAACTCTCAACAAGAGAATATGCAAATCCTTATTTCGCAAACCATGCTGCGCCAGGAAGCGCCCACCTCCACTCAAACAACTAAAAAGCCATCAGTGCTGATGTCAGAAAGGTGCAAAAATTCAAAGCACTAGAGCTTAAGGAAACCTGTGCTGTCCTCAGGACCACTTGACACTAATTAACTAAGCCACTTTCTTTTTCCTTATTACCGTATTTTCACGCATATAACGCGCGCGTTATACACGATTTTACAAACCGTGCATAACCATGCGCGTTATACGTGTGAGCGCGTTATACAAATTTTTTTTACATTCTGATCCGGCATTCCCCCTGCGAACCGGCATCCTCCTCCCCCCCCGCTCGCGTCACCCCCCCTCCCCCACGATCCTACATCCCCCCCAGCACCACAAATACAACTCTTACCCGATTGGGCACCGGCACCAGCACCAATGCACAGCATGTGCCAATGCCAGTGCCCGAAGATCCTCCCTCGTTGGTTTGGGCTGGGCTGGGCTGGGTCGGGCGGTGCGAGAGAGATCCTCCTTCTTTCTCTGCCGGGCTGGACTAGGCTTTGAGCATTTGCGCATGCTCAAAGCCTTCTGGTCTCCCTCTCTCCGAGATTATCTTGGAGAGAGCGAGACCAGAAGGCTTTGAGCATGCGCAAATGCTCAGAGCAAGACCAGAAGGCTTTGAGCATGCGCAAATGCTCAAAGCCTAGTCCAGCCCGGCGCAGGAAGAAGGAGGATCTCTCTCGCACCGCCCGGCCCAGCCCAGCCCAGCCCAAACCAACGAGGGAGGATCCACTGGCACATGCTGTGCATTGGTGCTGGTGCCCAATCGGGTAAGAGTTGTATTTGCGGTGCTGGGGGGGATGTAGGATTGCGGGGGAGGGGGGATGACGTGAGCGGGGGGGGGAGGATGCCGGTTCACAGGGGGAATACCGGATCAGATTATCTCGGATCAGAGGGGGAGGGGGGTTGACGCGAGCGGGGGGAGGATGCCGGTTCGGAGTAGGCGGGAGGAGGTTTTAGCATGTGCAGTATACGCGTGTGTGCGCGCTATATTAACATTTTATTACATAAATTTGTGTTCCCCGCGCAGTATACCCGTGTGCTCATTTTACACGGGTGCGCGGTATATGAGTGAAAATACGGTACTTATAGTATTGGTGTCTAGGTAGCTTCATAAAAATTTTGGATATTGACATATAACCATCCTATAGTGAGTGTTTCTTGCATGTTTTGCAGCTGCATTATCGGTCCCCTTTTAAACAAACTCTGTAATTTTGGCTGTTCTAGGGACAGGGAACGTGAAGAGTTTGGCATGAGAGAAAAAGTAAAAGAAGGCGAGGGAGATGAGAATCTCCCGACATGCTTGTTTGCACTATCACCTAATTTGAAAACGGCCAACCCAAGGCGATTTATTTTTTAAATCAATAAATAGAAAAGGCAGAAAAGAATTCCATGACAATATAGAAAAGATACATCCAAATGAGAACATAATCCAAATCTTTCAAGTTATTATGGTGTGCCTCAAGGTTTGCTTCTTGTTCCTGTTCTTTTTAACATTTTTGTAAACAATATTGTTGAAGGGCTGTCTGGTAAGATTTCCTCTTTGTGGAGGATACCAAAATTTGCAATAGAGTAGACACCTGTGATGGTGTGGAAAACACAAGGAAGGACCTAGCGAAGCTTGAAGAATGGCCTGGAATTTTTTAGCTAAGATTTAATGCTAATAAAGGCAAGGTTGTGCATTTGGTCTGCAAAAACCCAAAGGAACAGTACGGCTTAGGGGGTGAAGAACTTATGTGCACGAAAGAGGAACGGGATGTGGGTGGGATTGTACGTGATGGCCAAACCGTTTGAAAAGGGAACGGCAAGAGCTAGAACGATGCTAGGGTGCATAGAGAGAGGTATGCTCAGTAGGAAAAAGGGGTTATTGATGCCCCTGTATAAGACTCTGATGAGACCTCATTTAGAATGTTGTGTACAATTCTGGAGGCCACCTTCAAAAAGATATAAAAAGGATGGAGTCGGTCCAGAGGAAGGCTACTAAAATGGTGTGTGGTCTATGTCATAAGGCATATGGGGACAGACTTAAAGAGCTCAGTCTGTATACTTTGGAGGAAAAGCGGGAGAGGGGAGATATGATAGAGATGTTTAAATAACTACATGGCGTAAATGTGCATGAGGCAAATCTCTTTCATTTGAAAGGCAGCTCTGGATTGAGAGGGCATAGGATGAAGTTAAGAGGTGATAGGCTCCGGAGTAAATCTAAGGAAATACTTTTTTACAAAAAGAGGTGGTAGATGCATGGAACAGTCTCCCGGAAGAGATGGTGGAGACAGAGACTGTGTCTGAATTCAAGAAGGCATGGGACGGGCACATGGGATCTCTTAAGGAGAATAGGAGGCAGTGGATGCTGCAAATGGGCAGACTGAATGGGCCATTTGGCCTTTATATGCCATCATGTTACTATGTTTCTATATTACTACCAATAGGGATAAATATGAATCTATAATTGTGATAATATACTATAGCACTACTTATATATCACAATCCAAAAAATTTTTTGTGTGTAAAAAATATTCATATAATTATTAAATGGGGCTCAGACCCACAACCTTAAGTGTTTCAGTGTATAAAACAAAACACAGGCTGCCATCAGACCATCATAGCACCATCAATGTCTTTACCACCTAATGTCTTTATAAATATATTTGTTTAATAATAGCAAATTGAACTTATCTTTTATGGTGGTAAATTAGCGTTCGAAGGTCACGTAACAGGCAGCTCCGTGTTATAAAGTGCTTGTGCCAATTATATAAGACTCCTGGAAGCCATAAAATACAAATCTTCCCCTCTACTCGAGTTTCGCAAAAAGTGCTTCCTCAGGAAGGGATATCTAATAATACAACACAAAACAAACTATATGCCATGTTTTCTACCACTTCTATTAACCACTCTACCTCTCAATCATATTCAATACTCCTATATCTTACTATATTCTTTCATGTAAATAATAATTAACATTTACCTTAGTTAGCCACCAGGGAGGGACCAATCCATACTGCTCCAACTACGCAGGCAACCAACAAACAAAGCAATGCCATACCTCCCCATTCAAGCATATAAACAGGAAGGGGAGGAAAATGTCGCTTATCCCTTTCAACCTTACTCAATAACTGAATAGCAGCCCTCAAATTTGAAACCAGTCAATCTCATTATTAAGCCCATCCGGGCTTAATGTATGCCAATTAAATATAAACTAGTGTTCCTTTTCCTGTCTGATGGAAGTCTGTGTTTTGTTTTATACACTGAAACACTTAAGGTTGTGGGTCTGAGCACCATTTAATAATTATATGAATATTTTTTATATATAAAAAACTTTTTGGATTGTGATATATAAGTAGTTTTATGTTTCTGTAATCATAAAGTTCTGTGACCTCATAATGTAGGTGCAAAGAGCCTTAGCCTATAGGAAGAGGAGATGCAAATGTTAAGAGTCTTAGCCAATAGGGAAAGGAGGATGTTGAGGATGGGCCATTTGGCCTTTATCTGCCATCGTGTTACTATGTTTCTATAGGTCACCACTTAAACGTATTCCAATAATTTCACTATCTTGGAGGGATAAAAAGAGAAAAGCTTAACCAAAGGACAAAAAACTCATTTCATTACAATGGAGAAACGACCTCAGTTTCTTCCGGTGAAAATTTCACCTGAAAGACCTCTATGTCAGCCGTACACAACTTTAAAGCTGCATAGGAAAAAAACATCCTAGGTCAGTGAAAACTCCATTTGTTTAAGAATCTTTTAAGTGCCTTCTCATTTATAGTCCCAATGGCAACACTTATCTCAATAATAGCACTGTCCTCCAGGCATAGTTTGAATCCAAACAGTTCGTTTTCTTCTCCCACTGCCGATATACTTTCCAAGCAGGGGAGGAATGCACTTCTCAGACTCCCGACAGGCCCTGTTTCGCTTAGGTTCGCTGCGTCAGGGGAGGTCTATTGCAGCGTTTCCCAACCCTGTCCAGGAGGTCCACCAACCAGTTGGGTTTTTGGGATAGCCCTAATGAATATGCATGAGAGAGATTTACATATAATGGAGGTGACAGGCATGCAAATTTGCCCCATGCATTTTCATTAGAGCTATCCCAAAAACTCAAATGGCTTGTGGTCCTCCAGGACAGGGTTGGGAACCGCTGGTCTATTGTATCTTCGAGCAACCACTTCACTGATTCTCTTTTAAGTTTCTATAACCATAAAGTTCTATGACCTCACCAGATTTCCTCTTTAATAAAGAGAGGGCACTTGGTCCCACCGTGTTAAGCTCCCAACCACGCCTCATTCCACCCCAGCCCCGTCCTGTTCTTCCCCCGTCCCTGCCCCCAAACAAATCTCACCTTTCTTTCCCCGAGCTTGGGACTGTGTCTGAAGGGCGTCTGCGCATGTGCAGATGTTGATAGGCAAGCATGTGATGTCATCGCATTGACGTCTGCGAATGCGCAGACACCCTCCAGACGCGGCCCCGAGCTCGGGGACTTCCAAAACCCAAACTGCCAGGTTTTGGAAAGCCCTCTAGGCACCCGGGAAAAGGAGATTGTGCAGATAAGAGGGCGCTGCAAGGTGTTGAGACTTATAAACCAGGAGAAGAATTTTGTATTTGACCCCTGCAATGACAGAAATTAACGGTAACAATAAACCGTGTGTTGATGGATCCGAGCATTCCTATGGTATTCTTCAGGGAATGTAATCCAGACAGTTGATGAATAATTTGATTGTCTCATTTTGGAATATTTGGTTTAGGCGGTAGGGGATCAGATGGACCACCGGGTGATCTAGGCCTCGCCGGAATCCCTGGCATCCCAGCTCCTAAAGGTGCCCCTGGAAATCTTGGACAACCAGGACCACCAGGTAAGAGCATGTTTGCCATCTCACAGGGAAACGTTTCTGTAGCTCAAGCCATGGCAGCATATTTTTCAAAATAAATGGGTGCAGTGAAGCATTTGCTCAATATTGGAATCCTCTACACCCTTAGAGCTTCCCAACCTCTATCTGTCCCATTTGTTCTGTCTGTCTGTCCTAATTAGATGGTAAGCTCTTCTGAGCAGGGACCATCGATTACATGTTGAATGTACAGCACTGAGTATGCCTTCCAGCACTCTAGAAAAAATAAATAGTAACAGTACAGAGCTGGCCTCTATGATATGGGTCATGAGAGCGGCCGTCCTACGATCTCACCTTGGTTTTTGGAGCTGTAATTAATTTGCACACATTCTTGAACAGCAGAGCTAATTCGTAGCTTCCCTTTGTTACCATTATTTATGGGCCAAGCTATTAAGATGAAAACATTTTTTAGAATAATGATTGTTGGTGTTAAGTGAATTTTTTTTTTCTGATTTTATCTGGGAGGGGGCGGTTAAATAATTTTTCACATTTGTTCGCAAGAATAGATCTTGTTTCATGAAATACAGGGAAACCAAAAGGAAATCAGAACTAGAGAATGACACGGTGACAAAATTCATCACCGTTCCCGTCCCCGCGGATAACCGTGGGAAACCATCTTCATGTCATTCTTTAAGATTTACTAAGCTTCCCAGTGCATTTAATACCTTTCCAGAGAAGGAAATGCTAATTTGTTGTAATTCTTGAATAGCAGAATCTAAAGAAATTCCCACTAAGGGGAATCAAAGAGTCAAATATTCCATAAAGGAGTTTGAAAACCACACATGCACACTTGAACTGGATCCTATGATGGACCGGAAGCCAATGGAGTTTTTATTGCAGTATTTTGTATCAGTTGTAGTCTTCTTGTTTCTTTTTGCATGATTCCTTTATAAAATGAATTATAATAATCCAATTTTGAAATGATCAATGAATGAATGAATATTGACCTGAAAATTTGGGGGGTTTTCAGATCCCTAGTAGGATTTCTACTTCCTATTTTTCCATCTGAATGTAACTGGATAATGGTGAATGTTGATCAATGATAAAGCTCTATATAATCAGTTACGAAGCAATGAGTGTGTGCAGATTTGTAGTCCAAGTGAAGCAGTAGATTTGTTTTGTTTGACTGATGAAATCCAGGTACATCACTTTGATTGAAAGAACAATATTCTTATCTTGCTTGTTTCAGGACACCCTGGACTTACTGGATTGAGGGGAAACTCGGGTTTGTCAGGGTCAAAGGGCTTTCCCGGAATGCCAGGTTTCCCTGGATCACCTGGCCCAGCAGGGATCAATGGTACTCATTTATATAACCATGCCATCTAAAGACTGATGTCAAAACACATGCACCCGGGTAAAACTTTGCAAACCAAAATTAAGGAATATCTTTTGACTGGTATGAAATCAAGTGATGTGGCCCAAATACCTCCCAGGCCTGCTTTAGCCCTCCATGTACATCTAGCATTCAAACCCTTATTTGCATGCTCTTGAACGCCGTAAATGCTGATGCACTTGTAAAACATATGGTGCCAGGCTTTGTACAAGGGGGCACCTTGGCCCCGCCCCACTCCGCTCTGCCCGCAGCCCCGTCACCACACAACCCTTGTGTCTCCTTCCCCAAGCTCGAGGCAGCGTCGGATGGACCTCCGTGCATGCACGGATGTTGATGCGATGACATCATGTGTGTGATGTCATCACGCCTGTGCATGCGCAGAGGCCCTCCAGATGCAGCCCTGAGCTCGGGACATTCCAAAACCCAGACAAACTGTCCTCTAAAAAGAGGACATGGCTGGGTTTTCCCAGACATCTGGTAACTCTAGACCAGTGGTCTCAAACTGGTGGCGCCAGGTACTATTTTGAGGCCCTCAGTATGTTTATCATAATCACAAAGTAAACTAAAACAGTTTCTTGATCATATGTTTGTTTAGCTATAAATTACAATATTATTATTAAGACTTAGCCACAAGGAAAGACTTATAAACTACAAAGAGTTTTACCTCATGCAAAATTGTCATTTCTTTAATAAGACATAAACTATTTTTTCTGAGGCCCTCCAAGTACCTTCAAATCCAAAATGTGGCCCTGCAAAGGGTTTGAGTTGGAGACCACTGCTCTAGGCATTAGTAAATTCATTGTTAATAAGAACATAAGACTAGCCATACTGGTCCAACAAGCCCAGTAACCCGTTCTCATGGTGGCCAATCCATTAGCACACAGACTCCCTTGGTGAACAAAATAATTCCTAGAATTCTATGATTATGCTTTCCTTAATTTATTAAAATATTCATATTTTACTCATGGTTTGATGGGCCCTTGGATGCTGCCTTTGATGGAGATCCCAGTGGATGCTTGTTGAAAGTTTTAAAAATGAATAAAGATTTATAAAAAAAAAAAAAAAATAAATTCATATTTATTGTAATTCACTGAGAGAAATGGTGTGGCAGTCTTGTTAGTCCACTCTTAAAGATAATATGTAGAAAGAAAACGAAACGAATTCAGGTGATACCTTTTTAGTGGACTAACTAGAGCAGGGGTGTCCAACCTTTTGGCTTCCCTGGGCCACATTGGCCAAAAAATATGTTTCTGGGGCCGCACAAATGCGCAAATGCAGCAGCAAGACACAGGAGGGAGCCGGCAAGAAAGTAAACACCCAGGGGCAGCAGAGGAAAACACTGCATCGCCTTCGACCGGGGCCGCACAAAATACTTCACGGAGCCGCAGGTTGGAAACCCCTGAACTAGAGCATGGTTAGATTAGCTTTCAAAAATAATCCTTCTTCAGATCAGTCTCAAAGGAAGAGAGAGGGGAGGGATGGGTGGGAGACATGGAGATAAGGAAGGGTAATAAGAAAGTGTCAAAGCAGTAAAAATTATGCTTTGTAATGCGAGAGAAAACCATGGCCAGGATTCACTAACCTGCCAGATCAGGCCCGATCCGGGCAGATCCGACCAATTCAGAAAACAAAAATATGCAGATGGGGGAGATCGGAGGAACACCCCCATCTGCCTGCATGAATTCGGCATGTGCAGACCATAGGAGCAGCGATCTTTTGTTTTTTTTTTAACTTTTTTGTACTTTGGGTGGCAGGACTTCAGAAATACTGAACCAAACGCCGCTACCTCCACTGACCCCCAACCCACGTGGCTCCCAGAAAGCTGGTCCCGCTCTTGTCAGCTGCCGCCCTCACTTTGCCGCTGTAATAATAATAAAAAGATAAATGGAGCCTGTGGTTTTAACCCGCTTAGAACACGCGGGTTAAAACCACGGGCTTCCACTGTAGGGAAGGGTGGGAGAGTCCAGGCAGGCAGGAAATCGTGGCAGTTCGGGGCAGGCAGCAGTTTGGGCAGGCAGGAGAAGAGCATCGGAAAGACGAGCAGCAGGAGATAAGAAGCAGGGCAGCATTCGGGGCGAGCAGGCAGGAGAGATAGCAGGGCAGAGAGCAGGGCTTCCAGTCGGAAAGACGTTTTCGACTGGTCCCCAGTCGCTTCTTCAGGTGATCGGCCAGCCCAGTCGAATCAGAAATTTGGTGTAGTGAATCGGGTCGCTGTCCAATTTACATGCATTTCACCTCATTTGCATGCACAGATTCAAAGCGGATCGCAGAAGAGGTAAGTGAATCAGGCCGGATGGAAATTTGATAGTAAAGGGGTCACAAACCGATCGGTATACGATCGGTTTGCTTTGTGAATCTAGCCCCGTGTCTTGTTAAGTCCTGTCTGGTAGGTATCAAAATGTTTTATCATTTTGATCTCAAAAGCTTTGCATTCCTGGATTATCTTAAAATTTTCTTTGAATTTCTTCAAAACAAGGAATATTGCCTCTTCCTTTGAAATACCAAGAGAGAACCTATTGCAGTACAAAGGCAAGAAGACCACAGAGAGAATCCCCCTAATAGTGACAAACAACCCAGAGCTGGAAAAACTGAGGAAAATCATAAGATCTACAGCCACTATTCCAGGGGGGACGAATTACTGAAAGAAATTAAGCCCACCTAGGCTGGCCTTCTGACAGCCACCCAGTCTGAAACAGACATTAGTGAAGAACATACTCCCTTCACACAAGGAAGAGAATAGCCCCCATCCCTGCAATAAAATGAGCTGCAAACTTTGCCAACATATTTCACAAGATCCCCACAGTCACCCACATGGGAGAAACATTCAGCATTAGGGGATCCTTCACTTGCTCATCCTTGAATGAAGTTTAAATCATTCAAGGCAAAAGGTGTAGCGAAGGATGCTACATTGGAGAAACAAGCCAGATGCTAAAGACTAGGATTAATTTACACAGAGGATATATTAAAAATTGTAACGCAACTAGGATATCATCTCTGTGGGGCAGCATCTCAGAAAACCAGAACACTGCATTGATGATTTTATGGTGAGGATGTTAAAAGGAAATTTTAAGACAATCCAGGAATGCAAGGCTTTTGAGATCAAAATGATAACATTTTGATACCCATCAGACAGGACTTAAACTAAAACTTAGGGTCTTCAACCAGAGTGGAGTTCGACTCGGTAAACAGTAACTAAGAAAATACTGAAAAAAGTAACGGTCAGAAAATGTTAATATGATTTCCGAAGTGTTTGGCAAATAAAATCATTTTTAAAGATTTGCGAAAAAGTTGAAAAGGTCCAGGACCCCTTAAGATAAGAGGAAATTGAGAAAATTTAAAAACCAAGGATTGGCTGAAATTCTTGATTCCTTTCACTGAAGGTAGGGAAAGTTTGAATTGTTGGGTGCCTCTTGCATAGGAGAATCTATAAGCATCTAATATAATAAAATGGTAAGCCGCGCATGCGCACTTCCTATGCGAGCGTCCGTTTTCCGTGAGCTGCAGCTAGGAATTGCGAATGCGCGGCTTAGTCTGAAGCCGGGACCGCAGCCAGCCGCCGATCTATGTTCCTCCAGCGGGCGGGAGGGCGAGCGGGCCGGGGGGAGTGTCTCGGAGGAGAGGGATCGCCGCCGCTGCCGCTCAGCGCTCCCACCGAGGAGCCCAGCAACTTTCCGCACCGGCTCTTACAATGACCTGAGCCCTTTGCCGCCCCCCCCCTTCCCTTCCCGCGGGCCCGACTACCTACCCAGCGATTCAAGCAGCGTGTGCAGCAGTCTTTACACGCTGCTTCGGGGCCTTCTACTGCCCTGATTTGCTCTGCCGCGTCTCTGAATCCTGAGATGGACCGGAAGCCAGTGAAGGTTTAGAAGCAAAGGAGACACATGCCTGCATCTCTTCCAAAATTTTATATGGCATTTTTATTCCCCTCGTTCCCTTATTATGGGATGCTTGCAGATTTTCCTTTGCAAGAGGCATCCAACAATTCAAACTCTCCCTTCCTTCTAGAAAAGGAATTAAAGGAATTAAGTACTTCAGTCAATCTCTGGCCTTTAAACTTTCTCAACTATGGAATGAACTCCCCTTAATTCTGAGGAGCCCCAGTTCTTTCCAGTCTTTCTGTAAATTTCTAAAAACTTTCTTTTTGCCAAACATTTTGAAAACTAATCTCTTCGAAACTTTTGTTATTACTTTCTTTAGTTTTTATTTACTCATTGTACATTTTCTTTAGTTTTTTTCTAATTGTTGTAAACCGAGTCAAGCTTCCTTAGGTTGACGACCCGGTATATAAAGTTAAGCTTTAGTTTAGTTTACTTTTTCCAAAAATAAATTTCGCAGCGGTTTTTTCTTGCATTACAAAGCATAATTTTCACTGTTTTGACAATTCCTTATCTCCGTGTCTCCCACCCTCCCTTCCCCTCTCTTCCCTCTTCCTTATATACTGATATACTGTCTACATTTGCTTATATCTGATCTGAAGGATTATCTTTGAAACCATGCTATAGTTAGTCCAATAAAAAAGGCATCACCTGAATTGTTTTTGTTTCTAAATATCATCTTGTAATTCACATCAATAAGATTCCAAACAAGTTTCAAACCTATTAGTTCTAAGAGCAAATGAGATATACTAAGAGCCTAAACGAAGTCTATCTTACTTTGGTGCCTGTTATAGTCTCCAGTGCTAATATATAAAATATTTTTGACTAGTTGTACAGTGTAGTACAAATGTCTCCGAATTGCTGTCAGCCATCTTAGATAGCACAAATATGTCAGAAACTTTGCAAACCCGATCACTTATCTTGTTGGGCCAACTGGATGGTTATCTACTGATGCCGAGACTCCCCCTGAGCATGCTCAGTTCTTGTACGAACCGTGCACATGTGAAGAGTTCTGGTGCTGGCGGCTGAAGGCACGCTGCCAGCTTTTCCTGAACTGCAGTGACGCAAGGAGTAGGGGGAGCAGCTTGGCAACAAACTTCTTTGGCCAGCAGGGCTTCAGCAACGCTTCCAGTCATTTAATGGGAGCCGCACCTTTGGAGGGAGGGCCTCAACACAAAATGTTACACCGACAAATGCGCGCCCCGACAAGTAAGCACAGGACAATGGCGCCCCATCAATCGCGCTAGTGTTAGGGTAACAATAGATACCAAGTGAATAGTTTAAGTGTAGTGAGGGTAAGGTTCCCCCCCCTCAAAAAAGAGGGTTACTTTGTAACCCTCAAAAAGACAAAATAGTATCCGCTGTATGGAGCGCAATTGACGGGGCGCCATTGTCCTCTGCGTGCATTTGACGGGCGCGATTGACAGGGCACAATTGTCGTGCACGCATTTGAGGGGTCACCACCCCAGGTCCCTAAGGCCCCCCCTCATGGCTCCACCATTACAGGTGCTGCTACTTATGTGTGCAACGTACAGAAATGAGTAAGCTATTTATCCCAGGACAAGCAGGCAGCATATTCTTAACACATGGGTGACGTCACCGACGGAGCCCTCGGTACGGACCTTTTTAACTAGAAGTTTCTAGTTGGCCGCACCGCGCGTGCGCGAGTGCCTTCCCGCCCGACAGAGGAGTGCGTGGTCCCCAGTTTCTTCGTTTCCGCGGAGCGAAGAAGACGCGTGTGTTTTTTCAACGGCCGTTGAAACCACTTTTTTGCCTTCCCGCTCGCGCTTTTTTCCTTAATTTTTCTTATTTTGCCTTCGGGTATCTTTTTCTTTTGCTTTGTAAAAAAAAAAAAAAAAAAAACTTGCTTTTTTTCGACTTTTTTCGATTTTGCCCCGGCGGGGCCTGTTGCCATTATACAGGCCTCGGGGTTCGATTTTGCGGAGGCCATTTTCCCCTTCATGCCCCCGCAGGTCGGTTTTAAAAAGTGCCAGCGGTGTGCACGCCCGATCTCCATCACTGACCCACACAATTGGTGTTTACAGTGTCTGGGTCCGGAGCATCGGGCGGACTCCTGCACCCGCTGTGCCACTCTTCAAAAGAGAACTCTTAAAAACCGAAGAATTCAACAAACTCTTCTCTTCGGCTCCGGGTCGGTGATGGACTCCTCGACATCGACAGCGGTACCACAGAAATCGGCACCGTCTACTTCGACACCGCCCGACCCCACATCGGCGTCTCTGGCGCCAGGTAAGCCGGCTAAGAAGCCTTCCTCTTCCCTCGAGCGCCCTCCAACTACGGTGGCGACGCCGACCTTACCGGCATCGCACCGATCCCGCAAGCGCTCCGCCCCGATCTCGGTGAGTGCCTCGTCATCGGCCTCCTCATCGCCGGGGCGTGGAGCGGCATCTAAGGAACCGAAGAAAAAGAAAGCGGTTCCGATGCCACCCCTCGATGACCGTATCTCGGCCATCTTAAAAGTTCAGCTCCAGGAACAGTTACAGCAACAACTCGAGCACCTGTTGCCCACTATCCTGGCACCGCTCCTTCCGGTACCAGACCGGCCCGAGCCCCGTACCGAACCACCGGTATCCACTCCTTCGGTACCTATCAACACCTCCATGCCGGTTCTTTCGGCTGAGCAGCTTCACACCCATCCAGTGGTTCACTCCCATACCACATCGGATCCTCCTCGGCACCAGGCAGTGCGTCATTCTTCCCGGGACCGGGATCGACGCCGGTCTTCCTCTCCTGGTACCGTCTCGGTGCGCTCTGGGAAATCTTTATCCAAGACCCGCCATACCGCACCTTCCACCCCAGTGTCTCGACATGCACCAGAAGTCCGAGACCCTGACTTATGGGAGGAATCCCCTCTCGGTACCGAGGAGGATCCCTCCTCATCGGATGAGGACCCGTCGGCACCCGATGCCACCTCCAAACCGGAGCAGTCCTCATTTTCGAAATTCCTCAGGGAGATGTCTGCAGCCTTGTCCCTTCCTCTGGAATCAGACTCTAAAAAATCTCAAGCCTTCCTGGAGGCTCTAGATTTTGAACAACCTCCTAAGGAGTTCCTCAAGCTCCCCGTACATGACATCCTACGGGAGACTTTTTACAAAAATTGGGAGAACCCCCTTACGGTACCGGGGGCCCCCCGTAAACTGGACAATCTCTATCGAGTAATACCTATTCCAGGATTCGACAAGTCTCAATTGCCCCATGAGTCCCTTCTTGTCGAATCCACCTTGAAAAAGACTCAGGGCTCCAGTGTCTATGCCTCTACCCCTCCTGGCAGAGAGGGTAAGACCATGGACAAGTTTGGCAAGAGGCTCTACCAGAATGCCATGCTGGCCAACAGGGCAAATAATTATTCATTCCATTTTTCATTTTACATGAAACATTTGGTTCAGCAGCTGTCCGCCCTTCAGAAATACCTTCCAGAGCGCAAGGTTCCACTGTTCCAACAGCACATCTCTGGCCTTCTTCAATTGCGCAAATTTATGGTCCGCTCGATATACGACTCATTCGAGCTCACCTCTCGTGCCTCTGCCATGGCTGTAGCCATGCGCCGCCTGGCCTGGCTGAGAGTCTCCGACCTGGACATCAACCACCAGGATCGTCTAGCCAACGCCCCCTGTCTCGGGGATGAACTTTTTGGAGAGTCACTGGATTCCACCACCCAGAAACTCTCCGCCCATGAAACCAGGTGGGACACCCTGATAAAACCTAAGAAGAAGGCTCCGCCTGCCCGTCCTTATCGACCTCAGTCGTCTTACCAACGCAGGTTCTCAGCCAGGCCACTCAATCCGCCTCCTCAACAACCTCGGCGGCCCCGTCAACAACAGCACCATACCCAGGCTCGTTCTCAGGCCACTCAACCCTCCAAGCCTCTCCAGCCTGCTAAGCAATCCCAGCCCTTTTGACTCTTCTCTCCAGGGCATAGCCAGTCATCCACCTTCGCTACCTCTTCCACAACCAATCGGAGGTCGTCTCACCATATTCTCCAGCCGTTGGGAGGTCATCACATCGGACCAGTGGGTCCTCAACATCATCCGCCACGGCTATTCTCTCAACTTCCAGACTCTTCCATCAGACAACCCTCCCGTAGAGTCTGCTTCACACTCATCTCAAACCCCCCTCCTCCTGAGGGAGGTTCAATCCCTCCTCCTTCTCAATGCCATCGAAGAAGTACCTCCAGATCAAAGGGGTCAGGGATTCTACTCCCGCTACTTCCTGGTACCCAAAAAGACGGGAGACCTCCGTCCCATTCTCGATCTCAGGGACCTCAACAAGTGTCTGGTCAAGGAGAAGTTCAGAATGCTCTCCCTTGCCACGCTCTACCCTCTTCTTTCTCAACACGACTGGCTATGTTCCCTGGACCTCAAAGAGGCCTACACTCACATCTCCATCAATCAGAATTCTCGCCGCTACCTGCGGTTCCAGGTGCTGCACCACCACTATCAGTACAAGGTGCTACCGTTCGGCCTCGCTTCCTCACCCAGGGTCTTCACCAAGTGCCTCATTGTGGTAGCGGCCTTCCTCAGGTCTCACAACCTCCAGGTGTTCCCCTACTTGGACGATTGGTTGGTGAAAGCACCTACGTCTCAACTTGTGCTACAGGCTACTCATCACACCATCTCTCTCCTCCACCTCCTGGGGTTCGAGATCAACTACCCCAAGTCGCATCTGCTTCCCACCCAGCGACTTCAATTCATTGGAGCCATTCTGGACACCACATTAATGAGGGCTTTTCTCCCCTCCGATCGTCAGCAGACCCTGCTCCACCTCTGTCGTCAGGTGCTCATGCATCCCTCCATTCCTGCCCGACAGATGATGGTCCTCCTGGGTCACATGGCCTCGACGGTGCATGTCCTTCCTCTGGCACGTCTCCACCTTCGCACACCTCAGTGGACTCTCGCCAACCAGTGGTCACAGACTACGGATCTTCTTTCTCATCCCATCTCTGTGACATCATCTCTTCAGCAATCTCTCCAATGGTGGTTAAACTCCTCCAATCTTTCCAGGGGTCTTCTTTTTCATCTACCCCTTCACTCTATGACCATCACCACGGACGCCTCCCCCTATGCGTGGGGAGCTCACCTGGGAGATCTACGCACCCAGGGACTTTGGACCCCACAGGAGCGTCGTCATCACATAAATTTCCTGGAACTCAGGGCCATGTTCTACGCCCTCAAGGCTTTCCAGCATCTTCTCTGCCCTCAGGTTCTCCTCCTGTGCACAGACAATCAGGTCGCCATGTACTACATCAACAAGCAGGGCGGCACCGGATCTCGCCCCCTTTGTCTGGAGGCTCTGCGCATCTGGACCTGGGCCACGGACCGCAATCTCTTTCTCAGGGCGGTCTATATCCAGGGCGAACAGAACTCCCTGGCCGACAATCTCAGCCGCATTCTTCAACCTCACGAGTGGACGTTGGACCCTCCGACTCTGCTCTCCATCTTTGCTCGATGGGGCACTCCGCAGGTGGACCTCTTTGCAGCACCTCACAATCATCAACTGCCCCTCTTCTGCTCCAGACTCTTCTCTCCTCACCGTCTGGCCCTGGATGCATTCCTGCTCGATTGGAGGGATCGGTTCCTGTATGCATTCCCTCCTCTTCCTCTGATGTTGCGGACCTTGTCCAAACTCCGCAAGGACAACGCCACCATGATTCTCATCGCTCCTCGGTGGCCTCGCCAACACTGGTTCTCCCTCCTGCTCCAACTCAGCTCCAGGGAGCCCATCCCTCTTCCTGTGTTTCCTACTCTACTTACGCAGCGGCATCAGTCTCTACTGCATCCCAATCTGTCTTCGCTCCACCTGACAGCTTGGTTTCTCTCGGGCTGACCTCTCCAGAGAATCTATCTCAACCGGTCCGCCTCATATTGAACGCCTCCAGGAAACCGGCCACCCTCCAATGTTACCATCAGAAGTGGACCAGATTCTCCTCGTGGTGTCTCCGGCATCATCAGGAACCCATCTCCTTAGCGGTGGAAACTGTATTGGAATATTTACTCTCGCTGTCCAATGCTGGCCTCAAAACTACCTCTATCAGAGTCCACCTCAGTGCCATCACTGCGTTTCATGAGCCTATTTTCGGAAAAACCCTCACGGCTCATCCTCTGGTTTCCAGATTCATGAGAGGGCTCTTCAATATCAAACCGCCTCTCAAGCCTCCTCCTGTCGTCTGGGACCTGAATGTGGTTCTCTCAGCACTCATGAAACCTCCATTTGAGCCTCTTGCCACAACTTCGCTCAGGCTCCTTACCTGGAAGGTGCTCTTCCTAATTGCCATCACCTCTGCCAGGAGGGTCAGTGAACTGCATGCACTGGTTGCCGACCCACCGTTCACTGTTTTTCACCATGACAAGGTTGTTCTGCGTACCCACCCTAAATTCCTTCCCAAGGTGGTCTCGGCTTTTCACCTTAACCAGTCCATTGTGCTGCCCGTCTTCTTCCCGAAGCCGCACTCGCACCCTGGAGAACAGGCGTTGCACACGCTGGACTGTAAGCGTGCCCTTGCTTACTACCTTGATCGTACCAGAGCTCACCGTACATCCCCTCAGCTATTTTTGTCTTTCGATCCCAACCGTTTGGGTCGTCCTGTCTCCAAACGGACACTTTCAACTTGGCTTGCTGCCTGTATTGCATTCTGCTATGCTCGGGCCGGTCTCTCACTGGAAGGTGCTGTCACGGCCCACAGAGTCCGAGCTATGGCTGCTTCTGTTGCTTTCCTCCGTTCCACGCCCATCGAGGAAATCTGCAAGGCTGCCACTTGGTCCTCAGTTCACACGTTCACTACTCACTACTGTCTGGATGCCTTTTCCAGACGGGATGGTCACTTCGGCCAATCGGTGTTACAGAATTTATTTTCATGATGGCCAACCATCCCCCCTCCCTCTTTGTTAGCTTGGAGGTCACCCATGTGTTAAGAATATGCTGCCTGCTTGTCCTGGGATAAAGCACAGTTACTTACCGTAACAGGTGTTATCCAGGGACAGCAGGCAGATATTCTTACGTCCCACCCACCTCCCCGGGTTGGCTTCTTAGCTGGCTTATCCTAACTGGGGACCACGCACTCCTCCGTCGGGCGGGAAGGCACTCGCGCACGCGCGGTGCGGCCAACTAGAAACTTCTAGTTAAAAAGGTCCGTACCGAGGGCTCCGTCGGTGACGTCACCCATGTGTTAAGAATATCTGCCTGCTGTCCCTGGATAACACCTGTTACGGTAAGTAACTGTGCTATATGTCCTTTCTGCATTTACATGCCTAGCTGGTATAACTGTGAGTGTGTAAATGCTAGGTGCCTCTTTGCTGAGGCCATGCCCCCTGCTGCACAGAAAGAGTACAGGAAGCATTGCTTATATCCTTTCTCTGAATACTTAAATTATGGGTCATTTACACATGTCTTCTAGGGGACCCTGGATCTCCAGGGATAAGTGGATTGAATGGCTTGGCAGGCATGAAAGGGCCTACGGGAACACCAGGTATGTCAGAGCTGATAGAAAGATGGAATGTAAAATAACACATTATATGTGCTGGGTTGCTTTTCTTGGTGTCTCCTACCTCCATACCATTTATGGAGCTTCATGTCATGAGGGCATCTCCCTAATTTAGGTCCAAGCAATTCCCTCTCTAACCCATCTATAGGACTGTTAGACCTCATGAGAAGGCCAACTAGATCATGACTGACTGTGGAATCCTGCATCCCACCTGTAGGGATTAAAGACTTCTTCCAGATCATTCCTTAATTCTCTAGATCACATAATCATCTCACCTCTGTAAATGCGTGATCTTTTTCTAAAGAAAAAAACAAATCACCCTGTTCCCCCTTTCCAGTGAGTGTTCTGCAGTACTTTGAGTTTGACTTTGATTTGCAGTCCTGTGATTTGGTTGTATATCCTAATGAGGAGCACAAGATAATCATAAAATTTATCAAGAAAAACTACCGTATTTTCACGCATATAACGCGCGCGTTATACACGATTTTACAAACCGTGCATAACCATGCGCGTTATACAACTTTTTTTTTTACATAGTTCCCCCCCCGACATCCGATTCACCCCGCAGGACTGCTCGCACCCCCACCCCGAAGGACTGTTCACACCCCCACAGCCTCCCCCCCCCCCCATCATGGAGAAGTTCCTACCGTTGTCCTGCTGCTTCCTCTGCCGGCGGTCCCAGCCCTTCTGTGAGCCCTGCGTCTGCTGCTTCCTCTTTCGGCGATCCCGCCCTTTCTCTGATGTCAGAGAAAGGGCGGGACCGCTGGAAGAGGAAGCAGCGCAGACGCAGGGCTCACAGAAGGGGCGGTACCACCGGAAGAGGAAGCAGCAGACGCAGGGCTCACAGAAGGGCCGGGACCACCGGCAGAGGAAGCAGCAGGTGGGGGTGCGAGTGCGAGCGGTCCTTCGGGGTGGGGGTGTGGGCGGCCCTGTGGGGGGGGGGGGTGATTCGGACGTCAGGGGGGGCATCAGGCTTTCAGGGTGGAGACAGGACTTCAAGGGGGAGAGGAGAGTTGGGGTGGGCGAAAGGAGAGTCGGGGCGGCCAGAGGAGAGTCGGGCGGGTGAAAGGAGAGTCGGAGCGGCTAGAGGAGAGTCGGTGGCCGGCGAAAGGAGAGTCGGGGTGGCCAGAGGAGAGTCGGGGCGGGCGAAAGGAGAGTCGGGCGGCGACAGGAGAGTCGGGGCGGCATGCGCGGTATACGGATGTGTGCGGTATATAAAAATTTCTTTACATAAATTACAGTTTCACGCGCGCTATACCCGTGTGCGCGTTTTACACGGGTGAGCGGTATATGAGTGAAAATACAGTAATACATCTCCTTGACTACTCTCAGTCTTGTAAATTTCCCAGCAAAGTCTCAACCGCGTAATTAGCACCCCAATCTGTAATTTTCCTGGAAATGTCCAGTTATCTTCGTTTGTAATCTGCCTAGAACTGCAAGATATTGGAGGAATAGAAGTCACTAATGTAATGTAATATCACAAACATTTTTTTTAAATGTATGCCTAATTCATTTATAAAAGATTCAGTAACATTTTTTAAAGATATTTACTAAAACCCTGTTTTGGAAGGTTTGAGTGAACCAGGTCGCCCAGGGTTTCCTGGGGTCCCTGGCACGAAGGGTGAAGAAGGCTCTCCAGGTATCCGAATAGGAGCCATCGGCAACCCTGGACACAAAGGATCAGTGGGAGAAGGAGGTGAGTATTGATGTGTGACATCCTTTAGCCCTTTGGTACCTATTACATGGGTAAAAATACTATTAACCTACGTCAACGCAGCCTATGTGGTTTATTTTAAATATAGTCAGCTTGATATTTAAAATCATTTAGGTGGTCAGCAGTAGTACTATTTTTTTTTAAAGTCTGTTGGCACTGAAATGGTAATTTTGACCATTTAACCCTTTCTTTCCTATAATATGCTTAAATTATTTTGGTTGCCTTATGGAAACAAAGACATGAAAGTGTTAAGACACCGTTAACTTTCCTTGTTAATGATTCTTGAGAACTTGTTTCATCCACATGAGTACCCCATTCTCACAAAGTGTACAAGGAAAGTTCCGGGGGAGGGGGGGGAAATGACTGGCTTGTATGGCGAGGACTAACTGGGGCGCAGGATAGAGGCTGGGTAGAGAGGCCAGTTTTAAGAAAGGAGGGAGATTGTGGAATAGTGGAGGGAGTCAGAGAAACTGGGCGAGAGACATACAGAGTGAGACTGGAAGATGACAGGGCCGGGGGAAGAGAACAAGACTAGGTTTTGACAGGGAGGTGGGTGAGAGAGAAAGAGAGCGAGACTGGGTGACAACAGGGCTAGAAGAGGCTAGAGTGAGACTGGGTAATGACAAGGCTGCGGGAGAGAATGAGACTGGGTTACATCAGGGCTTGGGGGGAGAATGAGAGCGAGACAGGATGGGCAGGGGAGGGCTTCAATGGCTGGGAGGGTGTAGATGGGCTGGAGTAAGTCTTAACAGAGATTTCGGCAGTTGGAATCCAAGCACAGCACCGGGTAAAGCTTTGGATTCTTGCCCAGAAATAGCTAAGAAGAAAAAATCAAAAAATTTAAATTGAATCAGGTTGGGCAGACTGGATGGACCATTCGGGTCTTTATCTGCCGTCATCTACTATGTTACTATGACAAGGCTGGGGGTTGGGGGAGAGAGAGAAACTGGGTACTTTAAGTTAAGGGTTTGATTTACTTTTAGGCATCTTTTGACCTAAAATATCCCTTCAAATGCTTTGTAGCTTATGAGGAAAAAGCCTTCATAAATGAGGCCCTATAGAAGCTGCAGTAGACTTCAGACACCCCGCCCCTCAGCTCCCCACTTCGGTGGAGACAGTGGGAGCAGAAGGAGAGACCTGGGCAGGGTCTCAGCCTCTGGCTCCTAAGTTTTTGTGCTTGAGAAATCCAATCAGCAGCATAAACGTTCTTCCTTACAATCTCAGCCAGTGAACTTAATCTATAACAAAGTGAAAACTTATCTTTAAAAACTTAGACCCAACTCAGAAGGAAGGGCTTTGTAGCCTTGAAACCTCGAATTGTGGAACTGGGTGCCACATTTTTTCTGAAGTTTCCTTCCAAGTGTTTGGTGACTTTTCAAAGTACGGATTATATTTTTTGGGATCCGGCTCAGTTAATACAATTTCTTGATCAAAAATAATGGGGGATTATATATTTTGTTGGTGGAGATAGCTATTTTCAAATTGAGGAGCCTGATTTGAAAAATGCTTATATAGAAGGAAGATGTTTTCTTCCTTTAATTTTCCTTTGAAATAGATTTCTGTTATTAAATAGTGCACCTCTTCTTTTAATGAGGGCTAGATGGAATTTCTGATTTTGTAATGATAATAAGTATGTAAAATGGCTTGTTATGTTTCCATATCCTGTTATGTTTCTTAGTAAACATTATTTGAAATTTCAAAATTAAAAAAACCCAAAATAACCTTAGGGCTCCTTTTACTAAGCTGTGATAGCAGTTTTAGCGCGCGCTGAATTGCCGGGCGCGCTAGACCTTAACGCCAGCATTGAGCTGGCGTTAGTTCTAGCCACCTAGCGCGGGTTTAGCACACGCTAAAATCCTGCGTGCGCTAAAAACGCTATCGCCCTTAGTTAAGATTTATTTTCAGGTTTTGTATTATTTCACCATGTGCCTGGTAGTGAGATTTATGTTGTTGTTAATCGGATGACATGAGAATTTAAATATTTATAAATATTTTTGGGATGGTAACTTCCATGTGGAAATGTGCTAGCTCTGATCTGCACCTGTTGATGGAGGGGGGAGATAAGACTTTGTGGATCCAGAGCGTGTTTACATTGATCTCAAAGAACTGCTGGACTGTGTGAGATCATAGGTCCGAGAGGGTCATGTCTGCAGTGTATCACATATGTGTGTCCCAGTTGGAAAAACATTAAGAACCATTAGCTTAAACCAGCATTACTCAATTCCAGTCCTCAAGATCCACAGACAGGCCAGGTTTTCAGGATATTCAGAATGACTATGCATGAGAGAGATTTAGAACAGTGTTCTTCAACCACCGGTCCATGGACCAGTGCCGGTCCACAGAAATTTCCTGCCGGTCCACAGGGCCAGCACGTGCATCAGGCCCAAAACAGTGTTCTTCAACCGCCAGTGCGATCGATGCAGTGTTATCTTCGAGCCAGCTCCCTCTTCCTAACTGATTCAGTGCACAAAGCCACAGGCAGTGGCTCCTACGGGCATCCTGCACTTGAACCAGAAGCCTTCTCTCTGACGTTGCAACGGGAAGTGCAAGGTGCAAGGTGCAATTAGTACTATTATGAGGGCGGGGTCTGGGGTGGGATTGGGTAGAGATGGGCAGGGTCTGGCCCACAACTTAGCCCCATGTTCTTCAACCACCGGTCCATGGACCAGTGCCGAACCACAGAAATTTCCTGCCGGTCCACAGGGCGAGCACGTGCATCAGGCCCAAAACAGTGTTCTTCAACCACCGGTCCACGGTGCGATCGATGCGGCCTTATCCCTTTTCCTAACTGATTCAGCACACAATGCCATGGGCAGCGGCTCCTACGGGCGTCCTGCGCCTGAATCAGAAGCCTTCTCTCTGACGTTGCAACGTCAGAGGGAAGGCTTCCAGATGAGGCACGGGAAGTGCAAGGTGCAATTAGTACTATTATGGGGGCAGGGTCTGGGGTGGAGATTGGGTAGAGATGGGCGGGGTCTGGCCCACGACTTAGCCCCGTGTTCTTCAACCGCCGGTCCACAGACCGATGCCGGTCCACAGAATAATTCTTTTATTTCTGCCGGTCCATAGGTGTAAAAAGGTTGAAAACCACTGATTTAGAACATAAGAACATAAGAAGTTGCCTCCACTGGGATCAGACCAGAGGTCCATTGTGCCCAGCGGTCCGCACCCGCGGCGGCCCATCAGGTCCATGACCTGTCAAGTGTTCCCTGCCTCATCCTAAAAAAACCTATCATTACTTCTATCCGTATACCAAGGAGACAGTGCGAGCAACTCTCTCTCTCATGCATATTCATTGTGGATATCCTGAAAACCTGAGCTGCCTGTGGTCCTCGAGGACTGAAATTGAGTAACCCTGGCCCAATCTTTTTTTTTTTTTTTTTAAATATAATTCTTTACTAATTTTCAAGGCAAGTACAAAATTGCATTAGAATTTACATACAAGTATTATAAACAGCACTTACATTCGATCAATAACAATACAAAATATATTTCCCCCCTTCCCTTCCACTAAATCCAATCAAGAAAGAATGCAAAATATAATTCCCCCCCCCCTCCCTGGATGTGCGTGCCAATCAAATAGAAAATAAAGGCATTATACAGCTAATCAGAGTTAACAAAATTTGTTAATGGACCCCATGTTGTTTTAAATAATTTATTATGACCCAATATATCTGAATTCATTTTTTCGTATCTATAACATAAACATTCAGTTTCCCACCAAAAGGAAAAATTAAGCCTATCGCAGTTTTTCCAATTCTTGGTAATCATTTGCATGGCAATCCCTGTCATAATGATAGAGAGTCTGCTTTTATACCTTTCTAATGGAGGTTTAATTGTCAGAGGTGTCCTACAAATTACCACCTCATAGGACAACGGAATCGAAGATTCCAGTATCAAATTAATTTGTCCCCATATTAATTTCCAAAAGTTGAGTATCAAGGACAATAGAACAAAAGATGATCCAGTGTCCCTATTTCAAGATGACAGTGGCAGCATCTATTAGACTTTGAACTATCTAACTTTTGCAAATGAACTGGGGTCCAAAAAAATTCTATGTAACAAAAAGAACCAAGTTTGTCTCATAGATGCTGACACTGTACATCACTGGCCTAATCTGTTGATAGACTATGCTATAACAGGGACACGTTCCATACGCCAGTTGGACGTCCCGTTTGAAAATAGCCATTTCTCCGCCTCCGACTTTGGACATTTTGCAGGAAACGCCCAAAGTTGGACGTAAACATCCTTTCAAAAAAGGACCCTCCGTGTGTTTTTTTTTGCATTGGAATTGAATTGTTTTGTATCCCTTCCAGTGTTAATTATTGAAAAACGCCCAGAGCTCATTGGTTGAGGTTATATAAAAGTTCTTGATGTTGTTTTATCGGCTTTTTTTCTCACTCCAGGGCCTCCTGGTGTAGTGGGATTGCCTGGACCATCTGGACCACCTGGTTACACGCTTCCTTCAGCTATTCCTGGACTACCAGGTGACCATGGACATCCTGGAGTCAATGGATATGCAGGTAAGGAAGTGACACAGTGCTATCCATCTAAAAACAAAGTTTCAGAGCCGTACCTGGAGCAATTCTCAGTCAGATGGAGGGAAAATATTTTTGTAACTTTAAGTCCTCATGTTCATTCCATATGTGTCATAGTTTGTCAATATTGTCTTGTGTGTCAAATTCCTTTTAGTTAAAGAAATACTATAATACTGTTATTTTACCCCTTTAGTGTTTAATAATATATAATTCAACGATGATTGTTATACTTTGTTAATCGCTTAGTTTGTAATAAGCGATACATCAAATAAAATTAAACTTGAAACTTGAAACTATATTGTGACCTTTGGATTAAAGTGCATAACCTTATAAACATATTAAAAGAAAACTTGCTTTATGCACTGCCTATTTGCACAGCCACCCACTGCCCATCTCCAGATCTCAGTAAACTGTGTTTCAGGCTTAAATCTACCATATATATGATTCCACGCCCCCTTCCCTGATTCGTGAAGGCCTCAAGTGGCTGGTGATATAAATTTTACTTTTTTTTTTTCCTAAAGAAAGTTGGCAATGTTGGTTTGGAAAACAGTGAAAAGAAAAGAACATACGTATACGTAGGGGAAGGTGGCCTAGTGGTTAGAGCTGCTGTCTCAGCACCCTGAGCTTGTGAATTTGATCCCAGCCTCCCTCCATTGCTCCAGGTACCACAGTTAGACTGTGAGCTTGCCGGGACAGAGAGGGAAAATACTTAAGAGTATCTGATTACCATTCGATATATTGTAAACTGCTTTGGGTAAATCTCTTCAGGAAAAGGCAGTTAATAAATCACAATAAATAAATAAGTGCTTTGCTAATTTACATTTTCATGCCAATATTCCAAGGGTTTAGGTTCCTAGATTTGAGAGTTAGGCTCCAATATTGGCCTCTATCAAAATTTAGCTTGGCCATGTGCCTACATTGATACGCCTAGTTTCACTGGGCTCCAAAACCTTGTGCGAGGGACAACAGAGGCAGATTTAGAGCAGAATGGGATGATTCATCGCAGCTAATTCATTGCGGGAAATTTCATCGCAACTGCAACTGCGATGAAATCTTCGGCCCCGTCCTGCAGAGTTCATCGTGGGATGTGGGCTGTTACTCGTCAGTGCAGGGAGGAGGGTCATTTTATCTTCTGGGGGATGACAGGGAGGAAGCGGGGAGGGCAGGGAAGAGGCCATTTTCTCTTCTGGCAGAGGGCAGAATTCATCAGGGAGGGAGTCCATCCCGCTGCAGTGACACTGGTGAAGCTGCTGCGGAGGACGGGGAGGAAATCTTGATGGGTTATAGGGGGGGCATCACCATCCCACATGGGAAAAATCTTAGACTTTCTTCTTTTCAATAAAATCCCTAACAGCTTCTATGCAGTCGGCATTACTGAATTGAAACGCTTCTTTTGAAGCGACCCCTACCCTACCCTAGTGTACTAAGCCCCTCCCTCTCTTCCCTCCCTTCTATGATTTTATTTTCTCATTGTATTTAATCTCTTATCCATTCCCATTTAACCTTTTTGGTACCAGTAAATCTGCATGTTTTGTCATCCTCTCTATTTCTTATTTTTAACTTTTTTTTTTTATTTTTTATAATATTTTGATAATTGTAAACCGTTTAGGTATGTTTTTGATAAACGGTATATGAAAGATTAAATAAACTTGGAAACTATCACACATGGAAGTATTCTGATGTTTTGTAGAGACATCTTTCTTGTTGTATGTCTAGGCCCTCCTGGTCCTCCAGGCCCACGTGGTCCTCCAGGACCAGCCACAGACCAAGGTGATACTGGTGACTCAGGCTTCCCTGGTATCCCAGGTACACCAGGTCAGAAAGGAGACACTGGATTTCCTGGTTCTTCTGGAATTCTTGGAGCCCCAGGATTAAAAGGTACAATTTTTTTTTCTGATTTCTTTCTCTTTTGTACATCATTGTTAATTTCTCAGATTCAGCGCTTTTTAAACCAAGCCATGCAAATGGTTGATCGCAAGTTGCCTGGGTACAGTCAGGGCCAGATTAACACTATGGGCTCCTTTTACGAAGGTGCGCTAAGCGTTTTAGCGCTTGCACCAGACTAGCGCACGCTAGCTGAAAATCTACCGCCTGCTCAAAAGGAGGAGGCAGCGGCTAGCACGCGCGGCAATTTGGCGCGTGCCATTCCGCGCGTTAAGGCCCTTAGCGCGGCTTTGTAAAAGGAGCCCTATATTGGGACATGAACAGACATACAGTACATTTGTGGGCCCCCATCCATGGACCCCCCATTTACTTTTCTGACCGGTCCCAAAACAAAATCTTCATTTGTGGCCATTTTCCTACATTTTACCTCTCCAGAAGTAGCAGGGAAAAGTGCAGAGCTTGCTGTGTGTCAGCAGTAATAATTACACAAAAAAAAACCAAGGGAAAAAACCCACCACGTAAACAGACAAAACAAGTCCAAAGAGTGTGAAAAAGAGAAATCACATAGGGCTCCTTTTACTAAGGTTCGTTAGGGCCTTAACGCGTGGAATAACGCGTGGAATAGCGCTAGCTGCTATCACGTCCTCTTGAGCAGGCAGTAGTTTTTCGGGTAGCACGTGTTAATCCGGTGTGTGCGCTAAAAATGCTAGCTCACCTTAGTAAAAGGAGCCCATAGACATCGATTAAATATCAAAGGTGGGGGTTTGGTGCTCGTATATAAGAAAAGACAATAGGACGAAAAAAATGTGCTAATATATAGAAGAAAAGAAATGATGATTAGGAAAGTAGACTCTTTAGCTAAGACTGTTGAAGACTCAGAATATGATACACTTCTCCCTCGTTATTCGCGGGGGATACGGGCAGAGCCGGACCGCAAATGGCGAAAAACCGTGAATATCCGGCTCTGACCCACCCCCACCTCCCTGCCGCCTTCCCGGCCTTACCTGGTGGTCTAGAGGGCTTTCGGGGCAGGAGCGATCTTCCTACGCTCCTGCCCCGTGCAGATCGCCATCAGGAAATGGCAGTAGGGAGTTCCCGACGTAGTCTCGGGAGACTACAGGAACTCCCAGCAGCCATTTCCTCATGGCGATCTGCATGGGGCAGGAGCGTAGGAAGATCGCTCCTGTCCCGAAAGCCCTCTAGACCACCAGGTAAGGCCGGGAAGGCGGCAGGGAGGAAAAAAGATGGATTTTTTTTTACATGAAGACTGTTTTTTTTAATTTTCCCCCTCCCCAGAAAAAATTGTGATTATATGAAACCGCGAGTGCAGGAACCGCGAATGGGGAGGGGGAAGTGTACTGAAGTTAAATTTGCAGCAGTAAATGAAGATATAACAACTTTAAAATCTGCAGTAGATACTTTGATTGAAGATAGACTTAAAAAAATTTTTTTTATTGATTTTCCAAACGTCAATAATGTAAGACACAAATATATAACATAAAATCCTCTATAATAAAATCCTAAGCGCGCATGTGCACTTAGGACAGCACATTTCCTGACAGTGTGCTGGGTCCCTCCGTGTCTAATTCACACGGAGGCAGGAAACACGCCGGCGACTCCCCCCTTCCACCCTCATTCACCGCCAGAGAAACCTCCATAGGCATCGGAACGAGGGGGGGGGGCACAGGCGCACCTGCTGGCATCTACTTCTCCCCCTCGCCTGCTCACCCGCCCACCGCGTTTAACTTCAAAGAAAAGCGCAGCGCCATGCTGCCGCTGGCCTCGCTGTCTTTTCTCCACTGTGGCCCACCCTCTGACAACTTCCTGTTTCCACTAGGGCTGGCTGCAGTGGACAGAAGATGCCGAGGCCAGCAACAGCGCGGCGCAGTGCTTTTCTTTGAAGTTATACACTGGGTGGGGTGGGTGGAACAGTTCTAAACTGGTTTTGCTCCTTCCTAATGAAAAGATGGGAGAAGGGGGCTGGAGGGGGAGGGAAAAATGGGTTTGGAGCTGGGGCTGAAAATAGGGGACATGTGAGGGAAGGAGGCTTTACTAGCACCTGTTAATGTAACAAGCTTAAATACTAGTAAGTCAATAAAAGCACAACTTACAAATGTACAAAACCAATCATTTTATCCCCCTCCCCCACCCACCCAAAGCTTAATCAATAAAACACAGAAACATAGACCTTTCCAATAACCTTACCCTATTCAGATTAATACTATCTTCACATCCTCCTCCCACCCACCCAAATACTCAAAGGTCAAAATTAGGACAGTAATAGCCCCCTCCCCCACTCCCACCCTTCCCCAGATGTGTACGAAAATTGACATATAATCAAAAACCTACTATAGTGAAGTAATGTCAACGGGCCTCAAACCAGTTTAAATAAATTACTGTGCCCCAAATTATCCCAGGACAAGCAGGCAGCATATTCTTAATGCATGGGTGACGTCACCGACGGAGCCCCGGTACGGACCTTTTTAACTAGAAAGTTCTAGTTGGCCGCACCACGCATGCGCGAGTGCCTTCCCGCCCGACGGAGGAGAGCGTGGTCCCCAGTTTCTTCGTTTCCGCGGAGCGAAGAAGACGCATGTGTTTTCAACGGCCGTTGAAAAACTAATTTTTGCCTTCCCGCTCGCGTATTTTCTAAATTTTTTCCTTTTTTTTCTTTTCGGATTCCCTTTATTTTGTTTTAAAAAAAAAAAAAAACTCATCGAGTTTTCTTTATTTTTTCAGGCCGGCCCCGGCGGGGCCTGTTGCCACCATACAGGCCTCCGGATTCAATTTTGCAGAGGCCGTGTTTCCCTTCATGCCCCCTCAACCGGGTTTTAAGAAGTGCCAGCGGTGTGCACGCCCGATCTCCCTCACCGACCCACACAATTGGTGCCTCCAGTGCTTGGGTCCAGAGCATCGGGCTGACACCTGCACCCGCTGTGCTACGCTTAAAAAGCGTACTTTGAAAAATCGGCAGATCCAGCAAAATATTTTGTTTGGTACCGGATCTACCATGGAACCGGCTACGACGTCGACGGCACCGCAAAAGTCAGCACCGATGACATCGACACCACCGGATCCTTCCTCGGGGTCGTTGGGCCCAGGTAAGCCGGCTAAGAAGCCTCCCTCTTCCCTTGAGCGCCCTCCTGCCACGGTTGCGACACCGGCCCTCCCGGCACCGCACCGACCCCGCACCGACCCCGCAAACGCTCCGCTCCAATCTCGGTGAATGCCTCATCATCGGCCTCCTCATCGCCGGAGCGTAGAGCGGCACCTATGGTACCGAAGAAGAAAAAAGTGGTACCGGTGCCTCCCCTGGACGACCGCATTGCGGCCATACTCCAAACACAGTTACAGGAGCAGCTGCAACAACAGCTCCAACAACTGTTGCCGGCGTCGCTGGCACCGCACCTTCCGGTACGGGACCGGTCCGAGCCCCACACCGTTCCATCGGTATCGACCCCCTCGGTACCGCTTAATACTTCCATGCCGGTGCTCTTGGCAGAAACATCTACAGTACATACCCGTGCGGCTTCCGCCCCTGTCCGGTCACAGGAATGGCATCGGTCTTCCTCACCCAGTACCGCCTCGGTACGCTCAGGCAAATCTCTCTCAAAGACCCGCCATGCCGAGCCCTCCACACCGATGTCCAAACGTACGCACCCCGACGTTAGGGACCCGGACTTGTGGGAAGACTCCCCTCACGGTACCGAGGAGGACGCTTCATCAACCGAGGAAGAACCCTCCATGACCGATACTGTCTCAAAACCAGAGCAATCCTCTTTCTCCAAATTTCTTAGGGAGATGTCAGCAGCTCTTTCCATTCCCTTGGAGTCCGACTCTAAAAAGTCTCAAGCTTTTCTCGATGCCCTAGACTTTGAGCAACCTCCCAAAGAATTCCTGAAGTTGCCCGTCCACGACATCTTACGGGAAACTTTCTATAAAAACTGGGAGGCTCCCCTCACGGTTCCTGGAGCCCCTCGTAAGTTTGACAGCTTGTACCGGGTTATTCCAATCCCAGGTTTTGACAAGTCTCAATTGCCCCACGAGTCCCTCCTGGTGGAATCCACTTTGAAAAAATCTCAGGGTTCCAATGTTTATGCCTCCACCCCTCCTGGCAGAGAGGGTAAAACCATGGATAAATTTGGTAAGCGCCTTTTCCAAAATGCCATGTTAGCCAATAGAGCCAACAACTACACCTTCCACTTCTCCTTCTACATGAAGCATCTGGTGCAACAGCTCTCCTCCTTACAGAAATATCTTCCTGAACGTAAGGTCCCGCTTTTCCAACAGCATATTTCCAGCCTCCTCCAACTCAGGAAATTCATGGTTCGCTCCATCTACGACTCATTTGAGCTGACCTCTCGCGCTTCTGCCATGGCGGTGGCTATGCGCCGTTTGACATGGCTGAGAGTCTCTGACCTAGACATTAACCACCAGGACCGCTTGGCAAACGCACCTTGTCTGGGTGATGAACTCGTCGGAGAGTCCCTGGACTCCACAACCCAAAAACTCTCCGCACATGAGACCAGGTGGGACACTCTGATCAAACCTAAAAAGAAGACTCCACCTGCTCGCACCTACAGGCAACAGTCTTCCTACCAGCGCAGGTTCTCGGCCAGACCTCTCAACCCGCCTCAACAGCAGCCGCACCGACCTCGGCAACAACATCAAACTCAGGCTCGCTCTCAATCTCACCAACCTGCCAAGCCTCTGCCTCCGTCAAAACCATCTCAGCCCTTTTGACTCTTTTCTCCAGGGCATAGCCAGTCTCCCAACCTCATTGCCTCTTCCTCAGCCGATCGGAGGTCGCCTCCAACTTTTCCTAAGCCGTTGGGAGGTCATCACATCAGACCAATGGGTCCTCAACATCATTCGTCACGGCTACTCTCTCCACTTCCAGACTCTTCCACCAGACAATCCTCCCGTAGAGTCTGCTTCTCACTCCTCCCAAACCCCGTCCTCCTAAGGGAGGTTCAATCCCTCCTTCTTCTCAATGCCATCAAAGAGGTACCTCCGGACCAAAGGGGTCAGGGATTCTACTCCCGCTACTTCCTGGTTCCCAAGAAGACAGGAGACCTCCGTCCCATCCTCGATCTCAGGGACCTCAACAAGTGTTTGGTCAAAGAGAAGTTCAGAATGCTCTCCCTGGCCACGCTTTACCCTCTTCTCTCTCAACACGACTGGCTATGTTCCCTGGACCTCAAAGAGGCCTACACTCACATCCCCATCAATCTGAATTCACGGCGCTACCTCCGCTTTCAGGTTCAGCACCGCCACTATCAGTACAAGGTACTACCCTTTGGCCTCGCATCATCGCCCAGGGTGTTCACCAAGTGCCTTATTGTGGTGGCAGCCTTCCTCAGGTCTCACAACCTCCAGGTGTTCCCCTACTTGGACGATTGGCTGGTGAAAGCACCTACGTCTCCGCTTGTACTACAAGCCACTCATCACACCATCTCGTTCCTCTATCTCTTGGGTTTCGAGATCAACTACCCCAAGTCGCATCTGCTTCCCACTCAGCGACTTCAGTTCATCGGAGCAGTTCTCAACACCACTCTGATGAGGGCGTTTCTCCCCTCCGACCGTCACCGGACCCTGCTCCTCCTCTGTCGTCAGGTGCTCCTTCATCAAACCATCCCAGCTCGACAGATGATGGTCCTCTTGGGCCACATGGCCTCGACGGTCCATGTACTTCCTCTGGCTCGACTCCACCTCAGGACACCTCAGTGGACTCTAGCCAACCAATGGTCGCAGACCACGGATCCTCTTTCTCATCCCATCTCTGTGACATCGTCTCTTCAGCAATCTCTTCAATGGTGGTTGAACTCCTCCAATCTTTCCAGGGGTCTACTCTTCCATCTACCCCCTCACTCCATGATCATAACCACGGATGCCTCCCCCTATGCGTGGGGCGCTCACCTGGGAGATCTACGCACCCAGGGACTCTGGACCCTTCAGGAGCGTCAACATCACATCAATTTCCTGGAACTCAGAGCCATGTTCTATGCTCTCAAGGCCTTCCAGCACCTTCTCTACCCTCAGGTTCTTCTCCTGTGCACAGACAATCAAGTCGCCATGTACTACATAAACAAGCAAGGCGGCACCGGATCTCCCCTCCTCTGTCAGGAGGCCATCCGAATATGGACCTGGGCCACGGCCCACAGTCTCTTCCTCAAGGCTGTATATATCCAGGGCGAACAGAACTCCCTGGCCGACAATCTCAGCCGCATCCTTCAGCCTCACGAGTGGACTCTGGACCCTCCAACACTCTACTCCATCTTTGCTCGCTGGGGCACTCCGCAGGTGGACCTCTTTGCAGCTCCTCACAACCATCAACTGCCCCAGTTCTGTTCCAGACTCTTCTCTCCTCATCGTCTGACCCCAGACGCATTCCTGCTCGACTGAAAGGATCGGTTCCTCTCTGCCTTTCCTCCTCTACCTCTGATGTTGCGGACGTTATCCAAACTCCGCAGGGACAGGGCCACCATGATTCTCATCGCTCCTTGGTGGCCTCGCTAACACTGGTTCTCCCTCCTGCTTCAGCTCAGCTCCAGGGAGCCCATTCCTCTTCCTGTGTTTCCTACTCTACTTACGCAGCAGCATCAGTCTCTACTACATCCCAATCTGTCTTCGCTCCACCTGACAGCTTGGTTTCTCTCGGGCTAACCTCTCCAGAGAATCTGTCTCAGCCCGTCCGTCGCATTTTGGATGCCTCTAGGAAACCGGCCACCCTTCAATGCTACCATCAGAAGTGGACCAGGTTCTCCTCTTGGTGACTACTGCATCATCACGATCCCACCTCTTTGGCGGTGGAAACTGTACTGGACTATTTGCTTTCCCTGTCCGACGCTGGCCTCAAGTCTACCTCAATCAGAGTCCACCTTAGTGCCATCACTGCGTTTCATGAGCCTATCCTCGGAAAACCTCTCACGGCTCATCCACTGGTTTCCCGGTTCATGAGAGGCCTCTTCAATGTCAAACCACCTCTGAAGCCTCCTCCTGTCGTCTGGGACCTGAATGTGGTCTTATCTGCCCTCATGAAACCTCCTTTTGAGCCTCTTGCCACAACTTCGCTCAAACTTCTAACATGGAAGGTGCTTTTCCTCATTGCCATCACCTCTGCCAGGAGGGTTAGTGAGATGCATGCACTGGTCGCCGATCCACCGTTCACTATTTTTCACCTATCCTAAATTCCTTCCCAAGGTGGTCTCGGCTTTTCACCTCAACCAGTCCATTGTGTTGCCTGTCTTTTTCCCTAAACCCCATTCTCATCCTGGGGAACAGGCGTTGCACACGCTGGATTGTAAGCGTGCCCTTGCATACTACCTTGACCGTACCAGGGCTCACCGCTCGTCCCCTCAGCTCTTTCTGACCTTCGATCCTAACCATCTAGGTCGTCCTGTCTCTAAACGGACGCTTTCCAACTGGCTTGCCGCCTGTATTGCGTTCTGTTATGCTCGGGCCGGTCTTTCACTGGAAGGTGCTGTCATGGCCCACAGGGTCAGAGCTATGGCTGCCTCTGTGGCTTTCCTCCGGTCCATGCCCATCGAGGAAATCTGCAAGGCTGCCACTTGGTCCTCAGTTCACACGTTCACTACTCACTACTGTCTGGATGCCTTCTCCAGACGGGATGGGCACTTCGGCCAATCTGTGTTGCAAAATTTATTTTCCTAATGGCCAACCATCCCTCCTCCCTCTCTGTTAGCTTGGAGGTCACCCATGCGTTAAGAATATGCTGCCTGCTTGTCCTGGGATAAAGCACAGTTACTTACCGTAACAGGTGTTATCCAGGGACAGCAGGCAGATATTCTTACGTCCCACCCTCCTCCCCGGGTTGGCTTCTTAGCTGGCTTATCTTAACTGGGGACCATGCTCTCCTCCGTCGGGCGGGAAGGCACTTGCGCATGTGCGGTGCGGCCAACTAGAACTTTCTAGTTAAAAAGGTCCGTACCGGGGCTCCGTCGGTGACGTCACCCATGCGTTAAGAATATCTGCCTGCTGTCCCTGGATAACACCTGTTACGGTAAGTAACTGTGCTTTATGGGCAACAGTTAGAAAATTTCAACAGGAGGCTCAATCTGCGTTTGTTAAACCTCCCAAGAACACCGGAAATTTCAGCAGTAGAATTGTTTAGAAAATATTCGACACAAAATCTTGGTTACACTCCCGAGGCTATACCTCCTCCTTTAAATAAGATTTATTACCTACCTCTGGGCACAAAAAAGCCAGGGAGTGATCCAGAAAATGAGAATGAAATACAGCAAGTTCAAACTGCGATGGACTTGGGAAACGTTTCAGAGATTTTGCACTCAACAACGTTATCGGCAGTCGAAGGAAGAGCTACTCTGCTTGTTTCCTTCATTTTTCGGCAAGATTTAAATTCCGTTTTGAAGTTTTACTTTCGAAAATTGCAAATTCCCTTTTTTGGGCAGCGACGATGGATATTCCCTGATGTGAAGAAAACTTTTCTTAGTAATGAGGCAAGAAACAAAGGAGATTGGGGCCACCTTTCAATTAATGTATCTATGCAAGTGCCTCATTAAGTATGCAGGGACAAAATATACTTTTTTTGTTACTGACCATCTGCGGACTTTTCTAGACTTAGGGCTGCTTTTACTAAGCCGCGCTAGCGGTTTAACGCGTGCTAAACCGCCGGGCGCGCTAGCCGCTACCGCCTCCTCTTGAGCAGGTGGTAGCTTTTGGCCAGCGCGGGGGTTGACGCGTAACGAAAAGTCACGCGTGTTAACCCCGCTAGCGCGGCCTGATAAAAGGAGCCCTTAAAGAAGATCTCCAGAGGTTAAAAGGATGTAATATAGACATTAGGAGCCACCGTTAAGCCTTTCAGTTATTCCATTCCTTTCTTTTTGTCCCATGGTTTGTTTGTTTTTTTAAGTCTAAGAAGAAAAAATAATTTGTTTCCTATATAAGCTACTAAGCTGCGTTAGGGCTTTAACACGCGGAATAGTGCACGCTACATTGCGCGCTAGACCTTAACGCCGGCATTGAGCTGGCGTTAGTTCTAGCCACGTAACACGTGGTAATTTCCAGCGTGCGCTAAAAACGCCAGCGCACCTTAGTAAAAGGAGCCCTTAGTTAATTCTGAGATTGTCAATTGTCTTCTTTCATTTTTCCTGCTCAAGTTGTGATGCTTGCATAATTTTTCAAATTATAATAAATAAAGATTAAAAAAAAGAAGAAACAATATCAACATTGGTGGACACCTGGAATGCGCTTCCAGAGGGCGTAATAGGGCAGAGTACGGTACTGGGGTTCAAGAAAGGACTGGACAATTTCCTGCTGGAAAAGGGGATAGAGGGGTATAGATAGAGGATCATTGCACAGGTCCTGGACCTGTTGGGCCGCCGCGTGAGCGGACTGCTGGGCACGATGGACCTCAGGTCTAACCCAGCGGAGGCATTGCTTATGTTCTTCTGGGAGAGGAGGAGGTAGTGGATGCTGTGGATGGACCATTTGGCCTTTATCTGCCATCATGTTTCTAGGTTTCTATAACCATAAAGCTCTATGACATCACAATGCAGGTGCAAAGAGCCTTAGCCTATAGGAAGAGGAGATGCAAATGTTAAGAGCCTTAGCCAATGCGCTTCCAGAGGGCGTAATAGGGCAGAGTACGGTACTGGGGTTCAAGAAAGGACTGGACAATTTCCTGCTGGAAAAGGGGATAGAGGGGTATAGATAGAGGATCATTGCACAGGTCCTGGACCTGTTGGGCCGCCGCGTGAGCGGACTGCTGGGCACGATGGACCTCAGGTCTAACCCAGCGGAGGCATTGCTTATGTTCTTCTGGGAGAGGAGGAGGTAGTGGATGCTGTGGATGGACCATTTGGCCTTTATCTGCCATCATGTTTCTAGGTTTCTATAACCATAAAGCTCTATGACATCACAATGCAGGTGCAAAGAGCCTTAGCCTATAGGAAGAGGAGATGCAAATGTTAAGAGCCTTAGCCAATGCGCTTCCAGAGAGCGTAATAGGGCAGAGTACGGTACTGGGGTTCAAGAAAGGATTGGACAATTTCCTGCTGGAAAAGGGGATAGAGGGGTATAGATAGAGGATCATTGCACAGGTCCTGGACCTGTTGGGCCGCCGCATGAGCGGACTGCTGGGCAAGATGGACCTCAGGTCTAACCCAGCGGAGGCATTGCTTATGTTCTTCTGGGAGAGGAGGAGGTAGTGGATGCTGTGGATGGACCATTTGGCCTTTATCTGCCATCATGTTTCTAGGTTTCTATAACCATAAAGCTCTATGACATCACAATGCAGGTGCAAAGAGCCTTAGCCTATAGGAAGAGGAGATGCAAATGTTAAGAGCCTTAGCCAATGCGCTTCCAGAGGGCGTAATAGGGCAGAGTACGGTACTGGGGTTCAAGAAAGGACTGGACAATTTCCTGCTGGAAAAGGGGATAGAGGGGTATAGATAGAGGATCATTGCACAGGTCCTGGACCTGTTGGGCCGCCGCATGAGCGGACTGCTGGGCAAGATGGACCTCAGGTCTAACCCAGCGGAGGCATTGCTTATGTTCTTCTGGGAGAGGAGGAGGTAGTGGATGCTGTGGATGGACCATTTGGCCTTTATCTGCCATCATGTTTCTAGGTTTCTATAACCATAAAGCTCTATGACATCACAATGCAGGTGCAAAGAGCCTTAGCCTATAGGAAGAGGAGATGCAAATGTTAAGAGCCTTAGCCAATGCGCTTCCAGAGAGCGTAATAGGGCAGAGTACGGTACTGGGGTTCAAGAAAGGATTGAACAATTTCCTGCTGGAAAAGGGGATAGAGGGGTATAGATAGAGGATCATTGCACAGGTCCTGGACCTGTTGGGCCGCCGCATGAGCGGACTGCTGGGCAAGATGGACCTCAGGTCTAACCCAGCGGAGGCATTGCTTATGTTCTTATGGGAGAGGAGGAGATAGTGATGCTGTGGATGGACCATTTGGCCTTTATCTGCCATCATGTTTCTAGGTTTCTATAAGATACACCACCAAAAAGTATTCCCATAAATGCTCACTACTATGGAGAAGTATAGCCATTCTGTTTCATAGAATCTGTAGAGCGGCAGTTTATGTTACATTTCTAGAGACTTCCCCTGATGCAGCGATAGCGAAACAGGGCCTGTCGGGAGTCTTAATGGATGAAGATTAATGTGACAATCCTATATTATCTAACCGGATTCTTGTCTCACCTGGAGAATTGTGATGTTAAGAGATAAGTTTTTTTCTTACTACTAGTTCTTTTGATTCTAATTAATAGTTGCTTTACTAGTAGTATGTAGTGGAGTTTTTCTGACCCGGGATGTTTTCTCCTATGCTGCTTTAAGTTGTGTACGGCAGACATAGAGACCTCTTGATGAGGAAACTGAGGTCTTTTCTCCAAATAACTACATTGTCTTATCTCTAGACTATACTTCTCCATAGTAGTGAGCATTTATGGGAATACTTTTTGGTGGTGTATCTTACTAGTATTCCACTTGCTATTATACATATATATTTTTGTCTAGGTTTCTATAACCATAAAGCTCTATGACATCACAATGCAGGTGCAAAGAGCCTTAGCCTATAGGAAGAGGAGATGCAAATGTTAAGAGCCTTAGCCAATGCGCTTTCAGAGAGCGTAATAGGGCAGAGTACGGTACTGGGGTTCAAGAAAGGATTGGACAATTTCCTGCTGGAAAAGGGGGTAGAGGGGTATAGATAGAGGATTACTGCACAGGTCCTGGACCTGTTGGGCCGCCGCATGAGCGGACTGCTGGGCATGATGGACCTCAGGTCTGACCCAGCGGAGGCATTGCTTATGTTCTTAACCTACCAAGTGGTTGAAATGCTGCAATGGTAGGAAGAAACTACTACTACGGTGTCTCAAATGATTCAAAAATGCCGCAAACAAGAACGGGGAACCGTTAACTGGTGTATGGAAAAAACAGTGTTTATTGTGAAAACTATAAAGTGCAGGCTGAAAATATAGGATGGTTCACTGGATAAAAGTAATCAAAGAGGCAAAAAAAAGGCATGCGGGGTCTGTTCCAAAAGTTCCAGGACAGTCTGAATTGCGCAACAACGGGAGGATCTTTTGAGACACACTAGGCGGCATTCAGTAGCTTGAAACCTCACGGGTAGCATCCTTTTTTTTGTCCGTTTGTTGTTATCTGTTTTCGTCTCCAAGCTACAGCAGTTTTGGTGAAAGTGTGTTTTCGTGACCGGCTATTTTTCATCACGTGCGACCTCAATGAGCAGCGCCACAGCGTGAGGTTCTGTTTTAAATTGGGTAAGACCGCTACAGAATCGTACGAAATGTTGAAAGTAGTTTATGGGGAACATATTATGAGTCGTGGAAGGTGTTTTTTGAATGCGTCAAAATTTGAGAATTTTGCGTAAAACACGCGATGACAGTTCTTCCCCAGTCACCCAGCGACTTGGCCGCTGCTGACTTCTTATTTCCTAAACTTAAATCCAATGCTGAAAAGAAAGCGATTCGACACCATTGAAGACATAAAGCAAAATTCGATGCAGCAACTTTTGACAATTCCTGAAGATGCGTTCTGTTCCAGAAGTGGAAAGGACATTGGGAAAAGTGTATACGTAGGGAAGGGGAGTAATTTGAAGGGGACCCAATGGAATAAGTTGTAAGATTGTTTAATAAATTTTTATAAAATCAGTCCTGGAACCTTTTGAACAGGCCTCGTATATATGAGGGGCTGCTAAAAAGTTCTCAGACCAACCAAGAAAAGAATGATGTGGAGCCATGAAACTTACAAGTTATTCCACATTCCTTGACACTTTTCGTTTCAATGAGACAAAAGCATCTAGTAAATGGGCACAAGTAGAGGGAAACCAAGCCATTGTGACATCACCGATGAGGTTGGCTCTTAGGCATTGGTGGAATGAGGCATTATGACATCACAATACGAGGGGCTGCTGAAAGGTCTTAGCCCAACCAAGAAGAGAATGATGTGGAGCCATGAATCTTACAAGTTATTCCACACCTTTCTTCCCCGTTCTTTTTTGCAACATGCTTGAATCGGGCCTGTGGCCATTCCTCTCCTTATGCACCCAAGCATCCTTCTAGCTTTGACCACTACCTTTTCTACCTGTTTTGCCACCTTAAGGTCATCACTTCCAAGTCCTGCTCGTCTTTTGTACACAGAAGTGCTTCATCCCCTAAGACTGCATTGGTCACTATAGAACATTAATGATTAACATTGCTCAAAAGAATTTTACCTTGTGTTTTTTTAATACTGGACCTTAAATGCATGTTCAGCTACGGTTAATGAAAACAAGAGTCTCACACTGGTGGATTTTGCAGAACACATTGATGTGTTATAGGATTGTATCCTTGCAGATACAAGGAAGAGGTCAACAGCACATGACTTAAATGTTGCTTTTACTTCCTTTGCTTTCTATGGTGTTGTTACGTTTGGAAAAGTTTTACCCCCTTTTACAAATGCCGGAAGAGGGTTTTTAAACATAGAAACATAGAAGATGACGGCAGATAAGGGCCTAGCCCATCAGGTCTGCCCGCTCTACTGACCCACCCCCAAGTCTACTATCCTAGGGATCCCACTCCTGGTGACAGGTTCCCTTGGCTTAACCCTCTAAGGGATCCCACATGGGCATCCCATTTGCTCTTAAATTCTTGCACGCTGTTTGCCTCGATCACCTGCACCGGGAGCTCGTTCCAAGGATCAACCACTCTCTCGGTGAAGAAATATTTCCTGGTGTCGCCATGAAATTTCCCGCCCCTGAGTTTGAACGGATGCCCTCTTGTGGCTGAGGTCCCACTGAATGCTCTAAACTAAAACTAAATTAAACCTTAAGTGTATATAATAATAATAATAATTTATATTTTTATATACCGCCAAAGCCATAATAGTTCGAGGCGGTTTACAATAACAGATGCTGGACAATCAGCGAATTGGTTACATTACAAAGTCATCGAATATAAGGTACAGGATGGGAGTAGTGAAACACTATAAGATTCTTAGGTTACAGTCGATTAAACAAATTCATTTTTATTGATTTTCTAAAATTGAAGTAGGATGAGGAATGCATGATAATGTTATCCAGCCAGTCGTTCCATTTACCTGCCTGGGAGGCAAGAGTTCTGTCCAGGAATCTTTTGTAGCTGTAGTCCTTTAATGATGGATAGGTGAACATATGAATTCTGCGTGTGGGCCTAATCGCACTGTCCAGATTAAATTGAGAAACCAGGTACATAAGGGGCCAGGCCAAATATTGATTTATAGCAAGGAAAAAAAAAACTTAAACAAACTCGTGCTTCCAGTGGAGTTTCCTATAATAGGGACTAATGTGTTCCCACAAGTCGAACTGCCGAATTGTGAATGACTCGGAGCCTTTGGAGGTTTTTTTTTTTGAAGGTTCCCAAATAAATGATATTACAGTAGTCAAGTATGCTTAGGATGGAAGATTGAACTAATACCGCATCCTCTCCATAAAGATAGAGCTCGGCACAGTTTACAGGAACTTTAATGTAAGGAAAGAAAAACATAATAAGAATTAGTGATTATAAAGAGGGTAGCAAGATTTACATTTTTGAGAATAGCCAAGTTTTCAGGTGCTTCCGGAATAATTGGAAGGAGCCCAGATTCCGCAGCAGGGCAGGAAGGTTATTCCAAAGCTCAGTGATTTTGAAGAAAAGAGATTTCCCTAATTTTCCAGCATAGATAATGTCTTTTAACGAGGGGAAAGATAGTTTGGGTTTTTTAATGGATCTAGTAGTGTCAGGTCTCGCAGAATTCCAAGATAGTGGAATTAGAGGAGGAAGAATGCCATGCAAGATCTTGAATGTTAGGCAGGCACACTTAAAGTGAACCCTAGAGATTACTGGAAGCCAGCGAAGTTTTGACAGAAGCGGGGAAACATGATCAAATTTACTTTCTGCGAAGATCAACCCAGCCACAGTATTCTGGATTAGAGAGTTGCGCGGGGACAGAAATCCGCCCGGCCACATCAGGATCCTCTCCGTCCCCATCAGGATCCTCTCCGTCCCCACCCGTCCCCGTCAGGATCCTCTCCGTCCCCACCCATCCCCGCAAGGAATTACCTCCATCCCCGCCCGTCCCCATAAAAAGCAGCAATTACTTCTGACAGGATCATAAATTCCACAGTTTCTTTTGCTGTTTTCCTTGTGGAATCTCTTTGGTGGAACCCTTTTTTTGTTTTCTGTTCAGGTAATTAACTTATAAACCCCCTTCTTTTACTAAGGCTGACGTGTCCATTATATTATATGGACGAACCCTGCTTCCAAAGCCTTCCATCCCCGTGGGAGTCCCGTTGGCTAGAGGGGGGTCCCCGTTAGAGACCCGTGGGCCAGAAGGGGGTCCCCGTGGGAGTCCTGTGGATTATGGGGGGATTCCCGCAGGACCCCTGTGGGACCCGCGGGATTCCCGCAATCCCCATTCCCATGCAGACCTCTATTCTGGATCCGCTGAAGTCTTTGAAGACTTTTCTTGGTTAGACTTAGATAGATGCAGTGCGCTGCTCCATCAGTCACAGAGTTCCTATGAGCATTGGAGCAGGGATCTCAAAGTCCCTCCTCGAGGGCCGCAATCCAGTAGGGTTTTCAGGATTTCCCCAATGAATATGCATTGAAAGCAGTGCATGCACATAGATCTCATGCATATTCGTTGGAGAAATCCTGAAAATCCGACTGGATTGCCCTCAAGGAGGGACTTTGAGACCCCTGGCGTAGAGCATTCAGCTTGCCAGCTAGCACTAAAAACCTCTTCTGCACTTTTGTAAAAAGAGGGCTTAGTTAAGTAATTTAAATTGAATCAGGTTGGGCAGACTGGATGGACCATTCGGGTCTTTATCTGCCCTCATCTACTATGTTACTAAATGGCCTCAATTATTATTCCCTAAGGCTTGAGAGGTGATCCAGGTTATAAGGGAACATTGGGTAAAGATGGACCAATTGGAGACCCTGGTTTTCCTGGACTGAAAGGTGAAATTGGGAGTTCAGGTGAGTACTGAAAGAGAATGTTTATGTTTCTGAAAATTGAATAGACTTCTTATCTTAATAAAAGCAGTTTGGAAACTAAATACAGCTTGAAAAATGAACCTCTTAATATTGATTGGAAAGACTTACAGTGGTACCTCGGTTTACGAGTGCACCGGTTTGCGAGTGTTTTGCAAGATGAGCAAAACATTTGCAAAATCGGTGCCTCGGAAACCGAGCATGGCTCGATTTACGAGCACCCCCTCCCCCTCCCCCCCCCCTCGCAATCCGGCACCCACTCCCCCTGCGATCCGGCACCTCCCTGCCTCGAACCGGCACCCCCCCCCCCCCCGCCACGATCCGACCCCCCCCCCGACACGATTGGGCACCCCCCCAACACGATCCGACATCCCCCCGACACAATTGGGCACCCCCCCCCCCCCGCTTTTAACCCTCAACTGGGCTCTTGAAGATCGGCCTATTCGTCTGCTGGGCCTTGAGCATCTGAGCATGCTCAAGGCCTGCGAGTTCACGTTCTGAATGTGAACGTGAACTCACAGGCCTTGAGCATGCTCAGATGCTCAAGGCCCAGCAGACGAGTAGGCCGATCTTCAAGAGTGCCCAGATGAGGGTAAGAAGCGGCGGGGGGGTGCCCAATTATGTTGGGGGGGGTTGGATCGTGGCGGGGGGGTGCAGTTCGAGGCAGGGGGGGTGCCTGAACGCAGGGGGGGCCTTCGAGGGGAGCAATGCCGGTTCTCTGGGGGGGGGAAACGCATCAAAGCGAGTTTCCATTATTTCCTATGGGGAAACTCGCTTTGATAAACGAGCATTTTGGATTACGAGCATGCTCCTGGAACGGATTATGCTCGTAATCCAAGGTACCACTGTATTCCCAAGATTCGTTCAAGGTCGGCCTGTTCTTATTGTTAACTACCATTTACAGAGAAGCTAGTGCAACCTAGTATCATCAATGACACCTTATAAAGACAGGACTGACTTTTATGCGGTCCGATTTAACCGCTAAACTTAGGCAGTTAAAGTGCTGAATATCTTTAACCGCGTAAGTGCTGCTTCCGCCCTTGGACCGCCTACAAAAGAGCCAGCTATGCAGCAGGTAGTCTCAAACAAGTAATTTAGTTGATCGGGAGCTGTTTCTGGTGGGTCAAATTGCTTTGAATATGGAGCCCAGAATTTCACAAAACTCTTTAAAAAATTAGGAGCATAAAGGAGTGGATTTAGGACAAGGAAAAGAAATTAGGAACTTAGCATTAATTTTTAGTACTAGCTTCTTAAGGCCCCCTTTTATTAAGCCGCATTGGGGGGGGGGGGTTTATCACTGGTCGCTGCGGTAAAAACTCCGACGCTCATAGTGAATTCTATGAGCAATGGAGCTTTTACCGCAGCGGCCAGCAATAAAAAAAAAACCTATTGCAGCTTGATAAAAGGGGGCCTAAATTAAACTCATAAATCCAGGCAGATCTGTGAGCATAACTTACAGGGGGTCAATATTCAACCGGCGATGGTGAGCATTTTGCTGACCGCCACCAGTGTTACTCTTGAATATTCAATGCTGGGCCATGTTCGGGCTTCAGCATTGAATATCTGGTACATGCAGACCAGCTAATACATAACTAGTTAAGTCGATATTCAGAACTTAACCTGCGATAGGTTGCCTCATAAACCCCCCCTTTTACTAAGCCTTGGTTGAGGGTCCTACCTCAGCCCGGAGTGCCTAAAAGCTCCAATGCTGCTCCGACGCTCATAGAATTCATAAAAGCGTCGGAGCATTTCGCGTTCAGCAAACGTTAGCAACAGAAAGGCAAGTAATTTTAGATACCTCACGTGTAAGCATGTCCATGATCATGGGTTGGGAGGAACACAGAAGAAGTATGTGTGCACTTGAGAAAACATGCACCCATGCACATACTAAAGCCACATATGTGTACACCAAGTTTATTTAAAATTTGATATTCCGCTTATCAAGTTTCTAAGCGGCATACATAAGTATAAAATTTGGAAATACATAGGATAAGACGTACTGAGACGGAAGGGGAAGAACTACATCTCAAAATAGGAAAGAAAAACATTTAGCCCCCTCTACTCCGAAACCGCGCAGAATGGTCCGCGCTGCTCCCGACGCTCATAGGAACTCAATGAGCGTCGGGACCAGCACGGGCCATTCAGCACGGCTCTCTGTGCTGAAAAAACACTAGCGCGGTTTCGTAGACGAGGAGGGTTAGGGTTACTGCACAAGGAGGGCAGCCATCTGTAATAAAGGTTTCGGGAACGAGCACAATTAAAGATCGAAGGCATCCTTAAATAGGAACGCTTTTAAGTTTGATTTAAATCGATCTAATATCGTTTCTTCCCATACTTGGATAGGCGTCGAATTCCAAAGCATAGGGGCGGTTACCGAGGAAACGGTTGAACGAGTCGTGCTAATGTGTGCCAGGCAGGGCATCTTTGATCGTGCAGGCTTTGTAAGACTAAAGATACATTAGCACCGAAGTGACTTTATAAAATTGCCTCAACGTAGGCGCCTACGTAGGTCCATCCAAAGCAACCTGTGATAAAATCGCCCTCAAAATATCAAGTACCGTATTTTCACGCATATAACAGGCACACGTGTACAACAAGCACACTGGTATAGCGCGCGGGAACAAGGAATTTATGTAAGAAAATTTTGGTCTACCGCACCCACGCGTATACCGCGCATGCTCTCATTTTGTTTCCCAGGTTTTCTATTGTAATGCCTATTCTATTGTGATGCGGTATTTTCTGTCTTGCTGGCGCCCTCCTCCATCTTCCTGCATCGTTCGCTGAAAGCCGCAGGCAGCGGATCCAATGTGCCTCTTGCGGCTGGCCCAGAAGTGTTCCTCTGACGTCACGACGTCAGAGGGAACGCTTCCCAGCCGCAGGAGGCGCATGGAAGCCGCTGCTGCGGTTTTCAGCGAATGCTGCAGGAAGATGGAGGAGGGCACCAGCAAGACAGAAAACAATTGTATAACGCGCTCATGCATGGTTATGCTCGGTTTGTAAAATCTTGTATAACGCACGCGTTATATGCGTGAAAATACGGTATTTTAGTTTACTAGGAACATACTGAAATCGCTGTTTCCTCGCATGACACCTCTCTGCTTGCAACTAATCTTGCCTGAACACTCTGTGACTCTGACTCACTGGGATATTATGTTGTGGGCAGGTGTCCGTGGTTTTCCAGGTGCTCCAGGTCCAGCCCCAACTGTAGGAGATTACTTTGCTGCTCCAGGATTGCCGGGTTCGCCTGGGCTTGATGGTTTCCCAGGTTCCCCTGGAGAGCCAGGATTTCAGGGACGAACTGGGTTACAAGGTAAGGAAGAGAGGCAGCTGTTGAAATGCCTATCTGTATTATCTTTAGGTGTTTTGCAAGGTTTTTAATATCAGCTGATATCCACAATTCATGCAAGTTGCAACTTAATTTTACACATAGTTTAATTTTTATTTTTCTAGTTGCTCTAACTATCCAGAGGGTTTGCTTTTTTCAAATATTCCCCTTGCCTAGGGTTACCAGATGGCGCCAGAAAAAGGAGGGCGGATTGAGACGTCTGTGTTTTACATCCAATGAAAGCAGTGGGAGTGAGGAGGACAAGACTGAGTTGTGTTCGGGCTTGTTTGTTTATGTTTATTAAAATCTTTATATTCAGAATATACAACCAAAAAAGGATCAAAGCGGTTTACAATATAATCCAATCAAACTTATGAAAAGAACTCCATTTAAATAGAACAGAAGAAAAAAAGTAACATTCCTAATACATAATATTATATAACAATCTAAATTAATAAAATTAAGTTAATTAATCTATAAAAAATAAATCAAAATGAAAAAATATAAGAATATATACATGCAGATTGAAGTCCCGAATTCACATCTCATCAGTTTAAAAAGGCCAATTGAAAATAATGTGCTTTTAGATGTATTTTTAAAATTTTGGAAAGATTCTTCCTTTCTCAATTCTACAGGTATACTATTCCATAAAATTGGAACTAAATTTAAAAAAATGCACAATTTCTGGTTGAGGCCAGATGAGCCTTTAGACATCTGGCTTTACTTCCACTGAAAGCACTGGAAGTAAAACCCGGATGTCTCAATCCATCCTCCTTTTTCTGGAGCCATGTGGTAAGTTAGACTTGCCATAGAATGGTATAGTTTAGTGCTTCTTGTGCATGGAAATATACTGGACATGTTTTTATCTATACAGCTATCCATGACATGATATCTTAGGCAGGGACTAAAAGTTTTCGTCATTCACAAAATAAATGAAACACCCTGATCCCTAGATTGCACTATTTGTCCGTCTTGAATAGATTGTAAGCTCTGCTGAGCATGGATGATCTCTTGCATGTTTTGTGTACAGCGCTGTGTTCGTCTTGTAACACTACAGAAATGATAAATAATGGTAGTAGCAGGCATACAGGCAAGCTGAGGATCAGTGGAGCCCATCTTATTGGGTGATCTAGAATGCCATGCTTCGTTTCGTCATGCAAGCTTGCCTTACCGTTTTTGCCAAATCGTGTCATACTACACTTCTCCCTCCCTATTCGCGGGGGTTAGGGGCAAAGTCGGCTCGCGAATAGGGAAAAATCGTGAATAACTTTTGGCCTGTTCTGACCCACCCCTGGACCTTACCTGGCGGTCTAGTGGTGACGCGGGGCAGGAGCAATCTTCCTACATTCCTGCCCTGTGCAGAGCCGTGCTGCTGAGTTCCCGTGGTCTCCCTGTTGTAGTCTCGTGAGACCACGGGAACTCACAGCGCGGCTCTGCACGGGGCAGGAGTGTAGGAAGATCACTCCTGCCCCATATCACTGCTAAACCACCAGGTAAGGGGCATGCTCCTATCGCCCCCCCCCCCGTTGCCTCTGATCACCTCCCTCTGCCTCTGATCACCCCCTCCACCCCCCCCCCCCCCCGGCTGCTTCCGATCACCTCTGATCGCCTCCCTCCAAGTCCTGGGGCTGGTTTTTTTCTATGCCAACGAGCGATTCTGAGGGGGGGGGGCCTGGGGAAAAATCTGCATATAATCAAAACCGCAAATAGGGAAGGAGAAGTGTATATTAACCATGCTTTGTATATTAAGTGTATATTAACCATGCATTTACTGTGCTATGTTTTGCCAAACTATGCTCGCCATGTTTTATCATGTTATGTTTCTACCATGCTTTGTTAACTATGTTTTGCCGTTTTGTTAGACAATGTTTGCCATGCTCTCTTTTACCATACTATGTCTGAGATTGTGGTGCAGTGCTTAGAGATGTACTCAGGGTACTGAGGTTGTGGGTTTAAGCCCACACTGCTCCTTGCGACCCTGGGCAGGTCTCTTGATCCCCCATTGCCCCAGGTATATTAGATAGATTCTGAGCCTCATAGGACAGACAGGGAAAAATGCTCGAGTACCTGAATAAATTCATGTAAACCGTTCTGAGCTCCCCTGGGAGAAGAGTATAGAAAAATAAATAAATAGGATGTGGAGCCATGAAATTTACAAGTTATTCCACAATTTTCTTCACACTTTTTGTTTCACTGAGGCAAATTTATTTATTTATTTATTCAATTTTCTCTACCGTTCTCCCAGGGGCGCTCAGAAGGGTTTACATGAATTTATTCAGGCACTCAATCATTTTCCCCTGTCTGTCCTGGTGGGCTCACACTCTATCTAATATACCTGGGGCAATGGGGGGATTAAGTGACTTGCCCAGGGTCACAAGGAGCAGTGTGGGTTTGAACTGCCTACAGCAGTGTGAGGCTGTAGCTTTAACCACTGCACTACTCTAGAAATCATAATATAGCAAAAATGAGCCAAATATAGGGCAATCAAGCCATTGTGACATCACTGATGATGTTGGATCTTATTGGTGGAATGAGGCATTATGACATGGATGGGAGAACATCGCAGGGGAGGAGACATAGGCATCCTGGGACTGTCGGCCAAGTCTCTTCCCTGAAGAAGCCCTTTCTGGAAACGTCAATCGCTCCTCCTAAACTTACTTGCTCCACTTCATCACTGACGCTGAAACCGTGGATTGAAGACAAAGTTTTATTTTATTTTTCTTTCCAGCTCCTGATTTATCTTTAATCTTATCTATTGTTTTGCCTTTTGTCTTTGTTTTGTTCTATTTCTATCATTTAAATTTCTCCAGAATTCTACTGTTCAACGGCTCCCCCTTCTGCTTCTATTCCTTTCTCTCCTCTCTTCTACCTTCCAAAGTATTTAGATCAATGCTGTCTTGTTAAAATGTTTATTTTATTTTTCCTCTAACTCTACTTTTCACTTCTCTATTACCCTCCAGGTACTTTAGTTAGATTGTGAGCCTTCGGGACAGTAAGGGAATTTTTCAAGTACCTTTCTTATTTCTAATCTTAATGTATATTTTCTGTAAACCGCTTAGAACCTAACAGATGTAGCGGTATATAAGAAATAAATTACATTACATTACAATGTCAGCTCTGGTTACCAGAGACAAACTTTTCACACTATTTATATATTCAGTTTTCTATATTGTTTTCTCAGAATGGTTTACGTGAATTTATTCAGGTACTCAAGCATTTTTCCCTGTCTGTCCTGGTGGGCTCACACTCTATCTAATGTACCTGGGGCAATGGGGGGGATTAAGTGACTTGCCCAGGGTCACAAGGAGCAGCGTGGGTTTGAACCCACAACCTCAGGGTGCTGAAGCTGTAGCTTTAACCACTGCGCCACACACTCCCCTAGTAAATGCATCTAGTAAATGGGCACAAGTGTAGGGCAGTCAAGCCATTGTGACATCACCGATGAGGTTGGCTCTTAGGCATTTATGGAATGAGGCATTATGACATCACAATACGAGGGGCCACTGAAAGGTCTTCTCAGCCCAACCAAGAAAAGAATGGGGAGAGTGGGGCACAGTGGTTAAAGCTACAGCCTCAGCACTTAATCCCCCCCCCCATTGCCCCAGGTACATTAGATAGATCCAAGTTTCCAAGTTTATTAAATAATTTGATTAATCGCCTACTCTACATTCAAGGCGATGTACAAGATAATACAAATAATTATAAACATAGGTAAAATATTATATAAATGGACAATATTACAAAAAACAAACACAATTTAAAAAAAATTAAGTTGTTACTTATTATATCGAAACAATGGGAAAATTCATTAATGGTTACATTCTATATTAAATTCAAAATACAAAGGTAAAAACATAGGGGGGGAAGAAAGACAATAAAAAAGATAGATAAAAATAATAAAAGATCATTATTCACTAAAAGCATCGTTAAAAAGGAAACTTTTGAGCTTAATCTTAAATTTTTCGAGGTTCTTTTCTTCTCTTATATATATTGGGAGATCATTCCAGGACTGAGGGGCTGTCACCGAAAAAATGGTGAGACGTCTTGTATTAATGATTTTTAACGAGGGAATGGTTAATAGATGTTGATCCTGTGATCTCAATGTTCTAGAAGTGGTATATGGAATTAAGACTCTATGGATAAAAGCAGGAGTTTGAAAAATAAGAGTTTTAAACGTGAGTAAGCATATCTTAAATAAAATGCGGTGTGCTACAGGAAGCCAATGAGATTCTTTAAGGGTGTGACGTGGTCAAATTTTTTTGCATTGTGAACCCACCTGGACAGACAGGGAAAAATGCTTGAGTACCTGAATAAATTAAGGTAAACCCTTCTGAGCTCCCCTGGGAGAACGTATAGAAAATGGAATAAATAAATAGAATTCTCAGTGGAGTGGCGCTGGAGCAGTGATCCTAAAGCTTACACCTTACTATTGTATCCACCATAAACCTCCTAGGGTAGCGTTCTGCAAACTTTCTGAAGCCGCGGCGCACTAAACTCAGTGCCGTGGCTGGAGGGCATACGGAAATGCGCGGACATCGATGTGATGATGTCGTGCGCACGTGTGACGTCATCCCTTCGATGTCCGCGCATGTGCAGAGCCTGCTATTACTGGGGGAAGGGTGCTGGAGGAGGAGAGGCACCAGCTGACTGCTTACAGGATGTACCTCTCGCTGCAAGAGACACATCCTGCAAGAAGTCAGGCGGCACCTCTCCTCCTCGTGGCATCTCGCGGCACACCCGGAATCTCACCGCAGTACACTGTCATGGAGGAAACAGAAGTAATACTAGGAGAGTCTCCAAAAACTGGAGCACAGCAGGACTTAGGAACTCTTTGTCTTCCAGGTCTCCACATAGCCATTCCGAGCCAAGTTTAGAATTACTGGGCCCAACTCCATAGTTGCCAGGTCCACAGTTTTCTTGCCCAATTGGACTGCGGGAAATTTTGAGTAGTATCAGGTTGCGGTTTTTGGAGCTGCAATGCCGCGCACGCTAACCCCGCGCTACGCGCCAAGCACTGACACCCGCTCAATGTTGGCGTTTAGGGCGCGGGGCAATGCAGCGCGCACTAAGCGTGCGCTAAAACCGCTAGCGCAGCTTAGTAAGAGGAGCCCGTGGTGCAGAGACATTGTGTTCAGTATCCCACCAATGACGGCCTTTGCCCGCCCTCTCCCCACAGCCAATCATAATCAGCAGCCCAGCCTTCTCCCAGGTTGACCCTATCTCTAACGCCGTCAACACTGACATGAGCTGCACTACTGGGAAAGAGACAGGCCGCCCAGGAAGTGCACTTTGAGAGAAAGAGACAGGGACAGGCAGGCCAAGAGCTGCACAATGAAGGAAAGAGACAGATAGCTCATGCATATTTTTCAAAAGAGAAACACAACAAGGAGACAAAGTTCTCAGCCCATCCAACAGCGTTGGGTCAGTCTCCATCAAGGGCTATACATGTAGTCCAGTGAGTTTCCGGTGCGGCATTGCGTTCAGGAAAGCTCCTAGCCTGATTTCTTTGTATTCTTTGGTTCTTGAATAATATTGTATTGGACCCCTGAGGAAGAAGTGTTTTTCGAAACACGGACCGTGTCGGGTCCAGCCCATCTTACAGTAAGAACCAGCTTTTGGATATAATTAATTTTTGTTTTTACTATATTTATTGATGTCACTATATATGTGATAGGACAGAGTACGGTATTGGGGTTCAAGAAGGGACTGGACAATTTTCTGAAGGAAAAGGGGATGGAGGGGTATAGATAGAGCAGGGGTAGGGAACTCCGGTCCTCGAGAGCCATATTACAGTCGGGTTTTCAGGATTTCCCCAATGAATATGCATGAGATCTATTTGCATCAGGGATCTCAAAGTCCCTCCTTGAGGGCCGCAATCCAGTCGGGTTTTCAGGATTTCCCCAATGAATATGCATGAGATCTATGTGCATGCACTGCTTTCAATGCATATTCATTGGGGAAATCCTGAAAACCCGACTGGATTGCGGCCCTCAAGGAGGGACTTTGAGATCCCTGTTCTAGAACCTGCATCATTGACCCAAAAGCCATTGCACAAAGACTCTGTCTCCAGAGCATCCCCAGCCAAATTAGGGAATCCAAACCAAGCGCTGTTGTTCTTTGTAGTGGCCATTCATTATGTAATAGATCGAGGGTAGACGTTTACAATGTTGTGTACTGTTAAGAAAAGCTATGTTACTGTCAACCTCAGTTGTTGGTAACGAAGTAAAATAACCCATTTTATCAGTAATTCATAATTTCCCTCCCTGCCCCCCCCCCTCCCCCCTTTGTGTGAAGAGTTTCAGTCTGGTAACCAAAACTGGTATGATGATGTCATAATGCCTCTTTCCACCAATGCCTAAGAGCCAATCTTATATCAGTGATGTCACACAATGGTTCAGTTGTCCAGCTCTCAGCTCACTTTTTATTGCATATAGCAATGATTTCCATTTCTAGAGACATTTCTTTTTTCGGGGGAATTATCAACATGGGCTACCGTTAGGAAGTGCTAATTCACTGTTAAGCCCAGTTAGTAATTAGGTCTCATTGGATAAAATTAGACCTGTTGGCCATAAAATAATATGATAACTACACCCCTAAATAGTGTCATGAAAGCAAGAGTATTTGCAAAGAGATGTACCATGGCCATTGCTAACCTCTGTTATTTAGGCACTGAATAGAAACTCACATTTAAACCATATTTACTCCTGTGTCTTTTAAGGTCCCAAAGGTGTATTGGGCAGACCAGGTCAGATGGGGAAGGTTGGTCCACCTGGTTTGCCTGGCGTGGTAGGAGACCCAGGCTTCTCTGGTAATCCAGGGACAACAGGATTTGAAGGTAAATTTGACAATTTCCTTAAGAGAAGCTGAGGTTACCGTATTTTTCGCTCTATTAGACATACTTTTTTTCCTCATAAAAGTGGGTGGAAATAAGGGTGCATCTTAAGGAGCGAATACCCAAACGCCCTCCCCCCATTATCTTATTTAAGTGCTTCCACCCTCCCTCACTGGATGCAGTGCCCTCCCTTGCTGAGCGTGGCGCACAAGGCTGGCTAGCTGGTTGGCTGCTTGTTCCCCGCCGCTTCCCCAGAGAATTGACAGCTGATGCGGCTGCCTCCTCTTCTGTTCTCTTGCAGCATAGCGGCGCACCAGGTTGCCTGCCTGGTCCTGTGCTGCTTCCCACAACTGGTGTGCCGCTATGCCGCAAGAGAACAGAAGAGGAGGCAGCCGCATCAGCCGTTCTCGGGGGAAGCAGCAGGGAACAGGAAGCCTGCCAGCCTTGTGCGCCGCTCTCAGCGAGGGAAGGCCCAGAAGTAATAAAAAAGGTACACGTGGGGGGAAGGAGGAAGAGGGCCAGGGCTTGCCCTGCCTTTCCGATCTGAATTAAAAATAGGGAGGAGGAGGGAAAGGCCGGGGCTTGCTTGCTGTCTGCCTAAGGGATGAGGAGGGAGAGGCCTGCTGCCTGCCTGGGGGGGAGGGAGAGGCCAGAACCTGCCTGCCTGCCCTGCCCTGCTGAATTAAAATAAGGAGAGAGAGGCCAGGGCTTGCCTGCCGCCTGCCTGGAGAGGGGGCTTGCCCACCCTGTCCCTACCTGCCTGCCAGCCTCTAGACCTGCCTGCCCTGTCCCTACCTGCCCTGTGCCCTGTCCCAGCACTAGACCACCAGAGGGGGGACAGGGTACAGAACCTGGCAAGGAGAGAGAACAAGGTGCAGAGCTTGGCGGGGAGAATTTGGTTCAGAATGGGGGGGTTTTCTTGTTTTCCTCCTCTAAATCTAGGGTGTGTCTTATGGTCGGGTGCGTCTTATGGTCAGGTGCGTCTAATGGAGAGAAAAATACGTTATACAATAACAACCAAAAAGAGGCTGATGATTTAAATTCAAAATGGAGATAGAAGAATAGCCCTGAAGCAGACCAAAGAAGAAGTTCTTACAGAATCCAGAGGTTTATTGGTAAAATAAAGAAGTCCTTTATTGATGAAATGAAGAAGCTTGACATAGTCAATTTTTGCCTAAAAATAAAAAGCTGCAAAGGGTTTATTACAAATATAATAGTAAAAAGTATAAACACATTAAGAATATATCAATAAAAATATGTGTAAAAAATATGTGACTTAAAAAGCTCTACATAAATATTTTTTATGTTTGGAACATGGGATCTAGTAACATAGGGGTCCTTTTACTGAGATGTGCTAGCCGATTTAGCACACGCTAAACACTAACATGTCCGTTATATCCTATGGACGTGTTAGCATTTAGCACGCGTTAAATTGGCTAGCACGCCTTAGTAAAAGGACCCCATAGTAAATGGCGGCAGATAAAGACCTCAATGGTCCATCCATTCTGCCCAGTAGTTACGTGCCTTATAAATTCATGATTAAATTGTCTTATATTTCTGGGCCATAGAAGTCTGCTCGGTATATATAAACTTAAAGGACAGTTAACAAAAGACTGGGGGAAAAAAACTATAGAAGGGAGAGAGGCATATATGGATATATAGATTGATTGATTGATTTTAAAATTTATATACAGTATATTACCTATACGGTTTACATAATAACAGGCATAAAATATTAAGAAACATACATAGTTCAATTATTGCAGAGCAACAGTCCTTGAAATATGGTCAAGAAGCACCAAAAAATTTTCAAATCCAGTTTGAATAAAAGATTAAACTCAAAAAAGCATTCACAAACAGTTGGGTTAGATATATTAGATATACACTTCCCCCTACCCATTTGCGTTTTCCGCACTAGCGATTTCACATAATCGTGATTTTTTGGGGGGTGAGGGGGAAAAAAACAAACCCATATTTTTGCCTTCCCCCCGGCATCCCGGCCTTACCTGGTGGTCTAGCGGGCTTTCGGGGCAGGAGCGATCTTCCTACGCTCCTGCCCCTTCTAGATCGCCAATAGGAAATGGCTGCCGTGAGCTCCCGCCGTAGTCTCGAGAGACTACAGGAACTCCCCACAGCCATTTCCTATTGGCGATCTGCACGGGGCAGGAGCGTAGGAAGATCGCTCCTGCCCCAAAAGCCCGCGAGACCACCACGTAAGGCCAGGATGCTGAGGGAAGGCAGGAGGGGGGCGGGGTGGGTCAGAGCTGGATATTCGCGGTATTTCCCTATCCGCGGTCCGGCTCTGCCCCTATCCCCCGCGAATAACGAGGGAGATGTGTATACTGTATATATTCCTCTCTCCCTTTTATAGTTTTTTTTCCCTAGTCTTTTGTTAACTGTCCTTTCTACACACTTTGGGCTCCTTTTACTAAGCTGCGGTAGCGTTTTTAACGCACGCTAACCCCCCGCGCTATGCGATAAAACTAACGCCAGCTCAATGGAGGCGTTAGCGTCTAGCGCGGCAATGTAGCATGCGCTAAAACCGCTAGCGCAGCTTAGTAAAAGGAGCCCTTTGTAGCCAGTCCTGGAAAGGTCTCCACCACACCCTGCTATTTGCACTGTTCACGCAAGACAGTGCCATCTCAAAAGGCGGGGGAGGGGGGGTGAGTAGATAATATTACCATAATCTATCAAAGACAAGAATAATTAAAAATGATGTTCTGAAAAAAACTTTCTAATTCTCCTCAATTTCCAAAATAAACCAAAGAACTTTTTTTTATTACTAAATTAATATGGGATTCCAGAGATTAATTTCTGTCTACATAGACGCCCAAAATCTAAATAATTGAGACAGTAAAATCAGTATTATATTCAAATATATTTTATTGAGCACAACAAAACCATCAAACAAGAAACAAATCAAGTACAAGCAAGCTCAGCATTTTAGATAACAAAACCCGTCCCCACAGAGAATAACCCCCCCCCCATCCCAACACAACCCTCCCCAAAATAAATACCCCCCCCCCCCCCCAGGGTCCTCCTTCCAAGTACAGCTCATCCAGAGAAAATTATACAAGGATTAGGCAGACCAGGTGAAACAAAAGAAAACAGAATACAGAGAGTCAACAGTTCAGCAAGCAGCGTAAAATCAGTATTATTTATGGACAATGATTTATACTGATATAATATATTAGGTAGATCCAGTATTATAAATTTTGTTTTATCTCTATTCAGTTTCAATTGAAATTCTTGCATCCATTGTTCTATTAAACTCGTACAGTATCAACCATTACTTCTCCAATTGTACGAATCAAAACCGTGATGTCATCCGCATATATAAATGTGCAGAAATGAGCTTTTTCCTATGTAAAACCTAATCGATATGCAGCCCTAGTTATAATCGATATAAACCCCTGATGCAGCCTTTTTACGTGGAATGTGGCCCTGTTAGGCTACTTCTTTCCCTTATCAATAAACCTGTGGATTTAATAAGAGCTTCTTCCTGGGAGAGGAAGAGTTTTGAACCCAATCCTCAGGACATACGTAGCCACCTTGAACTTTCAGGATATTCACAATGAATATATGCATGAGACATTTGCATATGCCCCTTCCATTGGGATGCAGACCTAACTAATGCATATTCACAGTGGGCTATCCTGAAAGCTTGATTAGGTGGGTGCATCCCAAGAACTGGGTTGAGAACCACTGGTCTGAGACCATGCACAACGTATCTAGTCCTTTTGTTTATTGATTATTGAGAGCAATGACTGGGTAGTCAATTCAGAGCGGTTGACATGAGCCTCTATGATGGTGTTATGATACATGAGCTTCTATAGTGGTGTTACAATACAATATATGAGCTACTATTTATGAGCTTTTATAATGATGATACAATGCATGCGCTTCAGTGATGGTGTTGCAATCCGTGAGCTTCGATATATAAGCTTTAGTGCAGAGTTTGGGTGTTTCTGCGATGGTTATCCATACTTGGTCTTCTATTGATTGGTTTTGGTGTGGTACATTTGCATAGCCTAGAGGTGTTATACATTATATTTCTATTATCTGTGTTCTTACCATATACTCTACTTTTTGTAACATTTCCTGTGTACCTCCTGTCGTAGGTATAGGGTGTAAGCAAGGATGGACTATATAGCTAGCTAAGATAGACGTTAGAAACGATATGTAGCTCATGCTATTCCTTTCTCTTGGCCCAGGTGCTCCAGGAAAGCAAGGTCTGCTGGGCCTTCCCGGGATGCCCGGGCGGAGTGTTAACATTGGGTATACCTTGGTGAAGCACAGCCAGTCGGAACAGATCCCACCATGTCCACTTGGCATGGCTAAGCTGTGGGAAGGGTACAGCCTGCTGTATGTGGAAGGACAGGAGAAGGCACACAACCAAGACCTGGGTACTTGAATATTCATATGCAGACGTTGGGTCATCGTAGCTTAGTATTTTCTATCTCTGTCGATGAAGATCTGTCACTCAAAGCTCCAGCAACCCAGTAAAAAAAACACCAGGTTGGGAGAGGTTTTGTTTTGGTGGGCCATGCTCAGCACAGATTGCATGCAAATTATATGCAGTTTTTTTTTATTTGTGACTTGCCCAGCATCAAACCCACACAATCAGCCATTCCTTCATATTGTGCAGGGCTATACTGAGCACTGATAAGCAGCTAAAAAAAAAAATTAAAAATACATCCAAGGCTGGAAGGTGGTTTATTGTTTGCTGCTGCTTACCGGAGTGCAAGCACAGACCTACAAAGTGTGGAGGAGTGGCTCAGTGATTAGAGCTCCTTCCTCAGCAGCCTGAGGTTGAGGGTTTGATCCTGAGCACATTTTAGTGATCTGAATGAGGATCCTGTGCCTCTGTGATGTGAGTGTATGTCCCACTTGAGGCATACACCCACCTAACTGACATACAAACCCACCACCGGCAGCTCCAGACTTGCTGGAAAAATTTTTCCAGTAAGAGGTGGGTGCTCCCTTCTGTGCATCACAAGAAGGGTGACACATCAAAACCATGCAGGACATTGCTGCGCAGACAATCCCACGCAGGACTTCTGCCTGCCGCCTAAAAACTGTTACTGTTAGCGCTCAGAGAGGGGGTGTGGGGGGAACCCCCACTAAACTGACAAGTGTTTGCGTGCACGTTGGGGGGGAGTGGGGGGAACCCCCCCACTACACTGAAAACAGGCAGTTTACAGTGTAATGGGGGGAGGTCCCTCCCCCACACCCCCCCAATGTGAGCGTGAACACTTTTCATTTTACTGGGGGGGGGTTCCTCCCCCGACCCCCACTCACAAGCGGTAACAGGAACAGTTTTTAGCTGGTGCGAAGAAGTCCTGCGCAGGATTGTCGGTGTGTCAGTGTCCCGCGCGGTTTCATTACAGAACCCACAAAAAGTGCTCATTTTATTACTAATGCATATGGTTCTCAGTGGCTGCCACCGTGATTGGTGAAAGCCCCGAAGGACTCTTTAGAGCAGGGGTGTCCAACCTTTTGGCTTCGCTGGGCCGCATTGGCCGAAAAAAATGTTTCCAGGGCCGAACAAACACACAAATGCTGCAGCAAGACACAGGAGGAGCTGGCAAGACGGTAAACACCAGGGGGCAGCAGAGGAAAACACTGCATCGCCCTTGCCCGGGGCCTCACAAAATACTTCACAGGACTGCAAGTCCTCGAGCCGCAGGTTGTACACCCCTGCTTTAGAGCATTAGAAGCTGAGCTGCCTTGCAAGTAAGACTGGCTATATAACCAGTCTTACTTGCATGACAAGACTTTTGGGCATTGGGGCCTCAGTGCATTGTCTCTTGACCTTGGTGTTTTCCGGCATTGTGCTCAGAGGGATCTGCTCGCTGGTCATCCAGCTCTCTGCCTTCCCCTTTCTTCCCAGGCCTCGCTGGCTCGTGTTTGCCTCGTTTCAGCACCATGCCCTTCATTTACTGCAACATCAACGAGGTATGCTACTACGCCAGCCGGAACGACAAATCCTATTGGCTCTCCACCACGGCGCCTATTCCCATGATGCCAGTGAGTCACTCGCAAATCCCGAAGTACATCAGCCGCTGCTCAGTGTGTGAAGCTCCTTCTCAAGCGGTCGCTGTACACAGTCAAGATATCACTATTCCACAGTGCCCCGTGGGCTGGCGCAGTCTGTGGATTGGATATTCCTTCCTTATGGTAAAAAAAAAAATTCCAGGTTGACTTCTAGTGTTTAGCTCCTAATTTGTTTATGATTTGTGGTGGGAGTAATTGGATTTCATAGTAGGGATCTAGAAAACACGGACGGTCTTCTTCAATGAAGATGTCCTCCTGGATGTCAGGTCAAAAGCGCGTCGAGACAAAGGTGCGCGCCGCAGAAAATTACTGTTTTTAGGGCTCCAACAGGGGGGGCATGGGAGGGAACCCCCCACTTTACTTAATAGAGATCGCGCAGCGTTGTGGGGGCGTTGTGGGGGGTTTGGAGGGGTTTAACCCCCCACATTTTACTGAAAACTTCACTTTTTCCCTGTTTGTAGGGAAAAAGTTAAGTTTACAGTAAAATGTGGAGGGTTACAAACCCCCCATAATGCCGGCGCAATCTCTATTAAGTAAACTGGGGGGGCTCCCCAACAAAACCCCCCGTCGGAGCCCCTAAAAACTAATTTTCTTCGGTGCGCGCCTCCGTCTTGCGCTCAGTTGTTGGCGCGCGCCTTTGTCTTTCGCGGGGTTGTCTATGAACCGTCCTCCTGAACTGGCACAGTATATAACAGTGTAAACTTTTTGTAGGCTGCAAACAAGAGGGTGCTGAAAAGTTCTCAGCCCAACCAAGAAGGGAATGATGTGGAGTAGAGAATGGCACGGTGGCAGTTACTCGCGAGTAGCCACGGGTAACCTGCTGAAACGGTGGGGAGGAAAAAGTGCTCACTGCAGGCACGGGGACAAGGCCATCTACCGCCCCGCGGAGCGGTGAATGGCCTTGTGCCCGCAGTTAAGGGAGGGAAGGTGTGCAGTCACCGATCGCATGCTGCCCTCTCCCTCCCTCCCTCCCTCCCCCTTACCTTCATGGCGCTTTAGTAAAGAAACTTACTGAAGCCGGCAAAGCCTGCCTGCGTGCAGTCGCGTGTGTGTGGGCGGAAGCTTCTCCTCTGACGCAACTTCCGGTCCGATTCTGCAAATTGGCACTTTGCAAAATTAAATAACACTCTTTTCAGCTACAGTGACACAATAACGCTCAGAATTTAGGACGCTGGTTGAGCCGAGAACTTTTCAGCACCTGCTCCTACTTTATTTGCATCAGATAATCAAGATTTTCTGCAAGGATCCACTTGTATTCACTGAGAAGCCAAGAGCAAATGAAATACAAGCATGCCTCAGGTGTTTCTTCCCCACGATTAGCATTTTTATTTTAAGTACACATCTACTGCATTACCAGCTGGGTCTGTACCCTTCCGCTCTAAAAGGAGAGAAGACCAGTTCCATCCTCTGAGGATTTTGTAGGCAACTAGGTAGAAATTTGCAGGCTGTTATGGTACTAATCTATATCAGTTTTCAGACTGAACTTGTAGGCACAGTTTGCTCTGAAAAAGATTCCAGAAAACGTACCCATGCAAAATTACATGTGCTATTTGGTGCAGGGAGATTGCCAAGAAATGTTTTATGCATATTCTTCAGAATGAAAACTTATGCCTGTCTGATTCTGAAAAGTAGTCGGTAAAAAGCAGCGCAGCCAAAAACATTTCTTTTTAGCTTTTAACATAGGGAAATGCAAGGTCATGCATGTTGGGAAAAAGAACCCAATGTTCACTTACAAGATGGGGGGATCACCGCTAGGGGTGAGCACCCTTGATAGAGACCTGGGAGTGATGGTAGACACAACATTGAAGGCGTCGGCGCAGTGCGCCACAGCCTCAAGGAAAGCGAACAGAATGTTGGGTATCATAAAGAAAGGTATCACGACCAGGACGAAGGAAGTCATCCTGCCACTGTATCGTGCATTGGTGCGCCCGCACCTGGAGTACTGTGGCCAGTACTGGTCGCCGTACCTCAAGAAGGACATGGCGGTACTTGAGAGAGTCCAGAGAAGAGCAACTAAGCTAATAAAGGGTATGGGGGACCTCTCATACACTGACAGACTGAAAAAGCTGGGGTTTTTCTCGCTGGAAAAGCGACGACTCAGAGGAGACATGATAGAAACCTTCAAGATCATGAAGGGTATAGAAAAAGTGGACAGGGACAGATTTTTCAAATTATGGGGAACCACAAGTACAAGGGGGCACTCAGAGAAATTGAGAGGGGAAAGGTTTAGAACAAATGCCAGGAAGTTCTTTTTCACCCAGAGGGTGGTGGATACATGGAACGCGCTACCGGAGATAGGCAGAAGCACGCTACAGGGCTTCAAGGAGGGTCTGGACAGGTACCTGGAGGACAAAGGGATTGAGGGGTACAGATAAGAGTAGAGGTAAGGTTAGAGGAATAGGATTAGAGGTAATTTGTAAATTAGTCAGAGACCACTGTTCAGACAGTGGGCCTGATGGGCCGCCGCGGGAGCGGACCGCTGGGTGAGATGGACCTCTGGTCTGCCTCAGCGGAGGCAACTTCTTATGTTCTTAACATAGATGAACTGTAAATGGGGGCCTGTACCCCCTTTCTGTATCACTTATTAATGGAAAAAATTGAAAGACAACTGAATGCCAAAAATTGACCAAAAGTCTGTCCAGGCATTCAGAACTGATAAATTCCTGCTAATGGAAATCTGTTTCATTGACTGCACGCAACAGATGGCATCATGTGCTAACTTGCATTTTGTCTGTTTCAGCACACGGCGGCTGGCGCTGAAGGCGGGGGCCAGTCCCTGGTCTCTCCTGGATCCTGCTTGGAGGACTTCCGGGCTACGCCTTTCATCGAATGCAATGGAGCCCGAGGAACCTGTCATTACTTTGCCAACAAGTACAGTTTTTGGCTGACCACGGTGGAAGCAGCGCAGCAGTTTCTTGGCGCTCCTCCGTCAGAAACGCTGAAGGCCGGACAGCTGCGGACCCGCGTGAGCCGCTGCCAAGTGTGCATGAAGAATTTGTAGCAGGAAAGAAACCAAAATCTGGTTTCCCCGAGATGACATCAAACCTCAGTAATTGTATGGAAAATTAGAGAAGATCAACCGCTTGCGTCCTTATCCTCTGGGTTGACTTAGGAGCTCTTCAAGAACCAGGGTAGCGTGTGGCGCAGCGGTTAGCGCTACAGCCTCAGCACCCTGAGGTTATGGGTTCAAATCCCGTGCTGCTTCTCGTGACCCTCAGCAAGTCACTTAGGCCCAAATTCTGTAACCGATGCCTAATGTTAGCCACCTATTTCGGAGGCGCCCGACTAGATAGGCGCCCATCTAAATTGATTAACAAGCTTTTCAATTAAGCTTTTTAATCGGCAATAATTGAAACTTAGGCGCCTATCAAGAAAGAGCGATTCCGCAACGCGGCGCCTCTAAAAATTTAGGTGGCCTTCACAAAAATAGGCGCTGTGGACGTCAGGCGTGGCTGCGTGTTAGACGCCTTGTTGCAGAATCGCTGCGCTTAAGCGTGCCTAGGCACTCATATATGTGACTAACTTTTAGTTGTGCCTAGAGCCGGCCTATTTATTGGGCGCCTCCAAACTAGGTACCCAAATAAGTGCCGCTCAGCGTTATTCACTAAACAGCACCCAATTTTACTTGAATCGCGCTGAACAGTGCCTAATTCGGCGCCTATGTTTTGGGCGCTTCTTAATAGAATTTGCCCTTTAATCCCCCGTTGCCCCAGGTCGATTGTGAGCCCACTGGGACAGACAGGGACAAATGCTTGAGTACCTGAATGTAAACCACTTGGACCAGTGGTTCCCAACCCTGTCCTGGAGGACCACCAGGCCAATGGGGTTTTCAGGCTAGCCCTAATGAATATGCATGGAGCAGATTTGCATGCCTGGCACCTCCATTATATGCAAATCTCTCTCATGCATATTCATTAGGGCTAGCCTGAAAACCCCATTGGCCTGGTGGTCCTCCAGGACAGGGTTGGGAACCACTGACTTAGACTATAAGTGGTCTATAAATACTGAAATAAATAAAATTTAAAACCAGTCAGAGAATTCTCAATGTAAGCTCACAATTGTGCGAGAAATGTGACCCTAACACAACATACAAAGACGCCGATAATATAGTATCAATCACAGAAGCAGAGAAATAATGCCAAAGATCAAAGAGTAAAATTGTATTGAACAAAACGCATTTTGTCTTTAAACTTTTGTGCTACGTTTCTATTTCTGTCTATGAGAAATGAGATTTTACATTAATGAAGGGCGGGACAGGCCCATTTTCGAGAACCTCTTTGAACTATATTGCATATTACATGGTGCTATATTTACTTAACTTTGGTGCCTTTCTGTTATTCGTGGCTGCCCCGAGAAGACATCTGTGTTATTTGTGATGGATATTCCATGTGGCAGTTCTTGCACTAATGCCGCTCAGATAAGAGGGTACGCAAATGTTTTTTTTATTCCTATAACTTGTCTAAATTTCAGTAACCGTGGCTTGTGTGCCTGGAACATTATCCTGTTAAAACAGCTCAGCTGTTTAGTCAGAAATCACCGATTGTGGAACTGGAGCTATTGGTCTGAAGTGTTTAAAGATGGGGAGGCGGATGAAACCAATTTTGTTTCCGATTTTCTTCCATTCTGTGGTAGTTACCAGATAGCTTTAGATCTCGAGTCTGAACCAATCCTGGTCGTCATGAACTGTTGTGGGGGATTTATAAGTTTGCTTTCTCGCAAAACCTAGTGTCCCTCGGCCCGAGATACCCGGAAATGCGCTGGCATCGGCGCGATGACATCATGCGCATGCCTGACGTCAGCACGCCACCATCAGCGCATGCACAAAGGCCCTTCAAACGGGGCCTTGCGCCGACAGAAAGACCCGCGCTGGAGAGAAGGGCCAGCAGAGAGACGAGATGCCGGCATCGGGAGATTGCTTACAGGATGTGCCTCTCTTCACGAGAGGCACGTCCTGTAGGCTAATCCAGCGTCGGCACCTCTCCTCTTCCCCAGTGTACCGCGGCACACCAGAAATCTCAGGCGGCACACAGTTTGCGATACACTGCTCTAGAATAATCAGGTTCACAAATTACCGAATGCAGTGGAAAGCGCTGTTAAAATTGAAACTAACCTTCTTCCCATAATCCGGTGCAATACGTGTGGGGTAGTTTTAAAACACTGAGCTGTTTAAGCATCCAGGACATCCATCTAATATTCCTAGATTTGTAACCCACTCAAATAATTTATTTAGCTGTATAATCACACACATCTTGTAAGTATCCACGTTTTATATATTTAAAAATAAAATGTAAAGGGCTTTGTCTTCGGGAGTTGGCTTTCTGAAACAAGAGTCGGATGTCAATTTTTGGCTGCTAATTTGGCATACATGTCAGTCTGTCTGTTATTTGCTGTTTTGTTACTGCCATGATTTATGTTATTTTAAATTTCAGAATTGTTTTTTTTTTAGAGAACACATGCCTGTATGTAAAGTGCCTCTTATAGGGAATAATTGCTGGGTTAATATTAGAGAATGCATTTTCATAAGCGCCATTACTAAAAGAAATGAATCGGCACTTGGCAAAGCTGTCGACTACATCAGAAATGTCAATTCCAAACTGTTCTTGATTGTGATTGTGATTGAACCAAACAGACCAAGCAGCAAGGAACACCCTTAAAAATGTTAAATAAATTTGTTTTAAGATTGAAAATCTGCCCCGTTTTATTAGTTCTGTGAAGGCTAACTATAAATTGCAAGCAAGTATTATTGGGTATCGCTGTGTTCCTGGAAAGATTAGGACGATTAGAGGTTTTGTCCGTTATTTTATATTGGGAGTATTAATTGTGATCCGCTGAGGATTTTAGAACACATGGAATATAAATGTTGTAAAGGAAGAAAGTATCATGTTTACCATAGTCAGTGTAATCCTCTTTTATGAGTATGTACTGTGCATGGCTCATAAGAACATAAGAAGTTGCCTCCACTGAGGCAGACCAGAGGTCCATCTCGCCCAGCAGTCCGCTCCCGCGGCGGCCCCTCAGGCCTATTGCCTGAGCAGTGGTCCCTGACTATCCCTATAACCTACCTCTACTCCTATCTGTACCCCTCAATCCCTTTGTCCTCTAGGAACCTATCCAAACCTTCTTTGAAGCCCCGTAACGTGCTCCTGCCTATCACAGCCTCCGGAAGCGCGTTCCATGTATCCACCACCCTCTGGGTGAAAAAGAACTTCCTGGCGTTTGTCCTAAACCTGTCTCCTTTCAATTTCTCCGAGTGCCCCCTTGTACTTGTGGTTCCCAGTAATTTGAAAAATCTGTCCCCGTCTACTCTTTCTATGCCCTTCAGGATCTTGAAGGTTTCTATCATGTCACCTCTAAGTCTCCGCTTCTCCAGGGAGAACAGCCCCAGCTCCTTCAGTCTGTCAGTATACGAGAGGTTTTCCATTCCCTTAATTAGCTTAGTTGCTCTTCTCTGGACTCTCTCAAGTACCGCCATGTCCTTCTTGAGGTACGGCGACCAGTACTGGACGCAGTACTCCAGGTGCGGGCGCACCATTGCACGATATAGTGGCAGGATGACTTCCTTCGTCCTGGTCGTGATACCTTTTTTGATGATACCCAGCATTTTGTTTGCTTTCTTTGAGGCTGTGGCGCACTGCGCCGACGATTTCAATGTTGTGTCTACCATCACTCCCAGGTCTCTTTCTAGGTTACTCACCCCTAGCGGTGATCCCCCCATTTTGTAAGTGAACATCGGGTTCTTTTTCCCCACATGCATGACCTTGCATTTCCCTATGTTGAAGCTCATTTGCCACTTTTTGGCCCACTCTTCCAGTGTCGTCAGATCCTTTTGGAGATCTTTGCAGTCTTCCTTGGTTTTAACCCTGCTATATAGTTTGGTGTCATCCGCAGCAGTTATTTATCTTATGCGTTTCACAATCTATACAAATTACTTTGCAGGCCTGAAACAAGTCTAGTTTCTAAATGAGAAAACGGCGCAGGAATGGAGATTTGTGGGAATCTCACGGGGATGGAAGAAGTTCCATGAGATTTGCACATGGATGGACAAAATCTTTGGTGTATTCGTGTGGGAGGTGTAGTCAAAATCTGATTCCAGAATGAGGCTTGGAATGTACTGAGAAGGGCAAATTGGAGTATCAGACTGAGGCTTGGAACACTCATTTGCTAAATAATGAATAGTTCTAGGACTCTATGGTTTATTAAACTTGATATACCACCTGTCGTAGCAACAGCAGGGCAGTTCATAATAAAAACAAAGTCAAATAGTGATTTAAATACAAATACAAATAATCCAAGGCCTAAACGACAAAATCAAAGATACCTCAATCTCCCTGAATGGCCAAGTTTTTACCTTAACAAACTCTTTAAAAATACTCGGAGTGACTCTTGATCGCAACCTTACCTTCGAAGCTCACACCAACCTTCTGGTCAAAAAAAGCTTCGCCACCTTATGGAAGCTAAGATCCATCAGAAAATACTTTGACGCCCCCTCATTCCGCCTACTTGTGCAATCCTCCATCTTAAGTCTAGTCGACTACTGCAACATCATCTACCTGGGATCTTTCAAAAAAAACAAAGATTGCAAATTATTCAAAACACGGCAATCCGACTGATCTGCGGACTAAAAAAATGGGAACACATAACTCCCTATTACCACAAACTTCACTGGCTACCCCTAGAAGCAAGAGTACTATTCAAGTTCACCTGTTTCTGCTACAAATCCATCCTTGGCTTGGCCCCCCTGTACTTAGTACCCCATTTTATCCTAGACCGCCCATCCAAACTCACACGTAGAACCCACCTGTTTAGCTACCCTACCCTAAGGACCTGCCGTTACAAAAGATATCTAAATAGAACTCTTGCCTTCCAAGCAGGTCACCACAATAACTGGCTGGCCCACATCATCTCATGCTCTTCATCCTACTTAAACTTCAGGAAACTACTAAAAACTAATCTTTTCACCCGATTCATACCCTAAGACCCTATGCCCACCCTGGCCCGCTATCTCTATTTGTCCTTTACGCAGATTGTCTTGACCTTCTTCACTGTACCATTTCATTGCCATAATTGTACCCATCTTTCTTTTCTGTTTGTACCATTTTTTCTCTATCTCCTAATTTTATCTGATTGTAACATTGTACCATTTTTGCTGATTGTCCAGCCCTTCTTCGTTGTAAACCGCCTAGAACTAATATGGCTTTGGCGGTATATAAGAAATAAAATTATTATTATTATTACTGTGCTAAATCCTACTGAAATAGACACTTGATTTCTGATTTCACGTTGCTTCTTTTATTATTTATGTTAAAAGCTTAATACCCATTTATTCGTATTCAGTAGAATAATTTTTATAATTATGCATAATAAAATGTGCGATTTGGTACAGCACTAGTAAATACCATCCCCCCCAAAACCACAAGAGGCTGTTGGGGGGTTGAGGAAATGAAGCGCTGCAAATAAGCGCTGCGGGTACAGGTGAGGATAGAGGCAATTAATTGTAGGGATGGGTGGTGATGGAATAGATCCAAGCGGGTTCAGGTGAGCATGGGTGAAATTCCTCTCCCTGTGCAACTGAGTTCTCGAATCTTAATGAGGGCCCTGGGGCACACTGATAAGGGGTAAATATCTAAAAGGAAATGACCTGTATTATGGATGGTTTGGGGCAAAGGATCCTTTATTAACCTCCAAAAAGTTCTGGGACTAGCTTCTCCACTGTGATCCATCCAGGCGGAAACAGGAAGAAGCGTCAGAGGAGAAGCTTCAGCGCAGCTATGTGCAATTTGTGAGAACATTTGCTACATCATGGCCCCCTCTGAGACCGAACACTTTGATTTTGAAAATCACCCATGAAGATGAGGAGGAGGGAGATGACCCAACAAAGGAAAGAGATGCCCAGGGAAGCTGCCCTGTTTGCCCTCCCACAATCATGTAAATGCACTACAGTAAAACCACTATGAAAGCATGACAGCTTGGATCCTACGGTTTTAAAATCCCAGCTGTGCTCCCTATAATAGCTAAAGCAAGGTATCACAATCACTGGGGGAAGACATGCCCGTGAGTCAGCCCCTCCTTAGGCTCCAACAGCGCTCCAGAAGCACCAGATGCCACTGCAAAATGAGTAATATTCATTTTGTCAAGGTGTATCCCCTTTGGGCTTGGGTCATACTTGGCCTGGCCCTTGTATTTCCCCTTCCCCATTAGACTAGACGATGCAGCAGGAGTTCTTCAGGAAGGCATCCATATAAAGTGGCAAAGTTACATAGCTTTCATCAAACCTAATTTGCATATTTTGACAGGTGACCATGCCCATTTCTGCTCTCATCAGCTAATCAGAAGCAAGGATCTGCCCAAGCCCCACTCCTTACTCCTCCCCCTTTGATGACATCACTGATATGATGTAACCCCCCACCTCATTTATATAAATCCTCTCCTAAACCTACCTTTTTGTGTAATCCTGCCCATTTTGTGATGTCACAAGAATGGTCAACATAATTTTGCCCATTTTTCTAGACGGAACACACTGAAGTTCTCCACATTACTTCCTGTTTCACAGTACTCACTAAAAAAAACAGACTGTGGAGAGGTGATGTTCAAGATGTAGGCTTTATTAAAAATCCAACTTTGTAATCCACATAAAAGTATCTAGGACCCAATTCGCTAAGAGCTATGAACCCAAGACAGTCTTTGTTTCAACAGTGCTTATCTTCCGCAGGGCTCCTATGGGTAATAATATATTGATTGGTATAGTATGTTTTATGCACTAATAAGTTGTATATGAACAGGGGTGAGATTAGGTACCAAGTGACATCAAATGTATAAGAGTGACTGGTGCCATCATCTATAAATCAGATGCCAAGTTCATCAAAAATTTAAGAACAGAAGAAATGTATAGAGAGCAGAAAATTGTGACAATAGGTGCTTGCCCTTCATGTGTGATCAGTGAGAGTATCTAAACCAAGGAATGAGAATGTCAAATTTTTTGCTCGTCACAGTACTCACTGACCTCATTGATGGGTCACTTGACAGGAAGTAACATTGATCATCCAACACTGCCCCCTGCAATTCTGGAGGACCATGTACAGTTTGTTTGCCCCTCCCAGCTTGTATAGTCAGCCCTCTGGTTCTTTTTCCAACATGTAAAATGTTCATTGGCAACACCTTCCTTTCAGAGAAAAATAAAATTCAACTTTTTATAGACACAGCAGCAGACAGGCAAAAGGATCTCTCTTCTCTGCATGCTGACACAAAAAGCTTTTTTTGGGGGGGGTTCTCTCTTTAGCGTGAATTCTGCTCTCTCTCATGTTTCAAAAGCCCAACCCCCATCTATGCACTGCAACTGGGTTTCTTTCTCAGAACACAGATACAAAGCTGTTTTTAAAGATAATTTTCACAAAGCTACCAGGTGCCGACATCCTCTCAAATAGGGGAGACATAATTTCTAGCTCAGACAAATGGATTAACACAGTAACAGTACATGATGGCAGAAAAAGACCATTCTGCTCAACAAGATGGCCAGAGCCACACCCACCACTGTGCGGGTCCCAGTTACCATACTTAAATGCTAGTTGTCAATTCTCCACCACGCCAACCATACAGGCAGCCAAACATGATGGGAATGATATGTAGTTATAACCAAAACTCCAAATACACTTCTCCCTCCATATTTGCGGGGGTTAGGGGCAGAGCCAGCCCTCGAATAACTTTTGGGCCAATTTTCACCCACCCCCTTCCTGCATCCCAGACCTAACCTGGTGGTCTAGCAGTGACACGGGGCAGGAGCGATCTTCCTACACTCCTGCCCCATGCAGAGCAGTCATTGAAAATGGCTGCTATGAGTTCCCGGTATAGTCTCATGAGACCACGGGAATTCACAGCAGCCATTTTTGATGATGGCTCTGCACAGGGCAGGAGTGTAGAAAGGTTGCTCCTGCCCCGCATCACTGCTAGACTACCAAGTAAGGTCTGGGGATGGAGCAATTCACAAGAGGGGGCCAAAAACCCAAATCCGCAGATACTGAAACCACGGATTCAGAGGGGGGAGTGTATTGCCCACAGTATTCAACTTAACAGTGAAGACATCTTCCCCTCCCCCCTAAGCAGCACAGCACTCTTACCACCAGTATGTGACAATAAAGTGATCCACAACACTGGGGTTGCTAAAGCTTCACCTGTCTTGCCATTTGTGGAACACAAATCGTAGAAGTCTGTCTAGCATTGGCCTAAATTCCTACTGTTCTTGCCCAAGATAACACCTCAACAGCCATACTGTGTTTCCCTCCTCTTTCTATTTAGGCATCCCCTGTCTATCCCATATATTTTTGAATTATCTAACGCAGTTCCTCAGCAGCTTGAGCTACTAAAATATTTGCAGTTCTCGTGCAGAAAGACAATCAGTTTTTACCATGCACAAAATACTGTAGCTATTTAAAGACATGTGAAATTTATTTCAAGCACAGATAAAGTGTTACAGAAGAAATCTGACACATTGGTGAATAGATTTACAGTATTTTAAAATAAATAAAATACAAAACCACATGGGACTTCTGTGTCTGAAACCATCTTCAGTCGGTTTCAGTTTGAGGTCAGAGTGAATCATGCCATAGCTCATGGCAGTGGTAAAAGGGTGCCAAGTCCATATTGCTGCCTAGAAGACTGGGGAATGCACCCGTTCACAATAAAAGCTCCTTACTCCAAAACCTTTATTAAGAAATAGACAGTAGAATAATGGTTTTCTTTGCTGGCCTCAGAAACAGAAAGATATCGTTTGTAAACTGGAGTACCTTTACAATTAGGAATTAAAAGTCATAGCTCAGTCTGCTTCATTCATTAGCAAGGTGGTCTGTTGATCGGGTCCACTTAAGGCTGCCTCCCTTTTCACAGTCTAGGGCCCAGCTCCATTCTCACACACTTGGATGTGTCTCTCATCTAGCCCATCTGCCTTCAAGAGAGGTGTACGCTTAAGTCTTATTTTTAAATTATAAGAGCTCTATGATTCTCTTTCCATGTAGACATAAAAAAAAGCTGTCTCTGGTTTAGGGCACTTGAGTTTCCTCTCTTTGTGCTTACGGGTCTATGCAAGTTTCCAGGCACTTTCTGGCTGGAGAAAGGCTGCCCCCAATAAACAAGCTTATGCATATTGGTAACCAGATGCTCCACAGATACATAAAATGTGTTTTACAGGCTCAGACACTCAGGATTTCAAATTCTTCTTCCACTTCAAAAAGCTTATCAGTAGATTCAATGAGCTCTAAAAGCAAAGAAAAGTAAAATGGTGTTAATATTTTGTTTTCAAACATGTGCACAGGACCATTTTGGGGAGGGTGGGTGAAAAAGCAGGATTTGAACTGAGGTGCCTGATCTAGGCCCTGCACTTCCAGGCACCCAATCCCTACATCTAGCCTTATTTAGGAGTGCCTTTGAGACATAGACACTGGAGTCAACCCCTCCCCCCCCAAAAAAAAAAAAAAAGAAATAATAATAATAATTCTTCAATCTGTTGGATATGGCACGATCCGACTACAGAATCCCATAAGGCCATCCTTGCTTGCATGATTCACTTAAATTATACATACAATCTGAGATTTGGGTTGGCATTCTGCCTTGGAAAAGAACTGCCAGCTGCTCAAGAGACTATAAGCCTACCACTACTACTATATAACATTTCTATAGTGCTGAAAGGCACAAGCAGCACTATACATGTAGATTTAACATGTAATAGATGGTCCCTGCTCAGAAGAGATTACATTCTAATTTAGACAGACAGGACATATAGGGACTGGGGAGGTTCTTGCAGAGAGAATGATAGGAAGGACATAAGTTTCTTACACTGAGAGGGAGTTAAGAATTGAAAGCAGCCTCGAAAAAGTGGGCTTTTAGCTTAGATTTGAATACTGCTAAAGACGGAGCCTGACTTAATGATTCAGACAGTCTAAGTCCTAGAGCTGTAACCAAATCTCTTAACCCAAAACTGTCCTTACTGTACCACCCTACTAACGCAGAGCTTTCTGTTTGCATACAACATTCCATTTGCATAACTAAATCCTCCTTTAAAAAAAAAAAAAAATTAACATTTCTGGTGCATTTTTCAAGTTTAGAGGGGAAAAAAAGTACTCCTGGGGTAATGGGCTGCTTACACCGACACGTAATGAAATGGCTTGTTAAACAGCGATTCTATCACAGAAGCAGATATAGAGTGCTGGACTCTATGGCAAGTGAACAGGGCCCACACCGGCAGCAGAGCAACGTTCCAGGAGCCCAGGTGTATTAAATTAATCTAACAGCAGGATGCAAAACAGAACTAAATAGGAAAAAAAAACTAGAACAGAAGCGTCAGGGGAGAGAGATTTGCAAGGAGGAAGGTATGGGGAAAGAATTTGTATTCCTAAAAGATTCAGAGAGAAGCAACTGTGTTGCTTTTCTACTATGATGGATTGCATATCCCAGGTATTGTTCCTGCCTTCTTAAATTGTGAACTGCTTAGAACTTAAAAGCATAGACTTAGTAGAGAAAGACAGGTTGTTCACCCTCTCCAAGGCAGGGAGAACGAGAGGGCACTCTCTAAAGTTGAAAGGGGATAGATTCCGTACAAACGTAAGGAAGTTCTTTAGAGAGTGGTGGAAATCCCTTCCGGAGTCTGTTATAGGGGAAAACACCTTCCAGGGTTTCAAGACAAAGTTGGACAAGTTCATGTTAAACTGGTGAGACTGGACTCATTTGGAGCACTGGTCTTGACCTTGGGGCCGCCGCGTGAGCGGACTGCTGGCCAGGATGGACCATTGGTCTGACCCAGCAGCGGCAATTCTTATGTTCTTATGATTTATAATATACTGTTGAATGGCCTGATTTATTTAAATGTCCAGATAAGTATTTCTCAATAGTGTTATAGATGCACAAATAACTTCTATATGTCAGTGCTCCAACCTGGACCATATATGTTTATATATTTACTTCTAAAGGAAGCCTCAGCCCCTGAGTAAATATATAAACATATATGGTCCAGGTTGGAGCACTGATATATAGAAGTTATTTGTGCATCTATAACACTTATGATTTATAAGGCATTATGTTATGTCACACAACAAAGAAAAATGGGGAGACCCAATGATCCACAGTGAAAACAATCCACCGATGAAAACAAACAAAAAACTGTGTTCTGGAGATAATTTATTATACACTAACATATAAAAACATGAAAATTCAATTTAAAAAGTACAATGATAAAAAATACAGTGATAAAAATCCAACCGGACCCTACACGGTCCGTGTTTTGGCGAACACGCCTTCCTCAGGGGTCCAATGGTTTGCAAACTCACATATAAAGAATTGGACTGAAAACAGTTTATTGTCTTTAAAACTGTGAGCAAAGACCACCGCAGACACGCTGAAGTAGCAAAAAAATGCCCATCTGCAGTAACCATTATCTCTCTCCTTATTGGCTAAGGCTCTTAACATTTGCATCTCCTCTTCCTATAGGCTAAGGCTCTTTACACCTGCATTGTGAGGTCATAGGGCTTTATGGTTATAGAAACATTGTAACATGATGGCAGATAAAGGCCAAATGGCCCATCCACAGCATCCACTATCTCCTCTTCTCCCTATTGGCTAAGGCTCTTAACATTTGCATCTCCTCTTCCTATAGGCTAAGGCTCTTTACACCTGCATTGTGAGGTCATAGGGCTTTATGGTTATAGAAACATTGGGCTGTTGCGAACTTGTTTATGGACAGGTTTGAACGTGACTGGGTGTATGGCTGTGTGTTGTTTAAATATGTGGCCTTCTGGACCAGATACATTGATGACATCTTTTTAATCTGGAATGGGGGTCAGACTGAATTGGAACAATTCTTTACTTTTCTTGACACCTGTCATCCCAATGTACGTTTTACTCATACGTACAGTATGCATCAGATTTCTTTTTTGGATGTGTTGGTGGAGATTAGGGACGGTGACTTCTATACCACAGTATTTACCAAGCCTACTGATAGCAACTCTACCCTTCACTATTCTAGTGCCCATTCCAGTTCTTTAAAAAAAAGTCTTCCCTATTCGCAGTTCTTGCGTATACGCAGGATTTGCTCCTCAAAATCAGACTTTAAGCGTCAGGCTGAGGTCCTTAAACAGAGGTTCCTAGCTCGGGGTTACCCTGCTAGAGTGGTATCTGTAGCTTATAAGAGAGCATTGTACTGTAATAGGGAAGCTTTGTTTGCTCCGAGAGGTGTGCAAATGAGGGAGCAGGTTATGACATGTGTCGTAACCTATTCGAGTCAATGTCATCAGATGGTACGATCTCTGAAAAAACATTGGGCGATCCTGAAAACTTCTGGTACTTTTAAGGACTATGATTTGAGGATAGTCTTTCGGAGGACCAGAAATTTGAAAGAAATTTTGTGCCCCTCTTTGCCCTCTAATGTTGAGTGTGATACTGTATGGATGGGTCACAGAGCTTGTGGGATGTGTCAGATGTGTGGCCTTATGCTGTGTACGGATATGTTTTGTAATCCGAATGATAATAAGGAGTACACCTTAAGACACACATCTGATTGTAAGACCTGTGGAGTGGTCTATGTTGTATTATGCCCTTGTAGGTTAGTTTATGTGGGGCAGACGTCCAGAAAATTTACCACACGTTTAACTGAGCACAAAAGTAATATTAAGAATAAGATACTCGGGGCTCCTCTAGCAAGACATTGTGTCGATAAAGATCATGATTTTGGATCCCTACGGGCTTTAATACTGGAGGTGGTTACCCCGGGTAGGAGAGGGGGGGACTTTAGGAGATACTTGGCTCAAAGAGAACAGCGCTGGATTAACAGGCTGGATACATTGTGGCCAAAAGGCTTGAATAGATCTTATGAATGGCAACATTTCTATTAGAGCAGGTTATACTGCAGGAATTGGAAGATGTGGGCGTGCTACGGCGTCATGACGTCATTTGGACGCTATATAGTTGGGATTGTCGCCATCTTGATTTGGTTTGAAAATTTGTGACTGGTGGAATGTTTGTGAGTATTTAAGTGTTAGTGTGTTTAGTTATGGTATGATAGTGTGAATGTTTTAACTTTTTGTGTCTTTACTTTCTAGTGAGCCTGTGATTTTGAGTGTCTTGATGGCCCTGACGCAGCGGATGTTAAAATTCCCGCGAAACGTGGCCGCGTCGGCAAAATAAGACACGAATGGCAGATAAAATAAGCTGAACTTTGAGATAAGTCCCTTTTTTTCAAATCCTGGCTACTACATATGCAAGACATTTCTCTAGTGTTTTAGTTGAAGCTAGAGGTTTAAATTGCTAAAAAAATGTTTAAAAAAATTTTTCAAATAAGCCGTACTTATTGGCCAATGATTGGAGCAGGGGCTGTTTGACTACGCGGATCCTTCCAGTCTGTGATTCACGACTGAGCGTAGGCTCCGTTTCTGAGGCCTGAGTTCTTGAACTATGCTGGGCTCTGTGTTTTGATATGTATGTTCCAGTATAAAGCAGTATTATTATATATATATTTTTCTGATTAGTTTATATGCTGCTGGGATAACTAGTTATAGAAACATGATGCCAGATAAAGGCCAAATGACTCATCTAATCTGCCCAACAAAGAAAAATGGGGAGACCCAATGATTCACAGTGAAAACAATCCACCGATGAAAACAAAAACAAAAAACTGTGGATACAGATGTTCTGGAGATAATTTATTAACTACTGACATATAAAACCATGAAAATTCAATTACAAAAGTAAAAATGATAAAATATACAGTGATAAAAATCCAACCGGACCCTACACGGTCCATGTTTCGGCTAACACGCCTTCCTCAGGGGTCCAATGGTTTGCAAACTCACATAAAAAATTGGACTGAAAACAGCCTATTGTCTTTAATCCTGTGAGCAAAGAACACCGCAGACAAGCTGAAGTAGCAAAAACACGCTATGTCACACAAACCCATTTAAAGGAGAAGGCATCGTAAGAAAGGAGGTAATTACATTTTAAGCTCAGAGGTGCATCTATTTTTTTTCCTAACATTCACTGTGCTGCTATATTTAAAATGTTTCAATCGTCTGCTAAAAATCATGTGCAGCAAACTGTGTGTACAAATGGATCAACCTTCCCTAATAGGCTCCTAAAAATAGTTCATGCACTAAGTCTTGGGTAAGTAGCATGTCCCTTTGCCCACGGCTGCAGCCCAACGGCATACCTGCTCCTGTCGTGCTAACTTCTGGTTTTGTTGGAGGGATAAAGGGAGGCCAGTGTGGTGGGTGCTTTGGTACTAGCTCAAACATCCGTCTCTGCTGCTTTAGAATTTCCTGAAGGGAACATAGAACAAATCTGAAAATGAAAAATTCAAATTCCTACAAGTACAGTAAGTACAGCACAAGTACAAGTACAGTAAGTATTTTTTTAAAAAAAAAAAAAACCCAAAAAACAACCTTTACAATTTTGTCTCCACAAGGCTTATTTCTGTCCACTTGGTATGTCTTACTCATGTGTCGGTCCAGAGGAAGGCTACTAAAATGGTGTGTGGTCTTCGTGATAAGGCATATGGGGACAGACTTAAAGATCTTAATCTGTATACTTTGGGGGAGAGGGGAGATATGATATAGACGATTAAATGCGCACGAGTCGAGTCTTTCATTTGAAAGGAAACTCTGCAATGAGACGGCATTGGATGAAGTTAAGAGGTGATAGGCTCTGGTGTAATCTAAGGAAATATTTTTTTACAAAAAGGGTGGTAGATGCATGGAACAGTCTCCCAGAAGAGGTGGTGGAGACAGAGACTGTGTCTGAATTCAAAAGGGCCTGGGATAGGCATGTGGGATCTCTCAGAGAAAGAGATACTGTTTACTGCGGAAGGGCAGACTAGATGGGCCATTTGGCCTTTATCTGCCGTCATGTTTCAATGTTTCTATGTCAAATTTCAGCTTGATTAGACAATATTTAGAGGTCACCCCAGCAAGCACTGTTTGCTTGTGTATTATGTATGCAGGTGATTGCGCATAATTAGTTTGTATAGTGTCCTCTAATTTGCAACCTGCACCCGAAAACTGGCTCCTTGGGAAGTCAGTCTCTCAGCTGTCAACTGCTAGACTGCCACGTGGACTGGATGTTCTTTGACTGGTCAATTTTAATCACTATGATGACGGAAAACATTTACCGTAAAGCTATAAGTTGGCGTGCGAGTCAACGATGGTGCTATGGGCTCCATACAATGACGTTGAACCGCTGTCTACTCTCAACCCATATCCAAATAAAACTGTTGCAGACAAGGCGCTCACAGCCATTTCCAGACATCTGTGGTTTCTGTCCAAGCACCTAACAGTACTTGCCTTTTTTTAAATGACAGAATCGCACCAGAAACAAAGCTAAGAATGGTGCAAAGCTTAGAGTGTCCACCATTGCCAGCCATTCCACGATGTCTCATGTGTATAGATGAAACGGAACCTGTGACCTTTGAAAGGCTTGCAACACACAGAACACAGTCATTTTTTATCTCTAGATTGAAGGAGGATCAACAAATGCAAAAATATTCCTGAAGAAACATCCCACAGAGTGGACCGACGATGCACTTTTCAAGGAACTTTGGCATGGGGCATCCAAACTGGCTGCTGTTAATGATTTAAAAAAAAAGATGAAGAACAAAAGCAATAATGACTGGGATAGCCATGCAGATGGTAACCCGAAATTACGATCATCTAAATTTCCCTTTCTGGTGGGAAAATCTGTGCTCCAGTTATAGATATGAAAAAATGAATGCCGATAGTTTGGGGCACAGTAATTTTTTTAAAATTGGTTTGAGGCCTATTGACATCTTATATTACTTTACTATAGCAGGTCTTTGATTATGAGTCAGTTTTTGGGGGGTTTCATACACATCCAGGAAGGATGGTGGGGGGGTATTTCTGTCCTAATTTTGACCTTTGAGTATTTACACTTGGGGTGAGTGGGAGGATATTATTAATTTGATTAGGGTAAGGTTATTGGGAAAGTTTATGTTTTTGTGTTAGATTGTGGGTGGGAGAAAATGATTGGTTATGTTTATTTGTAAGTTGAATGTGCTTGTATTGAATTATTATATGTTATATATTCATGTATTGCACTATTGAAGTATGGAAAATCAATAAAGAATTTAAAAAAAAAGAGAAGAACAAAAGCAATTTGTTCTTCGGGTAGTAATAACCGAAAGAAGTTTCCTTCTGCATCAAATGTGATTCTTAGGTCAAAGACCGTTGATTATTTGTCAAGTGCACAAGAGTTACAATATACTGTTAAGCTTAGCACTAATTTTTAAAAAACAGCGAGATGAGATGACCCCTGAACTTTGTTTAAGCAAAATTTTGTATGTTTTTCATTTTTATATAAAGGAATAAAATTAGCCTTGTGGACAAGCGAAATGTGTTAATCTTTTCAGACCACCCTATTCAGTTAGCACTGGAAAGTAAAATTGACATTATCTACTGCTAATCTGATTTGCTTATTTGAAACCAGAGTATATCAAAGCAAATAAACATAAAGAAAATATATTTTTACAAGTTTTACAGCTCTGGAACAGATCACTATCTGACGAAAAAAGTAGGAAAACAGATCAAGTTGATTACCTGTTGTACAAGACTACACCAATTATCAAAGTCTGCTTCTTCTTTGCAGAAGAATCCCTGAAAAAGTGAAGCATTTCCATTATTTGATTTTTGTTGTACTAAAGAAAAAAAAAAACAAAAACCCCAAACAGATGCTGCTGCGAGATGAAGCCGTCCAACCTAAAGCATGATTTAGGTGCCATCATAGGCATAGTTTGACCATTTCATTTGGTGGGATGGGCAAGGGGTGGACTATTCCCCTCCACCCCCACCACCAAAAAAAAGGTAAAATAACAGTAAAGGGTTGTTGTTGTTTTTTTAGTTTCGTTTGTTACTGAAATGAGCCCGCGCTGCAAGACATCTCTCTCATAGTGCCCCTATAAATAAATTGATAAAAATCCATGGATCTGAAGACACAGCAGTGTATCATGAAACACTGGATGGGAAAACAGAACATATGGATCACTACAGATCCCTGGGAAGTAAGTACAAGCCAGCACACCACCCCGTACAAAAAGGGGCTCTGTCAACCCCATCATACCACATTTCATATAACCACCTCCCCAAAAAGTATAAAAGAGACATGGCAACCCTCAGTACTACCATCCACCCCAACAGTACAAAAGGGACATGGCAACCCCACCACTCTACCTTCTGTCTCCTTCCCCTAAAAGCAAAAAATTTCCTGTTCCGATTCTCTTTTCCCCCTGAAGTCTTTGAACAACAGTTTCCCCCATTGTTTTGCTCCCCACGCTCTCCATTCTCTGCCTCTAATCTTTTCATCCTGCCCTGCTCTACACCTCTTTCCATGGGAGGAGTTCAAGGACAGGCACAGTGAAGGGGTAGGAGCCCAATCTGAGGTGAAAGGCATATCCCACATTCCCTTCTGTTTGCCCTTCCCCCCTGCGCTTTCTATATCCACTTCTTCCTTTCATACTCCCCTCTTTACTCTCACTCCTTAAAAACTCTGCTCCAGCTTTCTATCTCCCACGCCATCAACCCAAACTTCTTGTTCCTATTCATTCATTCAATTTTTCTATACCATTCTCCCAGGAGAGCTCAGAACGGTTTACATGAGATCATCTAGGTACTCAAGCATTTTTCCCTGTCTGTCCTGGTGGGCTCACAATCTTTCTAATGAACCTGGGGCAATGGGGGGATTAAGTGACTTGCCCAGGGTCACAAGGAGCAGCGTGGGTTTGAACCCACAACCCCAGGGTGTTGAGGCTGTAGCTTTAACCGCTGCGCCACACTCTTCCTACCTTGAACTATTCTCTGCATCCTACCAATTCACCCCACAATCTCTCTCTCTGCACCCAACTCTTCACTCCTTATCTCACTTTGTTCTCACCTTCCAGGGATGTGGAGAGCAGGATGAAACGCATGGGCACAGCACAGCAAATGTCGACTGGTTTGAACTTCATTAATTTGGATCCTACTCAAGGACATGAGAATCAGATATATGGCCTACTTATTTCCCTCCTCGTCCTCCGTATCTCCTTTCTCAATTCTTCCCACACCACCTTTTTTCTCATCTCCCCTTTCTTCAATTCTGCCCTTTCCCACTCATCTCTCCTTCCCACCATTGTCTCAGTTCTTCTCCTCAATTTCCAACTCCTAGAAATAGTCCCCTTACGCCATCTCCCCTTACGTTATCAGCCTCCTTGCATTTTTCTATTTTTAAGAAATATCTGACACTTATGATTCCTATTTATTGTATGTTCAGTCTTTTCTCACTTTGAATCGCCTTTGAGAAATACTTTGATCTAATTGTAATTTGTATTTTTCCAAGAAACAATTGATATTTGTATTGTAATTTGCTGTATGTCCAGCTTTTCTCTTATTGTAAACCACCTTGAACTGAAGGTTTGGCGGTATACAAGAATAAAAAAATTATTATTATTCTCCCATCCTCAGCATCTGTCAGCCCCCTTCTTCCATCCTTAGCATCTGTCAGCATTAGCCCCCAGCAACCTTCTCCCAGCCTCCACATTATATTCTTCTTCGAAATCATTCCCTAGCCCCAGCATCTACCACCACCTAGCCCCCCTTTCTCCCATCCTCAGCCCTGCTTCCCTAGTCCCGGCATCAATCCAAGCCCTAAAATCAGCCCCATTCTCTCATCCTCCACATTTGCCAGAATCAACCCTTTCTCCTATCCTCAGCATCTGTAGATCAGCCTCCTCCCTCCTAGCCCCAATATTAGCATTAGACCCTTCCCTACCCTATCATATGCCAATATAGGATCCTTATCATTCTTTCCCCTCCTCCTCAGTCCAGCAAATTTTCCTTTCCACCTCCAAGCTCACTACTTGTTCCTCAGACCCAACACCCTTCTACTTAGCGCTATCTCTCCTACTGTCATCCCACCTATCTGTCATATCCTCAATCTTTCACTTTCCACTGCAACTATTCCTGATGCCTTCAGACATGCCACAATGACACCACTCGCTTAAAAAACTTTCACTGGATCCTACCTGCCCTTCCAACTATCGCTCCCCATCTCCTTCCTCCGTTTCTTATCTAAGCTACTTGACTGCCATTGTCTTGACTTTCTTTCAGCGCAAGCTATTCTTGACCTGCTTCAATCAGGTTTCCACCCTCTTCTCTCGCTGGAAACCGCCCTTGCTAAAGTCTCCAATAACCTGCTCCTGGCCTCTATTCTATCCTCATCCTTCTTGAGCTCTCTGCTGCTTTTGATACTGTTGATCACTGCCTACTCGTCGATACGCCGTCCTCACTTGGGTTTCAGGACTCTCTTAGTTCTTGGTTTTCTTCTTATCTTTCCCATTGCACTTTTAGAGGATGCTCTGGTGGATCTTCCTCCACTATCCCCCCCCAGGGCTCTGTCTTGGCACCTCTTCTTTTTTCCATCTACACATTCTCTTGGTGCTCTGATCACATCCCATGGTTTTCAGTATCACCTCTCTGCAGATGGCTCACAGATTTATATCTCTACACCTGGAATTTCTACCGGAAACCAGGCCCAAATTTCAGCCTGTCTGTCCAACACTGCTACCTGGAAGTTTTGCCACCTAAATTGGGCGAGGCCAGGCCTGCCCAAACCCACTCGTGGCTACACCCCTGTCCTGGATAGGTCCTTCACTATTTGACCCAGGCAGAGTAAGAATATAATTGTAGCCATGCACTGGTATTTTTCTAGGTGGGGTATTTTTTTTTCTTCTTTTCTTTATGGGTTTTTCTTTTGTTCCATCTCTGTGCACTATGGGGGGTTTAGCCTCAAGTCTCTGCAGTGCAGACCCTTCATACCCCCACCCCAAGAGTTAGAGCCTGCTATGAGGATCTTTTACCTGTAATTAGGAGCAATGTAGCTGTTGGCATCATATTAAAAGGAATTTTTTTGTATTTACTTTCTGGGTGATTGTGTGTGAGTCTGTAGTTTTATGTACATTTGTTGTCCGAAACTACAAAAGAACCCACAGGATAAGAGCAGACACCCCTGCTGTTCTAAATCAATGCAATAAATATTTATTATTCATCAGTGCTGGGCTCTGAATGGCTACTGCCAATGTTTCATTTTCTAATGACAACTAAACCGGGAATTAATATATTCAATCCTCTGGGGCCCCTCTATCATGAAGATCCCAAAGTTTTGCTCGCTTTTAAGAACAAATGTACATTAGTAGTTCAAAAAGGATATTTTAATAAATTTAAGGATGTGTGGGGGCCATTAATAAGTTATTATAATGATTAATTTGCATTTTTCCCTACTTATTATATATATTGTTGGAGGGGGGGTTGGGTTTTGAAATCTAATAACAAATTATAGAACAAATGCTATATGTTATTATATTATGTAGGATGTATTTGCTTGAATACAATTTTGGAGGGTGGGTTGGGGTTAAATCTTCTTTTTGAGAATTTGTAGAATTTCAAGTGATGTTGTATATTGATTGTTGATTTTTCTATACACTTGATGTAAAATTTAAAATGAATAAAGATAGATATATATATATATAAAAAAAAAAAAAAGAACAAATGTAATTCCACCCTTCCTCATCCCAACAGGAGTAAGCACCAGTCCATTCCACAGCACTTACTAAAGCCACCGAAGGATCCAGGTTCATGATCTTCATTCGGTGAGGGGCTCGCTGGCAGTGGTAGCTCAGGTCATGAATGAAGCCAGTTTCCTCTGAATCTACAAAAGCCTGTGTAGTGTGAGGGTCCAAGTAAATCAATTCTTCTCCTATACAGATAAATGTAAAGAGGTATATACATACACCAGACAAAAATTTGCGACGACAGCATTTCCCAGCCAGTGATCAAATGACTTAAGTACAACCCGGGACCTAATGAAAATGTGTTTGTCAGGGGTACCATCCTAAAAGTGATCTCTGATATTCTCTTGGATGAAAGAGCACTTGGGCTCAGGAGTGTTTCTCACTGAATATAAGCAAGAAGGCTCAACACACGCACACAAGACTAACCTAAAGATCTTTAACAGGATGGGGTGATGTGACCCTAGAGGATGTATGAAGGATGTCATGTGACTGACTGAAGAGGAGCCCTCAAGATCATGTTTAGCTTAACCATTGCATTACTTTTGAGTATTCCAGCCATATGGCCTTGGGTCTCAGGTCACTTAAGATCAATGCAATGGGCTAGACAGAGTACACCCTCTTCTCCGAATAGTCCAGCAGTTAAAAGAAATACAAGACATCTCTTTGCTGACAACAGGTTCGAAAAACACAGAACAGAGGTTCTGGCAATTTTGAGGCATGATCCTGCAGGCCAAGGCCATCATTAAGACAAAGCAATAGTTTTGATATATAGAAGTTGTTTTCATCAACTTATTTGTTGTTTCTTACCTGAAAATCCTATGAAATAATAAGCATTATTTGGTTTTCCTCCTAATGCTCCTAAGGACTGTGGCATCTTAAAACATTCCTATACAGGCAAAGAGAAAGAGTCCTGTTTTTTGTTCCATACAGTACTTTTCAGATTCACAGATATGCAAAGGGATTAAATTCATACCTTGAATGCAGCAATGTAGATAGGGTTGATGTGGTTTATCCCAAGTCGGAGAGGTACGATCAGCAGCAGAGGCTTCCAGCCTGTGCAATATGCAGATGCTGTCCTGTTTTTGTTAAACGCGCTACCATGGGCAGCTCCACCTGCGTAAGGAGGATACTTGCACATTTTTTCTGAGAAAAGAACAAATATCATATTTGTCTATAGTAACACATTTGCACATATTTTGAAATGTTCTCTAATTCCTTGTCACAATATTTAAAAAAAAAACCTCTTGGAACCCTGGGGCAGGGTAATTTAACTTCAGGCCCATCAGCCCAGTATCATGTTTCCAATAATGGCCAATCCAGGTCAGAAATATAAGTCCTAGTCTTAGACAATTTTCCCTCTGTTAGTGGAAGAAGAGCCAAAAAAGATTTTGCTATGAGGATCAATGAACCTTTTTTGACCAATACCGATATAAATACTCAATCAGCAGAAAAGGAATACCCCAAAACACTGATTTAAAACCAAACTATTCCTCTCTCCTATTGGTGAGCAGTGCAAGAGAAATTAGGTCATATAGGGACTTTGTCCAGAACCTCCTTGAAAGGAGGTATCGCTATCTGAAGGGAAGAGAAAACTTTGGGATATAAAAGAGGCCAACTCATCTCAGTGAAAGGGTGGATCAAGGAAGATTCATCAACCCAAGAAAGAGAAAGCCGTCTTCACATGTGTAATAAAACTCTGGAATTCATTGCCAGAGAATGTGGTGAAATCAGTTAGCTTACCAGGGTTTAAAAAAAGGGTTTGGATAATTTCCTAAAAGAGGCTTGGGGAAATCCACTGCTTTATCCTAGGATTAAGAAGTATAAAATCTGTTTTACTACTTGAGATTACTTGAGATCTAGGTAGGTACTCAGGACCTGGGCTGGCCACTGTTGGAAGGATGCTGGCTTGATGGACCTTCAGTCTGTCCCAGTATAGTAATTCTTAAGTTCTCATGTAAGTCTTCCCCATGGAAAAAGGCCACCTTATGTCTGTGTTCTGGTCCTAAGGAACTTGCTGCTCTGTGAGAGGAGGCAAATTTTCTACAAAATAACTCAGTGCCACATCACCACACCATGAATAAGTGGTACGCTAAAGGAGTGGTAAAGGCCCCACCCCTCCCCAATATCCTCTCCAAATTCTCAGGCCCCGCCCCCATCTGACACAGAGGCATGTGACAGCAGACATCACCCTTAAGGGCCACGACATCCACCCCGAACCTCCATGTCAGAGGATATCTGAGGACCTACTGCCTAATTCCAGTAAAAGCCACTGGGGCATCTCTAGGGCTGCCAACATTCTATTCAAGCAATCTATTTAATTGGGATTTATAAAATGCCTTTATGTGAGGAGATTCACCTAAAGCAAAGCAGTTACACTAGCAGCTGATGCACAAACGCAGACTCAGGATGACAGGATGCTCCGCAGAAGTCTGTTGTCTCAGAAGTCTGTCCAGAGACATGCCTTGCCTCCGTGACATGCCACACAGGAAACAAGTGGCTGACATTCGCACCAGTGGGAGAACCTCAGAAGCCAATGGTTTCCCCACCATATCAGCTCCAACCCAATTTCACGAACTGGAGAAGTTCAACATGCTTCTTGCATCGGCCGCCCTCACAATCCTTTGCAGGATAGGAGATTTCAAAAACAGAAGAGGCTTGCTATGTTCAGGCTCCACACACGCTTCCTCTTCTCCTGTCAATGTTTGAATCCGCTCACTCATCTGCTGAGAGGGATTCCCCTATCAGCATTCCCCTACTCTCAGCCTATTGCTACTGCTGGATGACTTGATAACCTTTTCTCTTTTTTTTCAATTTTTAAACATTATTTGCTCTGGGAGTAGAAAAACAAAGCAAAGACCACAGACAATACAAAAAAAAATGGAAGGGTGGAGGAGGAAGTTAAACTATCCTGCCATAGAACAATATGGCCCTCTAGGACTAAAATCCACAGGACAGAGTCCTGGTTCAATTAGGAAAAAAGGTCCATGCTTAGCTTACACATCAAGGTGGGAGGGAGAGGGGTGGGAATGGGGTATTATTTTAAATAAGAATGGGTTATTGGAAGAAGAATTGCATTTTTATTATTGATTAAATACAGGGGTAAATATTACTTTCAATTGTATGTAAGTTCAAAGTGCTTTTCTTGATTTGTTATATGTTCAGCTTCATATGTAATGCACTGTTGCTACTTGAAAATCAATAAGGATTTATAAAAAAACAAAAAACAAAGTACCTTAAATTAGGAGCTGATCCAGGATTTAAAATACCCTCTTTTTCAGCCATTCATTCCAAGCAGCTGAAAATGATTTGGAAAAACCAGTACCGTTTCTAAAATGCCAAATTTTTTTGAAATGTTTGAAAGTACAGTAGAACCTTGGTTTACGAGTATAATTTGTTCCAGAAGCATGTTCGTAAACCAATTTACTCGTATATCAAAGCGAGTTTCCCCGTAGGATGTAAGGGAAAATCGCTTGATTCGTTCCACCTCCTCCCCCCCTTCCCGTGGCCACTGGCGCTGCTCCACACACACACACCCGTGATCCGGAATCCCCCCCACTCGCATCAACCCCCCAACTGCGATCTGGCATCCCCCATTCACCCACTCAAACACATTCTCTAACCCATATCTGGCACCAGCACCAACGCACACCTCTTCCTTGTGCTGGGCCTTGAGCATCTGCGCATGCTCAAGGCCTTCTAGTTCTCGCTCTCTCCGGTGCCAGATAGGGGTAAGAGAATGTGTTTGGGAGGGGGGGTGAGTGGGGGATGCCAGATCGCAGCAGGGGAAGGGGCGACGCGATGGGGGGGCCTCGTAAATCAAGTCAAGCTCAGTTTACGAGGCACAGGTTTTGAGAATGTTTTGCTCGTCTTGCAAAACACTCGCAAACCGCGGCACTCGTAAACCGAGGTTTGACTGTATTTTGATTGAGCTCTATCTCTCGTTTCAATAAGGGTAGTAGGGGTGCTGTTCTACTTCTTTGTAAAACAGAACTATAGTTTACAGCAGAAAATAGCAAAATCAGAATCCCATTCAAAGTAAAACAGAACGCATAGTCTTACTGATATCTTCAATCACCACGGTATTGTCCATCGATACATACACCGCCAAAGAATTCCATTCATCAAACAGCGCCAGTTTTCTGTGAAATATTTGAAAGCTGGGATTAAGATTAAACGTTACCAGACCGTGTGGCATTGGCTGACCAACTCTCAAATATAGGAGCCTTTCAAATTCTATAAAACATGAATATTTCCTTAAGAAATTAATTGGAAATGAAAGGAGGATAGATGAATAATTTTGTTTGATCAAATTTCCTTTTTCAGCGCTGCTGCTTTAACATTTACATGGCAAGAAGGTAATGAACTAGGTTTGTAAAACATGCATTCAATATATCAGATCTGGGCATGAAATCATAGCACTTCATAAAGTAACTGCAATACGCTATCTAAGGAAAAGACATCATGTAGCAGCATGCAGTTATAGTTTAAACTTGCTACAGCACTTGGCTTTCTGGAAGAACACAGCAGTGGACAGTATTAATAATAATAATAACAGTTTATATACCGCAGGACCGTGAAGTTCTATGCAGTTTACAATGATTAAAAGATGGTACAACTTGAGTGGAATAAACAGAGTTAAGAGCTAGTGATAAACAGTTATTTTGGAGTAAGAATTGTACAGGTCAGCTGCCTAAATAATTAAAAGAGTAGAACAATTTTAAAAAACCCTACATAAAGTAATCATATATCATAAGCCCAGAAAAAAACTACAGCTAGACTCTAGTAACCATAAGAGTAGAGAATGACATGGGGACAAATTTTTCCCCATTCCCACAGAAACTCATTTTTCATCCCACAAGTTCTGTTCCTGTCCCTGCCCCATTCCTCCTCATCTGCACAAGCCTCAAACACTTTAAAATCATAAGTGTTCGAGACTTGTGCGGTTAAGGCAGAGCTTATAGGAATGGGGCAGGGACAGCAACAAACTGCCGCGTTGGGCAGGACAAATCAGGGCAGTAGCAGGCCGCGAAGCAGCGTGTTTAGAGTGCTGCGGCCCCTGCTGGAGTAAGGACGTTTGTTGGGACCGCAGGGTGGGAAGAGAAGAGGAGCGGCGGCAAGGGACTAAGGGAGCCGAAGGGAGGGTCGGATGGGAGGCTGAACGAGGGTTCGGGTGTGTCGGGGAGAGGAGTGAAGACACCGACGACGACCGTCCAGAGAGATTCACGCGCATGCGCACTCCTACCTGAGGTGCTCTACATCTCACGCAAAACGGATGCACGCAGGTGGGAGTGCGCATGCGCGGCTTAGCGTTTTATTATATTAGATTCCCAGCATTCTACTAAATACTTAACACAACTAATTACATTGATTAAGGGGGCATGGGCATCCTGGATGCTAATTTAGCACAGGCTTTCCTACCCTCCCCCCCCCCCCCCCCCCCACACACCTGTGATGCTGCAGCCTAGAACCAGGAACAGAACTACAACTGTGAACTAGTCTGGAATACAATTCTAGGACATTAATAGGAAATACCAGAGACACGTTACTTACTTTAGAACTTGGGCAACCGTATTTGGTCCAAACCACTCTCCTATTTTCTTCCCTTCTCCTATGCCCATCTGTGCTATTATGTTAAAAAGAAAGAGAACATAAAAATCTTTCAGGCTGTCATTTCCAGATACTGATGCTACTTGCCATCGGCCTGGTCTGTTTAGCACTTCTCCAGGCATGTCGTGTCTCGCATTTCAAGGATCAGTTCCCTGTTTCCCTTCCACTCATGTTACCTATCACATGCTTATTATTCAGTCTTTCTATTCAAAGACTTCTGGCCCTCGCACACCATAGGACTTCAAACTTCCTCTCCTAACAAAGGAAGGGAGACTTGCATAAGAATTTAGCCTTCATATGGCCTTATTAGCCTGAAAGCACAATCCTCAAATCCCCTGAAAAAGCACGTAGCAAGTGCAGCGGGCCCAAATTCCAGAAGTAAAGGACCAGGATCCCACAAACAAGGGTGTCCTGCGTATACAGGAAATGAGATATTACACTACTAAGGAAATGGGGACAACTTTTGTCATGATTTGAATTAGAGAATGACACGGGGAAAAATTCTGTCCCCGTCACTGCCCCGGACCACCATCCTCTTCACCGCCCCGTCCCCGCCGTCCCCTTCACCGCCCCGTCACCGTCCCTGCTGTCCCTTTCACCGCCCCGTCCCCGTCTTCAGCATCTTCTCCTCTCCATCCTCCCACCCCCAGCACCCTTCACGCAGTCCAGCAGCTCCCTCCTGCCGGCCAGCCATGGATTTCCCTCCCTCCCTCCATTACCTTAACATAGAAACATAGAAGATGACGGCAGAAAAGGGCTACAGCCCATCAAGTCTGCCCACTCTGCTTACCCACCCCCTGTCTATGCCCTAATGACCCAATTTCCTTATCATGACACTCGTAGGGATCCCACATGGGTATCCCATTTATTCTTAAAGTCTGGCACGCTGTCTGCCTCGATCACCTGCACTGGAAGCTTGTTCCAATGATCAACCACTCTCTCTGTGAAGAAATACTTTCTGGTGTCACCATGAAATTTTCCGCCCCTGAGTTTGAGCGGGTGCCCTCTTGTGGCCGAGGGTCCCTTGAGAAAGAAAATATCATCTTCCACTTATACACGTCCCGTGAGGTACTTAAATTTTTCGATCATGTCTCCCCTCTCCCTACGTTCCTCGAGAGTGTAGAGATGCAATTTGTTCAGTCTCTCTTCGTACGAGAGACCCTTGAGCCCCGAGATCATTCTGGTGGCCGTCCGCTGAACCGATTCAATTCTGAGCACATCTTTACTGTAATGTGGCCTCCAGAATTGCACACAGTACTCCAGATGAGGTCTCACCATGGCCCTGTACAACGGCATTATGACTTCAGGCTTTCGGCTGATATTGATATTGATATCTGCCTTGCCTTAGATGAAGCCTCTTCTCTTGTTGAAACTGGCGATTTCTACAAGGCTATGTGCTGTATTACAGCTGGAGCCTTGAAGTCGCGTCGGGTTGCCTGCTAGAAAAGACTCCTCCGATGCAACCAGAAACAGGAAGTTGCGTCGGAGGAGACTTTCCCAGCAGGCAACGCGACGCAACTTCAAAGCTCCGGCTGTAATACAGCACATAGCCTTATAGAAATTGCCAGTTTCAAGAAGAAAAGAGAAGGTAAGGGAGGGAGGGAGATGCATGGCCGGCCAGCCGGTGGGAGAGAGGTGGCTGCTGGATCGAACTCTCTTCACCGCGTGTTCATGCTCGTTCACCGTGCGTAGTAACCATTCACCGCTCCACGGGGCGGTGAATGGCCTTGTCCCCGATCTCGGCGGTGACCTTTTTTTTTGGTCACCGTTTTGGCAGGTTACCCGCGGCTAGCCGCGGGTAACAACCACCGTGTCATTTTCTAATTTGAATAGCATCCCACAGCACAAAACCTAAGCAGGAAGTGCACTGCAGTAGCTGAAAGCTTACCAACCAGGATCACATTACTGAAGCTTTGTTCAAACAGGCCACTTTGGGACTGATCAGTGAATTACGTCTCAGCAATATGCCAGCATATCAGGCATTTAAAAGGGTTGGAGCTGGGCTCTGGGTGAGTCACTGCCTTTTAAACCTCTGCTGCGCTTCTGCCATGGGGGTTTCTATGCATTGGCAGATCTTCCAAGAAGCCACAGGACCAAATGGCATGTAATGTTGCCCAAATTTGCACACTTAGGGCTCCTTTTACTAAGCTGTGCTAGCGGTTTTAGCATGCGCTTAGCGCACACTAGACGCTAATGCCAGCATTGAGCTAGCGTAGTTTTTGGCGCATAGTGCGGGGTTAGCGCGCACGGCATAAAATGCTAGCGCACCTTAGAGGTGATTTAAATGTCATGCAAATACATAAAGTGAATAAAGGTAGATTAAATTTTACAGTTTATCACCAACTCTTTTAGGGAAGATAATGACTCAGTGGATTATTTTAAATATTTAGAAATGGCTGTAGACTCTCGGTTAACATTTGACAATCAAATTGTATCTTTAATGAAGAGAAGTTTTTACCCTCTTAGGCTGCTGTGATCAGTGAAACATTTTTTTCATTGATTTCTAAGCTAGATTATGGCAAAATAAACTATGCAGATATTACAAAATTGAATCTGAAGTGACTACAGACCTTACAAAACATAGCAATTAAGCTGCTGGACAATGCCAGCAAATACGATCACATTACTCTGTTATAAAAGCACTATCATTGGCTACTGGGATCCTTTAGGATTACCTTTAAAATCTTGAAATTAATAAATAACACATATTGTAGGCAGCATTCATTAATACATGCCTTCCAGAATGCTGAGGTCGTCAGAGGGCTACAGAATTGTCCTACCATATAGAATCAGGTAGATGGACAAGGAGGGCTTTCTTTTGGTTAGAACTATTCCTCTGGAATAACCTACGTAAGAAAAGTTAAAGTGCTTCTGAAAACTCTTTTGTGTATCCAGGCACCTGCAGGGTATTGCATATGATGTAATATATATGGATAAATGAGGAGTATGTATTATCCTGAGTGACTGCATTAGTCTATCCTGTTAAGAATGGAGTTCCTATTTATTTTATCTTATTTTGATTTATTATTGTGTAATTATTTTACTTTGTTTTATAATAAAATATGTATAACATATTGACTGTAAACCACTTTTAAGTAAAACAATATATCAAATATAATAAAACATACAACACATTTTGAGGAAGCAAAAATCTTACCTATAGCTCCCCAAGATATAGTGGAAAGATTTGTATAAGCATATTTGCAAACCTGCTACCATGTATTTTAATGCTGCATTCACAGCTGAGCTGCTTTGCACAATTTCCTTCACAGTAGCTCACTTGCATGGAGTTTGGTATTTAAATATACAAACGCTAATGTACATATGGAAAAGCACCATTGTGTAGGAAAGATGAGGTGCAAAGCAGAAATCTGTGCCATAACCACGGGTGGACCTGGGACCACCCAAACTTTGCATTCCCTTAGTGTGGCTGGAGGGAATCCCCAACCCCACCAGCTGAACACTTCCTCCTGGTTGAACACTTGCAACCTGCAAGCAGTATGTCCAAGATGCCACCATCGCTACTGCTTCTCCCCTACCCATCTGCATGCATGCGAGTGGAGACAGCAGTGCTGGTAGCTCAGGGTCACTGCCGCCAGCTGCCCAGAATACAAGTGCTGTGGCTGTGAATTAGTCTTCGGCTGGCGAGACTTGGGTGCATCAGGGCAGGGTTGAAGTTTTGGGGCCCACTCTAAATCAGCTGTCTGCCTACACTACTGGAAAATGGCACATGTGTGTACACACACACACAGGCAATGCTTTTTTTCGTGTATTCATCTTTGTGAGTTTGAGCAATGCTTAGCGCACTGTCCTCTTAGTCTGCGATCAAGCCCACAATAAATCAAAGTGCTAGTTTCAAAATACACATTCACTTGCGTGGTCTTACCCATTTGGTGAATGGAATAGCAACAATCTTTTCTGTCCAAGAAACACTGTAAAATCCTCTGATATTCCTCCGCTTGCTCTTTCTGTTTCTCCCAACGCCAATCTTGTAGAAGAAAAAATAGATTTATTCTACAATTCTGATTGCTGTGCAAGTGAGCTAGCAAAGAGATTATATATAGCCCATTTAAATGATTTATTGTCAGTTCTCCGATATACGGCAGCTTTTGGTTCCACAAAGTCCTTTCCTTAATCAGGGAAAATTCATCCGAACAGCAGAAAGTTCCAGCTCCAGATGGACCCTGGACTGCAGCACTTGTAGCATATTAAGTGCCAACTGAGCAGGGGTACACTTTTAAAACCCTGCTTTCAAAGCAGAACAGAACTCAGAAATGGAGAGAAGTTTAAGGACAACCTCTCAGCTAGGAAAGAAAGGAGGCCAAAAAGGAAACTGCTGGAAGGAAATTAGCAGAAAGACTCCCATGCAGCACACATGTGTTGTACTGTCCACCCTTTGGCCTAACACCATTTTGACTGGCCCTTACTAGTCATTACCATATGAACGGTATGGGGTAATGTGGTGGGTGACCACAAATGACTCCATGTGGAGTTTTTCAGCTCCCTCAACATTCAAGGTCTTCCCCTTCTCTGCTTCTAAGTAGGATCTTTAAATATCAGTCCCATTCCTTAGGCAATTACCATATGGCTGCTGCAAACCAGGCTTCTAGTCAGACACAATGTCTATGCATGATAAATTTGTATATACTGGTTCATGAAACTATCACAGGTACAGTATACACACTACAGATGGACCCAAGCATCTAAGAAAACAAACAAATATCTAAGCATTCCTTACAAAATGATGTTACTCACCTCTTCCTAAATGTCTGCAGATCAAAGCCTGAGCCAGCATCATCTGACCACATCGTAACATGCAGCCCCAGCCAGTGTCTGAGGAAGGACCTGTTCCTCCTGTCAACAAGAATGACTGCCATGAAAAAATTACATTTCTTTTCAAGGACTGTGTACAAAAATGAACCCAAGACTCTGCTCAGGACTCATCTCACCCTCCTGCTTATCCTTCAATAGGGACACCTGCTCCCACAGCAGATCTTGGAATTTACTTCTGGGGTCACATCCTGGATTAAGAAAAGAAACAAACCTCTCTCCCACTATGGAAGATGATGTGTCTACTATTATAAATTAAAACCACTATTGATGCTTTCCAAGCCAGTGGGCAACTGTTAAACTAATACCACTCACTGGCTGGCAAAATTCAAAAGCCACCTCACTGTCAGCAAGACAATCATTGATAGAATTTGTGTGCTCATCTCTTGTACATGCTATGCACTTTCCTATGGTATCAGGATCTCTTCCTAGCATTCACAGTCTCCTTTTTCCTCTCCATGTAAATGCCTTCCACAGGCCATCTGCCCAGGCAGCATTTAGGGTGCTAAAGGCTGGAAGAATATGCCTTTATCTCTTCTCCTTGTGGTTCATAGGGATCACCACTGTCATGGAAAAGTGCCTTGCTTCTCAGGAATCAATGTCACCTGATCCCAGTTGGTCCCAATGAACCTCTGATGACTAACCCACAGAAGACCCAACTTGTAGCAAAGAATACCAAAAATATATACATCATATGTAGTTTTGATTTTGCTGTCAAGACAATGGTTAAAGAAACTGGAGCATGCAATGTAATTCTATAAAAATCATTTATACATTCTGACCACTTTTCCCAAGCTTGTTTATGACATAATTAAATCCAAATACATGCTTTTAGAGGAACTGCTTGTTTTTTAAATTAATCTTTATTAATTTTCAAATGTTAACAGTGCCATACAATGAATTTAAACAAACACTACACAGAACGCACTTTAAATACACAAATAATTCAAAAAACAATCATTTTCTCCCCCTCCCCATAATTAATAGAAGTACATATTTAATTTCAATAATAAAGATAATTGTATAGCAAACAATAATACATTCCCCTCCCCCACCCACCCAGCCTGGATGTGTAAGGAAGTCAAATAAAAGGAAAGGTACACAACAGTTCTTCTGACTCAATAAATGCAGTCAATGGGCTCCACATCATTTGGAATGCATTACTGTAGAGAGAGGAACTGCTTTGATTTACATGGTACAAATGATTCACAGAATAATGATTTAGAGCAGTGGTTCCCAACCCTGTCCTGAAGGACTACCAGCCAGTCAGGTTTTCAGGATAGCCCTAATGAATATGCATGGAACAGATTTGCATGCCCGTCACCTTCATTATATGCAAATCTTTCTCTTGCATACTCATTAGGGCTATCCCGAAAACATGACTGGTTGGTGGTCTTCCAGGACAGGGTTGGGAACCACTGATTTAGAGGGCAGCATTTTCCAAAGGTAGTAAAGGGCACTCACCAATGGGAGAGAACTTTTTTCTGTAAGTAAACCACAATCGAGAACTTGTGTCCAGCAACAATTCAGACTTTTCTGCAATTGAAAAGACATTGTTCTGGTACTAGTTTCACAAGAAATACGTAATTCCTTCTTCTAGAAAGAGAAACTTCATAGGTTGCAGTGCTGCGACATACCCATTTGTTTTAAAATGCAAAACCTTAATTTGCTATGAACTGCAGTAACGCTTGGATAGTCAAGAACAAAGGGCAGCCCATATCTTACTGCTTTATTACATGGTAGCACTGAAAACAGTGGTGTAGAAACTAGTCCTTGAGTGCCCCCTATCTTGTCATAAGAGGGATACATTGGACTGAATGGGGCTAACTCAGGGGTCTCAAAGTCCCTCCTTGAGGGCCGCAATCCAGTCGGGTTTTCAGGATTTCCCCAATGAATATGCATTGAAAGTAGTGCATGCACATAGATCTCATGCATATTCATTGGGAAAATCCTGAAAACCCGACTGGATTGCGGCCCTCAAGGAGGTACTTTGAGACCCCTGGGCTAACTTGTTCAGATCATCTAATGCTGGTATCCCTACTGCAAGAATCCATTTAAAAGAGGAATTTATTTAATTTTTAAATATTATGTTTTATAAATAAAATATTAAACCTATATAACTTTTCTCAATGAAAATATATTTGCATGCACTGCCTTCAGTATAAAGTTATAAGATTTTAATATCTTACTTATGAATCGCAATATTTAAACATTTCATTATTCCTTTCTTTTGCTCTCTCCTTTTATTTGGATTCCTGCTTTACTTTGGTGTGATCTCTGTGGGAATGCACTTCATCTTTTGGCGTCTTGTATACTGAAGGCAGTGCATGCAAATATATTTCATGAATCACTAGGCACTTTGGTAATAAATGTGAAAGAAGGATAGTCGTATACACTCTCAGACACAATAGGACATAATCCCACTGCTAACAGTACTTCTTTCAAAAATGCTTTTATAATTGCGTCTTTGGGTCCTCAGAGGGCCACCACACACTCAAATCATTTCATTGTGTGGGGCTTTATGCTCCCATTCGTCATTGGGCCCATACTTCTTATTTAAACTTTTTAAGGTAATGTTGAATATAAATACTAAAGTACTTAGCTTTAGGTTAAACGTTATTCGGGGGGGTAGAAATATCCGCCAACATGTTTCGCCCTTACAACTCAGGGCTTTATCAAGACTCCCTCACCCGTTCGTTGTGTTTAGCTAGCGACGTGATGGTGGCAGTAAAATGATTACTAAACACAACGAACGGGTGAGGGAGTCTTGATAAAGCCCTGAGTTGTAAGGGCGAAACATGTTGGCGGATATTTCTACCCCCCCGAATAACGTTTAACCTAAAGCTAAGTACTTTAGTATTTATATTCAACATTACCTTAAAAAGTTTAAATAAGAAGTATGGGCCCAATGACGAATGGGAGCATAAAGCCCCACACAATGAAATGATTTGAGTGTGTGGTGGCCCTCTGAGGACCCAAAGACGCAATTATAAAAGCATTTTTGAAAGAAGTACTGTTAGCAGTGGGATTATGTCCTATTGTGTCTGAGAGTGCAAATATATTTCATGCATATTCATTGGGGGATGTTCTGAAAACTTAATTACCTGTTTGAGCATCAAATGACTAATCTTAAGAGGTCACTGACATTTTCTTATACAATTCAAGACAAAAGCAAGTCTATAGATAGGATCAGAGCATCATAATCTCCCTTTTTCTGAATTTTATTTTGGCACATTTCTCCTAGAAAATGATTACTATATATACTTGAATATAAACCTAAATTTTGGGGCCCAAAAATGTGGATCTCGGTTTATATTTGAGTCTTCCCTCTCTCAGACCCACCACAGCCCTCTCCCCGGGCCTACTTTAAGCTCTGCTGGTTGAGTGGTGAGCCAAGGCAAGAGCGTTGTTCCTGCCCTGTGCAGTTTCACTACTCAAAATGGCTAACATGAGTTCTCACGGTGGTTGCTATGTTTATTTATCACCTTTTCATGAAGTGATTCACCCAAAGCAGTTACAATACGTTGAATAGCAATCAGGTACTCTTAAGTATTTCTCTATCTATCCCTGCAGGCTCACAATCTGTGGTACCAGGGGCAATGGAGGAATTAAGCAATTTGCCCAGAGAGGCTGGGATTGAACTCACAACCTCAGGGTGCTGAGGAAGCGGGTCTAACCACTAGGCCACTCCCACAGTAATCTTGCATGACTTCCCATGGCTTTCAGTATCACCTCTATGGTGATAACTCACAGATCTATCTCTTTACACTTGAAATCTCGACAGACATTCAGTCCCATGTTTCAACCTGCTGGTCTGACATTGCTACCTGGATGTCTCGCCGCCATCTAAAGTTAAATATGGCCAAAACTGAGCTCATTATCTTTCCACCTAAACCCGTCTCTCCTCTTCCCCTGTTTTATCTCTGTGAACAAACACCCTCACCCTCCCTGTCTCATCAGCTCATAACACGGGGGCAATCTTTGACTCATCCCTGTGCTTCTCTTCATAATAATAATAATAATGACTTATTTTTGTATACCGCAATACCACAAACAGTTCAGAGCGGTTTACAATGTAAGAGACTGTACATTTACAGTGAAGATACAATGTAATCGAATGTACTATGCAGTTGAGAGCAATTTACAATGCAGGGGACTGTACATATTCAGCATAGGTGTTAATACACCGGAAAACAAAGCAGATTTACAATGCAGGAGACTGTACATATACAGCAGAGATATTTATACAGTGAAGATACGGTGCGAGAGACTTAAAGAGTAAGATACAGTGCAAGAGACTGGATAATGCGGTTGTAGCGGTTTACTATGCAAAGATAGTTACCTATCCAACAGACTGCCAAAACCTCTCTACAATATTGCTAAAATCAGACCCTTCCTTTCTGGAAGCACTGCCAAGACTCGCCTAGACTACTGTAACCTATTTCTCACTGGCTTTACCATCTCTCTCCCTTTCAATCTATTCGGAACTCTGCAGCACGCCTCATGTTCCACCAGTGGCACTATGCCCATAAGGCTCCCTGTTTCTGTATACAGTTCAAACTCCTCTTACTCTTACTGACCTACAGGCGTATTTGCTCAGCAGCTCCTCAGCAGCATCTCTCTTCTCTTCCCTCACTACCGTCCCCCCTCCCCACCCACTCATCAGATAAGTCTCTTATCTGTACCCTTCTCCTCTATGGTCAAATCCAGACTCTGTCCCTTCTACTTTGCTGCACCGTATGCCTGGAACAAACTGCATGCCTCAGTACTTCAAGCTCCGTCTCTGGAATATTCAAATCTAGACTCAGAGAAAAGCCTTACTGGGTCAGACCAATGGTCCATCAAGCCCAGTAGCCCGTTCTCAGTTCCAAACTCCAACCCACCTTCTATCACCAATATCTGTCTTATTTCCTCTGTAATTCCCCCACTGAGCACAGTGGATTGATGCACCTTCTTGTCCAGTTTGTCCGTCTTGACTAGATTGTAAGCTCTTTTTAGCAGGGACTCTCTCTTCTATGTTTTGATGTACAGGACTGCATATGTCTAGTAGCACTATAGAAATGATCACTAGTACTAAGTAAGTTTGGCTTATATTCGAGTCAACCTTTTTTCCGGGGAATAGAGTTACCTCGGTTTATATTTGGATGAGTTTATATTTGAGTATTTATGGTATATGTATTCTATTTATTGCACTAAACTGCCTCTCTTTTTATTTAAAAAAAAAAAAAAAAAACTCAGACAATTTTAAAAAGCATTTAAGCCTGTTAGCATCAGCTACAAAGTTCATAATTGCATAAATGCATTCAGCAGTACAGGGTTTTTGGATGACAGGAAGGCCCCGATTCTATAAAGTCCACCTAAAGTTAGCTGCCAATATCGGCACCTACCATACTTTAATTGAACAGACTTAATGAGTGCTGATATTAACACCCAACATCTCACAATCAGCCATAATTGGGACACAAAAAACGTGAGTCTATAAAACTTAGACGCCTAGCCCAAAGCACCTACACTAAAAGTGACATTGTTAGGGGCAGATTATGGGCTTATTTTTGAGTTAGGTGCCTCTTTGTGAATTAGGTCCCGTTAGACTTCGATATCGAACCTAACTTTAGGCAAAGAAAGCCCTGGCATAACTGAGCGCCTGGGCGCCTACGTTTAATAGAATCAGTGCCGATATTGGCACGTAACTTCAGGCGGACTTCATAGAATCAGGGCTGAGGAGTCTGTAACAATCACAGGACATCCTGGATATTGTACTTTAGAATGCACTGCAACAGTTTCTTACAGTTCCATGTTATCAACATTTTATATACCTATTGGGATTCCTTCATTCAAAATTAAAATACTGAAATTGAATTACAATATGCATAGGAAAGTTTCACATCCCAAATCAAGAAAATATTCTGCAGACAATGCATAATGTTACATATATACCTGCTTTAACGTAATACTGTAGTCCCAGGATCCACACAGGTTCATCTGTTTCAGGAAATTCTTCAAGATAATCTGAAAAGCCCGTGATCTGGTTCTCGTACTTGCATAAAACTGAATGTAAACCTAAAATGTTCAAATAGAATTTCAGAATGCTGACTTACTTGGTACTATGCTATTCTATTGTTATAGCTCATCCTTTGACTTTTTAGGGTAGCCTAGTGATTCAGCACTACTAAGTCAAACAACTGGGACCTTGCACTCAACCAGGTTACTACTTGTGTCCCTCACAACTGACTGTACCACCACAGAAAGGTGGTATATCAAATCCCTTCTACTTTCCATCACAAGCATACATGTATGATCAGTGCCTAATTTTTATGTGGCTTTGAAAAAAAATGAAAGCATTTTTTTTCTTCATCCCTGTCTGATTATATTTATTTGGATTTATCCGGACTTCATCTTTGCTGTTTATGCTTTATTTTCTGATTTTTTTGGGTGGTTTTTATATTCTGTAAACCATATTGATCGTTTATTAGGAAAATAGCACAAAAAATGAATATAAATCCTTTTTCAAAGCTGCACTACCGATTAGCAGCACGCTGAACGCAGAGAAACCCATTCTATTTCCATGGGCTTCTTCACACTGCACCGCTAATCGGTAGCGCAGCTTTGTAAAAGCAGCCCAGAATGCATTAAAAAATAAAATACAAAGGAGCCTAAAAATTGGGGCGGCATTAAGCACAGTTCTATAAAAGATAGAATCACGCTTGGTGTCAGCATGTGTCCTAATATGTAGGCGCATCCTATTTATGCCACGGTTTTCTTGGCCTAAATGCCTGTGTCTAAGTTGTGCGCATAAATTCTATAATCAAGCACATAATTAAAAAATAAAACCCACGATCTGCCACTGACCATGTCCACAAGCACTTTGGACAAGACACTCAACTTTTATGGAATTGCATGTACCAAGCTGCATGCAAATATTCAATTAGCTTCAATTATGAATTACGTGCCAATTATACGCACTAAGGCACACTGATATAGGCACCTAACTTTAGCCAGAATTTATAGAATTTCCTGAAATTGTGTAATATTTTTCCCAAAGTGAAAAAGTGTGGAAAATTCTGTAGCACTTTGACTCACAGAGCGCAGCGCTTTTACATAAGAACATAAGCAATGCCTCCGCTGGGTCAGACCTGAGGTCCATCGTGCCCAGCAGTCCGCTCACGCGGCGGCCCAACAGGTCCAGGACCTGTGCAGTAATCCTCTATCTATACCCCTCTATCCCCTTTTCCAGCAGGAAATTGTTCAATCCTTTCTTGAACCCCAGTACCGTACTCTGCCCTATTACGCTCTCTGGAAGCGCATTGGCTAAGGCTCTTAATATTTGCATCTCCTCTTCCTATAGGCTAAGGCTCTTTGCACCTGCATTGTGATGTCATAGAGCTTTATGGTTATAGAAACCTAGAAACATGATGGCAGATAAAGGCCAAATGGTCCATCCACAGCATCCACTATCTCCTCCTCTCCCAGAAGAACATAAGCAATGCCTCCGCTGGGTCAGACCTGAGGTCCATCGTGCCCAGCAGTCCGCTCACGCGGCGGCCCAACAGGTCCAGGACCTGTGCAGTAATCCTCTATCTAAACCCCTCTATCCCCTTTTCCAGCAGGAAATTGTCCAATCCTTTCTTGAACCCCAGTACCATACTCTGCCCTATTATGCCCTCTAGAAGCGCATTCCAGGTGTCCACCACACGTTGGGTAAAGAACTTCCTAGCATTCATTTTGAATCTGTCCCCTTTCAACTTTTCTGAATGCCCTCTTGTTCTTTTATTATTCGAAAGGAGACTTCTTTGCCTATTTATTGTTGATTCTGTTTGTCCTATCCATTCTGGTTTTCTGATACTTTGGGCTCCTTTTACAAAGCCGCATTAGCGGTTTTAGTGCGCGCTATGCGGCTAGAACTAACGCCAGCTCAATGCTGGCGTTAGCGTCTAGCACGGCCGGCAGTTTAGCGCATGCTATTATGCGCGTTAAACCGCTAACGCGTCTTCGTAAAAGGAGCCCTTTGTGTACCAATACTAGGGACCCCTGAGAAAGGAGTGTTTCTTCGAAACACGGACCATGTTGGGTCTGGTCCACAGCAATATTGGGACCAGTCGGGTTGGATATATAAACATTTTTTATGCAGTTTATGTACTTTGTTTTTAGATTTTTATTTTTTGTCAATTAAATAAATTCCAGCACCCTGTACATTTCTTGCAGTATTGTTTTTGTTTTGTTAAATTCTGTAGCACAGCAGGCTTAAAGGAAAAGCAGACTAGTATGACAGAGAAACAACACCCCCCAAAAAAGATTTGGCATTCTAAACTTTTGACCAAGACAACCAGTTGTTACACAGCTTGTCTAGCTATTAACTTTTTGAAAAGCATGCAATTTAAATGTAGAGCAAATCAATAAAATGATTTTTTTTTTTTTTACTGTTTTGACCAAAGAATGATGGTTGTCGTCATAGATACCAATGTTTCAAAATGATCAGGTAGTGTTAAACACAATACAAATTATTTGTCCCTGTACCCAAACGTGAAGCTTGTTAAATATTGGGGAATGCTCAGCAGCCACAGAGCTGGCTCTTATGACTGTTGCCTGTCCAGATGGATAGAAAGAAATAAGCTCAACCTACTGAAATGGTGAAAAAAAAAATTAATCACCTGGCTGCATTCAGTTAAGGCACCCTATATCTTTTAGATAGATGCAATCATCTCCAGATAAGTTAAAGCAACTTTTTGATTGAGGGTTGCAACTTTTTATATTGATTGTTTCTACTCAGGAATCACAGCGACACTTATATTGAATGTTTCAAAAGTTTCTCATTGCACTGAGCACTTTTTATCATATAAAAAGAAAAAAATGATGGTGATTATTAGTTATTTAGAATTTTATTATGTATGATGTTATTATTATATTGTATGCTGAGTACCTATTGTGTAAACCGCTATGAACTGCTGGTTAGGCGGTATATAAAAATAAAATTACAGTAATTAGTAACATTACCATGGAAGATGGCCGCGGTTGTGGTTTACTGAGCAACTGCCCGCAAACCTTACCTTAGGAAAACTTTTTTTCTAGCGATTTTTCACCGCAGATTTTTGACCATGCTAAAGAGGAGAGGAAAGGGAGTCTTTTCGGCCTCGCGGCTTCCCGGAATAGCCTCCTCTGGTAATATTGAGGAGTTGCTGAGATGGATGCAGGGCGCCATAGGAACGTCGGTGTCGCCCCCGGCTGAGACACTTCCTGGAAACGGACTGGAGGCATCTCTTCGGGCTCATGCGATCTCGTTGAGCCCCGACATAAGAATCCCTCCTCCCAACCCTCGAGCCACCAGTTCCCCGGGAGTGGAGAGGCAGCCGGAAGTCGGCATGAGCTCCCACCCAGAGGCTGCAGGGAACGGCGAGACAAATACCGATTCAGGCTCGCACGGATTGCAGCAGAGCCTGAGTGCACATGAGGACATTACATCGCTGGGGCCAACCCTGACACAGGAGGAACGGAGAGGAGAGGATCCTTTGGCTGGTGAGCCTAATTTCTTACTATCAAACTTGCAGACTTTTAATATTGTAAAGCCCCAAGAAGTTACATTGGAGGCTTTGTGGGATTTGACTGCCAATTTGGTTAGAACAGTAAATACTAATCATCTTCAAATTGAGGGGAAAATAAAAACTCAAGAGAAAGAAGTTCTTCAGATAAAACAAGACCTGGGAGAATCTAAACTAGATATCCAGAGTATTAAAGATCAACTTAAATCTTCCAAGTTGCTTCAGGATACTTTAATTAAGGACAATATAAATCTAAGAAGGAAGATAGAGACATTTGAAAATTTCTCTAGGAATAATAACTTAAGATTGATTAATTTTCCACGAGTTTCAACAGTGACTCCAAGAGAAATGTTAAAGCGGTATATGCTGGAGATATTGGAAGTATAGGAAGATTCATTACCTCCTTTCACCCAGGTCTATTATCTACCCAATAAAAATCAGGATCTTCAAGAAAAAACTCAGGGACCAATTGATGTATCTGCTTTACTTGAGCTATCTGATAAAGAAGTTGCAACACCTGCTACATTGATTGTGACCTTGGCTATTACCTTGGATAAAAATTGGCTCTTGAGACTATTCTTCAAAAATAAAGAGAAAAAGTTTCTTGATTTAAAGATACAGATGTTCCCAGATTTGGCAAGAGAGACACAGAGCCGCAGAAAGGAGTTTCTATTATTAAAACCTGGAGTTTTGGCTCTTGGGGGAACTTTCTATCTTCGTCATCCCTGCAAATGCATAGTTCAATATAATTCTCAGAAATATGTTTTCTTTGAGCCAAACCAGTTGACGGCCCTTCTCTCCTTGTCCCGCCTGGAGAAAGGGAAAGAATGAGGGTTTCAAGATTTTAGACGCCTGTACATCAGTTAACCACGTACCAATTATCTGTAATTAATATTTCTTTATTAGTTCCGTTTATTCTACATCATGGATCATATGGTGGACTTGAGATATTATACAATATTTGGTTTCTATGTAAATTTATGAGGTTTCTTTTGTTCTTTTGTTGTAATCACTTTCTGTACAAGATTTATCTTGATTTGTTAATTTGAAATTTATAAATAAATTAAAAAAAATTAAAAATTAAAAAAAATAAAATAAAATTACAGTAAAACCTTGGTTTGCAAGCATAATTCTTTCCAGAACATGCTTGTAATCGAAAGAACTCATATATCAAAGAGAATTTCCCCATAGGAAATAATAGAAACTCAGATGATTCGTTCCACAACCCCAAAACTTTAATACAAAATACTATATGTGCTTGTATTGCAAGACCTCGCTCATTTAGAACACTCATAATAACATAGTAAATGGCAGCAGTACATCCAATTTGCCCATAAATTATACTCATTAAAAAATACATGATTAGATTAACTTGTCTCTTCTTTGATATTTCTGGGCCGTAGACTGTAAAGTCTCTACACTCTTGCAGTTGTGATGTGTGTATACTGTATGTATTTGAATCGCAAGACATTACTTGTATATCAAGTTAAAATTTAATCAAATGTTTTTGCTTGTCTTGCAAAACATTTGCAAACCAAGTTACTTGCAATCCAAGGTTTTACTGTATTATTATTATATTATTATGTTGTTTTTGGGTAGTGACCGGGTGAAAACCTAAAGTGAAATCTAAAGGTTATTCCCCAGAAACTGATAATTCACCTTCATTATTTAGTCAATTGATTGCTAACTCCAAGTACCCTGGGCAATTTCTCTTGTGTGCTCTTAGCTATTTTTGACTCGTTCCTACATTTGCATAATTTGGATGCAACAATAAAGGTGCTGAGCAATCCCCCCCCCCCCCCCCCCTCTGAATTGAGCAAACACCTCCTGTGGCCCAGGAGGGGTCTTTTCCATTGGGTGTACCATCCGCTCCCCCGCCTGCAACTTCTTTGAGCGGCTTATTTAGTCACCGTCTCCGGGACGGTGACGTGTAGGACTCACGAGGAAGGGAAAAAAAAAAAGTTTCTTTCACATTCCCGGAGTGTTTAGCAAAACAAACACGCTCAAAAACCTCAAAGCAAAGTGCTTTCAACGACAGCCCGGGAAAGACCCCCCCAGACCCCCCCCCCCCCAAAAGAAAGAAAGGCGCTGCACACCATCCCCATCCCCCCACGGTGACAGGAGCCCAGTTTAACAACAGCAGCTTGTGCCACCCTGTGCTGGGGGGGGGGGGCACGGTCCAGCCGGCTCTGGGACGAGGGACCACCGTAGCCTTTACCTGCCTCCATCCTGCGACAAAGACCGGGAGGAGCGGTCCGGGCTCCCGCCGCACAGCCCACCGACGGGCGGCGCGCAGGTTCCACCGAGCCGCCGGAAGCGGCTGCCACTCACTTCCTCTCTCTCCCCCTCCCCCACATCCTCTCGTTGCTAGGGAACTACGTTTCCCAGGGAGCCACTCAGGGACGCCCGAGCTCGGTGGGGGAAGGAAGGTTGAAAGCGCCGGATGATTGGCTAGGTGGCGCGGCTTCCTCCGTTTGGGATTGGAGGGAGGGCGCCGAGGGCGGAGCCTGGGAGAAGGCGCGAGGGCGACGGCGCGAGAGGCTAACGGGCCATGGAGGGGTCAGTGTCGGATGTGGAGGTCTGTGACCTGGCTTTTAAGGGACAGTTGGAGGAGCTGAAGAGCCAGATCCAAGCGGACAGGTCTCTGGTCGCCAGGACTGACCAGGTGAGGCCGGGACCGGGAGGAGAGAAGAACCGGCTCCTGGTGTGAGCGTCTGTCCAAATTAGATTGTAAGCTCTTCTCAGCAGGGGCCTTCTGTGTTGTATGTTAATGTACAGCGCTGCGTATGCCTTTCGGCGCTATAGAAACTATAAAAACCGTGTTTCCCCGAAAATAAGACCTACCCATTTTCGGTCCTATTAACTCTCCTCTTTCCCTCTCTTAAATTCAATCAATTTGTACCTCGCTTAATCTATTGTAAACCGCATAGAACTTAACGGTATTGCGGTATATAAGCTGTTATTATTATTACCCCAAAAATAAGGCCTAGTTAGATTGCCCCTGAAGCCGCTCCCAAATGTCCCCGACTCCATCCCTGGATTCTCCAGCAGCAGTGCTGACCCCCCCCCCCCCCCATCCCCTTGGGCAGCAACTTTCCCTCCCATCTGAACCCCGCCAACCCTCCCACCGTGAGACTGACATACCTCCCCCCCAAACAGCGGCGTCGGTAGCACTCTAAACAGGCTGCTTCACGGCCTTCTCCCGCCGGTCCTACCCTCTGCTGCATCACTGATGATGTCATCGGCGACGCAGCACAGGAAAGGCCTCCTGGCGGGAGAAGGTGGCCAAGCAGCCTGTTTAAAGTGCTGCCGACACCGCCGTTTGGAGGGAGGTGGGAGGGTCAACGTGGTTCTGCTGTGTGGGGGGGGATGGGAGGGATAGAAAGATGCTGCTCAAGGGTTCTGCTGCATGGTGGGGGAGAGAAAGGAAAGAGGATTGGGGTGGAGGAGAAGAAGGGAGAGATGATAGTTGTACATGAAAAAAATAAGACATCACCCGAAAATAAGCCCTAGGGCATTTTTTGGATCCAAAATTAATATTTTTATTTTATTATTTACTAGCTGATGCCCCGGCGTTGCACGGGTATTTAATTATAGCAATAACACTGTAAATGGATTCAAATAAAGATACTTTATAGTGGTGAATGAAAGTATTTTTTTACAGCTTAATAAAAAGTACAATATTCAAATTATAAAGTGAAATATTTGACAAAATGAATACAATACAACTAACGCAAAACGTGATTATAAACAACAATTTTAGTTTCACCTCCTGGAGCAAGAACATATAAATTCTTGGGTGAACCCACCCTTGAGCAAGCAAAATAGAGTTGTGGGCCGTGAGACCCCCAGAACATATCACCCCAGGTAGTGAGGGATCTGCATACCAAGTTTCGTTCAAATCGGTCAAGCCGTTTTTGAATTACAGTGAGAATGGCAGCTTTTTACATATTTTCCATTGACATGAATGGGTGAAATCTGATTTTCTGTTTGTAGCTCCGCCCACGTGTGCAGGAGGGCCACGAGACCCCCAGAACATATCAACCCAGGTAGTGAGGGATCTGCATACCAAATTTTGTTCAAATCGGTCAAGCCGGTTTTGAATTACTGTGAGAATGGCAGCTTTTTACATTTTTTCCATTGACATGAATGGGTGAAATCTGATTTTCTGTTTGTAGCTCCGCCCACGTGTGCAGGAGGGCCGCGAGACCCCCAGAACTTATCAACCCAGGTAGTGAGGGATCTGCATACCAAATTTCGTTCAAATCGGTCAAGCCGGTTTTGAATTACTGTGAGAATGGCAGCTTTTTACATTTTTTCCATTGACATGAATGGGTGAAATCTGATTTTCTGTTTGTAGCTCCGCCCACGTGTGCAGGTGGGCCGCGAGACCCCCAGAACATATCACCCCAGGTAGTGAGGGATCTGCATACCAAGTTTCGTCCAAATTGGTCACAGTGAGAATGGCAGCTTTTTACATTTTTTCCATTGACATGAATGGGTGAAACCTGATTTTCTGTTTGTAGCTCCGCCCACGTGTGCAGGAGGGCCGCGAGACCCCCAGAACTTATCAACCCAGGTAGTGAGGGATCTGCATACCAAATTTCGTTCAAATCGGTCAAGCCGGTTTTGAATTACTGTGAGAATGGCAGCTTTTTACATTTTTTCCATTGACATGAATGGGTGAAATCTGATTTTCTGTTTGTAGCTCCGCCCACATGTGCAGGGGGGCCGGGAGACACCCAGAACATATCACCCCAGGTAGTAAGGGATCTGCATACCAAGTTTCGTTCAAATCGGTCAAGCCGTTTTTGAATTACTGTGAGAATGGCAGCGTTTTACATTTTTTCCATTGACATGAATGGGTGAAATCCGATTTTCTGTTTGTAGCTCCGCCCACATGTGCAGGTGGGCCGCGAGACCCCCAGAACATATCACCACAGGTAGTGAGGGATCTGCATACCAATTTTTGTTCAAATCGGTCAAGCCGTTTTTGAATTACTGTGAGAATGGCAGCTTTTTACATTTTTTCCGTTGACATGAATGGGTGAAATCTGATTTTATGTTTGTAGCTCCGCCCATGTGTGCAGGTGGGCCGCGAGACCCCCAGAACATATCATCCCAGGTAGTGAGGGATCTGCATACCAATTTTTGTTCAAATCGGTCAAGCCGTTTTTGAATTACTGTGAGAATGGCAGCTTTTTACATTTTTCCATTGACATGAATGGGTGAAATCTGATTTTATGTTTGTAGCTCCGCCCATGTGTGCAGGTGGGCCGCGAGACCCCCAGAACATATCATCCCAGGTAGTGAGGGATCTGCATACCAAGTTTCATTCAAATCGGTCAAGCCGTTTTTGCGTGATCGCGGCACATACACACACACATACATACATACACACATACATACCTCCGATTTTATATATATAGATATACCACTTATTTCCTAAGTGGTTTTACATTCAGGTGCTTTATCATATTTCCCTATCTGACCCGGAGGGCTCAAACTCTAGTGTACCTGGGGCAATGAATATGAAGACACTGTCTTATTTTCAGGGAAACATGGTAGTAGTAGTAGAGTACTGCCCTATTGACTTTGCCAGTCTCTGGTAGTCCAGAAAGCTCAGAGCACGTCAGGCTTCAAAACTATCCTAGACCTAAAATGCCAGGTGGGAAAGAGGTGCAGCCTGAATGAAGCTAAAGGGGAACCGGCGAGTAAAATATGCACTTTTTGAATTTTTCTGGCTAATGTACTTTCGACAGACGTAGTAGGGTCATACTGCTACTATTTATCGTTTCTATAGTGCTGAAAGGCGTGCGCAACTAATAGAGACTGCCTAATGCATGTTAAATTAGGGTTACCATATGGTTCTAGAAAAAAGGAGGACAGACTGAGACATTTGGGTTTTACTTCCATTGCTCACAATGGAAGTAAAACCCGGATGGCTCTCAATCCGGTCTCCTTTTTCTGGAGCCATATGGTAACCCTAATTTAGCATGCAATAAGGCAGTCCCTGCTCAAAAGAGCTTACAATCTAATTTGCACAGACACAAGCCATATTGTCTAGGGATTCAGGAGTTTTTTGCAGAGAACAATAGGATGGGCATCAATAATTTTATGTTAAGTGGGAGTTAGGAGTTGATAGCAGCCTTGAAAAAGTGGGCCTTTAGCTTGGATTTGAATACTGCTAGAGACTGAGCCTCTGAAAAGCGTTGAAGCCCTTAATGTGTGGTTAGCGCACACTAACAGACTAACACAGAACACTTAGAGCAGCGGTGTCCATCCTGCGGCCCCGTGAAGTTTTTTGTGCGGCCCTTGTCAAAGGCGATGCAGTGTTTTCTTCTCCTGCCCCTGGGTGTTTACCATCTTGCCACTCCCTCTGTCTTGCTGCAGCATTTGCGCGGCCCCAGAAAATTTTTTTTTCGGCCAATGCGGCCCTGGGAAGCCAAAAGGTTGGACACCCCTGGCTTAGAGCATTTTGCATTCTTTTACCTGTTTGGCATTCTAACCCAGAAGTTACTGATTTTTGTTTTCTTTTAGAAATATTTATTGGAGGAGACATGTCATGGGCAGAGAGTTCAGCTAGTACATTATAAATGACATGCACTAATCAAATAAGAGTTAGGACGGGTGTTTTTTTTTTTTACTAAAGGTTAGTTCATGTTATCTGCCACAGGCTCACTTTATTCCTATTGGTCCTGCTGTATAGATCCTTGATATGACTATATCTTGAAAATTGTGTGCAGTTCTGATTATGCCATTTCAAAAACGATAAAGCAGAATAAGAAAAGATACCAAGAATGACAACATGAAGAAGGCTAAATAGGTTGGGGTACTTCAGCTTGAAGAAAAGATGACTCGGAAATGCATAAAATCTTAACTGAGATGGAATAGTTAAATAGGGAATGATTGTTTAAACTTTCAAACAACATAGAAACAAGAGGATGCTCCATGAAATCGATGACCAGCAGGTTGAAAAGAAATCGTAAAAAGTTTTTTGTTTACGTAGTAGTACATAGTTAATGTGTTGCCAAAGGATGTCCTCAAGGTGACCAACATAGCAAGACTCGAAAGAAGATTGAACAGGTTTCTGGAGGAAAAGTTCATAGAAAACTATTAGCCAGGCAGACTTGGGAGAATCGTTGCTCAGTCTTGCAAATTAACCATGGGAAATAGATCTACTTCTTGTGACCTGGGCTGGCTACTGTCAGAGAGAGAATGCTGGGCTTGGTAGTCCTTGTTCTGACTCGGCATGATTTTTCTTCTGTTTGTTCATTCACATTTCCTGTATGAAGGTGTGATATATTTTTCCCCCCCTGCAGGATAACAGAATAGCATTGCACTGGGCCTGCTCGGCTGGACATACAGACATTGTTGATTATTTGCTGCGCTTGGGTGCTCCAGTGAATTCTAAAGATGATGTAAGATTTTCAGCTTTATATGCCATTCAGAAATTGAATATGTATGAAAGCCATACGTTCCTTTGAATCCTTTGTTTTGAAGTCAAACAGCAGGGGTGATAAAATTATACATATTAAATTCTAGTAATTTAAAAACTACATTGTAACTTTAAGGAGGGCCTCTGCTTCCCTGCAAATAAGGACAGAAGTTAGTTATTGAAGATTTCATAGAATATATGATAGATTGTAAAGTTAGTACTTTTAGTTAAAGAATTTTAAGGATATCTTTTTTTTTTTCCAAGGAATTGTATTTTCCCATAAAATTATTATGGCTTCTTTTTTATATAAATCGCCTTGAACTAAATGGTATTAGATTAGAATATAAGATTGTGAGTATTTTAAATAAAGGAATCTAGCTTGTCAAAGGAAGACTGAGGGGGTGACAAAAAAATAAATAGATGAAACATAAAACAAGAAAAGTGAGTTGCAAAAATGAATAAATGACTAAGGGCTAGATTCACTAAACTTACCGATCCTGTACCCAATGGTACCCGATTCACTAAACTACTGTGTGATCAATCTCTGATCCGATCCACCCATGCAAATGAGGGGAAATGGCATGAAAAGTAGGAAGCCAACGATTCACTAAGCAGAAGAAGAAACACCAATTGGGTTTGCCGATCTGAAAAGAAGCAACTTCTGAAGACCAGTTGCTTACTATCCTTGCCGATTCTCCTGCCCAGAAATATCAGTATCGAGGTTACAACTCCATATAAAACCACCATTAAAATTAAGAATAAAACTGTAAAATAACTTTACATAAAGCATTGCGACCCTGCAGTTTTAAAGTGTGTCTTGTTCGATAAATGTCTGACTACACTAAAAAAAATTCACTGCGACCATGAAAAATAATTCACCGCCAATGATGTGCACGAATAAACCCCCGCCCACTAACTACGTAGTAAAGGACGAAGAGCTAGCGCATGCATAAATTGCATCAATAACCAAAAAGTGTACTCTGCCCATGCGTTTCGATCGCTCTTAAAGCGATCCATGGGATCGCTAGTGGGCATGCGTCCGATCAGATAATTTGCATGTAGAATCTGTAGTGAATCGGTCGCTAAGCAAAAACCGGCCATGAATCGCCCAACTGCGATCCAGATCGGTAAGTTTAGTGAATCTAGGCCTAAATTCCTTATCATCCTACTGGACTAGTCCAGACCAAAGAGCTGTGTCTCCGCTACTAGTAGATAAGAGGCAGAGAAATGTGAATATTTAGTGAGCTGTGAGGTTGTAGCGGTATATAAGAGTACTGTTATGTTACGAGTGGTGCAGCCTAGAACACTTAGCAATTTCTGTCTGCAGCAGTTCTAGTCTGATTCATTAGATCATATTCTGCAATTGTGATGTCTAGTCTGGCATCTGCTCCTGGGGATTGATTCATGGAACTTCCTCCATTGAGCTTGGAGTGGTATTGCCCTTCATAGCTCTGAGCTTAGCCTTTGGGGTGTTTTCAAATACCAAAGTCAGCAGTGGCCCCAGGGATTCCTGCCAGTGGGGTAAGTGTATCTCCTTTTTCTTTTTGGCTCCTTCCCCACCCCTACCTCGGAAGCTCTGTCTGCCAGACTTTTTGGGAAAAATGGAGACTGTTTAAAGCAGAGTCCCCTTTATTTTGAAAAAAAAAGAACAATGAAGCTTCACATAGCTAGGAAACGGGATCACTCATTGTAGCCTCCGCAGCCCAGGTGTAGCGGAAGCCATGGAACAGATGTCAGCAGGGTGTAGGTTTGGGGGTTGTGTGAATTTGCACATCGGCAACATAGTTGGCTCCTACTGCCCTCATTATGAAAAGGAGCAGTCAGTTTCGGACACTCATGACTCCAAGTAGTTGCTGCAAATGCAGCCTTTGGAGCACTTGTTGGAGGGAGTGATCAGGGAGTGGGTTTTAGTGGGAATGGTGGCTATTTGCCACCAGACTCTGCATTCCCTTCTGGACCAATTTTTGGCTTCCTGGATCTCAGGTGTGGTGCTTTCATTCCCATGTGGTTTCAGGGGCTCACGTCTGGATTTTTGAGCTTTGTTTGGTTCAGACCTTCTCTAAGGGCATTCAGGAGGCTCTGGTGGACCTCCAGGGGATTAGAACTTGTCCCAAGGCCTTTGGGTGCAGTCTCAGGGGTCAGGGGGTCTAAGAGGGCCTGATGCCCCAGGTGCTGCTACTCTGGTGCTCAAAAAAAGCATAAGGAGTATGCCAGGCTGTCATTAGTAACCTCATTAGTAACCAAACCAGGTATATATATATTTTTTTTGGGGGGGGGGTACCCTGAAAAATTGTGGCTTGATACAGTGCCATGTGTTAGATTATGTTTCATATTGTCAGTTACTTAGGACTGCAGTTTGTTGGATTTAGCTAATGTTTTTTAATGGTGTCTCAAGGTGTGTTATTCAGGTACATTAGATATTTTCCTGTCCATGTAGGGCTTCAGTCTAAATTTGAACATGAACTAATGGAGAATTGAGGGACTTTCATGTTTCCACCAGCTTGTAATATCATGCAAGGATTCTACTTAGGTCTAGGCTAAACATTGATTGTGTAGTGCAGTATCTCTGCACACCACGTGTACACTGGATGTAGTCTGTGAAGACCAGCAGATGCATCCAGTGTCATAAGAACATAAGAATTTTGGTTACTGGCAAAGAGTTTTCTGTAGTCAAGTTAGCAAATGTTTCCTGCCTAAGTAGCAATGAACATAAGAATTGCCGCTGCTGGGTCCATCGTGCCCATCAGTCCGCTCACGTGGTGGCCCTCTGGTCAAAGACCAGCACCCTAACTGAGACTAGCCCTACCTGCGTACGTTCTGGTTCAGCAGGAACTTGTCTAACTTTGTCTTGAATCCCTGGAGGGTGTTTTTCCCTACGACAGACTCCGGAAGAGCATTCCAGTTTTCTACCACTCTCTGGGTGAAGAAGAACTTCCTTATATTCGTACGGAATCTATCCCCTTTCAATTTTAAAGAGTGCCCTCTCGTTCTCCCTACCTTGGAGAGGGTGAACAACCTGTCCTTATCTACTAAGTCTATTCCCTTCTTTTGACTTTTTCTGTTCATGTACAAAGTTAAAAGCAGAAAGCAAATCTGAGTATGGAAAAGGAATTCTTTCAAAATGGCAAATCTGGCAAGATGCAAGCGAAAGTACCTGCTGGGTCCACAGGAGACCAAAAGAGGACTTCTATAAACAGGATCTGCCATATATTGATGTCTGTTCTCATCTTATACTTCCCAACAGGCCGATTGGACCCCTCTGCATATTGCTGCCTCTGCTGGTCGTGATGACATTGTGAAAGCCCTCGTCGGCAAAGGTGCACAAGTGAACTCAGTCAATCAGAATGGCTGCACTCCATTACATTACGCAGCCTCCAAAAACAGGCATGAGGTACGCCACTAACCCTTGTCGTTTCACTGCAGGATATGGCTTTGTAAGGCCGTGTAAAACTCCCCCTGATGCTCTGCTCTTATCTCACCCAGATAGCACTTCTGTTGTTAAGCAACGGAGCTAATCCAGATGCAACTGACCATTTTGAGGCAGCTCCATTACACAGGGCAGCGTCCAAAGGAAATCTAAGAATGATTCAGCTTTTGTTGAAGCACAAGGCGTCGACCAACATACAGGACACGGAGGGAAACACACCACTGTGAGTAGTGTTTTTCTTCCTTTATTTCATGTACTGTGTATTTTCTTGTTCATATTGACCTCGCAGCACTGAGATTTAGTGCTGACAGGACTGGGGTGGAAACCTTGAGATAGTGGAAATGAGTAGGGGTCACCCACAGCCATCTGCTCTCTGGGGCCAGGGCCTTAACACCTCGATCTTGTCCACTGATGCCCAAATGCTATTGCCTCTCCATGGCGGAGACTCTGGTTAGTAATAGTGTGCTTTTGTGTCCCAGTCACTTAGCCTGCGATGAAGAGAGAATCGAAGAAGCAAAGCTCTTGGCGGGGCACGGTGCAAGTCTATACATTCGCAATAAAGAAGAGAAGACGCCGCTGCAAGTTGCGAAAGGAGGGTTGGGGGCCGTATTGAAGAGGATGGTGGAAGGCTAGCAACCCCCGCAGTACTGACTCTCTTGTATTTACTTTTTGCTCCTTATGGGACTGCTGCATCAGATACAAGCTGCAAGATGGCCATTCATTACCATCTTATGTGAAGACCTGGTACTTGAATTTTCTGTATTGTTACGAAAATGTTCTTCGCTACCTGCTTTTGTTCAATTAGAGCAAAGGGGTGCTTAGAACTCGCTGCATTGGGTAGCTCTTGGTATTCAAGGTGGTACAGCAAGGTCTTAATGATATCCACATCCACCTGTAATATCTGCATTTTTTAATGACAAAGAAAAAAACTAACCTATTTGGGATTACGTCTTATCCCTCTGGCAACACAAGTACTATGATCTCTTCTGTGGCTGTGGTGAGGGAACAAAGTCCTGGTGTGTGATAACCCCAAGAACTTCAGCCCATAGAGTTGTTATAATCTCAGAGTGCTGTGTAGTGCTATGCAGCCACTCTCAGGCCTTCAATATAAAACATTTTGTATATGAGTAGTTGTGCTACTGTCTCTGGGTAGAAATATTGCTTTGCAAGTGTGGTGTAGGAAAGCTGAGACAATTGCTTCCCCATGCAAGAAAATGGGGAGCTCTGTATTAGAAGCAGAGGAACCTAGAAGCCAGATCTACCCCTTCACTCACCTCGGGTAAACGTGAATGAGGGGTGGCTGTCGAATCTAGGCAATTCCCTGTGTAATAAGGAAAGGAAATAATAGAAACTACAAGAGAACTGATGAGTTTAAATACCTGGTCCCAGCCTTAATACAAATTGTTGCATATTTGCTGGTGTGCTGAATTAAAACAAAACCAAACCAATGCAACTGAATTTCTGCAGTCTGACATGTAGTTCACCATAGCTGATTAAAAATGTTTCAAATTTCATCCACACCTAAAGTTCTAAGGAATTAAGATATTTGTTTAATATTTCTATTTGATTTCTATGTTAGTGCTGTGCTGGTAGCTTGTTTTGCTTGTTGTGAAATAAATGTAACTGATTCTTTTTTTGTCTCATTTTGTTTTCCATCTGATTATTATCACCAGTATTCCTGAGTGCAAGTGAAGCACACCCCCTAAGAAAGAAGAGATTTTGAATACACTCCTGTGGGGAATCCTGTGGCAACTTCTTTCATCCCAAAGCAAATCCCATGATCCCCATTCACATGCAGCTCTCTAGTTCGTTGTCCTGTGCAAATGATGTTTTCTTGGGGTAGGGAGGGGGATCAGCTTCTAGAAGACCCACTAGGTCAACTTTGCAAAAAGCCAATACATGCCAGAAGGGTGCTCCTAAGAAGGTTCATAAATGGGGAAAGAGGAGGGGGAAGCTGCAAAAACTTTCCATAATCATGGATAAAGCTGAGGATGGTGGGAGCTTTGGTCAATGATAAAACGATCTCTCATATAAGGCCTAAACAGAAGCTCAGGAGATAATGATCTGGGCAGGCTGGGCTGGTGCTGCTTGACCCACGAGGGGATATCGGGGAGCTGTGGTGGGTGGGGTTCTCCATGGGAACAAAGCTATTTACCACTCTTCGGAGCGGTGAAATGGTTTGTCCCCATGCTGGTGGTGAACAGATCCATTTTACCCATTACTGCGGTTAGCTGTGGGAAAAGGTCACCATGTCATTCTCTACTTCAGACCCCTCCAAACCTCTTCCCTTCCCCTCCCTGACACTCTTAACCCTACAACCCTCTCCCCTCCTTCCTGGCTATCTGGTTCAGGGCACATAAGCATAAGCATAGTATTAGCAATTAATCCATACCTACATTTTATTTATGTTGTATTTTTTTTAAAGAAAGGTGGTATTTCAAATTTAAATTAAGAAAATGTATTTTAGAAGACAACTGTGGCATCTTCAGAGCAATTTTTTTTTTTTTAATTAAAACATAAGATATCATAAAACAAACAATTCAGGATAACAGTTTCATCAACCACTATGCATATACTAACGTACCAAATTTAATTAGGGTTTTTGAAGTGATGCCATGCAGAAATATTTATTAGAAGTACAACACACATTTACGATATTAAATTCTATTGCCTCCAAAATATTGATCAGACTATGCACAATGGGCTAGATTTACTAAAGTGTGTGCCCCCATTTTAACACTTAAAAGACATTATTAGTAAACACATCTGACTGTATAATGAGACCTGCAGTCAGTAATACCTGTTATCACATGTTAGTAACTCAAGCCCAATGTGATGTACTGTACTACAACAGTCAAAACTAATTTAGGTTGCCTCTTATGTCAAAACAGAGTGGGCATAAAGAGCTGGAATGTAAACTTTATTGTAATACACGTGTGGCCATTGTTGATGTCATGAAGGATCGCTCATTCTAACCTATGGTAGTAGGACCCTTGTTTCTTTTACCCTTCTGTCCAAGATCTGTGCTTGGTATTTCTCTTCCTTGTCATCAACAGCAGATGAATCCAGAGACTAGTGTGGTTACATACATCAACCAGCAAGTGGAGATAATAATAATAACAATTTATATACCGCAGGACTGTGAAGTTCTATGCGGTTTACAAAGATTAAAAGGTGGTAGAAATAGATTGAACTTAACATAATGGAAGCTAGTGATTAACAGCTCAAGGGATCATTTATTGAGGAGAAAGAGTTGTACGGGTCAATTGCCTAGATATTTCAGGAACAGATATGTTTTTAGGCGTTTCCTGAATTCCCCATAAGTAGTAGGCGTAAGCAATTGTTCTAGATCTGTACCCCATAATGCTGCCTGATGAGAGAAAAGGTGTTGATGGTGTCTTTTGAGTTTACATCCTCTGACTGGAGGGGAAATGAAGTTCGAATGTGAACTTCTCTTATGTCTGTTGGCTGAGAAGGAGAAAAGGTCAGTTATGTATTTAGGGGCTAGACCATATAGTACTTTAAAGCAGAAACAGGCGAACTTAAATTTCACGCATGCCTCCATCGGCAGCCTGTGCAGCTGTCGGTAGTAAGGTGTCGCATGATCAAACTTCTTCAGCCCGAAAATCAGTTTGACCGCTGCATTTTGCACCAATTGTAATCGTCGCATATTCTTTTGGGAAATTGCTAAATAGGCGATGTTACAGTAATCAAGTTGACTTAGTACGAGGGATTGTACCAGGATTCTAAATGTTGACATATCAAAATATGCTCTAATGGATCGAAGTTTCCAGAGAGTGGAAAAACCCTTTCTGATTAAGGAGTCTACCTGGTCCTTCATGGTTAAGCACTGGTCTAGTGTTATACCCAATACCTTCATAGTAGATTGAATAGGATAACTGAGGTTATTGATGCATAGCGGTGTTTTGGTGTCAAGCAGGTGTGGCGAAGCTACAAAAAATTTTGTTTTTTCTGAATTAAGTTTCAGTTTGAATTCAGTCATCCATTGCTCCATCAAATTTAGTGCTTCTGATGCCTTGGGAGTAATTTCCAAGAGAGAGTTAGTGAATGGAATGATGATCGTGAAGTCATCTGCATAACTGAATAATTTTATCCCCAGCTGGGTCAATTGCGCACCTAGTGAGGATATGTAGACATTGAAAAGCAATGGGGATAGTGGTGATCCTTGCGGTACGCCAGATGGATTGCTCCAGGTATCGGAGAGATCGTAATTGAATCGTACTTGATAGGTACGGGACATAAGGAAGCCTCAAAACCAGTCCAGCACCTCTTCCCTAATACCAATTGCATCTAGGCATTGTAGCATTTTCCCATGGTCAACTAGGTCAAAGACAGAGCTCATATCAAATTGCATGATCAGGGCATTAAGGCCCTTACTAAACAAGAGATGTAGATTATCTAAGATAGCCGCAATAAAGGTCTAAAACCAGATTGAGTTTCATGTGAGAGAACCGAATAAGGTATTCCGAATAAGGTATTCCATCAATTGGGTATGTACCAATCCTTCCATGATTTTTACAATAAATGGAATGGATGCTACTGGTCTATAGTTGGTTACCAGTGCTGATGATTCTTTGCTATTTTTTGGAATTGGGGTTATTATTATGTGACCATTATTAGTGAGGAATTTTCCATTTTTTAGGTTATGAGCTAAGTAATTCAGCAAAAAGTTTAAATTTTAAAGGAGCCGCTTTCATAATTTTGGGGGGACATGAATCCAGACTGCAGTATGATTTAGAGTATTTGTTATATAGTTTGATATAATTATTCCATTCTAAATCTTGAAAGGAGCTCCAGATCATGTCTGCTGGTATTTCTCTGCAAGCTGCTATAGGCCTTGGGAGCTGTCTTCCCTCTGCCGCAGTCCTGCCCCTCTGACGTCAGAGGCAGGATCGCAGCAGAGGAAACAGTTCGGAATGCCTATAGCAGCTTGCAGAGATCGCTAGCACAAGCAATCCTCGCTGCAGGCTGCTGAAATGAGATAAATGGATGAGTTGGAGGCCAGGGGGGAAGCCGGACACCAGCAGGAGGCCAGGGGGGAAGCCGGACACCAGCACTTCCCGACTGACCCTCGCCCTCTAAAGCAGGTGTGGCCAGCCAGCAAGAGGCAGCGCTGCTGCTTCTGCTTGAGGGGGGAGGGTCAGTTACCGAATTGGGAGGCCAATTTTTTTTGTTGTTTTAAAACGATTCGAATCAATTCACCCGAAGTGAATCGGTGAACCAATTCGAATCGTGAATCGGGCAGCACTAGTTCCTCCTCACAGCTCCTGGCTTCTGCTTGTGGATTTCGGTTCCAGGCCTAGATGTTTGGAAGAAGGGGTGTTCTGGCTGAACGGTGCCAGCTTTGGAGGTACACCTGGGCCCTCCCAGCGTCCCTACCTCACCCTCTTCAGGGTAAAATCTGGGCCTCCCAGGTCCCTTACCCTACTGAACGTGGACCTTCTGAACCACAGGGGTTCTTCACAGCTCCTGGATTCTATGGTGATTTTGAGCCAGGCTTGGCAGCTACCGGCTTCAGTTTCCTGGATTAGAAAAGAGAAATATTCCTGTGGCTTAGGCCTCAGAGGAGAAATGTTACTGTGGTTTAGGCCTCAGTTGAGAAATTTTCCTGCGGCTTAGACCATAGAGGAGAGAGATTCCTGCAGCTTAGGCCACAGAGGAGAGAGATTCTTGTGGCTTGGGCCACAGAGGAGAGATATTCCTGCAGCTTAGGTCTTAGTTGAGAGATATTCCTGCGGCTTAGACCTCAGTTGAGAGATATTCCTGTGGCTTAGGCCTCAGTTGAGCTGCGGGATGTTGGCTGTACAGTGCCAACTTTAGGGAGCAACACCTGGGCTCTCCCAGGTCCCTTCCCCACCCTCCCACCTGAAGAACTGTTAGTGACACGGGAGGTGGTTAGCGAGGCTGCCTCCTGCTCCCTGTGTTGGTCCAGATTGGCCAATGGTATGAGTGAGTGTGGTGTCATGATGGCTGTGCTTTGCCGGAGTCCACTGGTTGCAGCTAGGTCAGGCAGCAGCAGGCGGTAGGAGGCCCTGAGGGCAGTCGGTTGAGGCCCCTCCCTCCCGCCGTGGGTGGGTGAAGAAGAACTTCCTTACATTTGTACGGAATCTATCCCCTTTCAACTTTAGAGAGTGCCCTCTCGTTCTCTCTACCTTGGAGAGGGTGAACAATCTGTCTTTATCTGCTAAGTCTATTCCCTTCAGTATTTTGAATGTTTTGATATGTCCCCTCTGTCTCCTCTTTTCAAGGGAGAAGAGGCCCAGTTTCTCTAATCTCTCACTGTACGGCAACTTCTCCAGCCCTTAACCATTTTAGTCGTCATTAGGTGGCTATCATCTGATGGAAACAGACTTGTAGAAAGGGTATGCCTATTTGTCGACTATGGTGTCATCAGCCTTTGAGTCATTTTTCCATCATTTACATTTTCCAGTGTGTTTGCTTCTTCTTCCTCAGCCCCCCTCGACTACAGTGTGGAATATAAGCATGGCAGTGCCCACTTGCATTTGAGAGATCCTTCAGTGCTTCTCCCTCATCAGCCACTGGGTGTCACCATATGAACAGTGTTTAGCTCATGCTTCCTGTTGTTAAGCAGTTATGAAGATGCCATCTCTGAAATTAGTGATTGGCTGGACATATTATATTGGAGAAATCTGTCAGAAACTTACATATACTATTTCTACCACAGCAGTAGTTGGAGTGGGCATGATGATGTGCCCTGCCCCTAAATGCTGTAGGTATTAATGCTGACTTGGGTCCCCTTCCCCAATTGCTAATGTGGCTTCCTTATCCTTTGCTCCTCCCTCCAAAAAGTAAGCAGGCAAACTACATCTATGATTCCTACTTATCAGTTTTATAATGCTATAGAAAGCACAAAGAGATAGTCCAAAGAACTGGCCCCAGCATTCCCAAGAAGACCGAGCCTTATTCAGCACTTCTAGGTACCATCACTGACCACAGACAGGCAGACCAGCTATTGAATGCATCATTTAGATTTATTTTACTCCCTGCCACCTGTTGGACATGAAATTTGCACTAAGAAATCTAAATAGTAACATAGTAGATGATGGCAGATAACGACCCAAATGGTCCATCCAGTCTGCCCAACCTGATTCAATTTAAATTTTTTCTTCTTAGCTATTTCTGGGCAAGAATCCAAAGCTCTACCCAGTACTGTGCTTGGGTTCCAACTGCCGAAATCTCTGTCAAACCTATTCCAACCCATCTACACCTTCCCAGCCATTGAAGCCCTCCCCAGCCCATCCTCCCCCAAATAGCCATTTACAGAGACAGAGCGTGCAAGTCTGCCCAGTACTGCCCTTAGTTCAATATTTACTATAATTTTCCGATTCTAGATCCTGTGTTCATCCCACGCTTCTTTGAACTCCGTCACCGTTTTCCTCTCCACCACCTCTCTCGGGAGCGCATTCCAGGCATCCACCACCCTCTCCGTAAAGTAGAATTTCCTAACATTGCCCCTGAATCTACCACCCCTCAACCTCAAATTATGTCCTCTGGTTTTACCATTTTCCTTTCTCTGGAAAAGATTTTGTTCTATGTTAATACCCTTCAAGTATTTGAACGTCTGAATCATATCTCCCCTGTCCCTCCTTTCCTCTAGGGTATACATTTAGTCTTTGTAAGCTTCATAAACTACAAATAAAATACTGATAGACTGTCCAAACTGGCATGGTTTCTCTTAGAGCAGGCCTCAAAAAATTTTCATTAAATCTGGGAGCCAGCCTGAAAAGTAAGAAGCCAGCAGAGGAGATCTCTGTTGCCTCTTTTTCCACATCTCTAATATTTTCTGTACATAAGAACATAAAAATTGCCGCTGCTGAGTCAGACCAGTGGTCCATCGTGCCCAGCAGTATGCTCACACGGCAGCCCCTAGGTCAAAGGCCAGTGCTCTAAATGAGCCCAGCTTCACCTGCGTACTTTCCAGTTGAGCAGGAACTTGGGTTGTGGAGGAGGGGGGAATCCCCTCCCAGTTCAGCAATAGCTCTCTTAGCAACTAACATACCACGGCCTTTTTCCTACTCTGTGTCTGTAGCCAAAGAAACCTTTCTAAATTAGTTCGCTAAGGTGCCTCTGCGAATCTTCCTTCCCAAAGCATGGTTTCACCTTGATAGGTGAAGCAAAGGGGCATTGCCTCTTTGTTTCACATTATCACCATAGCCTGGGTCCCCACTAGCATTACCAGATTTTCTCTTTAAAAAAAGAAAACACCTGGCTCCGTCCCAGTCCGCCTCCACACGAACCTCATGTCTACTTCCCTGAAATTGGGGCCACGTCTGGAGGACCTCCGCGCATGCGTAGATATCGGAATGATGATGTCTTGTGCAAGTGCAGAGGTCCTCCAGCCATGGCCCTGAGCTCGGGGCCTTCCAAATCCCGGACAAACTGCCGGGTTTTGGAAATCCCTCCGGGCACCTGGACAGGCCAGGTTTATTTCAGTCTTGATATCTGCCCATCATAAAATGTCTAAGTGGCTTACTATTAAAGAAAACCAAAAAGTAGGTTTTTCCGGACATCTGGTAACTCTAGTCTCTCTCTCTTTCTCATACATAGTAGAGAATGACACGGTGACAAAATTCATCACCATCCCCATGGATAACCGTGGGAAATAATCCCATGTCATTTTCTATTGTCTATTTCAACCTCAGTCCTACACCAGCATTCTTCAAAGCAAAGCTTGCGGGTGAGTGGTTGTGGCCATTCATACTCTGATTCTTATGTGAGCCAAGGATAATGAAGCCATTGTGGCATCACTGATGTGATTGGCTCTTAGGCACTGGTGGAATGAGGCATTATGACATCACAATATCTGCTCTGGATACCAGAGACTGTCATTCTGTAGTGTCTGTTTCAACTTCAGTCCTACACCGGCATTCTTCAAAGCAAAGCTTGAGGGTCAGTGGTTGTGGCCATTCATACTCTGATTCTTCCCTCTCTCTTTAAAGAATGACATGAAGATGGTTTCCCGCGGTTATCCGCAGGGACGGGAACGGTGATGAATTTTGTCACTGTGTCATTCTCTAATTACAAACCCAATCGCCACTGCTTCCTCTTCAATTCCCAGCTTCTCTGCTTTATCATTCACAACTCCTTCGGATCTTGCCGTTCTTAAATATATCACAGTTGTAACCAATTACTTCATGCAAACTGATTGGTTAACGCCGAGACCAAAATACCACTGTTCAGTTTTAGGGCTCCTCAGATTGCCGTGAGTGTAGCATAACACTTAGGGCTCCTTTTACTAAGGTGTGCTAGCATTTTTAGCGCGTGCTGCTCCCTGCGCTACGCGTAAAAACTAACGCCAGCTCAATGGTGGTGTTAGTGTCTAGCGCGCGTGCTAAAATCGCTAGCAGAGCTTAGTACTGTTAGTGCTGGGGCACTATGCAGTTAGTGTGGCCACACCGAATGCAATGGAGACAGAACATATAGATCACTCCCATCCATTGTTTCCCCTGCACAGTGGGCAGATTGGGGTGCTAGGAGGTAGGGGGTGCAGCGGGACAGGAGCTATGTGCTTGGGCAGAGCTCTGCATTCAAAATCTCAGTGCTAGCAAACTAAAGGTGCACTAACAGAGCTATGGTATGGAAATGGTGAGAGACAGGAGAAACTCTGCAAAATTCATCACCGTCCCCGCGGGAAACCATCTTCATGTCATTCTTTAAGGAGAGAGGGAAGAATCAGAGTATGAATGGCCACAACCACTAACCCTCAAGATTTGCTGTGAAGAATGCTGGTGTAGAAGGACCGAGGTAGAAACAGACACTACAGAATGACAGTCTCTGGTATCCAGAGCAGATATTGTGATGTCATAATGCCTCATTCCACCAGTGCCTAAGAGCCAATCACATCAGTGATGTCACAATGGCTTCATTATCCTTGGCTCACATAAGAATCAAAGTATGAATGGCCGGGGGGGGCGCTAGCGAGCACCACGCGAGATGGCCGCCTAACCTCATAGCTCCGGCGCGAATCCGTCTCCGAATCGAGATCAACATATCTTTCTGGGTCTATTTCCCTACCTTTTCGCTGCCTCTAATTAGGGGAATCATGGCTGCATCGAAAGCTGGGAAAAAAAGAAGCATCGAGCCTCCGTCGCCTTCTAAAACTCCCTCTAAACTCGATGAGGATACCGCGACGACCATCTTGGAGGAAATGCGGGCGCTGCGTGCTCTAATGAGTGAGATGAAAGGAGACCTCGACGAAATTAAAACTGAGTTTCAATCTTTTAAATCTGAACTCACCGACTTAAACCGCCGCATGGACACTGTTGAACATCAGTCTGCTGTGCATGCTGAAAATATTAAACTGTTACAACGCCAAGCTAAACGCATTACACAGCTAGAAATGGAAATGGCCGACAGCAACGACCGCGCGTGGCGTAACAACTTTCGGGTCCTTGGCCTACCTGAGGCTAGGGAGGGTCGTGACCTCATTAAGTTCCTGGAAACAACTTTGCCACAGATTCTGGACTTGAATTTTTCTCTCGCGTTTGAAATAGAACGCGCTCACCGGATACCCACTCACCAGCCATCAGATCCTGGCCGATACCCCAGACCTGTCATTATTAAACTGCTCAGATACCCACAAGTTATGACTATAATGCAACAAGCTCGCCTGAAAACTCCTATAAAATTTGAGGGTCACACTTTACTGTTTGTGCCTGACCTATGCAAGCAGACAGCTAAAGCCAGAAAATTACTGTTAGAATACAGACCCAAACTCAAGCAACTGGGAGCAAGGTTCGGCATGCTGTACCCTGCGAAGCTCCGGGTCACCTATAATAACTGCACTAAAGATTTTACAGCACCGAATGAACTCGCTGACTATCTGGAAAAAAATTGCTCCCTCCAGAATTGATGCTACCTGATGAGTATTATGCTGCCTGCTGTATGTTAACACTCTGTTTTCCTCCACAGCTTTGTTTGCCTTACAAGATGAAGGGATTCCCCTATTACTGTGTTTGATCTCAACTACTATATGTTAAATATGTTGATAATTGTCTCTTTGCAGCGCGCTGTTGAGCTGTGATGAGGTCATCTCGAAGGGCTATCTGACCCTTGTTCCACTACTTCACTGTGTTATGTTGTTCTTGTTGATATCTATTTCTATCTGCACACTGCATTCACTATTAATGCTGCATTTTTCTCCTATATTTATGATCCCAGGTGTAATTTTCTCACATTTCTGTGTTATGCGATATGACTGTGATGCCAGTATTCAATATCATATTTATTATGGATATCAGATCTTGTCCATGTCTCATCTGATTCACTCATATGCCACTTCGCTGTGTTACATTGAATGTTAAGGGCTTAAATAACCCTATCAAAAAGACCAAAATATGGAACTATCTTTCCAATTCCAATGCTGACATATTATTATTACAGGAGACCCATCTGGATGATATACATTCGAACTCCTTCTCTTTTCCCTGGGCACACCCTGTAATATTCTCACCAGCCATACATAAGAAAAATGGAGTGCTTTTGTTCATTCGCAAGAAACCAGACATTATTATATCTAGCCATTTATCTGACATACAAGGGCGCTGGTCACAGGTTCTGCTGGACATTGCTGGTTATAAAGTGCTTTTGTTAAACGTATATGGTCCTAACCTGGATGACGTCCAATTCTATTTGGATTTAGCTGATATTCTCAATAGTCACAGAGACTGTCACTTTCTTTTAGGGGGTGATTTTAACGTTATCCAGGACTTGATTAAGGATAGGAGATCTGACACTATATATAAAAAATCTAAAAATTGGCACATGATGCAGGATATTATATCTCAATTCCGTCTGGTAGATCCCTGGAGAATAACCCACATGGATGACTCTGATTTTACTTTCTACTCATGTCCCCATAATTCTTACTCCCGCATAGACTATTTTTTGATCAGTCAATCTCTAGTTAAATATGTGGACTCGTCAGATATCAAAGAAATTAGCGTATCTGATCATGCTGCAGTATATTTAGATTTTCATACTTTCTGCAAACCTGTTCCTCACAAACAATGGAGATTTAACACCTCTTTAACACAAGATGAAGATTTTAAATCATATATCTCTAAATGTATAGATGACTATTTTCTACACAACCTATCTTCATCTTGCACGTGGCCTGTAATATGGGACGCTTTTAAAGCTTTTATTAGGGGAGCTATTATATCCTTTGCTGCCCATAAAAAAAAGTGCTCCCTGCTTGAAACAAAAAAATTAGAATCTGATATCAAACAGTTGGAACAGAGACATACATCCTGTACCTCTGATATGGGTGTACTTTCTAGACTTAGAGACTTGAGATATTCCTATAATCGTCTTCTCAGTACTACCGCCGCCACTCAAATTTTTGCTCAGCATGCTAAATATTACACTGAATCCAACAAATGTGGACATGGCCTAGCTAATTATCTAAAAGGCAGGAATGACAAAATAAATATAGCTTGCATTCAATCTGAAAATGGAGAATTACTTAATGACCCTGCACAGATTCTAGATCAATTCAGGGATTTTTATGCCAAACTATATACTACTGAAGTGCCTTCTCTCCCTAATATTGTACATTACTTGGACTCTTTACCTCATGACACTCTCTCTGATGATAGTGTGCGACAGTTGGATACCGCTCTGGATGCGGATGAAATAGAACTTGCGCTTAATTCCATGGCGAAATCCAAGGCTCCAGGACCTGATGGCCTACCGATTGAGTTCTACCTTTGCTTTCGTGAACAACTTATATCTCATATCTTTTCTTTCTTTTCCTACCTGATCATCACAGGCGATATTTCTGGTACATTTACTGAAGCCAACATCATTGTGTTGTTGAAACCTGACAAGGATTCTACTCATGTTCAAAACTATAGACCACTATCGCTCATCAATACAGATGCCAAGCTATTTGCTAAAGTGCTAGCCATGAGATTACAACATGTACTGCCTCAAATAATCAAACCTGAACAGAACGGCTTTATGCCTGGTAGAATGTCTTGTGATAACACTCGCATCTTTATGAATATCATCTCCAAAGCAGAATCTGTTTCAGCACCTATAGTGGCAATGAGTTTAGACGCAGAGAAGGCCTTTGATAGGGTGGAGTGGCCTTTTTTGTTTGCTGCTTTAAAATGGTTTGGCATTCCTGAATCTTTTATTAAAATGATTTCTGTGTTGTACTCCGCCCCTTCAACTAAGATCTACATTAATGGCCTGTTATCTGCTAGCTTTCAACCAACCAGGGGGACTAGACAGGGCTGTCCTCTATCACCACTCCTTTTCAACATTGCATTGGAGCCCTTTCTTATAGCTCTCCGTCATAACTCTGATATTATGGGTCTTCGATTTGACACTTTTGAAATTAAAATCTCTGCCTACGCGGATGATGTTCTACTATATGCCAACTTTGACTCTATTCCTCACATATTGAACACTATTGCAGCGTACTCTGAGGTTTCCGGATACAAGCTCAATCATTCAAAGACTGAAATCATGGCTTTAAATGCTCCAGAACTTCATGAGTCCATCAACAGAATGGGGCTTCGATGGGCAGGTCGTAAATTGAAATATCTGGGGATATACTTCGGACCATCTTTGGAAGAAACTGTGGAATACAATACTGATTATATAATGTCATCTATCACTGCATTAACAACCAAGTGGTCTCCGTTACGACTCTCTTGGTGGGGTCGCTTAGAGACTATTAAGATGATGATCACACCTGTCATTAACTATGTCCTCAGTATGCTGCCAATTTATTTGAAGATGTCTTCTTATAAGAAAATTGAGGCCTTACTTGTACAGTTTCTATGGAATAAAACTACTCCTCGAATAAGTCTACAAAAGTTAAAAAGAGAAAAATCTGAAGGTGGAGTTCGATTCCCTAGTTTCTATGAGTACCATACCTCTTTCTTGCTTCGCCAGGGCTCTTATTGGCTTCATCACACTCATATGACTTCTTATCCTACTTGGGTTGACTCTGAGAAATCATATGTAGACAATGCTGATCTACAGTGTTTTGCTTTTACAGGTTCTGCACATAATGCTAACCCCTTTGGTATTCTCAGCTCAACCAAAACTGCTTTGAGAGAACTGGATTCCTTTTTAGCTACTAATTGGAACAACTCCTCCTTGACATACTTATGGAACAACCCAAAAATACTTATTCAAAAGAAGCCGATAAATTGGCCTTTGTGGAGAACTGCTGGTATATGGTTCATAGGTCAACTGTTTGACACCAAAGGATGGATCCCCTTCAATCTTCTTTCATCTACTTATGGTCTACCTTCCTCGAACTTGTTCCGATGGATGCAAATTTGCCATGCTATTAAAGATCACTCAAGTGATACACCCTCCATTTTGGCACTTAGTGAAGCCATTATGAATAAACCTAGAGGTCAGTCCGCCATCTGGTACAAAACTCTATTATCTTACAAGTTTACTTCAAAATTGGGACTAATTGATGCATGGTCTACTGACACTGGAATGCAACTAGACGCTGACATATGGCAGAAGATCTGGATTGACTCACTGAACACACTACATTCCTCTTCCATCACACAGTCCATGTTCTTCCTACTTCATCGTGCGTTCTGGACCCCTTATAAGCTGTCAAAACTCCCCAACAACAACAGTAATCGTTGTTGGTCCTGCACATCCACTGTTGGAACTCTAGACCACATGATCTTTCATTGTGCTCCCATTCGCTCCTTTTGGGATCAATTATGGAAGACTATTATGGAAGTATTTGATATTACTGAAAACCTATCACTTGCCATTGTCATTTATGGAAATTATGGTTTGATATCACCTCTTAATGTCACACATGCTAGATTATTAAAATGTCTCTTGCTTATTGCTCTTAAACTCATTCTAGCAAATTGGAAAAATGCTGATAATCTTACCTATAACTTGTGGTGGCACAATGTATGCCTAATCATGAAATATGAAAGGTGTTTTGCAGAAAAACGTGGTCACCTACATCTTCATGAAAAGAGATGGGCTCCTGTAACATCATATTGTACAAAGTACTAATTACCTTATTATTGAGTTCCACTATATATCTTCCTGTATATTCTTATGTATGCTTTATCCTGCAGTCATATCGTTCCTGTGGTTTACACATTTCAGGTGTCATAATATTGCAGCATTCATAAATCTGTTTAGGACTTATGCAGATTGTTGTTGTTTGTATTCTTGTGATCTATGAATCATTTATGTACTTGATTTTATTGTACTTTTATTATATAAATTCAATAAAAATATTGAACATAAAAAAAAAGTATGAATGGCCACAACCACTGACCCGCAAGCTTTGCTTTGAAGAACGCTGGTGTCGAAGGACTGAGGTTGAAATAGACACTAGAAAATGACATGGGATTATTTGCCGCGGTTATCTGCGGGGACGGGAACGGTGATGAATTTTGTCACTGTGTCATTCTCTATTTGTAATGTGGATGGGCTAGTTCTATCTAGGAAGGGTACGTGAGCAGGAAAATGGTGTCCTCTCTTTGTTAATACACTTAAGAAACTCCAGTGACTATCTCTTGACCTGCAACATCTGCCCCAGCATAGTGGAATTTCTAATTTTAAACCAAGAGCTCCTTTCACAAAGGCGCGCTAGGGCCTTAACGTACGCAATAGCGTGTACTAAAATGCCACGCGTGCTAGCCGCTACCACCTCCTCTTGAGCAGGTGGTAGTTTTTCGGCTAGCGCGCCTTTGTAAAAGGAGCCACAAATTTCCACGGCTTGTCCCAGTGCTAGTACCTTCTTGAGTCATCCATCGTAGAAAAATTCCTCTTCAGAAATGTAGAATTTTATTGGCAATTTAAGCATTTGGGAAAATCCTAAAGTACTTTCTTTTTTAAAAAAAATGAAAAAGGGTTAAAATAATGGGAAATTCAAGTTATGCTAATATTTTGTATCTATGCAATTCTGACAATGAAAATCCTGGCCACATCAGTAATACAATTCAGACCAAAACCTGAGTAATCCCATTTTCTTAAGGAACAAAGTGGATGGCTGGAGCCTCCTCTCCTTCCATTTCTCCATTTTCAATAACGGCAGAGGTGGTGCTCTCGCCCTGTTGCTCCTCGTGCCCATGGCCTGGCTGGGCTGCCATCAGGTTTTCCGCAGCAGATTCTCTCTGCTCTGCTGTTCCAACCCCGTATTTAGATCCACCCTGTTGTTGGGTCTGATTCATTGCCCTGCGATTAGAGTTCAAAAGACCCATAACGATTACGTTACCCAAAGCATAAAACATGGTTTGTCGGTGAACAGATTGGAGAATCTACATTACATTACATTAGTGACTTCTATTCCGCCTGTACCTTGCAGTTCTAAGCGGATTACAGTAGAAGACAGCTGGACATTTCCAGGAAGTTACAATTTAGGGGACGATTACATAGTGGAGGCAAAGGGAGATTCAGTTTAGGGGATTCAGATTAGGGGACATTAAATAGTAGAGGCAGAGGGAAGAGAGAGGAGGATGAATAGAAGGGAAGATGACAATTGAAGACTCCAAACTTTTTGTAAGCAGTGATTCACATGCAGTGACAGGGTGAGGCCCAGGACGATTGGAATTCATTGTGAGTACAGGTACATGTATAGACTCGGTAAATGGCGCTCGAAAAAATGGCACCAAAAGAATCTGGGTGAAGTGCTATTCTATAAATGTAGGGTTATCAGATGTTACGTTAGCAAAATCCAGACCCCTAGATCTGCCCCCAGGCCTGCTCAGTTGTACCCATTCCCACCCCGTTATACCCCAGCCCCGCTCTCTGCTGCCTGTTCATCCACACATGGTATTTTTAGTGATGATATTCATCGATTGGTAATATTCACCTTATGTGTGATTCTGGTATTGGTGCCGAGTATTATGTTTAGGTTCCTTTACTGCGAATGAAAGTTTCTATGAATTTTTACTGCGAATGAATTTTTCTATGAAGTGAGCAGTGCTTTTGATTGAAAGGTGCCATGAAATAAACGGCGCTAGGGACTATATTAATTTGTATAGCATCACGGACATGCACTTTTTCTATCTATTTATTTATTTATTTATTTTCTTAATTTTTAATTACGTTCTTAGGACTTGAACAGTTGTAATTCAACCATCTGAAGAGTGTTTTTTTTCAAATTCTGCTCTCTTTTCAACTAATTTTTTGAATTATTGACTGAATATTGTATTCTATATAGAATTCTCAAGTGTTTTCTTAGACTATTATAAGAACGTATGGTTTGTTCACAGAATTAGCTATTTTTTCTGGCCCACTTTATGAATTAGGATCGAGTTTATTTATTTATTTATTTATTACCTCACTGTTAGTTAGTGGGTCTTCATCAAGTTAGTCCCTCTTTTTAGAATAACATGAATTGCTAGTGAGCACTTGCACTTTGCACTTTATATTCTAGTATATTTCATTTCATTCATATTTTTTATGATTTTGATCCACACATTAGATTCAACTTTTATTATATTGTTATCCATCACTCTGCACTTTACATTATTATAATGTATTAATTATTGGGTTGGTTTCTAGGGAGTGTATGTATTTATTATGCCTTTCTCCCCTTTCTCCCCTTTCTCCTTTGGTGTATAAGTTTTGAAAAAAAAAATTTTCTCCTGGGAATGTGATTTCATTCACATGTTGGATAACTTTACAATGGACTAAATGATGTATGGGGCAGTTCTCATTTAGACTGTGGTCTGGTGCTGGTCACCTATGAGACACGGCCTGAGCCATAATTTCCCGTTTATCCATCATTCTACTTCATTTATTCCTTCCCAGTTCAGGCTTTCCATCCAAGGGACTAAGTGTGTTAGCCAATTGTCAATTGGATTTCATCATTATTATTTCTTGGATAGTATTGGCTATTATCCAAAGGGTTATATATTTTTGTGCTGTTTTAGAGTATAAGCCGTGCAGCAGAATTTTGAATGGATTGAAGGGGAGAGAAATGGTTACACAGAAGACCTGTGAGAAGCAGGTTGCAGTAGTCTAGATGAGAGGTGATAAGGGTTTTGGTAGTGTGCTCAGAGAGGAAGGGTCAGATTATTGAGATTATGAAACAGCAGGTTTTGGCAGTCTGATGGGTTTGTGCAGAAAAAGAGAGAGAGAAGTCAAAGATGACCCCCTGAGGATGCAAGTGTTATCCACTGAGAGAGTGGGAGTAGAGGAGAAGTAGATTTAGGTGGAAGGATAAGTAGCTCTGTCTTGGTCATGTTCAGATTTGAGTGGCAGCATGTCATCCAGGTAGCGATGTTGGACAGACTGGCTGAGACTTGGATTCCTGTAGAGATTTCTGGTGTAGAGAGGTAGATCTGGCTGTTGTCAGCATAGAGATGATATTGAAAGCAATGGGAGGAGATCAGAGCACCAAGGGAATGAGTATAGATGGAGAAAAGAAGAGGTCCCAGGACAAAGCCCTGGGGTACCCTGACTGATAGTGGGATAGCAGAGGAGGAGATTCTACCACGGCATACACTAAAGGTGCAATGTGAAAGATAAGATAACCAAGAAAGAACAGAGTCTTGATAGTCAAGTGAAGGAGAAGGTGGTGGTCTACAGTGTCAAAAGCAGCGGATAGATAGAAAAGGATGAGGATAAGAGTAGGGGCCTTTCGATCTGGCTAGGAAAAGGTCATTGGAGACTTTAGCAAGGGCAGTTTCCATAGAGTGCAGGGGTGAAAGCCTGATTGGAATGGGTCGAGAATAGCTAGGGATGACAAAGTCAAGGCAACAGTGGTGAACAGCACGTTCAAGTAGCTTGGATAAGAAGGGGAGGAGGGAGATGGGGCAATAGTTGGAAGGGCAGGTGGGGTCCATTGAAGGTTTTTTGAGAAGTGGTGTAATTACGGTATATCCTAGACCGCCCATCCAAACAAACACGCAGAACCCACCTGTTTAGTTATCCTACTCTAAAGGCCTGCCGCTACAAAAGATATCTAAATAGAACTCTCGCCTTTCAAGCAGGTCAGCTCAATAACTGGCTGGCCCACATCATCTCATGCGCCTCATCCTACCTAAACTTCAGGAAACTACTAAAAACTAATCTATTTACCAGATTTACAACCTAAATGCCTATATCCACTGTATGGATATAGGCATTGTTTTACCTACATTCTTAGATTTATCCTTTATGCAGATTGTCCTGACCTTCTTTACTGTACTTTTTTCTCTGATTGTACCTATTTCTCTGATTGCTCCATCTTTCGCCGATTGTACCATTTTCCCTGATTGCTCCAATTTTCTCTGATTGTACCATTTTCTCTGGCACCTAGTTTCTCTGATTGTTCCATTTCGCTGATTGTCCAGCCCTTCTTCATTGTAAACCGCCTCGAACTACTACAGCTTTGGCGGTATATAAGAAATAAATTATTATTATTATTTGCCAACATTGGGGACAGTTTCAGTGGAAAGTGATAGAGTGAGGATGTGCCAGATGGAAGGGGTGGCAGTAGGCAAGATGATACTGAGTAAACAGGTGGGAATTGAATTGGAGGAGCAGGTAATGAGTTTGGAGGAAGAAAAAGCATGTGCAGTTTCCTCTTCACTGATATCAGGAAAGGAAGAAAAGGAGACAGGGGCCAGAGGAGGGTTGACAGAGTGGGCTGGGGGAGGGAGAGCTGGAGGTGACTTGGTTAAGAACTCAAGGTTAATATTGTGAACTTTTATCATAGAAGTATTCAGCCAAAGTCGGTGGGGGGGATGATGGAGGGGTTGGGGGTGAGGGCACTATGAGAAGAGAGTTCAACGTGGCAAAGAGACAGGGAGGGTCGGAACCAAGAGTGGCTGGAAAGAAGCAGATACAGGCTGGGGTAGGGTGGAGCTCACTAGAAGGGAGCTGATGAGGGTATAAAACCAAAAGTTGGCTCAGGATGCTACAGTCTCTTGAGCCAGCCCTGGACTCTACAGATTGGCATGAGTCTCTAGGAGCTAGCAATTGCTGTAGGTTGGAAAAGAGATGGATGAAAGGGGGATATGATTAAATTCTACAAAACCTTGAGTGGTGTAGAACGGGTAAAAGCGAATCAAATTTTTGCTTTTTTTATTTTTAATTACAAAGGATCACACCATGAAGTTAAGCTCTGGAACTCGTTGCCAGAGGATGTTGTAATAGCAGTTAGAATATCTGTATTTAAAAAAGGTTCGGACAGACACGGGGGAAGCCACTCTTTGCCCTGATCAGTGGCATGGAATGTTGGTACAATTTGAATTTCTGCCATGCACCTGTGATCTGGATTGGCCACTACTGGAAAAAGGATACTGGGTTAGATGGACTATTGGTTTGACCCAGTATGGCTATTATGTTCTTAGGTATAGATTTCAGCGTTAAACCCCACTTAAACAGCTTGGGCTTAGATAGTATATTATTATGAAAACTGTAGCCTGGAAAATTTCCACTCGTCAGAAAGAAAATCACTTTTCTATCAAAGATATTTACTTTATATTTTAAATTAAAACACAGTCAATGGTACTATAATTGACCAAGATATTTCAAGGTCTACAAACAGAAAATGTCAGTACAGGTAGTCCCCGAGTTACAGATGCCCAACTTAAGCACGACTCATACCTAAGAATGTGGTTGTGGCTTCCTTTGATTTCACCGAGCAGTCTTTCCAGTGGCATGGACTCCTACAGCAGATTCAGGAATGATGCATGGCCACATTAAGAACAGCGTGTGGTTGTGCATGCTATACCTTATAGCAGTGTTTCTCAACTCGGACCTGGAGTACCCCCTTGCCGGTCAGGTTTTCAAGCTATCCACAATGAATAGGCATGAAAGAAATTTGCATATAATGGAGGCAGTGGTGTCAGGTCAAAAGCGCGCCGGGACAAAGGCGCGCCCAGACAATTGAGCGCAGCGCGGAGGCACGCGCCGCTCAAAATTACTGTTTTTAGGGCTCCGATGGGGGGGGTGTGGGGGGGAACCCCCCCCACTTTACTTAATAGACATCGCGCCGCATTGTAGGGGCGGTGTGGGGGGTTGTAACCCCCCACATTTTACTGAAAACTTAACTTTTTCCCTGTTTTTAGGGAAAAAGTTAAGTTTACAGTAAAATGTGGAGGGTTACAACACCCGAAACCCCCCATAACGCCGGCGCGATGTCTATTAAGTAAAGTGGGGGGGTTCCCCAACAAAACCCCCCGTCGGAGCCCCTAAAAACTGTAATTTTCTTCGGCGCGCGCCTTTGTCTTTCGCGCCGTTGTCTATGAACCGGAGGCAGTGTATGCAAATCAATATCTTGCCTATTCATTGTGGATATCCTGACAACCTGACAGGCAAGGGGGTACTCCAGGACCGAGTTGAGAAACACTGCCTTAGAGGGAACCCTGGTAGGGACAGTTGGACGTTTTGCCAGCCGGGAGCAGAGGGAAGCAACAGGAATCTTAAAATCTACAAGTTCTGAGTTGCATACAAACCAGACTTAAGACCAGCTTTAAAAATGTAACTCGTTCTTAACCCGGGGACTGCCTTTATTATAACTTTTTAAAAACCCAGAGAGGTCTTACTTCATTTCGGCACCAGCAATTTTTTCCTTTTTGCTCTTCTTTAACTTTATTGTTAAAAACACGACAATGGCACAAATAACAGCTGCCAGTAGGATGGCTCCGATTACCGCTGCAGCAATGATCCCTTCTCCAGCTGTAATACATAAGGCACATGTTGAAAAGAAAAGGCAAGTTGTAGGTATAGGAGGTATTCTAAACCACCCTTGAATGCCTTGTATCAGGTATTAGATTATCATTTTTCTTCACGGCCCTCAGAGATGCCACCAAGGGTCCAGTACATGATCATAACCCCTGGCTTTATGCACCCAATACCGACCCAGTGACGATTGGGTGCATAAAGCCAGGGGTTATGATCATGTACTGAACCCTTGGTGACATCTCTGAGGGCCGTGAAGAAAAATGATAATCTAATACCTGATACAAGGCATTCAAGGGTGGTTTAGAATACCTCCTATACCTACAACTTGCATTCGACCTTGTACTATCATTAGTTAAGCCTACTATTGAATTCGAAAAGAAAAGGCAAAGCAGGTGGATCGGGGCAAGAGGGTGAGGACGTCAGGACTGTGATGATCTTGGATCGCTGAACTCCAGCCAAAATAGCTGTGGCCGTAAGGGGGTGAAATGGCAGACATGGCGGGACATTTTCAATATGGCATCCAAACCCGAGTTTGGGCGTTTTTGCAAAAGAAGCACAAAAATCCAGTAGCGAACGTGACCGTTTTTCAAAACAGCAAAACGTCTTTTTGTTTCAAAAATGGTCATTTCTCAGATGTGCTTGCCCTCGGTGCGTCTGTCTTTTTGAACCGTTAAAAAAATAAATAAAATAAATCACATCCAAAAGAAAAGTGCACAGAACAAGCCTTTGGGGTGTAGGAGTGGCCAGCATATTTAGAAGAATGGCCACACCGCCATCCCAGCAGAGCAGTGGGGCACCATAGGGAACACCGCAGTGAATGTCACCTAAAAAGGCCCAGGTGTACATCTCACCGTAGCCCTCCAAAACCTACTGGACCCAACTGTACGCCACACCAATAGTCCTTATGCCTGCAGGTGTCATTGCCTCACTTATTGGAGTTCTAGGTGGGTTATATGTAGGTGCAGTGGGATTTTGGAGGGCTCACATGTTCTACCACAGGTGTAGTAGTTAGAGCGGGATATGAGCCTGAGCCCCCATCTTTACAGTTGACTACACCACCCACTAGGCCCAGGGGTAGGCAATTCCGGTCCTCGAGAGCCGGAGCCAGGTCAGGTTTTCAGGACATCCACAATGAATATGTATGAGATGGATTTGCAATCACTGCCTCCTTGAGATGCAAATCTATCTCATGCATATTTATTGTGGATATCCTGAAAATCTGACCTGGCTCCGGCTCTCGAGGACCAGAATTGCCTACCCCTGCACTAGGCTACTCCAAGAATCTTCTAGCTGCTCTATCATACAAGCAGGTATGTACTGCTTCATTTACATATTTGAGGGATGGGAGGAGGTCAGTGACCACTGGGGAGTGTGTGTGTGTGGGGGGGGGGGGGTCATGCCTTCATCCCTCCAGTGATCATTCGGTCAGTTTGGGCACTTTTTTAGCACTTATTTGTTGTTAAAACAGGTCTAGCCCCAAATGTCCAAACTGTGTCCTGGATGTTTTCTCAAATGTTCCATTATTGCAGAAAAACTTCCATTGCAAAAGCCTGCTCTAGCCCTACCCAAACCATGCCTCTAACATGTCTCCCTTGAGATTCACCAGCTTTAGCTATGCTGATGATGTCTCAGTAATTATTCCATTTTCTACAATCACGTCAATTACTTCTAAAGTTGAGGCTTTGATGTTATTAATGGAAAATTGGATACTAAAGTATAAATTCAAATTCAAATCAGATAAAACAAAATTCTTTGTTGCTAGCTAGGAGGGGCCTTAAGTGCCTGGGCCAATCAGGGCCTTAGGCCTATTCCTGGTACATCCTAGGATGCACTGGGAGACCCCTAGGACCCTGATTGGTTCATGCACCTATGGCCCCTCCTATGGATGCACTGGGATGGGCCTAAGACTCTGACCCAGGCGCTTAGGGCCTTAGGTCCCTTCCTGGTGCCTCCTGGGACGCACTGGGAGGGGCCTAAGGCTCTGATTGTTTCATGCACATAAGGGCCATCCTTTGGGAGAGGCGTTAGGTATCTGGGCCAATCAGAGTCTTAGGCCCCTCCCAGAGCATTCCAGGATGCACCGAGAAGGGGAAGGCCCGACATTTTGAAGAGGTGGGTCTGCCAGTAGGAGGGAATGGGCATCCCTCCTGCCGATCTTCAAGTTAGAGTGCACGAACAGAGGACTGATGCTGCCATGGCTGACCTTTAGAAAGAGAAGAGGGCAAATAAATTGGATTTATACAAAAGTTCACTTATAACTAAAAATTCCAACTTACCTCCTGTGCTTAAGTCAAGTTCACAGGTAGCAATCCCAAGGCTGTTGGAAGCAGTGCAACGATAATGTCCTGTTTCAAAAGTAGTGAGATTCCCAATAATCAGCTCACCTGTCTTAGAATCTGAAACACAAAATAAAATGTAAGGCCTTAATGTTATATGTTAATCTAATACACAAAAAATCACAGCTGCTCAGGTTTATGGCTTTTTATTGCTTAGACTTTTGCTTCTGCACATTTCTGCATTTATTTAGGGGCACTTTTACCAGCCAGCGGTAAAAAGCGGCTTTAGCGCGCCCTCGTGCAGGTCTTTCCTGCCCACTAAGGCCATTTTTAGCTCTGAGGGAAAATGCCTGAATTTTCTGTTTATTGTCTTAATGGCCATGTGCACAGATTAGCATTGGAGACCTTCCCAAGGTCTCATGCACTAAGCATGAATGGAGCTACGTTAATCAATTAGCACAGTACTCTCTGGCCTCCAGATGTCCTCTGCGCCAAAAAATAACACACATTCAAAAATTACCGGACACCTGCGCGCGCCCTGCAGTGGGTCTAGGACAGTTTGTCATGGCCATTTTATCGCAGCCGTTTCAGCGCAATTAACTGGCCACAGTGAATCTGATTCAGCATTTGGGGGGGGAGGTGATGGGGGAGGAGGTGATGCCCCCTCTGCCCCTGCCCCCCCATTTAAAAAAAAAATATTTCCTGTGGCCCTGGCTGCCTGGGACTTTCTGAGCTTTCCCTGTGCTTTATCATCCCATTCTGAAGAGCCTCTCATACAGCCTTGTCCTGCTGTCCCCCCCCCCCGCCCCCCCGGAAGAATCTCACATGTACTTTCCGCAAAGAGGAGTCCAGGCCAGCACGAGAGCAGTACAGGGATGATCAATTTCCACCTTTCTTGACTCCAAATCTATCAATATTCTGATTCATTCTCTTATCGTATCTAAATTAGATTATTGTAACTCCCTCTTCATTAATATAACCCAGAAAGAAAAAAGACGACTTCAGATAATTCAAAATACCGCAATAAAATTAATTCACAAAGCTAAAAAATATGATCACGTCACTCCACTACTGATTAAATCACATTGGCTACCCATTTCCCACCGTATTACTTTCAAAATTATACTCTTAGTACATAAAACTCTGATTTTCAATGAACCGCAATTTATTTCTAAAATGATCATTCCATACAACTCCGTACGTTCTTTACGATCATCGGCTTCGAACTTATTATCTATCCCCTCCTTGAAAATTATTGGCATAAGAAGAAACGACATATTTTCCGTTATGGCACCCATGTTATGGAACTCATTACCAAATTACATAAGAATAGAAAAAGACTTACAAACATTTAAAAGACTTTTAAAAACATTTTTATTTCAAGATGCATTTGAACACATGATATAACACACATAATTTTTATACTTTTTATTACAAATATTGGACTTTTCAAATCCCCTCGCCCCGTATTGTGTTTTCCCTTTCATGTAAATTTCAATAGATAAAAATGATGTAACTTTTCCCTTCTTTCCTGCCTAGTCATGTTATTCTTTGACCTTAAATGTATTGTATTGACTGTTCCTTAAAATTTTTATACTGTTTTAAATTGTCTGTAATATGTCTAATCTGTCAAAATTATATGTGAAACCACTATCTGTGGCTTTTAGAGTGTACATCGCCTAGATATTTCGATAGGCGATTCATAAAATGCTAATAAACTTGAAACTTGAAACAGGAGTATTGGATGATTCATCGGGGCCAGTTCATCGCAGCTGCGATGAAATGTCCCTTGAATCATCCTCTTCCGCCCTGCATGTATTACTGCTTACCATAGCTTTGCAAAAGAGTCCCTTAATTATTTGGGTAACAGAGTCTGCTCCTCTAACTCAATCGCAACTGGATTCACAATTACCCAGGTTCCCCTCCCCACCCCTCATGTATATCTCCTTCCAAGTCACCTAGTGCAGTCGAGTGAGAGTCTTCAGTGGGGGCCAAGCACAGAATTCTACAATCATGGAAGTAAATCCTAAAATGGAGTTGGGTGATAAGGAGAAAAATGTTTGAGGAAGATCAGCTGAGAGACAATGAATGATGGGGAAGCGTAAATTTGAGGGAGTTGCCGTGGGGTGGGGGTGAATGATGAGGCATGAGTTACTCCTAGGAAAAGCATGAAACTTGCTCAAGAGAGGACCTAGGAAAGCATATTTTCACAACAGGAAATGTGTCCAGGATAGAGCTTAATCATTTCAATTCCTCGGTCTCGCTTACTACCAGGCAATAGCATCCTTATTGTCTGCTTGGCTATTCCAGAGTTTGAAGATGTTATATTTGGACGTTAACACACATAAGCATACCAGCTTTAAAGAGGGGGATGGTCAACTCATGGCCACAGACACAACACACCTCTACATCCCTATTCATTTCAGAAAAATCACATACCTCTACAGCAATGGACACAAACACACATATGAGAGCAACTGACACAATGCTGGTGCCAGAACCTAGCATGGTTCTGATTGAACTAGACAACCAAGGAGCAGGGAAGAAACAGTTAAGGCAACAAAAGTAACAAGTAGAACAGTTCAATTGGAGAGACACCAAAAACTTTGATAGGTAACACCTCCTCAGGAATGGAACACAAAGAAACTTGTAGAGGGGGCTAAGGACAAGAGAGACTGTCAAACAAACTGACCCATAGATGCCAACTTTTGGAAATGATTGGGGGTTCCAAACACAATACACATTACCCTATCCGGACACAATGAACGAGCTTGCTAAATATTGGGAGTGCTCGGCAGCCAGTGCACCCATGGGGGTGGGGGGGTCAGCGGTCCACCCTGAGCACCATCTTGGTGAGGGTGCTGGTACCCCTTCTCCTGCCCCACCACCTGTGTGCCTTCACCCCACTGTACCTCTATCTCCAACCTGCTGCTCCCAATAGCATCTGCTCTCCCTCTGATGTCACTTCCGGGTCCCGTGCCTAGGAAGTGACGTTAGAGCCGATGCTGACGCGGGCAGCAAGTTGGTGATGCTGCTTGCGTTGGAGAAGTTAAAAGAGATACAGGGTAGGGAAGAGGTGTGCGCGTGCAGCAGGGGGTTGCAGAGAAGAGGATGGGGGCGCCTCTCACCCTTGCTACACCATTGGCTGGCACCTATCGATTGACTCCTTAGCGACAAGATCTGGAATTCCTTATTCCGGGGTTCTCGCCTCCTCTGTGGTACACTGGGGGAGGGGGGAGCTTTCTCCAGCACATCACTGGTTATAAGGCTCTGGAGTGCTATTACTTACCCATTTGGGATGGGGTGGCCTTGAGTTCATTATCTACCACCTTATTCCACTGGTATGTGGGAGGGGGCATTCCATCCTTGGAAAAGCATTCAAGGGTGATATAATGACCGGTTTGAACAGCTCCTCTGATGCTGCAGTGTGGCGTTGAAGGTGGAGCTGAAAGATATTAAGGGAACATTCAGTCTGCCGGTAAGAGCGTTCCCTCCCTTAACTGCGGGGACAAGGCCATTCACTGCTCCATGGAGCGGTGGATGGCCTTGTCCCCGTGCCCGCAGTGAGCACTTTTTCCCTCCCCCCACCCCCCAACATTTCAGCAGGTTACCCACGGCTAACAGCCACCGTGTCATTCTCTACTTTGCACCAACTGAAACCTAGTGTAAATTCTCACCCCTAAATTAGGCACTGATCCCCCTTTTTCTGTAACACTGCCCAGATCTGCCTGTGCCCCTCTCATAGCTAAAACAAGTAGATCTATAACATATTGTACGATAAGTTTAGTAGAAGGGCCTCATCCATACCACATCAAAAAGATCACGGACACAAAAAGAAATACAAAAACGGAGAAAAGCAAACCCCTCTCATAGCTGCCATCCTTTTTGTATCCACATATAAATTTTGTGTGCAGCTCCCAGCGCCTAAATATGTACATGTATATTTAAATTAATGCTAATTGGCTCATTTGGCAATTAAATTGCACATACAAGTGCAGGCCCAAAATTTGCACTCACAATTTTCAGCGCCATCTATAGAACTAAGGCAAATGTGTCCTGGTATTTGAATATTTTGGGGGCTGGATTGTTTTTCTACACCACCTTGGGTGAATTTCTTAAGAAAAGGTCGTAAATAAATCCTAACATGCAAACAAACTGCTCTTTTTTCACCTCAGCTGGAATGCGGGATTTTTCAGGTTGGGCACTTTTAACCTAGATACAATGCCTATGTGTTTTGGTTATCAGTGTTTGTCTGTTTCTGCCTAGCTGTGTATCTAGATTGCACAGTAAGTGCCATGTACCTGTGCAGTGATGCAGATATGGCTCGGCACCAAGCCACTGTACACATGGACAGTTGCTGTGTGCAAGTACTAGTGCGCTAGCATTACTTGTCAGGCTAATTTAAAAAATCTTTATTCTCATGGCATTCGTATTTTCTGGTTTCTATCATTTAAGTCAGGGGTGTCCAACCTTTTGGCTTCATTGGGCCGCATTGGCCGAAAAAAATGTTTCTGGGGCCGCACAAACACGCAAACGCTGCAACAAGACAGAGGAAGGAGCTGGCAAGACGGTAAACACCCGGGGACAGCAGAGGAAAACACTGCATCGCCCTCGACCGGGGCCGCACAAAATACTTCACTGGGCCGCAGGTTGGACACCCCTGATTTAAGTAATTGTTTTCCTATCCCGTGATTTGTTAATTTCCAGAAACATAGCAACAAACTTGTTCTTCACATGTTAACACCTTTAAAGATATCTCAGGGCTCTTCAGCTTGGAAAAGAGACAGCTGAGAGGAGATTTGATTGAAGTCTACAAAATTCTGAGTGGAGTAGAACGGGTACAAGTGGATCGATTTTTCGCTCCGTCAAAAATGACAAAGACTAAGGGACACTCGATGAAATTACAGGGAAATACTTTTAAAACCAATAGGAGGAAATATTTTTTCACCCGGAGAATAGTTAAGCTCTGGAACGCGTTGCCAGAGGTTGTGGTAAGAGCGGATAGCGTAGCTGGTTTTAAGAAAGGTTTGGACAAGTTCCTGGAGGAAAAGTCCATAGTCTGTTATTGAGAAAGACATGGGGGAAGCCACTGCTTCCCCTGGATCGGTAGCATGGAATGTTGCTACTCTGGGGATTCCGCATGGAATGTTGCTACTCTTTGGGGTTCCGGAATCTTTTGTTACTCTCTGGGATTCCGGAATCTTGCTATTCTTTGAGATTATGTTTGGAATGCTGCTACTCCATGGGTTTTGGCTGGGTACTAGGGATGGGACCTGGATTGGCCACTGTGAGAACGGGGATTGGGACTTATATACTGCCTTTTTGAAGTTTTACAACCACTCTCAAAGTAGTTTACATACAGGTACTTCAAGCATTTTCCCTATCTGTCCTGGTGGGCTCACAATCTATCTAAAGTACCTGGGGCAGTGAAGGATGACGTGATTTGCCTAGGATCTCAGGGAGCAGCACAGGGTTTGAACCCACAATGTCAGAGTGCCGAGGCTGTAGCTCTAATCCCTGCACCACACTCTCCTCCAATACAGTATCAGAAGTGAGCCAAGAAAAGAACAATGAAGCCATTGTGACATCACCGATGAGGTTGGCTTTTATTGGTGGAATGAGGCGTTATGACATCAGGGAAAGGGATTGGGACTTGTATACCGCCTTTTTGAAGTTATACAACTACACTCAAAGCAGTTTACATACAGGTACTTCAAGCATTTTTCTGGTCTGTCCCAATGGGTTCACAATCTATATAATGTACCTGGGGCAATGGGGGAATTAAGGGACTTGCCCAGGTCACAAGGAGCAGCACAGGGTTTGAACCCACAACCTCAGGGTGCTGAGGCTAGCTCTAACTACTAGGCCACACTCTCCTGTAGATCTGCCTGCTATACAATAAGCAATTCTACTGATCATGTTTGTCCTCTGGGAAGCTTAGTAAAGTAGTAGATGTCATCAGATTAAGACCATTAGTTACACTGCACAACAATTTTTTGGTTAAGTCTTGATTCCTGAAAAGTTTTTGGTGATTATGACAGGTACCAACTTGGTATGCTCAAATATGGTTTTGGTTTTACTGCATCACGTAAGAACTATGAGAAATAGACATTTTTATGTTTACTGACAATAAAATATATAGTCAAGTTTACGTTTCGCACAAGCGACTAAATGAAACAGAATTAAAAGTGTTTTGCTCCCGAGTTTCTTTTATATTCAGTGTCTGGTGCATCACGTTGTAGCATCCAACAATAGTCGGCAAGCATTGACGGATTCCAATTGCCCTGGTATCGTTTCTCCATCGTAGCTATGTCTTGATGAAACCTTTCACCGTGCTCGTCACTCACAGCACCGAGATTTGCGGGGAAGAAGTCCAAGTGTGAATGGAGGAAATGAATCTTGAGTGACATATTGCACTTCATTCTCTTGTATGCTTTGAGAAGTTTGTCTACCAGCTGAATGTAGTTTGGGGCTCTGTAATTGCCCAGAAAATTGTCAACAACGTCTTTCAAGGCTTTCCAGCCAATTTTTTCCGGCCCAACTAACAGATCTTCAAATCGCTTGTCACTCATAACATGTCTGATCTGGGGGCCAACAAAAATACCCTCTTTGATCTTGGCATCAGTTATTCTTGGGAACATCTGTCTTAAATAACGAAAACCTTCCCCTTCCTTGTTCATTGCTTTCACAAAATTCTTCATGAGTCCCAGTTTAATGTGAAGAGGAGGCAAAAATATCTTTGTCGGGTCAACAAGCGATTCATGTGCTACATTTTTCTGTCCTGGAACTAACTTTTTACGGAGTGGCCAGTTCTTTCTAGAATAGTGCGACTCTCTGTCTCGGCTGTCCCATTCGCAGATGAAACAGCAGTACTTTGTATAGCCAAGCTGCAGTCCTAGTAACAGAGCAACGACTTTGAGGTCTCCACAGATATTCCAGTTATACCTGGTATACTGGACATACTTTAGTAACATTTCCATATTCTCATATGTTTCTTTCATATGTGCTGCATAGCCAACAGGTACTGAAGGATAAACGTTGCCATTGTGCAACAGAACAGCTTTCAGGCTTAACATTGACGAATCAATGAAAAGACGCCACTCTTCCGGGTTGTGATCACAACCAAAGACCGAGAACAATCCTTCAATGTCACAACAGAAACAGAGACTGTCGACTTGTGCAAAAAATTTGGTTATATCATGATGCCGGTCTCGAAACACAGAAATTTTCGTACCTGGTGATAGCAAACACCATTCCTGCAGTCTCGAACCTAGCAGCTCAGCTTTTGCTTTTGACAGACCCAAATCTCTGACCAAATCGTTCAATTCGGACTGTGTTATCAGATGTGGATCGCCTGATGAGGATGGTTCAAAATCCGGGTCAATGTCACTGTTAGAACCCTGCACTGCAGTTTCTTCATCTGGTTCGTCTAAGGTCCAATCCTCTGGTGGTTTCGGAACTGGAAGACTGTCATCATGTGGCATGGGTCTCATTGCTGAAGGCAGATTAGGATATTCAATTGACTTCTTGTTTTTGGCAGAGAAACCAGACACATTAGTCAAACAGAAATAACAGTCCGTCACATGGTCTTTCTGTTCTCGCCATATCATCGGAACAGCAAATGGCATCGTCTTTCGAGTACCTCTGAGCCAGGCTCTCAGACTAACAGCACATGTCGCACAGCAAATGTGAGGCGCCCATTGCTTGTCTTGATCACCTATTTTGCAGCCAAAATACAGATGATAGGCTTTCTTTACAAGGGCAGTCATCGAACGTCTCTGAGGCGTAAGTGTATATTCCCCACAGATATAGCAGAATGTGTCGCGGCTGTTACGACACCGACGAGACATATTGCCCGACACCAAAACGTCTATAGCATCAAGCTTACTTACTGTTATATTGCTACAGCTACTATACTACTATACTTTACTATACTGATACTATATACACACACGGACTATCTATATTAACCAAATGAGCAGGATCGGTGTATGGAAGCCACCATTATAGCATGGTGAGACAGCGCAAGCTCGTTCAGACCTGCCCAGACATGCCCAGGATGTCATCTTCCATAAAACAGCTTCCAACCTGGCTAGATTTTATGCATGGACATACCCAGGCGGCACAAAACCGTTGTTGATAAGACACTTATGGGAGAAAAAAATTGTTTGCATCCAAATATAAGAAAAAATCACGACAAAATTGAAGATTTCTCTGAAATGGTACGTGATGGGTAATTTTTGATGTAATATTCATGATCAGCACCCAAAATTCTATAAGAAACACCCAGCAGTGTTCAGGAAGCAAAAACTTTGTTGTGCAGTGTTATCAATTGTTTTATCCAATTGTCCCTGCCTATGCTGCTATAGCTCTTAACTGTCTCTTGAACAAGCTTGACTACCTGCAGGAAGTCTCATCTTCTCCTTTTGTCTTTGCCTGCAGCCCATGTAAGAAAGCTTGCCACCTCCTTAGAATTCTATTATTTATTTTTATATCACTTATATCCTAAGTGGTTTTACATTCAGGTATTTTGTCCTATTTCCCTATCTGTCCTGGTGGGCACAAACTTTATCTAGTGTACCTGGGGCGATGGGGAGGACTAAGTGACTTGCCCAGGGTCACAAGGAACAGTGAGGGATCTGAACCCACAACCTCAGGGTGCGGAGGCTGTAGCTCTAACCACTGCACTACACACTCCCCACTACTGGAGAATTTGTCAGGACCTTCCAAGCTGCTTAACTTTACCTTCATCTCCTTCTTGGGAACTTGCTGCAGGCATATTACTACCGTGTTTCCCCGAAAATACCCCGAAAATAAGCCCTAGTCTTAATATAAGCCCTACCCCCAAAAATAAGCACTAGTCGCCGGCAGCAGCAGCACTTCCCCATTCCTCTCCCCGCATCTCCGCTGCGCAACCCCCCTCCCCCGCTGACCCTTCCATCTCTCCCCCGCCAACTGCGAGACTGGAATACCTTATAACAGCGTCGGCAGCAATCTGCACAGGCTGCTTCGTGGCCTTCTATCTCCTGGGTGTTCCTCTGCCGTATCATTGATTATGTCATCAGCAACGCGGCAGAGGAACGCCCAGGAGATAGAAGGCCATGAAGCAGCCTGTGTAGATTGCTGCCAACGCTGTTATAAGGTATTCCTGTCTCGCGGTTCGAATGGGAGGGAAAGATGGGTGGTGGGGTTGGGTGGGGGGGATGCGGCGGGCAGTGGGGAGATAGAAAGATGCTACACGGGGGGGATGGGAGGAAGGGAAGGATAGAAGCTGCAAGGATTCTGCTGCACAAGGGATGGGAGGGAGGGAGATACGGCACAAGGGGATGGGTGAGAGGGGAGGAAAGATGCTGCACATCTGGGGGAGAGAAAGGAAATAGGAGGAAATTGGGATGGAGGAGAGGAAGAGAGAGATGATCATTACATGAGAAAAATAAGACATTTCTGAAAATAAGACCTAATGCCTTTTTGAGGCCCCAAATTAATATCAGACAGTGTCTTATTTTCGGGGAAACATGGTAGGTGTGCAAACTTCTTTCAATCCGCTTTCTTTCATTCTGGAGTCATATGGTAACCCTACTTAAATCCTGTCATGTTTCTGATTATTATTACCTCTCTTGCTGGGTGATTCCAAGCATTCCCTGCCCTCTAAATAAATATTTTCTCATGTTTTCTCTGAACCAGTGGTTCGTAGTCTAGTCCTCAAGACGCACTTAGCCAGTCAGGTTTTCATAATATCCACAATTACTATGTATGATATCCAAATCTCTCTCATGCATATTCATTGTGGATATCCTGAAAACCTGACCGGCTGGATGTGCACCACGGACTAGGTTGAAAAACCCCTGCTCTGAATCATCCTCCAACTTCTTATTATGACCCCTTGGCCATAAGCTTCTTTATTTATGGAAGAACGGAACCAATGGCAGGTCTAATAGGCAGGCCCTGCACAAGCAGTGACTGGACAAAAGAATGACCGATAGAGCGAGGGCTCCCTCCCATGCCCCCTTCCAATTCAAGCTTGCGTTGCTCAGAGACCCCCTGGAATGGGATTGGCTACCTTTCTACATTAGAAAGCAATGTAATTCTGATGCTTTAAAGCAGTTATTGACGAGACATCTATTCTGTAACGTGAAATACGGGTGTTAAGGTGTTTGCAATTGTGTAAGCGCTGGTCGCTTATTTGTTTGTCTTTTTTATATATATATATATATATATATATATATATATACATATATATATATATATATATATATATATATATATTTAAAATTCTGTATGTTTAAATTGTGAGCCGCCTTGGGAAAGGCGGGTTATAAATAAAATTAAAAGAAACTAAAAACCCCCAAAGACTTGCAGGCTGACTCGAAAGGACAGTATAGTGTCTGCTATGGTTTGACAGACTGGATGGTTGTCCTGTTTGGCCCTCTCTTATGATGGTCCTAGCTCCTGATCCAGCCTTGTGACAATGTGCTCTGAAGGCTGCACCCTTTTTCTTCATGAATTGAGATCTCTCTGCTTCTTATTTTGAATTTAAACCCTGCCTTTCAAAATGGACCGCCCAAAGCACCTTAAGGCAGATCATTGTTAAAATACAATTTCAATGCTTCGTTAAATCGCACTATACAAAGGTCCCCTTTTAAAGTGGCATTAGTGAGTGCCAAGGGGATTTAAAGGGCAGTTGCCGACCCAGTCTATTCTAATTACCATAGGAAAAGGGGGCTAAAAAATGCCAAAAATAAACCCCAATAGCACGTCTAGATTTTGAACCTGTAAGGAAAGAGATAACGTAAAGATAAATACCAGTAACTATCAGTTGAACCTTTCCTATATTATTCCCTGCGAAGTCTGGTGGGTTGGTGACTTCACATGCATATAGTCCCATGTCTTCAGACTGCACGTTGGAGATAGTAATTGAGGCATTTCCTGGATTGGTTGCGGCTGTGATTCTGTTTTTAAAGTTCCCAATAGCTTCAGTGTATCCTTTGCTACTATAATATACCTGCAATAGAAAATTACATCGAGTGAAATAATTAAATAATAGGAGAGAACCCGCTCATATGCTGCCCAGGCATCGTCATTCTAGGACAATCTGTAGGGATGCGCTTTTAATTCAGAACGTTTTATTCACTTACAGAACCTCAAAATGAATGTGCCACAACATTGATTTCCAGGTATTCAGATTTTTTTTAAGACACATTAAGTTCCATTAGTTTCTGAACTGAACCAAAAAAACTGTTCAAAAATCAGCCAAAAATATCTGAAAATGATTCACAAACTAGTATATTCCTAACAATTTGGCAGATTGTTTACAAACTAGTGTTTAAGCCCATTACATTAACGGGTGCTAGAGTAGATGTCTGTCTGGGTTGTTGTTTTTGGGGGGTTTTTTGTCTCTCTCTTCTTGGACGCTGTCTGTCTGTCATTCTTTCTGTCTGTGTCTCTCTCTGGCCCCCTGTCTGTCTGTCTTTCTTTCTGTCTCTATCTCCCTGGCCCCCTGCCTACCTGTATTTCTCTGTTGCGCCATGGCCCCCCTTCCTATGTCCATAGTGTCCCATCCTATGTCCTTAGTACCCTCAGTGCCCCTTCCTATTTCCTCAGTGCCCCTTCCTATGTCCTTAGTGCCTCCTTCCCATGTCCTTAGCACCCCTTCCTATGTCCTTAGTGGCCCCAGTGCCTCCTTCTCGTGTCCGTAGTGCACCCAGTGGCTACGTCCTGTGTTCATAGTGCCCCCAATGCCTCCTTCCCATGTCCTTATTGCCCCCAGTGCCTCCGTCCTGTGTCCTTAGTGCCCCATTGTCTCCGTCCTGTGTCCTTAGTGTCCCCAGTGCCCCCTTCCCGTGTTCTTAGTGCCCGCAGTGTCTCCTTCCCATGTCCTTAGTGCCACAGTGCCTCTGTCCTGTGTCCTTAATGCCCTCAGTGCCTCCTATGTCCTTAGTGCCCCCCAGTGCCTCCTTCCTATATCCCCCTCACTGCCTTCCAGACTTTGTCTCACCCCCACCTGCCTGCCTGCCTTCCTCCCTCCCATCCCCCTTTGCAGTATAACCCTTGAGAAGCATGTTTCCATCTCCCCCCCCCTGCCACTACCACCACTGTGCAGCCGACCACACTGACCCTCCCATTGAGAGTCAACTGATGGGCCTCCCGGCTCCAGCAGCGTCTGCAGCGCTCTGGGTGCGCTGCTTCGTGGCCTTCTCCTGCCCTGTGTTCTTCTGCCGCATCTCTGATGATGTCATCAGGGACGCGGCAGAGGAAATCGGGGTGGTGGAGGGCCGCGAGGCAGCGTGTTTGGAGTGCTGCGGACGCTGCAGGAGGCGGGTGGCTTGTGGTCGTTTCGCGGTGGGACAGTCGGGTTGGAGGGTCAATGGGGGTTCGGGTGCGGCGGGGAGGTGGGCGACGACGACGAACTGCGTTACGGGAAAACAGAACCACAGGCGCGCATGCGCACTCCTACCTGCCACGGACATAGGGATCACGGAACACGCAGGTAGGAGTGTGCATGCACGCTTAGCGTTTTATTATAGTAGATATTAAGATCATAAGAACAGCCATACTGGAAGAGCCCAATGGTCCATCTAGCCCACTTTCCTGTTTCCAACAGTGACCAATCCGGGTCATAGTACCAAGCAGAAGCCCAAATAGTTGCAACATATCAGAAAAAAAATTATCCAGACATAATTCATAAAAATTCTATGAAACACATAGTTAAGTCTAGGGGGTTATTATCAGGGCTGGCCCAGTGCCTGAATTTATTACTGCATACTGCCAGGTAAGAGAACTGAGCTCATTTTGATTTCTAAATCTCAAGCTGGCCAGAGTTGAGGACGCTTTGTTCATGACCTCCAGCAGAAATGGGGTCTTAGCCATTACAAAACAGCACCATCCAATGGTGAAACTCAGGGCACTCCTGTGCTGGATTCCAGAGAAGGGATGTTTTAAAAACCCTGCACCCCCGGGTATTCATGAATGAAGTTTCACAGCACTATGGCCCATTTCCAATAAAGCTGGAAGCTGAGAAGAATGTAAGGAAATAGTTCAGACAGAAATTTTCCATGCTTGGAATCACTATTACCGTGTTCCTCCGAAAATAAGCCCTAGTCCCAGGATTCGCCGGCAGTTCCTCTTCCCTCCCTCCTATCCTAACCCTGCCAACTGCGAGCGAGCCCTAGTACATACCTCCCTAAGCAGCGTCGGGCCTGCAGCGCTCTAAACAGGTCATTTCAGCCTTGTCCACCCATGAATTCACTGCCGTGTTACTGATGACGTCATCAGTAACGCGGTAGAGTGAATTCACGGCGGGATAGGGCCAAAGCAGCTTGTTTAGAGTGCTGCAGGATGGAGGGAAGGATGAGGGTTCGGCTGTTGGGGCGGGTGCTCGGGGAGGTGGGGTGTTCATTCAAGGGTTCTGCTGCACAAGGGATGGGAGGGAAGGGAAGGATAGAAGCTGGGCAAGGGTCCTGCTGCATGAGGGATGGGAGGGAAGATGCTGACATGTGGGGGAGAAAGAGGAAGAATTGGGGTGAAGGAGAGGAAGGGAGAGATGATCATGTACATATCCCGAAAAAAGACCTAGTGCGTTTTTTTGGGCCTAAAGTTAATATAAGACACTATCTTATTTTCGGGGAAACACGATAGTAGGGGTGATGGAACCATTGTGGAAATAGACTTTCTGGGATTGATATGCTGTTGTGGAAAAGAGGGTGACTAGAAAGGTTAAAGATATGGAGAGAACATGGGTTGGGCATGCAGGAACTCAAATGCAAATTTGCACAAATGTCTGAATCTCAGCTAGACAGAATGGACAGGCCATTTTTGGTCTCCTGTTATCATTCACTATGTTGTGTTTAATTGAAAAGATTCAAAGATTGTGTACACTAAAGGTTGCTAAAAGGAATAACTAGGGTTACCGTATAACTCCAGAAAAAGAAGGACGGATTGAGGCATCTGGGTTTTACTTCCATTACTTTCAATTTTTAAAAATTTTGGAGTTCCTCACTTAAGCAATAGCACTTGGGGAGGAGGAGGGAAAAAGAGAAGAGGGAGGGGGACAGAAACACAGGATGAACGACTACATGGGGAAAGGGTTGGAATAGAGTCAGGCGAAGGGAGAAAGAGTGCAAGGGGAAGTGAAAAGGAAAGCACTTAAAATGGAGATGGGGAGGGGGGACATGAGAAGTGAGAGGGCAGGATCAGCCCAGGGGCGGGGAGGGTGCAGTCATCTGTAGACACTCATTGTGGGGCCTTAACCACATATTTCAGTAGGGGAAGAAAGTAGGCCCGTGTGTAAAAAAGTTCCAGGAACCCCCGCGAATTTTGAAAAACCGTGAATATGGTTTTTATAGGCAAGAGAGGGCAGCTGGGGCGTTGGCGGGTGCAAAATCACTCGCGGTCTGCTCCGACTGCCTCTTCCTGTTGCTAAAGTCAGGTTACACCAATGAGGAGCTGCTTGGACACGCAGCTCCTCATTGGTATAGCCTGAATTTAGTATAGGAAGAGGCGGTCAGAGAATACCGTGAATTAGTGAATCCGTGATTCGCGAACCGTGAATTTGCGGGGGAAGACTGTATATACCCCTGCCTCCAACACTCCCCCTGCAACACCCCCCCCCCTTTTCTTTCAATAATTTCCTGATACTCTACACATATTTTATTTATTAGGACTGATTTACCATCTTTTTGAAGGAATTCATTCAAGATGGTGTACAGCAAAACTAAGTCCGATATAAGCAATAGACAATTACAGTAAAAATATTGAAATAACAATACAATACGCAATAACCCCCCTCCCTTTTACAAAGACGCGTTAGGCTTTTTAATTGGTTCATAGACAAGTCGGCGAAAGACAAAGGCGCACGCCGACAACTGAGCGCAAGACGGAGGCACGCACCAAAGAAAATTACAGTTTTTAAGGGCTCCGAAGGGGGGTTTTGTTGGGGAGCCCCCCCAGTTTATTTAATAGAGATCGCGCCGGTGTTGTGGGGGGTTTGGGGGGTTATAACCCTCCACATTTTACTTTAAACTTAACTTTTTCCCTAAAAACAGGGAAAAAGTGAAGTTTTCAGTAAAATGTGGGGGTTACAACCCCCCACACCCCCCATAACGCCCCCCACAACGCGGCGTGAACTCTATTAAGTAAAGTGGGGGGGTTCACCCCCCACGCCCCCCCCCCCCCCCCCGTCGGAGCTGTAAAAACAGTACTTCTTCTATTAAAGGCCTAGGTCTGGGGTCGACAACCTGTGGCTCGTGAGCCAAATGTGGCTGTTTCACCAAGTGGCTGCGGCTCTTCCTCACCCAGCATACCTGTGGGCCTCCCAAGGCAGCAACATCGGCAGTGCCCGGCCGGCAGAGGCAGCAGTGTGGACAGGCTGCTTGCAGTCACTCTGCCGGGGCCTTCCCTATGGCCACTGCCACTGTTGCTGTCTTGGGAGGCCCAAATGCATGTCACTCTCATAGAGGGGGGGGGGGTGAAAGTCGGAGAGAGGCCAGACTTGCATAAAATTATGCACATGGGTGACCTTCTGAGGGACAAAGCCAAAACTCCCCCAAGCTCACTCAAATGCAACAGAACAACTCTCAGGCAACTCAGGAAGTTTGCAGAATCAAGGTCAAAGTCTATTCTAAGTAGCTTTCTAGAAGCCTATGGCAGAAAAGCACGTGATTTCCTGGTCTCCCTGAAATCATTGAAACATATTTCAGATCCATGTGTAAATGCAAATGCAAGTGATAGCAAGCTGTGAAAATAAATTAAAGTCTTCTGTATTACGAAAGGTAACTGGCCATTCTTTGAGATATTATGAAGCACCTTATAATCCAATTATCATTGAGAATACTTTAAGAATTACATTATTATATTTATATATACTGTAACTCAAGTCTATATGATGCCCTAGGACTGCATGGGGGAGGAGGAGGGGACGGGGGCATGGATGCTCGACTGCAATTTGGGGGGGGGGGGGAGGAGACTTCCAGCTACTCATCCAACATACAATGTGAAAGTCTCATTAAATTGTTTTTCTTTATTTTTCTGTAAATACTTGAAGTTTTGTTTCTGTGTTAAATGCATATGTCACATTACAAAATCGTATCTCAAACTCCCTTCTCTACCTATTGTGGCTCTTTGTAAATCTTGGGTCAAACTTTTAGAATAAAATGACTGGCCTAGGTGAAGAGCCAAGCTTCCTGGTTGGCCCAGAACGTCCTCTCTGACGTCAGAATTGACATTAGAAAGAAGACTTCTTGTTGTCGATTAGCAGCAGCAGAAGTAGCAGGGAGGTAAGACAGCAGCGGTGGCGGACTGGAGGAAAGGAAGGAGGGAGGCTTTTTTTTTTGTGTGTGTGTGTGGCAGGGAGGGAAGGAGGTAGGCAGACAAGCAGGCTGGCTTCGGGGGTGGGAGTGGGACAAAGTCTGGAAGGCAGTGTGTGGGACATGGAAAGGAGGCACTGGGGGCACTAAGGACATAGGAAGGAGGCACTGGGGGCACTAAGGACATGGGAAGAAGGCACTGGGGGCACTAAGGACATAGGAAGGGGCACTAAGGACATAGGAAAGAAGGAGGGAGGGAATAGAAAGGGACAATTGTTGGGTCTGAGTGCAGAAAGAAAGAAATGTAAGAAAGGATACACAGACAAAAGGAAACGCAACTAGAGACTCATGAAATCACCAGACAGCAAAGGTAGGAAAAATGATTTTATTTTCAATTTAGTGATCAAAATGTGTCAGTTTTGAGAATTTTATCTGCTGTGTTTATTTTGCACTATATTTGTCTATTTTTCTAAGTTACTGAGGTGACTTTGCATATTTTAAAGTCATCTGCCTTGACATCTTTGAAACCCCCCTAAATATAAATGATAATTAACATTTTCTCTGCGTATAGTGTGCTTTGTGTTTTTTAAAATTTTATGGTTACCATTATGAATTAATAAGATATTATGTGTACATAAAAAATGAATGGAAGAAATTGGGGGGTGGGATTGGGGCGGGGCTGGGGCGGGACTGACAATTAATAGATGTCCCCTTTTGATGAAAAAAATAAATGGTCACGTTACCTATAACCTACCTGGATTGTTCTTGCTGTACATTGCCTTGAGTGAATTCCTTCCAAAAACCAGTAAATAAATTGTAATGAATAAATAAAGCAATCGCAAACATGAACCAGAAAAAATAATACTAAAAAAATAAAGAATGAAAACGCTGTGTCCAAATCTTTCTTTTGAAAACGTAAGGTACATTTCCTTACCTGGGATCTCCAACTACATCTTCCCCGTGCATCCCTGGTAAACTCCATCTTTAGACACTGATTCAGAGGCTTTTCATCCCAGTTCTGAGCGCTGAAGCACGGGGAGTGCTGCATTGGAGCAGAAAGGTTCCGGTCTGAGAGTTTAAGGCTGTAGGACTCCATGCACATCTAAAGAATAATCTCTCAAACGGGGCCTGGAAGGCAGGAGATGTGCTGCTGGGAAGTTTGATGCCTGAAGCTCACTTGCTCAGTAGAGCTTGGAGGGTCATTTCACAAAAAGGCGACCATTTGCAATAAGAATAGTGCAGTGGCAGCGATAAACATCTGATTCCAGAGCACATCTTCTATCCTTTGATTAGGGACAATATGGAAGTAGCATTCACAGTCCAAGGGAAAGGGTAAAGCAGTGGTTTCTCAACCCACTCCTTGGGACACACCCAGCCAGTTGGGTTTTCAGGATATTCAGAATGAATATGCATGAAATTGTTTTGCATATGAAAGAGGCGCTGCATGCAAATCTTTCTCATGAATATTCATTGTAGATATCCTGAAAATCTGAATAGCTGGGTGTGCCCCGAGAATTGAATTGGAAACCATAGGGCTAAGGGTATGTCATTGCACTACATTGCACTGCAAAAGACCTAGTAGTTCAAGTGTACATACAAATGGGTTCAAAAGTAAGCCTCAGTTTGTGGCTCCTGGCCTAGGGCTCTTGCTGTCCAGATTGGGCTAGATGAGAGGAGAAATTTGGAGACAGTCCCTGGATAGTTCTGGCACCATAGCTCCTGCAGAGGCTGGTTCTAGTTCAGCTGGAAGGTCAAAGGAGCAAGATGCAAAAGGCCTCCAGCCAACATCCATAAATATATTTTAAGTCTTCTCTGCTACCTCTCTGACAGTGATTAATCTCATATCTACTATAGCCCTGAAATGAGGGAATTCTAAAATTACTATGGCAAAGGAGAAGTAAAGACCGAGGCTTCCCAATCCCGTGCTGGGATCCTTCACAACCGGTTGGGTTTTCAAGATATATATGAGATACATTTCCCATTGATTAGACACCAAGTACATGATTATGTTTATAAAATTTGACTGAATGCCTTTCGTAATAAACAATAGTCATTTACATGTCGCTAAGACCCCGTTTTCCAAAGGTGATTATTTGCAGCAGGCCGTAGTAATCGCTCCAACGCCCATAGTGATTCAATGGGCATCAGAGTGTTTGCTATGCGACAGCCGCTATCGTGCTTTTGTAAAAGGGAAGTAAACCAACTGAAACGATAAGTTGCAAACAGAATCCCACAAAACAAAAAACACAATCACACTACCTATCAAAAAACAACAAAACTCAACAAAACACAAAGCTAACGTAAAAATGTTAAATTCAGACGTTTATAGCTGCAAACAGAATCCCACAAAACAAAAACACAATCACACTACCTATCAAAAATCAACAAAACTCAACAAAACACAAAGCTAACGTAAAAATGTTAAATTCAGACGTTTATAGCTGCAAACCATCAGTAGAAGCAAGTGTGTCATCTCTGGTCTCCAGAACTACTAAGAATAGGAAAAGCGGTCCAGAGGATGGGCGATGAAAATGGTAAGGGGTTTGAACAAAAAGAAGCGTGAGAAGAGACTGGAAGACCTAATTATGTATACTCTGGAGGAGAGGAGGGACAGGGGAGATATGATACAGACGTTTAAATACTTGAAAGGCATTAATATAGAACCAAACCTTTTCCAGAGAAGAAAAAATGGTAAAACTAGAGGGCATAATTTGAGGTTACGGGGAGGAATGTTAGGAAATTATTTTTCACAGAGAAGGGTGGTGGATGCCTGGAATGCCCTCCCCGAGGGAAGTGGTGGAGAGGAAAACGGTGATGGAATTAAAAAAAGCGTGGGATAAAAATAGAGGATCTCTAATTAGAAAATGAAGGATGTAAATTAAAGAACTAAGGCCGATACTGGACAGACCTGCACGGTCTGTGTTCCATATATGGTGTTTCGGTGTAGGATGGTCTGGGGAAGGCATCAATGGGAACTCCACTAATATGGAGCATGAGGATGTTCATGGCCAGACTTCATGGTAGATATCCTTCAAACAACGGGATGGTTGGATAGGCTGGAGTGACCTTGGACGGCAACTTCAGCATTTGGAATCTAGAACAATACCAGACTTTACAATCTACAACCCAGAAATAGCAAAGCGACAAGTTAATCTAATCATGTATTTTTTAATGGATATAACTTATGGACAGACTGGATGGACCGTTCAGGTCTTTATCTGCCGTCATGTACTATGTTACTAATTACCGGCTCTGGGATTCTCATAACAAGCTTGGGAAACCCCAATATAGGCCATAAATATTCTGTTTCATACAGATAGCTGTTACATGGAAAATCTCAAATTCCAAGGGCCACCTGCAAAGTAGTGCCCCAGTTCAGTTCCCAGAAAGCACAAATCACAACTTCAGCAACATAAACTTTGACCTCATTGCTTTCTTCTCATCACTCTGTTTATATAACATTCTCTTTCTCTATCATTGACCAGATTTGCTCCGAATTAGGTACTTTGTTAAGCCAATATCCTGTAACAACTAAAATAGTAACTAGAAAAGATCAGAAAAATATTGCAGAAACAAAAAAGAAATAATTGTTTTATTGTTTGTTGTGTGCTCGTAGATATGTAGTTTTGTTTTATTTTCATTTTTAGGGAATCTGGTGATTTTCTTTTGTTTGATCTTATTTTGGTTACTGGAAAAGAGTTTTCTGTAGTCAAGTTAGCAAATGTTTCCTGCCTAAGTGGCAATGAACATAAGAACATAAGAATTGCTGCTGCTGGGTCAGACCAGTGGTCCATCGCGCCCAGCGGTCTGCTCACGTGGTGGCCTTTTGATCAAACACCGGTGTCCTAACTGAGATTAGCTTAACCTGCTTATGTTCTGGTTCAACAGGAACTTGTCTAACTTTGTCTTGAATCCCCGAAGAGTGTTTTCCCCTATAACAGACTCCGGAAGAGCGTTCCAGTTTTCTACCACTCTCTGGGTGAAGAAGAACTTTGTTACGTTTGTACGGAATCTATCCCCTTTCAACTTTAGAGAGTGCCCTCTCGTTCTCCCTACCTTGGAGAGGGTGAACAACCTGTCTTTATCTACTTTGTCTTGAGTCCCCGGAGGGTGTTTCCCCTATAACAGACTCCGGAAGAGCGTTCCAGTTTTCTACCACTCTCTGGGTGAAGAAGAACTTCCTTACGTTTGTACAGAATCTATCCCCTTTCAACTTTAGAGAGTGCCCTCTCGTTCTCCCTACCTTGGAGAGGGTGAACAACCTGTCTTTATCTACTTTGTCTTGAGTCCCTGGAGGGTGTTTCCCCTATAACAGACTCCGGAAGAGCGTTCCAGTTTTCTACCACTCTCTGGGTGAAGAAGAACTTCCTTACGTTTGTACGGAATCTATCCCCTTTCAACTTTAGAGAGTGCCCTCTCGTTCTCCCTACCTTGGAGAGAGTGAACAACCTGCCTTTATCATTATCTTGAATGTTTTGATCATGTCCCCTCTCGGTCTCCTCTTTTCAAAGGAGAAGAGGCCCAGTTTCTCTAATCTCTCACTGTACGGCAACTTCTCCTGCCCCTTAACCATTTTAGTCGCTCTTCTCTGGACCCTTTCGAGTAGTACCGTGTCATTCTTCATGTATGGCGACCAGAGCTGGATGCAGTATTCCAGGTGAGGACTTACCATGGCCCGGTACAGCGGCATGATAACCTTCTCTGATCTGTTCGTGATCCCCTTCTTAATCATTCCAAGCATTCTGTTCACCCTTTTCGCCGCCGCTGCACATTGTGCGGACGGCTTCATTAACTTGTCAACCAGTACTCCCAAGTCTCTTTCCTGGGGGGTCTCTCCAAGTACAGCACCAGACATCCTATATTTGTGTATAAGATTTTTGTTACCGACATGCATCACCTTACACTTATCCACGTTAAACCTCATTTGCCATGTCGCAGCCCATTTCTCGAGCGTGTTTTCGCAATCCTCCTGCGTCTTCACTACTCTGAATAACTTCGTATCATCTGCAAATTTAATCACCTCATTCATCGTACCAATTTCCAGGTCATTTATAAATATGTTGAAGAGCACGGGTCCAAGCACCAAACCCTGCGGCACTCCACTCGTAATGCTTTTCCAGTCCGAGTATTGTCCATTTACCCCCACTCTCTGTTTCCTATCTGCCAACCAGTTTTTAATCCACATGAGTATTTCACCCTCGATTCCATGGCTCGCAATTTTTCAAAGTAGTCATTCATGCGGGACCTTGTCGAACGCCTTCTGAAAATCCAATGTCGACCGTCTTGCCCTTGTTTATCTGCCTGTTTACTCCCTCGAAGTGCAACAAGTTCGCCAAGCAAGATCTCCCCTTGCTGAAGCCGTGCTGGCTGATTCTCATCAGATTGTATCCATCAAGGTGATCAATGATGCGGTCCTTTATCAGCGCCTCTATCATCTTTCCTGGTACCAAGGTCAGACTCACCGGCCTGTAATTTCCCAGATCTGCCCTTGAACCTTTCTTGAAGATTGGCGTGACATTCGCCACTTTCCAGTCTTCCAGAATCCTTCCCGATTTGATCGACAGATTGGCTATTAGTTGAAGCAGTTCAGCTATAGCCCCTTTCAGTTCCTTGATTACCCTCAGATGGATGCCATCCGGTCCCGGGGATTTATCGTTTTTGAGCCTATCAATCTGCCTGCATACCTCTTCTAGACTGACCGTCAACCCTGTCAGTTTCCCGTCCTCATTTCCTGCGTATAGCCTGTCAGCTTCTGGTATGTTGTGCATATCCTCTTCAGTAAATACAGACGCAAAAAATGTGTTCAGTTTGTCAGCAATGGCTTTGTTCTCCTTTAGCACTCCCTTTATCCCATGGTTATCCAATGGCCCCACCACTTCCTTTGCGGGTCGTTTCCCCTTAATATATCGAAAGAATAGCTTGAAGCTTTTTGCCTCCTTTGCTATTTTTTCCTCATAGTCTCTTTTGGCCCTTCTTACCGCCTTGTGGCACTTGCTTTGATATTGTTTCTGCTGTTTCCAGTTTTCGTCCGTTTTTGACCTTTTCCATTCCTTAAACAAAGTCTTCTTATTTGTGATCGCTTCCTTCACCGCTACAGTGAGCCATGCCGGTTCCTTGTTCTTTTTCCTCTTGGATCCCTTAGTGATACGCGATATATATAGATTTTGCGCCTCAGTGACCGTGTCCTTAAAAAGGGACCATGCTTGCTCTAGCGTTTTTACAGTGCTTATCCTTTTCTTAATCTTCTTCCCCACCATGAGTCTCATCCCTTCATAATTCCCTTTTCAGAAGTTCAGTGCCGTGGCTGACGTTCTGGATCGATGTTTTGCCCCTGTGTCCAGGTCGAAGCGGATCATATTGTGATCACTGCTTCCCAGCGTCCCTTCTACTTCTACACCCTGTGCTGGTCCTTGTAGTCCATTTAAAATTAAGTCTAGAATTGCATTTCCTCTCGTATTTTCCTTGACAAGGATTAAGATTTGGGAACAAATTTGCAAAAAATACTGCATATTAGGTTTTTTTTTTACAGGCCAAGAGAGGCTCTGAAAAGAAACTTGCTGTAGAAGCAAAACTAAAGTACATTCGGAATAAAAAGCCCGTGAGAGAGTCACATGGACCATAAAATAACCAAGGGGTCAAAGGGGTGCTCAGGAAGAACAAGGTAATAGCAGTAAAATTAAATTAACTCTTTGCCTTGGACTTTACTGAGGCAGATATTGAGATTATACCCACTCCAGAAACTTTTTTTGATGGTAATAATTTGGATCAACTGAAGTCAATCACTGTAAATCTAGAAGATGTAAGAGAGCAACTTGATAAGCTAAAAAGTAACAAATCACCAGTATCAGATGGCATTCATCCCAGCATTCTGAAAGAGATCGAACCTGTTACTAGGAATCTGCAAATTGTTTAAAATGGCCACAGTACTGGGACTGGTGGGTGACCAATATAACACCATTTTCTAATGCAGTGGTTCTCAGACCTGTTCTGGGGGACCACTAGCCAGTCTGGCGCTCAGGATAACCCCAAAAAATATGCATTGAAGAGATTTTCATGTAATGGAGGTGACAGGCATACAAATCTGTCTCATCAGAATCCAACACAAAGGCAGCAATCAGAGTTGCTCTGTTAACCAGTTCTTCTCTAGATGTTTAAGTCAAGATCAAGATACCCAAAGAAATGAGTATCGTTAGCCTCTTCTTCTGTGTCTTGCTGTTAAATGGACCCATAATTCACTTAATGAGAGGCTAGAAGGGCTTCAAGAAGATATTTCCTCAGCATTTCATAAGAGTGACATAATAAGCTTGTTGTTTGGAAAGTGAAGGCATTGTAAGTTCATATCTCCCAAAGCATTTTCCATCTTCCCCCGTTTGCCGTGTAATATGTGGTTATTTTTTTTAACAAGGATTAAGTAGCTGCTTTCAAATGCCCCAGGGTCCCTTTCACCTTCAACAAGCTTTTGAGGGATTCCCTGAATTTTCCTGTTGAACTTCTGAAATTTTAAGCGTACCTCTCCAGAAAATTTATACAACTGAGAGAGAAAACCAGTTAGAGAAGCTTCCATTTTGGCCATAAGGTTCCATAGATGAGCATTAGTTACCTCCCAATGGACCCTGTTTCAGGGAAGAGTAGAGGCTTGAATGCATTAGGATGACCAAACACAAAAGACCTCTCACTTGCTTCTCCCCTCCTTCAAGTTGCCAGACAATTCCTCTGTTGTAGTAGTCAATCTTCCACTTGTCCCTACAGCCTCTGAATCTGCCAGTTTTATTTCTTTCATTTGAAACCTCAGTATGATTTGCTCTTCCACAGGGAGGCCATTCTTCTCCGAGGCACATCTCATTTCTTTGTGGACTTAAAGCGATCACCACTACAACAGAGTTTCGACCCCCACAGGGACTATAAGAACATAAGAATTGCCATACTGGGACAGACCGAAGGTCCATCAATCCCGGTATTCTGTTTCCAACATTGACCAACCCAGGTCACAAGTACCAGGCAAAAACCCAAAGAGTAGCAAGATTCCAGAGCTGAGACTGTGATGTCATAATGCCTCATTCCACCAATGCCTATGAGCCAACCTCATGAGTGATATCACAATGGCTTGATTGTCTTATACTTGGCTCACATAAGTACATATGAGCTGCTACTGGGACAGACCAAAGGTCCATCAAGCCCAGTATCCTGTTTCCAACAGTGGCCAGCCCAGGTCCCAAGTACCTAGCTAGATCCCAAGTAGTAAAAAAAGATTTTATGCTGCTTATCCTAGGAATAAACAGTGGATTTTCCCCAAACCATCTCAATAATAGCCTATGGACTTCTCTTTTAGGAAATTATCCACTTATGCTTTCTCATGATGAGTCAGAGAATCGAGGAGACATTAAGATTTTCTAAAGAGGCAGCTGAAAGGATAGGCTGTTCAGAAGTGCTGTCTTCCTGGCACCATTTTTTGCCCAAAGAGGTACAAAGAACAAACAAAAAAAGGGGGCCAAATTTTATATCTTCATTCCTGCTGATGTTTAAGCCATGTATGGACCTTGGCACCTCCTAGTCCACTGGTACTTGAAGTGGCATCAGATGGGGAGGGGGAAGCAGAATGATATGCCACCACCCCAAGCACAGAGCCTGCAGTAGTTCTTTGTTCCTCCAAGAATGGCCCTGCTTGGTACAATGTAATGGCATACAAAATGTTCCTGCTCTCAGAGTCCTGATGCTTACACTCTGTCACAGTCTGAGGGAGAAGATGACCAAGGGAGAATATTTTAAAAATCAGCTGTACTTCTCAGGATACTTAGAATCAGCTTAATGAATGTCATTTCAGTGACCCTAGAACACATTCATTTCGTAGAAACCTAAAGTCTTTGTGTAATTACAGGCAGAAAAATACCCCTACTATTTGGAATGCTCAATGTTCTGAATATCCATTTCTATATCAAAACCCATGAAATACTTCTGTATTCCGAATACTTAAGTGTAGTTAACCCAGCAGACTTGGATAGAGATTTAGTCAGACATCGATAAGCTTACCATTGAAACAGGAAGCATGCTGATTGGTTATTATAGCCTGGCATTCGTGATTGGAGCAGGGAGATACTACAAGGGTGACTCCTCAGGTAACTGGTAACAGAATCCACAAATAATACTGAACCTGGTGCCATCATCCTCTCTCCCTCCCTCCCCCCCCTCCACACAATGGGGCCAGTGTTTCTAATTTCACACTAAGTAGCCACCTGAGGTTCCTTGTGATTAAATGTAAGAGCCAAGTCAGAGAACACACAAAGGTCAGGAGTGCTGAATTTATTGAGATAGGAAAATAGGTTATGGAGCTGTTTTACGAATAAAAAAAATATTTTTTATTGGAAAAGCAAGTCAAAGAGAAGAAAAGAAACATTATGATTTTCAAAAGAGGTAGCTGAAAAGCTAAGGGCATACATATTAGCATTCAAAGGGTGCAATGGATGTCAGAACCATGAAAACAACAAGAAATATTTGGAAAGGCTAAGAATAGCTGAAAAGGCAACCAGGATAACCAAGATGCAATTAAGACAAACATGGCTATGGCATTAAAGCAAAGTGACAAAAGACCTTTTCTTTTTTTTTTAAAGAGAGATTAGTGAAAGAAGGACATGGCATCCAAATGGAAAATGAAATTTAATTTGGACTTGTGCAAAGTGATAGACACAGGGAAGAATAAACCAAATTATAGCTACACAATACTAGGTTCTGTCCAAGAAAGGAATCTAGGCATTATCATTGACAAAACATTGAAATCTTCAGAATGTTAGGAATTATTAGGAAAGAAACAGAGAATAAAACAAAGCTCTTCATAATGCCAGTGTAACACTCCATTTTCAACCACACTTTGAATACTGGGATTTGGTTGACCCATCAGAAAATATATAGCAGAATTAGAAGAGGTACAGAGAAGGACACCCAAAATGATATAGGGGACGGAACAAATCCCCTATAAGAAAAGGGAAAAGAGGACAGGGTTATTCAGCTTGGGGAGGGGACTGAGGGAAAATATGGTAAAGGTCTATCAAATCCTGAGTGGCATGGAATAGGAAAATCGCCCTAATACAATAATAATAATAATAATAACTTTATTTTTCTATACCGCCACAATCTGACGACTTCTCGGCGGTTTACATCAAAGAGAGCTGGACAATCAGCAAAGTACAAAATACAAATAGCAAAAGTACAATCTATTTCTTAAGGATAATCAGAGTAGAATTATTGCAATTATTATAGAATTATTATATTTTATAATTTCTAATTAGGAAATAAATCTATCAAATAGTACAGTTTTAATTTCTTTCTGAAAAGCGCCATAGGTCAACCTGGCTACACTCATGTAATTACCAAACCAGGGCTATTGTTTACTTGCTTGAAACATGAAAGTCCTATCCAAAAATGGCCTATGTCTACAACCAGTAATCTTTGGATAGGCAAATGAATTACAATTTCTGGTTCTCCTCGTGGGGTTGTATAGCACAAAATGAGACAGAAGATAAGTAGGGGCCAGTCCCCAAATCAACTTAAAACAGATACAAGAAAATTTGAACATTACTCGTGCCTCCACCGGTAGCCAGTGCAGCAATCTATAAGGTTAGCGTTAAGTCTAGCACTCGCTATTCCGTGCGTTAAAGTCCTAGCGCACCTTCGTAAAAGGAGCCTTAGGTTGATAAATAAGGAATGCAAATCAGAGTATTGTGCAACTGAATGCTCCACCCTTGCTCTGCTCAGACTAGAAACGTAGAAAATGACGGCAGAAAAGGGCCATAGCCCACCAAGTCTGCCCACTCTATTAACTCACCCCCAACTACCCACCTAGGGATTTCACTCTGATGGCATCACCTCTACACTACCCTCGTAGAGATCCGACGTGGGCATCCCACTTTTTCTTAAAATCTTGCACGCTGCTGGCCACGATCACCTGCACAGGGAGCCCGTTCCAATGGTCAACCACTCTTTCTGTGAAGAAATACTTCCTGGTGTCTCCATGAAATTTCCCACCCCTGATTTTCAGCGGATGCCCTCTTGTGGTCGAGGGACCTCTGAGAAAGAAAATATCATCTTCCACCATGATTCGACCGGTGATATACTTAAATGTCTCAATCATGTCTCCCCTCTCCCTACGTTCTTCAAGAGAGTATAGCCGCAATTTGTTCAGCCTTTCCTCGTACGTGAGATCCTTGAGCCCCGAGATCATCCTGGTGGCCATACGCTGAACCGACTCAACTCTCAGCACATCCTTGCATTAATGTGGCCTCCAGAATTGTACACATGTATACACCTATCTCCCTTTAGTACAACATTGGGTTGATAAAGCACACATACTCTCGATCAGATTAATTGGAGAATTATTGACCATCTTGAAATAGGGATGGAAAAGGGTAATATAGAACAACATTTAAATTACCTGGAGCAGCGATGGATATACGAGTTGAAAACAGTACAACCATTCGGCTTGAATGCCGAATTAGAATGGGCCTCTCTTCTATGAATTTGTGTAAGGGGGATTTTTCAGATATAAATCAAGGCAGAATGAAATAATAATTCCTTTTAAATTTCACTTGAAGGCTAGCCGCGCCACTTAGGCATTTACAGTGGGGCTTGCCCCCACCCTATCAGCGACTGCTATGTGAAATGGTAACGGGCGGTCAGCTGATTGTGACGTTTGGGAATTTAAATAGAGCTGTTAGACGCCGCCATCTTTGTAAGAACGGAGGTGACATACATAGTAACATAGTAGATGACGGCAGATAAAGACCCTAATGGTCCATCCAGTCTGCCCAACCTGATTCAATTTAAATTTTTTAATTTTTTTTTCTTAGCTATTTCTGGGCAAGAATCCAAAGCTCTACCCAGTACTGTGCCGAAATCTCCGTTAAAACCTACTCCAGCCCATCTACACCCTCCCAGCCACTGAAGCCCTCCCCAGCCCATCCCCCACCAAATGGCCATACACAGACACAGACCGTGCAAATCTGCCCAGTACTGGCCTTAGTTCAATATTTAATATTATTTTCTGATTCTAGATCCTCTGTGTTCATCCCACGCTTCTTTGAACTCAGTCACAGTTTTACTCTCCACCACCTCTCTCGGGAGCGCATTCCAGACATCACCACCCTCTCCGTGAAGTAGAATTTCCTAACATTGCCTTTGAATCTACCACCCCTCAACCTCAAATTATGTCCTCTGGTTTTACCATTTTCCTGTCTCTGGAAAAGATTTTGTTCTACGTTAATACCCTTCAAGTATTTGAATGTCTGAATCATATCTCCCCTGTCCCTCCTTTCCTCTAGGGTATACATATTCAGGGCTTCCAGTCTCTCCTCATACGTCTTCTGGCACAAGCCTCCTATCATTTTCGTCACCCTCCTCTGGACCACCTCAAGTCTTCTTACGTCTTTCGCCAGATACGGTCTCCAAAACTGAATACAATACTCCAAGTGGGGCCTCACCAATGACCTGTAAAGGGGCATCAACACCTTCTTCCTTCTACTGACTACGCCTCTCTTTATACAGCCCAGAATCCTTCTGGCAGCAGCCACTGCCTTGTCACACTGTTTTTTCTTTAGATCTTCGGACATTATCACCCCAAGGTCCCTCTCCCCGTCCGTGCATATCAGCTTCTCTCCTCCCAGCATATACGGTTCCTTCCTATTATTAATCCCAAAATGCATTACTCTGCATTTCTTTGCATTGAATTTTAGTTGCCAGGCATTAGACCATTCCTCTAACTTTTGCAGATCCTTTTTCATATTTTCCACTCCCTCTTCGGTGTCTACTCTGCAAAAAGGCACACTTTTCCTTCTAACCCTTCAGCAATGTCACTTACATACATATTGAACAGGATTGGCCCCAGCACCGAACCCTGAGGGACTCCACTAGTCACCTTTCCTTCCTTCGAGCGACTTCCATTAACCACCACCCTCAGGCGTCTGTCCGACAGCCAGTTTCTGACCCAGTTCACCACTTTGGGTCCTAACTTCAGCCCTTCAAGTTTGTTCAACAGCCTCCTATGAGGAACTGTATCAAAGGCTTTGCTGAAATCCAAGTAAATTTTGTGAAGCTGGCGGGGAACTAATTGATATATAAAAGTTAAATTTGACAGTACTTTTTCTGATTGAGTGGAAGTCAAAAATAATAATAATTATTATTTAATTAATATTATTTAATTAATTATTATTTAATTAATATTTAATTATTAAATAATAATTTAATAATATAATTATTAATAATAATAATAAAAAATAATAATTTTTAGACACCCATTAATTATTGCTATTCTTTATAGGGATCTCGCCTTGAAAAAGCTCCGGGTATCTAAATTGGACTTAGGTGCAGGTATTTAGGCCAAGAAAACCCTGCATATATAGGAACTAACTCATGATTGGCAGGTGCTACGCCTCACATTCCATGGCATCTATGTTTTAGGTGCCATTTATAGAATCAGGGCCATAGTACTTAGACGCCAGAATTCAGGTCATTTTTGCGTGGACTTGGTGCCACCCACTTTATAGAGTGGATGCTGTGTTATTACACTGGGCTACGCAGAAGTGTGGGTCAGCAAATGCATTGACTCTTTCTGTCGAGCTGAGTAGATTTGATGACCTTTATTTGGCTGCAGCTATATTCAGACGCTGTTAGCATTCGTAACTTACCTGGGCCTGTCTCCTGCTAGATTGAAAGCACATAAAGGCAGTTTGGCTACTTGACTGTCCTCGACTTGTAGCACAAGAAGTTTCAAGTTTATTTAAAAATTTGGGACCCATGTATTCAAAATCTTTCCTCTAGAGCAGGGATCTCAAAGTCCCTCCTTGAGGGCCGCAATCCAGTCGGGTTTTCAGGATTTCCCCAATGAATATGCATGAGATTTATTTGCATGCACTGCTTTCAATGCATATTCATTGGGGAAATCCTGAAAACCCAACTGGATTGCGGCCCTCAAGGAGGGACTTTGAGACCCCTGCTCTAGAGCATGAAGTACGATTCTTAATGTTTTATATCGAAGCTTTGGAAACATTCGTTGCATTTCAACACCTGGTAATTTGTGTCACCTTTCATTCTGGGGGAGGGGAGGGAATGAGAGGGATGATAGTAATTTATATGGAAATACTTGAATTGTATATTTGCTTAATTCATTCATTACAATGTTATAATTGAAATAAAACAATGGGAGGTAGGGAAGGGGGAAAGGGGAAAGGGGGGTAGGGAAGGGGGGGAAAGGGGGATGGGAATAGGGGAAATGTATAGAGGAGGTATGAAATACGTAATATGGAAATATATTTTGGAGGAATGATAGAAATCTATGAAAAATTAGTATTGTGAATATAATTGTAATGAATTTCTTATTGTATTATATTATTGTATACTTATTTGATTCCTTCAATAAAAAGTTATAAATTAAAAAAAATGATTTGATTTACAAATAATAATAAAAACAGGGTTAAAATTTTTTTTTTAAACCCCACATATTTTAAAACTATGACACTACAGGACACAAGGGGAGTGTGTGGTGCAGTGGTTAAAGCTACAGCCTCAGCACCCTGGGGTTGTGGGTTCAAACCCACGCTGCTCCTTGTGACCCTGAGCAAGTCACTTAATCTCCCCATTGCCCCAGGTACATTAGGTAGATTGTGAACCTGCTGGAACAGTCAGGGAAAAATGCCTGAATAAATTCATGTAAACCATTCTGAGCTCCCCTGGGAGAACAGAATAGAAAATTAAATAAATAAGCCGGGTTCAACTGCAATTCAAGAACAAAGAGGTTAAATAGGGAATTGTTACCCACTCAGTTTTCATTTAGAGGATTTTAGACCACTATAGAATGTTTGAGTTTTGTAGCAGCTCATTTGAAAGCGTCCTTAAAGAGCCAGCTTTTAACCCTTTCAGGACCAAGGGACATATTTGTCCCATAACTTTAAAATCCTATAAATTTTGATTGGGATAGTCTACAGTTCTAAATTTGATATGTACGGATTCCATATGATACTGCCTTTATGTAAACAAACTGGTTCCGACATTCATTCATTAGCGTCGTTGCCAGATTGACGAGAAGATTCACTTGCCACACTGTCCATAAGCCAGAAGTGTGATTTTTTAAATAAAAATAATGATATTTCACAAAAAAAAATCAATTTTTTGGCATCTGCAAGCCCTTTTTACCATAAAAATGTCGTCAAAACCACAAAAATTGGCCTACGATCCTTATGGTCCTGAAAGGGTTAAAGAGACCTTTGAACTTACTAAGGGCCTCTTTCACAAAGGCGTGCTAAGCGTTTTAGCGCAGATTTAGCGCACGCTAAATCAACGCGTGCGCTAACTGCTAACACATCCATAGGATAGCATGCATGCATTAGTGTTTAGCGTGTTTTTAGTGCATACTAATATTTAGCACGCGCTGAAAAGCTTAACGCACCTTTGTAAAAGAGGGGGGGGGGGTAAGTGATTTTTCTTCCCTAATATAAATTGGAAGCGAGTTCCAAGTTTGAGGTGCCGTAACAGAGAAGATCGTGTCCCTGGACAGTAGAGGAACATGCCTCCCACGGGTTTCCTTGCTTTCTCTCATGCAGAATTCAGGACAGCATATCCCAGAATGCAACAGGAAAATAGTCAGCCTCTGCCCAATGAGCCTCCACAGGGAAAAGACTTAGCAATTCATAACACTTCAGCGTTTACTTACGGGGTAGTACAGGTGTGAATATCTTGCATAGTAAATCCAGGAGATGGTGAGGTTTGTTAGCGGTGAAGAGGAGACGTACGCGCAGAGGAGAGTAGCGTCCTGGCCAGCGGATACGTTGACATTTATTTGTGGCGCCGTCACCTGCACGGCGACTGAGATTCCTGAAACGAGGATCGAGGGAAAGCAGTCAGGGACTCTGCAAACTGTTAGATCCATTAAGAACATAGGACTACATTCAGTAAACGGCGCCCGATTTGGGGTTTGAAAAAAAAAAACAAAAAACGTGCTGAGCGCTATTCTTATAAATGGCGCTCTGAGTTGAATGCCGTTTATAGAATACCGCGTAGCGTCAGGATCCACACCCAACTTTTGGGTATGAAGATTTATACCCACTGACCCCCCCTGGTATACATCCCTATGCCTAACCCCCCTCTCTTATTTTTTTATCGAGCTGCGCTGCTGAGCAGTGCGAGGTAAATGCCAAGCTGCCCATTCTATGGGCGGCTCAGCAGCGCAACTTGATACAAGGGGGATAAATTAGGCACAGATTCCCCAAATTCTGTAAGTGTGCGCATCTTTGGTGAATTCCCCTGATTCACCCCTGCTCCTCCCATGGCCCCCCTCTTCCGCTGCAAGCTACGCAGTTTATGCACGCAGCTTTATAGCGTAGTGCTTCGCAAAATGTACGTGCAAATCCAAATCGTTGCTAATTCACACTGATGATGGTTAGCACTCAGTTATTAGCGCTAATAGACTTCTTACAAGTTTCAAGTTTATTTAGCTCTTGATGGATCGCCTATTACAAATTTTCTAAGCGATGTACATAATATAATAAAACAACTTTAAACATAATAACATAAAAATCCAATAATAACTAACATGAAAAGAAGGAAAGGGGGTATAGTTACAATAAGGGCATGGAGAAAAGGAAAAAACAAAAGGTAGGGTAAAAATTTCAAAGCACTTTTGTGAATATTAATTAAAACAAAATGGATGGTTTAGAATTTTTTAAAGGTCATAAGCATCCTTAAACAAATAAGTTTTTAAAAAATTTTTGAAGGTTGAAATATCTTGTTCTATTCTAATGTATTGGGGAAGGGAGTTCCACCATTGTGGACCTGCGACAGTAAACATATCTGCTCTTCTCGTTCCGATAATTTTTAAAGAAGGGACAGATAGTAAGTTTAATTCAGATGAACGTAAAGATCTTTGGGGATTGTATGGGATCAATGATTTAGATATGAATAGCGGTTCACTAGATTTCAGGGTCTTAAAAATTAAGAACATCAATTTATACAGAATCCTATGGTTAATAGGTAACCAATGTGCGTCTATCAGCAATGGGGATACATGATCAAATTTTTTGCCGTTGTAGATAAGTTTTATAGCCGTGTTTTGGACAATTTGAAGTCTCCTTTTTTCTTTTTGAGTAATGTTTAAAAATAGGGCATTACAGTAATCAATTTTTGCGATGATGAATGAATGTATTAGGATTTTTAAAGAAGAAGGGTTAAGGAATTTAGCAATGGCTCTTATCTGACGTTGTGTGCACAAACTGATCACACGCCCAAATTTGTGGGTGCATTTCTAAGCACTCAATGGTATAAGGAAAAGCACTGAAATTTTTGGATTTCAAACACATTTATCCCTGTGGAGCCGCTTTGAAGTGAAGTTGGACAGATATCATCTTCCTTTTTAGAATCAGAGAAGTGCTCATCTTTGTGGTATTTGATAAAGCACAAGTTAATTCAATCAAGGGACAGAAAAGCGCTATAATGGTCCCGAATATGCCCTCCAAGTGGCTCTGTTGCAGGAGACATAGACACTGAGCACTTTTCACAATAATGAAAATATCACACGTTTTTCTAAAAATGGTTTATTCATTTTAATAGCTCATTGGTAAACTTTGGGCTCCTTTTACTAAGCTGCGTTAGGGCATTAACACGCGGAATAGCGTGGGCTGAATTGCCGCGCACGCTAGACCTTAACACCAGCATTGAGCTGGCATTAGTTCTAGCCACGTAGCGCGTGGTGTAGCGAGCGGTAATATCCTGCTTGTGCTATAAACGCTAGCTCACCTTAGTAAAAGCAGCCCTTTGTCTATAGCAGGGGTGTCAAAGTCCCTCCTCGAGGGGAGATATGATTGAAACGTATAAGTATATCACGGGATACATCGAGTCAGAAGATGATATCTTCGGGCTAGTGGGACCCTCGACCACCAGAGGACATCCGCTGAAAATCAGGGGAGGGAAGTTTCATGGCGACTCCAGGAAGTACTTCTTCACCGAAAGAGTGGTGGATCACTGGAACAGACTCCCACTCCAGGTGATAAAGGCCAGCAGCGTGACGGATTTTAAGAGAAAATGGGATACTCACGTGGGATCTTTAAGGGAGTAAATTCAGGGGGGGGGGGATACCTGGAATGGGCAGACTTGGTGGGCTATAGCCCTTTTCTGCCGCTTTTTTCTATGTTTCTATGTTTCTAATCCAGTCGGGTTTTCAGGATCTCCCCAATGAACATGCCTGAGATCTATTTGCACGTTATTTTTAGGTCCTCAGTGGGCCACCACGCACTCAACTCATCTCATTGTGCGAGGCTTTATGCACCCTTTCGTCACTGGACCCATATGTTTTGTATGCGTTTTTCATAAATATTAATTTAACCTTCATTAATTTAAGTATAAATATGCTAAAAGTACTTAATGAAGGTTAAATTAATATTTATGAAAAACGCATACAAAACGTCCAGTGACGAACGGGTGCATAAAGCCCCGCACAATGAGATGAGTTGAGTGCGTGGTGGCCCGCTGAGGACCTAAAAATAACGTTTAACTGTACTGAATGAAGTTTGGTAAAGCAGTGAGGTAACGTCTTGCTGAAACTGACTGGTATATGAGATCTATTTGCATGCACAGCTTTCATGGTATGCTAATAGATCTCCTGCATATTCATGGAGGAAATCCTGAAAACCCCACTGGATTGCGGCCCTCGAGGAGGGACTTTGACACCCCTGGTCTATAGTGATTATTTGTATTTAATAAGGACAGACTAGTTAAGAAAAGTGAATGTACTCCTTGGAATTTGGAGCTGCAATTCTAAGCGCCATTTATAGAATTCCCTTTAGGGCCCCATATTCAAAAGCGCTAATGCCTACAGGAGGCAATTCTATGACAGGTCGCCAAAGTTCAAGTGCTATATTTCCAGTACTAGTGAGCCTATTCAGAACGGACACTTATGCAGATAATTGTATAGTCCTTGTTTCGGGGCAAACACACTTTTTATGCTCTCTTTTTTAAAATATTTTTATATCATCAAATATTCTTCCACAAGTCTTAATACGGAAGTGGAGTGGATGACACTCCTTTGAATCTCCCGCGCTCTGCTGAGTAGTATTCTCTGAGAGGAAGTTGGAGGTCATGTGATGTAACAGTATTTAAATAAGCAGAAAGACGCCACAGCCATATTTAGAATGGTACAAGGCTGACAGCGGGTCTTTCTTAACGGTGAGTGACAATATGGGTCATTAAAGATGTACTAGTATTGATTTAAAACTGACTAGAAAATATAATTTTATCAGTGTTATTCTCGAATATTCTTCTTTTTTGATTTTTAGTAGGGATTGCTCCTTGAAAAGCCTATTAGCGAAACGTGGATTCATGTCGGAGACCTCGTTTCAGGTTTTATATATAAAATGAAAGATAAGTTATAGTTTTTCTACTATTTAAGACAAAAAAATAATATATAAAAAAATTAATTAGTTTATTAAAAAATATATAGATGGATGGTGGAGGCCAACTGATGAGGAGGCTGGCTACATTAAGCCTGAACTAAAATGAAATAGCAAGTTCAGGTGTAGCCACTGAGGTTAATCCTCCACTATTAATATCTTTGAAAAAAAGATAAGAACACTTGAAGACTTGTGGAAGAATATTTGATGATATACCAATAACAAAAAAAAAGTGTGTTTGCCCCGAAGCAAGGACTATATACTGATGACTGATCTTTGAATGCTTCAGAAGAATTTTCTAATAGGGTTTGATAGTCTAGCCCAGGGGTGGGCAACTCCGGTCCTCGAGGGCCAGAATCCAGTCGGGTTTTCAGGATTTCCTCAATGAATATGCATGAGATCTATTTGCATGCACTGCATGCTTGGAGTAAATGTTATGACAATCTCTGAAATATTAAAACAGTTTGCCTCAAATTAGATTTTTAAACTAAAGTATTAATTTTAATGATGTAATAATGTGCTATATTATTAAATTATTACGGGTGAGGAGGCGGAGCTGGAATATGCAGTTCTCTGTAGGCCTATTGCATCATCAGCAATTTTCAAGCTTCATCAGCACAGTTGAGATTAAATCGTCAATTTTGGATCAGTTTTGCTTCTTAGTTATCAAGGTGTTGTTTTTGAAACATTTTTGTTGTTTTTTTAGTATAATGTCAAGAAAGGGTGCGAACCATCTTGACGTCTTTTGTTATGTCTGTGGGAAGTATACAGTTAAGTCTCAGAAGAGAAATACGACTCCACTCATATGGAAAGCCTATGAACTCTATTTTGGCTGCAAAACTGGAGATCAAGATAAGGTTTGGGCACCTCATGTGTGTTGTAAAATAAATCTTGTGCCAACAACCTTGGAGCATGGCTGAAAGGCATTCATCCATCGATGCCATTTGCTGTTCCGATGGTTTGGAGGGAACAGAAGGACCATTGCACAGATTGTTATTTCTGCTTAAACAAAGAGTCAAACTCAATATCCTAATCTTGAATCTGCAATATGACCTGTGCCTCATGATGACAATCTTCCAATTCTGAAACCACCTGGAATTTATACATTGGATTTAGAAGAAGGCTCTGAAGCAGGTGCTGATGACTGTATGGAACTAGAAACCGAAAATGATCCTGAGTTCTTGATTTCAAGTAGAGAATGACACGGTGACAAAATTCATCACCGTTACCGTCCCCGCAGATAACCGCGGTAAACAATCTTCATGTCATTCTTTAAGGAGAGAGGGAAGAATCAGAGTATGAATGGCCACAATCACTGACCCTCAAGCTTTGCTTTGAAGAATGCTGGTGTAGAAGGACTGAGGTTGAAACAGACACTACAGAACGACAGTCTCTGGTATCCAGAGCAGATATTGTGATGTCATAATGCCTCATTCCACCAATGCCTAAGAGCCAATCACATCAGTGATGTCACAATGGCTTCATTATCCTTGGCTCCCATAAGAATCAGAGTATGAATGGCCACAACCACTGACCCTCAAGCTTTGCTTTGAAGAATGCTGGTGTAGAAGGACCGAGGTTGAAATAGACACTAGAAAATGACGTGGGATTATTTCCCGCGGTTATCCGCGGGGACGGGGACGGTGATGAATTTTGTCACTGTGTCATTCTCTAATTTCAAGTTCAGGTGAGCCTCACTTAATAACTCAGGCAGAATTAAATGACCTCATTTCAGATCTTACTTTATCTAAGAGACAAGCCAAACTCTTAGGCTCCTGGCATTGTCAGTGGAATCTCTTGGCACCTGAGACCAACATCTCCATGTTATGAAATTGTCATAAGGCCCTCGTGGAACATTTCTCTATAACAGACTCATTGACATTTTGTCATGACATAAATTGATTATTCCAAGCATTTGGTCAATGAATGGCGCTTGTTCATTGATGTGTCAAAGCTAAGTCTGAGGGCAGTGCTTTTGCATAACAGAAACGTATATCCATCTATTCCAGGGATCTCAAAGTCCCTCCTTGAGGGCCGCAATCCAGCCGGGTTTTCAGGATTTCCCCAATGAATAAGCATTGAAAGCAGTGCATGCTCGTAGATCTCATGCATATTCATTGGGGAAATCCTGAAAACCCAACTGAATTGTGGCCCTCAAGGAGGGACTTTAAGACCCCTGATTATTCCTATTGGTCACGTTGTCTACATGAAAGAAACTTATGAAAATTTGCAGCTACAGCGAGTACAAGTGGCAAATTTGTGCTGATCTGAAGGTCATCTCATTGCAGTTGGGCTACACAAAGGACTGCTGTTTTATCTTTGAATGGGATAGCCAAGACAGAGGATCCCATTACATCATTAAAGACTGGCCACTTCGTAATAATTTGGATCCTGCTGGAAGAAAAAATGTAATTCATCCCCTCTTGTCGATCCGAAACAAGTGCTACTGCCACCTCTTCACATAAAGTTAGGACTTATGAAGAACTTTGTTAAGGCTATGAACAAGGAAGGTAAAGGATTTCGCTATTTACAAGAAACATTTCCTTTCATAAGTGCTCAGAAGTTAAAGGAAGGCATTGTTGTGGGGGCCACAAATAAGAGAATTGTTGAGGGACAGGCACTTTGATGAAGTCTTGCAAGGACGTGAGAAAAGTGCATGAATAGCATTGAAGAATGTAATCGAGAATTTTCTGGGGAATAGGAAGGCACCAGACTATGTCCAAATGGTAGAGGCGACGCTTAAAGCATTCTGTGATCTCAAATGCAACATATCACTAAAAATTCATTTTTTTTCCACTCGCATCTGGATTTTTTCCCCCGATAATCTTGGTAGTGTTAATGATGAGCACAGGGAAAGGTTGCTACAATGGAGAAACAATATCAGGGTAGATGGAATGCATCAATGTTGGCTGACTATTGTGGGACATTAATTAGAGATGCTCTTAATCTCATTTATAAACGCACTTCAACAGCAAAATGATTCCAGAAAATAATATTTATAAGACCTCTTAAATCGGGGCAATGCTATAAATATTTGTGATTTGCTTAAAAACTATACGTGATAGGAGAAAACTGAGGCTATTTTCATACACAGGTCAAATTCAATAAAGTAAACCTAATTTTCTTCTTGTCCCAGAAAAAAAGTAAAATTTTTTTGCCCAGTGTATTCAGAAGCTCAGACGTCGGAGAAAAGGATTCTGGGTCAGTTACATGCAGCGGGTGAACTGCTGCTGGCTGCACGTCCCCCAACAAGCTGTTGAAGGCAAAAGGAGCAAGTGCAGCAAGGAGGTAGCTGGGAACCTCCTGCCTCTCTCCCCCCTCCCCCCCCCCCAACTGATCCAGAAGGAATAATGAGTTGTCGATGAAAGTCGGAGAATTCGTGAGACTAGTTTTAAAAGTGAGGAGAAACAGTTTGTAGGTGATTCGATGAGAGATGGGTAGCCAGTGTGCTTTCTGGAGTAGAGGGGTCATGTGGCCTTTCAAGATGTATTGCATTTGAAGATGAGTACACCGAACCCCTGCTAGAATTACCGTCACCCCCATCCCCCCTTTAGGTGGTAAAGGGGGATGGAACTCCTCTTGTATGAGGAAAGACTAAAACGGTTAGGGCTCTTCAGTTTGGAAAAGAGACGGCTGAGGGGAGATAGGATTGAAGTCTACAAAATCCTGAGTGGAGTAGAACGGGTACAAGTGGATCGATTTTTCACTCCGTCAAAAATTACAAAGACTAGGGGACAACTCGATGAAGTTACAGGGAAATACTTTTAAAACCAAGAGGAGGAAATGTTTTTTTCACTCAGAGAATAGTTAAACTCTGGAACGCATTGTCAGAGGATGTGGTAAGAGCGGATAGCATAGCTGGTTTTAAGAAAAGTTTGGACAAGTTACTGGAGGAAAAGTCCATAGTGTGTTATTGAGAAAGACACGGGGGAAGCCACTGTTTGCCCTTTACTGGTAGCATGGAATATTGCTACTCCTTGGGTTTTGGACAGGTACTAGTGACCTGGATTGGCCACCGTGAGAACGGGCTACTGGGCTTGATGGACCATTATGTTCTTATGTAGCCATGGTAGGGAATATTGGCATGGCGTATTTGCCACGCGGGGATTGCCCTAAATCTTGTTCTATACACTCCAAAGTATCTAATGTATAACCACAAACCAGCATAGTAATATGCAAACAATTAGATTTCTAGTTTTCCTTTATGTCAAAAGATCTATTATTTTTATATCACGCAATTCACAAAATTCTTTCTGTATGCTTCAGTAAAATCAGTTTAATACATTTGAAAATGTACATTCGGTTTATTTTTTTTGTTTTCGCCTTACCTGAAAGACTTGCTGTGATGACAAAAATCTTTACTACTGCGGTAAGCATCCTTATTTTATTTTGCCAGAAAAGCCTGGAGAGAAAAGCTCACAAATGCGTTCAGTTTGACGGTCGGAACCTCAACTGCCTTTCGGGCAAGGTGTGCCCTGCTTGTTCGTTATCACAACATCAGCAAACCAACACGCTAGAGAAACTTAACCCAACGCAACGGTGTGGCTTTTTCTGCTGAATTCAATTCTCAGGGTGTGAACCATCTGATACAGTTGTTATATCGTTAATAATAAACCCTGTAACTCAGTGAATCACACAGCTCACATAAAGACGAAAATCTCTTCTACATGTGGTCTTTAAGGGGTTTCATTACTAAGCTGGGGTGCAATATTCCAGCATGCACCTCTCAATTTTTTTTGTTATAGAAGGATATGTTCCTCTTTGGGGACCTTCAAACAGCAGGCGGATGCTCTTAAAAACTTGTATCAAGAATGCGGTTATCCGCGTCAGGTGATTCAAAACGCTTACTATAGAGGATGTAAACTCAAAAGACACCATCAACACCTTTTCTCACATCAGGCAGCATTATGGGGTACAGATCTAGAACAATTGCTTACGCCTACTACTTATGGGGAATTCAGGAAACGCCTAAAAACATATCTGTTCCTGAAATATCTAGGCAGTTGACCCGCACAACTCTTTCTCCTCAATAACTGATCCTTTGAGCTGTTAATCACTAGCTTCCACCCTGTTAAGTTCAATCTATTTGTACCTTCTTTTAATCTTTGTAAACCGCATAGAACTTCACGGTCCTGCGGTATATAAACTATTGTTGTTGTTATTATTATGCAAAGAAGGGGATCACGAGTAGATCGGAAGATGTCATAATGCCACTTTATAGAACAATGGTCCGACCGCACTTAGAATACTGTCTCCATACCTTAAGAAGGATATAGCTCTGCTGGAGAAAGTGCAGAGGCGAGCCACGAAACTTGTCAAAGGAATGGAGCATTTGAACTACAAAGATCGACTCCGGAAACTGGGACTGTTTACCCTCGAGAAGAGAAGACTGAGAGCGGACTTGATAGAGACTTTTAAAATATTAAAAGGATTTGATAAAATAGACCAAGAAGCAGCTTTACTGAAATTTTCAGATGTGACACGGACAAGAGGTCATAGCCTGAAACTGAGCGGCAGCAGGTTCAGGACAAATGTCAGGAAGTTCTGTTTCACACAGCGCGTGGTGGGCGCTTGGAATGCTCTCCTGGAGGAGGTTGTGGCGGAGACTTCTGTACTGGGATTCAAGCGCAAGTTGGATGCACACCTTCTTGCATATCATATAGAAGGATACGGTAAATCTGGGTCTCTAAAAAGGAGTACCTAAATGGGCCGCCGCGTGTGCGGATCACCGGACTGGATGGACCTCGGTCTGATCCGGTGAAGGCATTTCTTGTGTTCTTATGTTTCCCGCACGCTAAGGTCGTTTTTACCGAAGCCGGAAAATGGTCGATTTTCCATTTTCCAAATCAAAGGTGTTGCACGAGTGTTGCCATTAGGGTGTGGTCATTGCCACCACCTATTTTGTAGGTGATAAGGTTCACGTGCTAATCTCACGCTAATCAGTTAGGACTTAGTAATAAGGCGACACTAACTGATTTGTGCCATCATGTTCACTGTCCACCCCTTCAAAGAACAATTTTGTAGCATGTGGTTTGCACATATACGTACATTGGGCCAGATTCTATAAATGGTGCCCTAATGACGGATGCCTAGCGATGCCTAATTAACCCCCACCTCCCCCCCCTTTCACAAAACTACAAAAGAATTTTTTTGCACTGGCCAGCACTCTGAATGCTGTGCGCTGCGCAAGGACTCATAGGAATTGTATGAGCGTTGGAGCAGCGTACAGCATTCAGTGGGCCAGTTGACGCTAAAAAACGCTTTTGCGGTTTTGTAAAAGGGAGGGTAAATTCCACGCGCAACCCAAATTGATTTAACAAGCTTAATGGACGTAGTAATTGACCATGTCATTGATCTTTAATTAAAAAAAATTTTTTTTAACACAATCAACAGTTGTGCGCAGAATTCTGCATGGAGCCTAGCGACGCCTAAGTCGAGGCATCCTCCAACGCCTAATGATGTCTACCTGACAAGTAGGCATGGTTAGGGGTGTAGAGTAGGCAAGGAAGACTTAGGTAACAAGTAAGGTGCCAGTAAATTAAATATATTGGCGCCTACCACTAGGACGCCTTGTGATATCTAAATTCGCTTAGGCACCACTAGGTGTGATTCTATAAAGGTAGGGTTACCAGATTTTACTTTAATTATTGATCGTGTTCCAGTGTCATCACTTTTTTGTCTGATCTTTTCACTGTCCTTCCCTTCATTTGTGTCTTCGTATTCTGGCTGTCTTACTGCCTCTGTAATTTGCTTATTGCTATATTACTATTGTAACTTGGACCCTCCCTCTTGCACCTTTCCTTCTCCTATCCCTTGTTCCTCTCTAGAGAATGACACGAGAACACATTTTTCCCCGTCCCTTTTGGAACTCATTGTTCCATCCCCACAAGTTCTTTTCCTGTCCCATTCCTGCAAGCTCCGTCCTCATCTGCACAAGCCTCAAACACTTTAAAATCCTAAGTAGAAACATTCTAGAGCTCAGATTGTGATGTCATAATGCCTCATTCCACAAATGCCTAAGCTCCGCCCTCATCCGTTCAAGCCTCAAACACTTTAAAATCATAAGTAGCAACATTCTAGAGCTCAGATTGTGATGTCATAATGCCTCATTCCCCCAATGCCTAAGCTCCGTCCTCACCTGCACAAGCCTCAAACACTTTAAAATCCTAAAATCCACCACTACGCAGACCGTCCAAGCCATACATAAAAAAACAACGATCTCTAAAAAAACTGACTTACTCCCACATTTGTCCAATCGATCCGACCAACTACCAAAACCTACATGGCTATTACTTAAATATAAGATCCATGAGGAACAAGTCCATACTAATTAAGGACTGGCTGAAAGAATCCAACCCTGACTTCGTCCTATTTACAGAAACATGGCTATTATCCGACAACGATATTATTATCCAAGACTGCCTTCCCCCAGGCTTCAAAATTTTATCGCTAGCTAGGACCTGGGGTAGAGGGGGAGGCCTAGCCATAATTTTTAAAGACAACCTACACTGCTCTACTCTAAACTCAAAATCCACTCCCAACCTCGAAATTCTTTCAGTCTCACTATCATCCAAATCCCTAACGGCTACGTTAACAACAACTCTGTTTTATGTTCCACCAAAAAAATGGAACCTTGCCAAGGACGACTTCTTCGAATTCTTACTAACTAACTCTCTATCTAGCCCTTACAACCTACTATGTGGAGATATTAATATCCACCTTGAAAAAACAGACCTACCTGAAACCACAGAACTCTGGTCACTCATCTCCTCATTAGGGCACCTCAAACCCCTCCCAGTTAAAACCCATCAAAAAGGCCATCAATTAGATTTTGTTTCTTTCTCCTCTCGAGAGCTATCCTACCCCAAAATTATCTGGAAACAAGAACACTGGACCGACTCACTATGGTCGGATCACAGTCTCTGCGATTTTGAACTTGACTGCCAACTAAAAACTACGAGCCCAACAAATAACTTCCCAAAAACAAGAAATAAAAAATTCCATACCAGCAGAGGTAGCATAAATCCCGTAGAATTCTGGTCTCACTATGAGATCATATCAGAACAAAACAAACAAACCGACCAATTCATGAACTCCTGGATTACTGATAGCACCAATATCCTAAATAAAATGGCCCCCATCAAAACCCGCAGAAAAAGACTTAAAAACCTAGAGGGCTGGTTCGACACAGAACTGCTAACGCTAAAGAGAGACCTAAGAAAATCGGAAAGACTCTGGCTAAAATCAGGAATGCAAGAGCACAGAACCGCCTGGAGATTAAAAGTAAAAACCTACAAAAATCGAACCAAAGAAAAACGCAAAAACTTCTACGCCCTCAAAATCGGCGACATCTCAACTAACAGCAGCAACCTATTTAAGCTGGTAAATGATCTATACAATATAGAAACTTTTATCAACTCACCCGAAGAGACCACTCTAACAGCAAACAGCCTGGCGGATTTCTTCAACTCCAAAATACTACAACTAAGATCCTCTCTTACCAACCCAACCAAGCCCCACTGGTGTTACCCCATTCTACCAGACTCAGGCGAATCCAGAGCCGACCTGTTCTGGAACACATTCTTACCCATAGACTGGCAAACTTTTAGTAAACACTACAATAAGTATGCCAACTCCTACTGTAGACTGGACACCTGCCCCCCTAATATCATGAAATCGGCCCCAGTCAATTTTAAGGCCAAAATGCTGACTTGGATCAACTCCCTACTATCCTCGGGGAAGTTCCCAGTAGAACAAGGGCACATTTTGATTACACCAATTAAGAAAAATACTAAAGAGCCTTCCAACACGGCCTCCAACTTTAGACCTATCGCCAACATCCCCCTGGTTACCAAAATAGCAGAAGGGATAGTAAACACCGAACTCACCACATACTTAGAAAAACACAACATCTTGCACGACAACCAATCCGGCTTTCGGTCAGGCCACAGTACTGAAACAATTTTAGCTTCCCTGCTCGATTACCTTCATCAACTATTCAGCCAAGGCTCTTGTGCTCTAATACTGCAACTCGATCTAAGTAGCGCATTTGACTTGGTTGACCACGCCACTCTACTAGACTGTCTGACTTCTATTGGAATCTCAGGTCACGTTCTCAATTGGTTCCATGGATTTCTTTCAACAAGAACCTACAAGGTGTTCAAAGACGATACTACCTCCTACAGCTGGGACAACCCCTGTGGAGTCCCACAAGGCTCCCCCCTATCCCCCACCCTATTTAACATCTACCTTGTCTCCCTAGGAAATCTCCTACAAAGCTTAAAGCTCAAATTTTTCATCTACGCAGACGACATCACAATAATCATTCCGCTCTCTTACTTTACCTCAGAGTTTCTAAATTCGCTATCTTTCACCCTAAATCAGATCGAACTTTGGATGTCAGCGTTTAGACTAAAGCTAAACCCAGAAAAAACCAAACTCTTCTTAGCATCCCCAAATGACAAAATTAAGGAAACCACGATACACATCAATGGTCTTGACTATTCTATTGAGCAATCACTAAAAATACTAGGTGTCACTTTAGACAAGCATCTCACACTGGAGAAACACACCGACCTAGTATTTAAGAAAAGCATCTCGGTGCTCTGGAAACTCCGCACCATTAAAAAATACTTTGATGACGCCTCCTTTCGTCTGCTGGTCCAATCTTCCATTCTTAGTGTCCTGGACTACTGTAACATCATTTATCTAGGCGCCTTCAAGAAAATCACCAGAAAGCTGAGACTGGTCCAAAATACCGCCATCCGCCTTATCTTTGGCCTGAAGAAATGGGATCACATATCCCCTTTCTACCACAAGCTGCACTGGCTGCCATTCGAATCCAGAGTCCTATTTAAGTTCTCTTGCATCTGCTACAAAACCGTTTCTGGTATGTCACCAGCCTATCTTTACCCCCACTTCAACCTGAACTATAATAAGAAGAGCTCCCGCAGAACAACTCTATTCGCTTTTCCCTCACTGAAATCGTGTCACCTTAAAAGATTCCTCGAACGAACCTTCTCTTTCCAAGCGGCCAAACTAAACTCATGGCTCGCCCAAATCATACTTGACAGCTATTCATACCTCCCCTTCAGAAAAAAGCTCAAAACTCTACTTTTTAACGGACCAAATCCCTAACGCTCCCCTCTTCCGCCGTAACGCTACCCCCTCTCCTCCTTAGAAAACTGATGAAACCCCTCCTTTGCAACAGACCTATCCCTTAGCCCCCCCTTCCCCCATCTAAACCCTCCTCTCCCCTCTCCCCCCCTTACTTTCCCACCCCCCCCTCCAAGTTGGTTGCCCCCCCCCTGTTTCCATCTAATATGCTCTTATCTAATTTCCTCTCTTAAACTCTATTGTATCCTACTGCAGCACTCTGTATGTATCCCGTATTGTATCCTACTGCAGCACACTGTATGTATCCCGTATTTAGCCCTTCCCCCTCCTAAATCGTTTATGTAAACGAGTTCGTCCCCACGATTGCCTTGTTATGTTCTTCTTTTTTCGAATCGCACTGTATGTAATTCATCTACCTGTTGTGAACCGCCTTGAACTCCCTGGGTATGGCGGTATACAAAATAAAATATTATTATTATTATTATTATTATTATTATAAGTAGCAACATTCTAGAGCTCAGATTGTGATGTCATAATGCCTCATTCCACCAATGCCTAAGCTCCGCCCTCATCCGTTCAAGCCTCAAACACTTTAAAATCATAAGTAGCAACATTCTAGAGCTCAGATTGTGATGTCATAATGCCTCATTCCCCCAATGCCTAAGCTCCGTCCTCACCTGCACAAGCCTCAAACCCTTTAAAATCCTAAGTAGCAACATTCTAGAGCTCAGATTGTGATGTCATAATGCCTCATTCCACCAATGCCTAAGCTCCGTCCTCATCTGCACAAGCCTCAAACACTTTAAAATCCTAAGTAGCAACATTCTAGAGCTCAGATTGTGATGTCATAATGCCTCATTCCACCAATGCCTAAGCTCTGTCCTCACCTGCACAAGCCTCAAACACTTTAAAATCCTAAGTAGCAACATTCTAGAGCTCAGATTGTGATGTCATAATGCCTCATTCCCCCAATGCCTAAGCTCCGCCCTCATCCGTTCAAGCCTCAAACACTTTAAAATCATAAGTAGCAACATTCTAGAGCTCAGATTGTGATGTCATAATGCCTCATTCCCCCAATGCCTAAGCTCCGTCCTCACCTGCACAAGCCTCAAACCCTTTAAAATCCTAAGTAGCAACATTCTAGAGCTCAGATTGTGATGTCATAATGCCTCATTCCACCAATGCCTAAGCTCCGTCCTCATCTGCACAAGCCTCAAACACTTTAAAATCCTAAGTAGCAACATTCTAGAGCTCAGATTGTGATGTCATAATGCCTCATTCCACCAATGCCTAAGCTCTGTCCTCACCTGCACAAGCCTCAAACACTTTAAAATCATAAGTAGCAACATTCTAGAGCTCAGATTGTGATGTCATAATGCCTCATTCCCCCAATGCCTAAGCTCCGTCCTCACCTGCACAAGCCTCAAACACTTTAAAATCCTAAAATCCACCACTACGCAGACCGTCCAAGCCATACATAAAAAAACAACGATCTCTAAAAAAACTGACTTACTCCCACATTTGTCCAATCGATCCGACCAACTACCAAAACCTACATGGCTATTACTTAAATATAAGATCCATGAGGAACAAGTCCATACTAATTAAGGACTGGCTGAAAGAATCCAACCCTGACTTCGTCCTATTTACAGAAACATGGCTATTATCCGACAACGATATTATTATCCAAGACTGCCTTCCCCCAGGCTTCAAAATTTTATCGCTAGCTAGGACCTGGGGTAGAGGGGGAGGCCTAGCCATAATTTTTAAAGACAACCTACACTGCTCTACTCTAAACTCAAAATCCACTCCCAACCTCGAAATTCTTTCAGTCTCACTATCATCCAAATCCCTAACGGCTACGTTAACAACAACTCTGTTTTATGTTCCACCAAAAAAATGGAACCTTGCCAAGGACGACTTCTTCGAATTCTTACTAACTAACTCTCTATCTAGCCCTTACAACCTACTATGTGGAGATATTAATATCCACCTTGAAAAAACAGACCTACCTGAAACCACAGAACTCTGGTCACTCATCTCCTCATTAGGGCACCTCAAACCCCTCCCAGTTAAAACCCATCAAAAAGGCCATCAATTAGATTTTGTTTCTTTCTCCTCTCGAGAGCTATCCTACCCCAAAATTATCTGGAAACAAGAACACTGGACCGACTCACTATGGTCGGATCACAGTCTCTGCGATTTTGAACTTGACTGCCAACTAAAAACTACGAGCCCAACAAATAACTTCCCAACAACAAGAAATAAAAAATTCCATACCAGCAGAGGTAGCATAAATCCCGTAGATTTCTGGTCTCACTATGAGATCATATCAGAACAAAACAAACAAACCGACCAATTCATGAACTCCTGGATTACTGATAGCACCAATATCCTAAATAAAATGGCCCCCATCAAAACCCGCAGAAAAAGACTTAAAAACCTAGAGGGCTGGTTCGACACAGAACTGCTAACGCTAAAGAGAGACCTAAGAAAATCGGAAAGACTCTGGCTAAAATCAGGAATGCAAGAGCACAGAACCGCCTGGAGATTAAAAGTAAAAACCTACAAAAATCGAACCAAAGAAAAACGCAAAAACTTCTACGCCCTCAAAATCGGCGACATCTCAACTAACAGCAGCAACCTATTTAAGCTGGTAAATGATCTATACAATATAGAAACTTTTATCAACTCACCCGAAGAGACCACTCTAACAGCAAACAGCCTGGCGGATTTCTTCAACTCCAAAATACTACAACTAAGATCCTCTCTTACCAACCCAACCAAGCCCCACTGGTGTTACCCCATTCTACCAGACTCAGGCGAATCCAGAGCCGACCTGTTCTGGAACACATTCTTACCCATAGACTGGCAAACTTTTAGTAAACACTACAATAAGTATGCCAACTCCTACTGTAGACTGGACACCTGCCCCCCTAATATCATGAAATCGGCCCCAGTCAATTTTAAGGCCAAAATGCTGACTTGGATCAACTCCCTACTATCCTCGGGGAAGTTCCCAGTAGAACAAGGGCACATTTTGATTACACCAATTAAGAAAAATACTAAAGAGCCTTCCAACACGGCCTCCAACTTTAGACCTATCGCCAACATCCCCCTGGTTACCAAAATAGCAGAAGGGATAGTAAACACCGAACTCACCACATACTTAGAAAAACACAACATCTTGCACGACAACCAATCCGGCTTTCGGTCAGGCCACAGTACTGAAACAATTTTAGCTTCCCTGCTCGATTACCTTCATCAACTATTCAGCCAAGGCTCTTGTGCTCTAATACTGCAACTCGATCTAAGTAGCGCATTTGACTTGGTTGACCACGCCACTCTACTAGACTGTCTGACTTCTATTGGAATCTCAGGTCACGTTCTCAATTGGTTCCATGGATTTCTTTCAACAAGAACCTACAAGGTGTTCAAAGACGATACTACCTCCTACAGCTGGGACAACCCCTGTGGAGTCCCACAAGGCTCCCCCCTATCCCCCACCCTATTTAACATCTACCTTGTCTCCCTAGGAAATCTCCTACAAAGCTTAAAGCTCAAATTTTTCATCTACGCAGACGACATCACAATAATCATTCCGCTCTCTTACTTTACCTCAGAGTTTCTAAATTCGCTATCTTTCACCCTAAATCAGATCGAACTTTGGATGTCAGCGTTTAGACTAAAGCTAAACCCAGAAAAAACCAAACTCTTCTTAGCATCCCCAAATGACAAAATTAAGGAAACCACGATACACATCAATGGTCTTGACTATTCTATTGAGCAATCACTAAAAATACTAGGTGTCACTTTAGACAAGCATCTCACACTGGAGAAACACACCGACCTAGTATTTAAGAAAAGCATCTCGGTGCTCTGGAAACTCCGCACCATTAAAAAATACTTTGATGACGCCTCCTTTCGTCTGCTGGTCCAATCTTCCATTCTTAGTGTCCTGGACTACTGTAACATCATTTATCTAGGCGCCTTCAAGAAAATCACCAGAAAGCTGAGACTGGTCCAAAATACCGCCATCCGCCTTATCTTTGGCCTGAAGAAATGGGATCACATATCCCCTTTCTACCACAAGCTGCACTGGCTGCCATTCGAATCCAGAGTCCTATTTAAGTTCTCTTGCATCTGCTACAAAACCGTTTCTGGTATGTCACCAGCCTATCTTTACCCCCACTTCAACCTGAACTATAATAAGAAGAGCTCCCGCAGAACAACTCTATTCGCTTTTCCCTCACTGAAATCGTGTCACCTTAAAAGATTCCTCGAACGAACCTTCTCTTTCCAAGCGGCCAAACTAAACTCATGGCTCGCCCAAATCATACTTGACAGCTATTCATACCTCCCCTTCAGAAAAAAGCTCAAAACTCTACTTTTTAACGGACCAAATCCCTAACGCTCCCCTCTTCCGCCGTAACGCTACCCCCTCTCCTCCTTAGAAAACTGATGAAACCCCTCCTTTGCAACAGACCTATCCCTTAGCCCCCCCTTCCCCCATCTAAACCCTCCTCTCCCCTCTCCCCCCCTTACTTTCCCCCCCCCCCCTCCAAGTTGGTTGCCCCCCCCCTGTTTCCATCTAATATGCTCTTATCTAATTTCCTCTCTTAAACTCTATTGTATCCTACTGCAGCACTCTGTATGTATCCCGTATTGTATCCTACTGCAGCACACTGTATGTATCCCGTATTTAGCCCTTCCCCCTCCTAAATCGTTTATGTAAACGAGTTCGTCCCCACGATTGCCTTGTTATGTTCTTCTTTTTTCGAATCGCACTGTATGTAATTCATCTACCTGTTGTGAACCGCCTTGAACTCCCTGGGTATGGCGGTATACAAAATAAAATATTATTATTATTATTATTATTATTATTATTATTATAAGTAGCAACATTCTAGAGCTTAGATTGTGATGTCATAATGCCTCATTCCACCAATGCCTAAGCTCCGCCCTCATCCGTTCAAGCCTCAAACACTTTAAAATCATAAGTAGCAACATTCTAGAGCTCAGATTGTGATGTCATAATGCCTCATTCCCCCAATGCCTAAGCTCCGTCCTCACCTGCACAAGCCTCAAACCCTTTAAAATCCTAAGTAGCAACATTCTAGAGCTCAGATTGTGATGTCATAATGCCTCATTCCACCAATGCCTAAGCTCCGTCCTCATCTGCACAAGCCTCAAACACTTTAAAATCCTAAGTAGCAACATTCTAGAGCTCAGATTGTGATGTCATAATGCCTCATTCCACCAATGCCTAAGCTCTGTCCTCACCTGCACAAGCCTCAAACACTTTAAAATCCTAAGTAGCAACATTCTAGAGCTCAGATTGTGATGTCATAATGCCTCATTCCCCCAATGCCTAAGCTCCGCCCTCATCCGTTCAAGCCTCAAACACTTTAAAATCCTAAGTAGCAACATTCTAGAGCTCAGATTGTGATGTCATACTGCCTCATTCCACCAATGCCTAAGCTCCGTCCTCACCTGCACAAGCCTCAGACACTTTAAAATCCTAAGTAGCAACATTCTAGAGCTCAGATTGTGATGTCATAATGCCTCATTCCACCAATGCCTAAGCTCCGTCCTCACCTGCACAAGCCTCAAACACTTTAAAATCCTAAGTAGCAACATTCTAGAGCTCAGACTGTGATGTCATAATGCCTCATTCCACCAATGCCTAAGCTCCGTCCTCATCTGCACAAGCCTCAGTGGCAGGGAGTGCAACAAAACTCGCAGGGACAGGATGGGAAAATTGAGTTCCCGCAGGGAAGGGGAAAAATTTGTCCCCGCGTCATTCTTTAGTTCCTTCTTCCTTTTAATATTGTAAACTGCTTAGATATTGTCTTAATTAGCAGTTTATTAACCCCCCCCCTTTAGAAAAGCGTTGCGGTTTTTAGCGCCAGCCACAGCAGTAACAGCTGTGATGTTCATAGAATTCCTATGAGCGTCGGAGCTATTATCGCCGTAGCCAGCACTAAAACCACGCTATGCTTTTAGAAAAGGGGGTGGGAGGGGTAAATAATGGTGAAATAAATAAATATAGTCTTGGCGTGTGTAATCTCCTTTGAGGGTTAACGTACAGCTACAATGAAAGTGACAGTAACACCATGATGTCATCTGGCACATCTGAAGGATGGCATGCCTTGTCTGGTCAAGCTTTCATCCTGAAATTTTGTTGGCCAGTTGTCAGATGGACATCCATATCCTGTATCTATTACCCTGCCTTTTATTTACTTTTTAGATTACCATATTTGCCGGCGTATAAGACGACTGGGCGTATAAGACGACCCCCCAACTTTTACAGTTAAAATATAGAGTTTGTTATATACTCACCGTATAAGACTACCCCTTCTTCCGCACACCTTCTGCACAACAAATAAAACTTAAAAGAACATCAGAATTTATTTCAACAATTTTAATTAATTCACTAAAGCTGAATAGAACAATAAACCCATGGGAGCTGCCATGCTATTTGTTTTCTAAACTGTTAACCAAACTGAAACTGTCAATGATAGAAGGAAGATAACACATAGAGGGAGAGAGCAAGTGCCGGGCAAGTCCCTATCAAGTTTGCTGGCATGACAGTTTCCCTTTAAAAGCCTTCAAAAGCCTCCTGTTCGCCCCCGCAACTTCCTTAAGGGCTAGACTCCACACACGGCCGCATGTGCGAGAGACGTAGTGGTCAAGAGAAAAGGGGTGGAGCCAGAGCGCTGCTGCTTCCCGCTGCGCAGGATGAAGGAGATGGCACCCTTGTCACACTGATGTCCCGCCATGGCCCCGCTGATGTCCCGGCAGGTTTACTAGTACCGTAAGCACCGTAAGGAGGTAAGGAAGGAGATGTTAGGGCATGTAAACAGTACCCGGCGTATAAGACGACCCCCGACTTTGGGGAGGATTTTAAGGTACTGAAAAGTCGTCTTACACGCCGGCAAATACGGTAGTTAGTCACTTTGTTGTGTTTGATCTAAAGGCAGGCAAGTAAATCTTTAAATAAAAGTACAAGGCGATCTTCAAAAGGTTTCCACACTTTTATTTCATTTTTAAGCACTGTTTATTAAATACCTCAGAAGCAAATTACATCATTTTTCCCACATAATCACCCTGTTTTGCGATACATTTCCCCCAATGTCCTATTAAATTCCTAATGCCATCAGAAAAGAATTTTTTTTTTTTTGGTTGAGTGCAAAAATATAGAAGCCTTTTGAGGAACCCTTGTATTCATGTAATTTTCCCAACTGTTCTCCCAGGGGAGCTCGGAATGGTTTACATGAATTTATTTAGGTACTCAAGCATTTTTCCTTGTCTGTCCCACAATCTATTCAATGTACCTAGGGCAATGGGGGGGGGGGGGGGGGGGAATCAAGTGACTTGCCCAGGATCACAAGGAGTGGTGTGGGTTTGAACCCACAACCTCAGAGGGCTGAGGCCATGGCTTTAACCACTGCGCCACACTAGAGGCTACTAGAGGAAGGCCATCAAAATGGTGCATGGTGCTGAGGATTTCAATATTTAAAATCCGACAAAATAAGTGGATGGGATATGATAAAGATATTTACATATCTGAAATATATTAATACAGTAATGAACAAGAGGTAAGCCTTTTTGAAGGAAAGGGAATACTAGAAGACATGACAGGTTCTCCACCGTACATTTCAATAACTCAATCTCTAACTCTTTTAATTCCAACTTTGGCATTCCACAAGGTTCCATATTATCCCCCTTACTTTTTGATATCTACCTGGCTCCCCTCTTAACTCTTTGTCAATCGATCGGATTTACTGTTTATGCTTACGCCGATGATCTTCAACCTTCTCCACACCATCGATCCCACTAGCCAAAATGATATCTCTATCATTGATCTCAAACTAGCCAAAATTCACGAATGGCTGAATGCTAATATGCTTTCTTTAAGCATTTCTAAAACTAGCACTGTGCTTTTCCCATGGAAAGAAGGTTTACAGTTAATTGCTCCAGTTTCCATCGACAATGTTCCTCTTAAACTAACTACTACAATCAAAATACTAGACGTTCTTATTGGTAACAAACTCTCATTCCGTCCTCAAATTAGTGCGCTGGTCAAAAACTGTTTTTACAAACTCAGGATGATTAGATCTTTGGTCCCCCCCTCCTTGACGCAAATTCCCTTAACGTGTTAATTCATTCACTTGTAATATCTGAAATAGATTACTGTAATTCAGGGATATGCTTAAAAGATATAAAACATCTTCAACTTATACAAAACACAGCTATCAAAATTATTTCGGGTTCAAATAAGTTTGAGGAGCGCAGAGAGAGGGGGGACATGATCGAGACGTTCAAGTATCTTACGGGCCGCATCGAGGCGGAGGAAGATATCTTCTTTTTCAAGGGTCCCACGACAACAAGAGGGCATCCGTTGAAAATCAGGGGCGGGAAACTACGAGGTGACACCAGGAAATTCTTTTTCACTGAAAGAGTGGTTGATCGCTGGAATAGTCTTCCACTACAGGTGATTGAGGCCAGCAGCGTGCCTGATTTTAAGGCCAAATGGGATCGGCACATGGGATCTATTCACAGGGCAAAGGTAGGGGAGGGACATTAAGGTGGGCAGACTAGATGGGCCGTGGCCCTTATCTGCCGTCTATTTCTATGTTTCTATGTCACCCCCACTGTTACAAAAAGCCCACTGGTTGCCTGTTCTACATAGGATTACATATAAAATTGCCCTCTTGACCTTTAAAACTATGCAAACTAATGCCCCAGCTTTCATAGACAGACTCTTGATCCCCTATGACCCTCCCAGAGCCTTAAGCTCAACCTCACAGCATTTCCTTAATATTCCATCCTTGAACATAATTGGCACTCGTCGTACGCTTATTTTTTCAGTTACTGCACCTTTGATCTAGAACTCTCTCCCTCTATACCTAAGAGCTGAACGAAACTTGCAGAAATTCAAAAGCAGTCTAAAGAGTTTGCCCTTTAATAATAATAATAATAACAGTTTATATACCACAGTACCGTGAAGTTCAATGCGGTTTACAAAAGATTAAAGATGCCTATAACTGACATTCATACATGTATCTACTCCAGCAATTTTTTATTTTTTTCCACCTCCTATTGTATTTTCCTTCTATGTATTCTTTCTATAAAAATTGTGGTTCTCCCCCCCCCCCTTTTCCCATTGTTCATGTATGTCCAATAATTAGTTTATGTTTGTCTAATAAGTTGAAATGTTTATCTTCCAGCTATTTTTAAATATTTTGTTCAACGCTTTGTACTTTTGGATAAGCGTTTAATCAAAATCTTAAATAAAGATCAAGATAAAAAAATACAAAAAAGTAGACTCGGAAAAGGCATCGGGACATATTTTTTGCACAGAAAGGGTGGTGGATGCCTGAAATGCCCTCCCAAAACAGGAGATGGAAGTTAAAAGGACGGTGGACTTCAAAAAGTTATAAACACAGAGGATCCTTACTTGCACAAGTAAAGGAATGTCAGAAGCAAGGCCTTGTGGCACCACAGAGCATACATAGTAACATAAAACAGTAAATGACGGCACATAAAGACCCGAATGGTCCATCCAGTCTGCCCAACCATACACTCTCCATAAATTAATGATTTCATTTAAATTGTTCTTTTTCTTAGATATTTCTGGAAAAACCAAAGACACTGTGGAGAAGATGATCAAGATGCAGGCTTTATTAAAAGTTCAATCCAATAATCCACGGAAAGAAATATCTAGGACCCAAAACGTTATTGGACTGTGGACCCAACACAGTCCATGTTTCGACAAAACTGTCTTCCTCAGGGGTCCCTAAAGGTCCTGGTACAGAAACTCTTGGATCAGAGGCTAATAACGACTCTTGGCAAAACTTTGCGCAGTTGAGAAGTCCTCAATAGTGGGAGAATGATTTCATTTAAATTGTTCTTTTTCTTAGATATTTCTGGGCCAGAAACCCAGAGCTCTGCCCGGTACTGTGCTTAGGTTCCATCTACTGGAGTGTCCTTCAAAGCTCACTCCAGCCCATCCTCAACAGAATGGCCATATACGGGATACAGACCGTGCAGTATACCATTGTTTTCCGATTCGAGATTCTCTGTGTTCAACCCATGCTTTTTTTAAACTCTGTCACCGTTTTCCTCCCCACCACCTCCCTCGGGAGCGCATTCCAGGCATCAACCACCCCCTCCGTAAAGAAAAATTTCCTAACATTGCTCTTCAGTCTACCACCCCTCAACCTCAAATTATGCCCTCTGGGGATAACCAAGAGATAATTTGTTTGGAGTGACCTTTGCATTCCTAACAGAAGGGGTATGATTGCTATGAGCTTTCAGGAATGTCCTGGGGTAACCTGCATGAAATGGTGGGTATGACTCAGGCATGTGTAGTGGAATTATGGTTATGTCCACAGGAACCAACTCTGTGGGTGTTATGGATTCTTGAGCATCCTCAATGCTGAGCAAATGTCTTAACTATGTCCAGGGAAGAATAATTTTCACTGGATTTAGTACTCCCAATTATTATGGTTATATCCCTCATACCGGTGGCATCTGGTATGAGGGATATAACCCTCATACCAGGAAAGCATCTGGCTTTTAGGAAGGCGTTGGCGTAACCTGCAAGGCAAAAGCATAGTTAAAACCTATAATGAGTTAAAACCTGTAATAGTTAAAAACTGTAATGAGTTTATGGAACCTGAATGTTTTGGACAATGGCATTGCTAGTTTCGATTATTAGGAAACTTAGTAAAAAGAGGAGATGGAGACCTGGGTATAGAATTTGGAGTTGGAATAATCACAGAGAAAGAAGACAGGGTGTTGAGTGGCCTACCGTTGAGTGGCGGTAGAAGTCAGCACTCACACATTATAGGCATGCTTGGCACTGGTATGGAGAGAAAGTCCAGGTTAGAGTCAAGGGGAAAGGAGGCAGCATAGGGCTGCATATAGATGCTGCCTGATTATCTGTCTAAAGTGGAAGAAAACAAGGTTTTAAGGTTTATTAAAAATTTGTTATACCGCTTAATCTGAAATTCAAAGCGGTGTACAATAAAATTCATTGTCATTATACAATGACATAAAAACAATCGATTAAAAAACAGAACATATCATTACGGGGGATATGTCAGTAAAAACAAACGTACATACACCAGACAAACAAAAGTAACAAGAGGAAGAAGGGGAGAACCACAATCGGTAAGGAGAAGAACAATAAGGAAAGGGAAATATCAAAAAAATTGTTGCCCTAACGAGGGCAGTTATGTCTCAAAAGCGTCTATGAATAGGAAAGTCTTCAACTTAATCTTGAAAGGGCCTACAGAAGTTTCTTCCCTTATATAGTTGGGAATGGAATTCCAAAGGGAAGGAGCTGCCACGGCAAAATTATTGGATCTTAAAGTATTAATATATTTTAAGGATGGAATGTTAAGGAGATTGTGAGCTGCAGAACGGAGAGATATGGAATAAGTAGTTTATCCATAAATTCTGGTAAGTTAATGTTTGTCAGTGCATTTGATTGCTTGTAATTTGTTTTTAAGTTACTTTCCTAGTATACTTTGGTTTTATGTTATGTGAAACCGCTTTGAATTTTTAATAAGGCGGTCCTGTATATCAAATTTTTAAATAAACCTGAAACCTGAAAAGTGGACTTTGTTGACATGTTCAACGCCAGAATCAGCTTTTGCGCTCTGACCTCAGTTCTGTGTGCTGGCTTTCCCATCCATTAGTCAACTTGTGACAAACAGCAGGCTCGCTCCTATCAAGATCTGTGGCTGGAAATGAGCTAGTCATTACCAGGCACTGTTTGGCAACAGACGGTGTGACTCAGCTAACCGTGTGTACGTTTTTAACGGTATGGAGACAGAGCTACACCCCGGATCTAGTAAGCATTGCAGCTCTTGGTAATGCAAAGTATAAGCAAGCGTGACAGAGAATGCGATCCAACAGGACATTTGCCATTCAATGTTTTATTTGTAAGTTCGACCAATCAAAGCAACAAAAAAGACAGACTATATTTAATGGAGGGATGTCCATCCTGTGGCCCGAGGGCCGCATGTGGCCCCATGAAGTATTTTGTGTGGCCCCGGTTGAGGGCGATGCAGTGTTTGCCTCTGCTGCCCCTGGGTGTTTACTGTCTTGCCAGCTCCCTCCTCTCCCTCCTCCCTTCTCTCTCACCAAGCAGCCCTATGGGGTAAAGACCTAGATCAACTGCTTTCGCCCACTACTTACGGGGAATTCAGGAAGCGCCTAAAAACATACCTGTTCCTGAAATACCTAAACAACTGACCTGCTCTCCTCTCTTTCTCTCTCCTCAATAACGGTCCTCCCGACCTCCTACCCTTTTCCTCTCTCCCCTCAAAGGCCCGCATTGAATTTCACGGTACTGTGATACCTACAAATTGTTATCTATATCATATCGTAATTTTTCGCTGTATTCTTTGAAATGTGCGGCTTATTCCAAACAGGTCCTCTCAGACATCACTTACCAAACTGTATTTCTTATACTTGCTCAGCAAATTGTACTTCTATAATTTTGCCTCTTAAAGTCTATGCACTCTGTATTTCCTCTGACTATCTGCATACTGTAATTTGCTGAATGTCCAACTCTCTTGATTGTAAACCGCCTAGAAGTCGCAAGATTGTGGCGGTATGGAAGAATAAAGTTATTATTATTATTGCTGCAGTGTTTGTGCATTTGTGCGGCCCCAGAAACATTTTTTTTCGGCCAATGCGGCCCAGGGAAGCCAAAAGGTTGGACACCCCTGGTTTAATGCATCCCATTCTTGGAGCATCAGTTATTAAACACAGTGATGAAGAAAAATTTCAAAGCATTTTATGCAGGTGAAAAGTCGACTGAAAGGTCATGGGGGTCATGCTATTTTCCAGTGTTCAGAGCAGACTGAATAAGGGGAATTTTATAACAAATTGCCTGGTTTAAGACGGAAAGTAAATGTCTACGTAGGTGGTATTTTATAAAAACAGATGGGCACCTATATGTCTTTATAAAACAGTCGTGTAATTGGCAGAAATCACGACTCTGAGGGGGTGCTGAAAAGTTCTCAGCCCAACCAACCAGCTTCCTAAACGCTGGGCCTCTGTAGCTGAAAAGAGGGTTATCTTATTTTGTTAAGTGCCAATTTGCAGAAACGAAATTCTATGATTGAACCATATCCACGTCGTTCTCTTCTTGGCTGGGCTGAAAACTTTTCAGCATCTCCTGGTAGCAACATTCCAGAGCTGAGACTGTGATGTCATAATGCCTCATTCCACCAGTGCCTAAGAGCCAATCACATCAGTGATGTCACAATGGCTTCATTATCCTTGGCTCACATAAGAATCAGAGGATGAATGGCCACAACCACTGACCCTCAAGCTTTGCTTTGAAGAATGCTGGTGTAGAAGGACTGAGGTTGAAACAGACACTACAGAATGACAGTCTCTGGTATCCAGAGCAGATATTGTGATGTCATAATGCCTCATTCCACCAGTGCCTAAGAGCCAGCCTCATCAGTGATGTCACAATGGCTTGATTGTCCTATACTTATAGTGGGTCAGCCCAATGGTCCATCTAGCCTAGTGTCCTGTCTTCAACTGTGGCCAATCCAGATTACAAGTACCTGTCAGAAACCCAAATAGTACGAGGGGGTGGTGAAAAGTTCTCAGCCCAACCAACCAATTTCCTAAATTCTTCGCCAATTTGCAGAAACTAAATTCCATATTTTGATACGGATTGAACCATATCCACGTCGTTCTCTTCTTGGTTTGGCCGAGAACTTTTCAACACCTCCTCGTACCTTGCAGATGCGGATACTTCTTTTTTTTTTTTTTTTTTTTAAATAATTGCTTTTGATTTGGCATAAATGCCCATGCCTAGTTTATTCCCAAAGGCACACAGATGAACAAATTTTAAAATCTACATGAATATTTTCAACCTCCACCCATGCTCTGCCCAAACTTTGTCAGATACTTGCAAAAATGGTTTTACAAAATCACCTCCGAGTGTTACAATAGCAATAAGACACATTCCAAAATATAGCATTACAACTTAATGATACACAAAATTAATTTATCCTTATACGATATCAATATAATATTTACCCTATCAAAACAGCCCTGTTTGTCAGGGATCCAGTCCCACTTCCTGGCTCTTCATGAACACAAGAGGGATCCCAACAGAAGTGACTACTGTCTCTCAGCTGCCACAAGCCTTACTCCAAAATACTGGAATATGATCTCTTTCTTTAAGAACATAAGAATAGCCTTACTGGGTCAGACCAATGGTCCATCAAACCCAGTAGCCCGTTCTCACAGTGGCCAATCCAGGTCTCTAGTACCTGGCCAAAACCCAAGGAGTAGCAACATTCCAGCATCTCAAAGAATAGCAAGATTCCGGAACCCCAATGAGAGCAACATTCCAGAGCTGAGATTGTGATGTCATAATGCCTCATTCCACAGTGCCTTGGAGCCAACCTCATCAGTGATGTCACAATGGTTTAATTGTCCTATACTTGGCTCATGTAAGAACATAAGAACAACCTTACTGGGTCAGACCAAAGGTCCATCAAGCCCAGTAGCCCGTTCTCACGGTGGCCAATCCAGGTCCCTAGTACCTGGCCAAAACCCAAGGAGTAGCAACATTCCAGCATCTCAAAGAATAGCAAGATTCCGGAACCCCAATGAGAGCAACATTCCAGAGCTGAGATTGTGATGTCATAATGCCTCAGAGCCAACCTCATCAGTGATGTTACAATGGCTTATTTGTCCTATACTTGGCTCACATAAGAACATAAGAATAGCCTTACTGGGTCAGACCAATGGTCCATCAAGCCCAGTAGCCCGTTCTCACGGTGGCTAATCCAAGTCACTAGTACCTGGCCAAAATACAAAGAGTAGCAACATTCCAGAATCTCAAAGAATAGCAAAATTCCAGAACCCCAAATAGTAGCAACATTCCATGGTACCGATCCAGGGCAAGCAGTGGCTTCCCCCATGTCTTTCTCAATAACAGACTATGGAATTTTCCTCCAGAAACTTGTCCAAACCTTTCTTAAAACCAGCTACACTATCCGCTCTTACCACATCCTCTGGCAATGCATTCAAGAGCTTAACTATTCTTTGAGTGGAAAAAAAAATTCCTCCTATTGGTTTTAAAAGTATTTCCCTGTAACTTCGAGTGTCCCCTAGTCTTTGTCATTTTTGACGGAGTGAAAAATCGATCCGCTTGTACCCGTTCTACTCCACTCCGGATTTTGTAGCCTTCAATCCCATCTCCCCTCAGCCGTCTCTTTTCCAAGCTGAAGAGCCCTCACCATTTTAGTTTTTCCTTTATTTATTCCTTTACTTATTCAATTTTCTATACCATTCTCCCAGGAGAGCTCAGAACAGTTTACATGGATTTATTCAGGTACTGAAACATTTTCCCCTGTCCCAGTGGGCTCACAATCTATTTACAGTAATGTACCTGGGGCAATGGGGTAGGCTTGCCAGATATTACTAAAGTAAAATCCAGACCCCTAGACCTGCCCAGGCCCTCCCATTATGCCCCAGTCCCGCTCCCTGCTGCCTGCCCTCGGAAATCCGCACATGCATGGATGCCACGCAATGAAGTTATGCACACACGCGTGACATCATTGCATGGCATCCGCAGATTTCCCAGCATGACTATTCTTATGTTCCAGTTTTATTGTAAGCTATTTTTCCTATGATACAAAAAACAAACAAACTGGAAACTTGCTGGACTAAGTGTTTATCAATCGACGGAGACTACATTGGTTAACTTGGGTTTGTTTGTTTTTTTTTTACCAAACTTTTCAAACCACCCTCATATGCCTTTATTGAAACCACTACATTGGCTACCAGTAAAAGCATGGGTGGAAAATAACATCTTGAAAATAATACACCAGACGTTGTACTCTGTTGTACCTTGGTATTTTTTATGAGGAGACATTTGAGATCAGAAGAAGTTATCCACTGAAGGAATAGGGAAAGTAAGATATGCAGAAACTTTTTCAATAGCTAGTTTATTATCATGGAATAAATTGTCAGAGACTTTGCAGTACAATTCAAAAAAGATCTGAAGACCTACTTGTTTGTTTGTCAAAGCCTTTTTCTGAGGCAGTGGGATGGAGAAGCAACAATTGTTAGATTGATTTGATGTTGGGTTTTGTTGTTTTGTTTTTTTACTATGGGTGTGATTTTGTAATCCACTTCAGTGTGTAAGCTTCAAAATTGGCATGGATGCCGCCATCTTTTGCAATAGCAAAGTCTTTTTTGCAAGACTACCACTAGAGGTCACTGGTTCCACTTTGACCCCTGCACTGGCAAAGGAAGGAGCAACTGGGGATTGCTCCTGTCCCAGACACTCCTAGATTGCTAGGGATTCATAGAGGTAGATTCCTTTGGGAGTACGGCTTTGGGAGAAGGAGGACCACAGTCATATTTTAACCAACCCCTTTAAGAAAGCTTCCCAGGATCATGGATTGCAAGTTGTGTTATATATCTGCCACAAGAATCACTAACCTGTCATACTGAGTTGCAACCGGATAGTGACTCCTGCCTTTCTTGTTTTTCTACTGAATTTCCTCAGCTTTCTCATGCTTTGGTATGGCATTTTCTTTTGTAACTTATATCTGAGGCCTGCAGCATATCCCACTTAAGCTTTGCACTTTGTATACCTGGATTACAGTACATAAAACACATAAAATGAATACACAACCAGATATAAAAAGAAAATATTTTTTTTAAAAATTCAATAAAGGGAGAGTGCCACAAAGTCTCACATCAGTGTGTCTGCATTTCACTTCTCCACGAGATATGCCAAAATAAACAGATTAGTCTTTAAAAGCTTCTTAAACTGCTTTAGATTTGTGCACGCATTTAAATACCAGGGCAGGTGGTTCCACAGGAGTGGTCCTGCAATTTAAAAAGCAGCTGCTGCCTTCGGGTGAGCAAAGATCTCTTTGTCTTACGTGGAATTTGCTGCCATCTGCTGGTTACAAGATTATAAAATAAAACCGGTGTCAGGTCAAACCTTTTGACGCTCTTTCCAAGCGGAAACCCAGCTTTCAACAATTAAACATATACATGGCCCAGAGCACGCTAATTGCTTGTCTGACTGATTGTTTGTCTGACTGGATGGACTATACAGTAGATTTTGATAGCCACATTGGGCTGGATTCACTAACCTGCCCGATCTGGGCAGGTCCAAAGAATTCAGGAAACTCTAACATGCAGATGAGAGCGATCAGAGGAATGCCCCCATCTGCAGGCACGGATCGTGTTATAGCGATCCCCGCGCATGCGCAGACCTTCTGTAGATGGTCTGCGCATGCGCGAGACCTCTGGGCCGTCGGAGTTGGGTTTTTTTCTTCTTCTATTAGCGCAGCCAAGGAACCTGAAAGAGCTCTAAATTCAATGAAGCCCTTGAAAAAGACAGCCAGCCACTTCCTTACCCGCTTCAGCTGAATGCTTCCTTGCCTTGTTAGTACTATGAAGCATCTCTCCAGCGCCAGTCTCAAATTACCTAGCTGAAGTCCCTGTTCTCTCCCCCCGACGAGAAGCCCGTGCTAAATGGAAAACCTAACGCAAGCTCTATGGAGGCGTTAGCGTCTAGCACGCGGTGCTTTGTTGCGCGTGCTAAAACCACTAGCACACCTTAGTAAAAGGAGCCCATAGAAAACAATAAAGTCCAAATTTCAAATTATGGCAAACACTCGAGAGAGAGAGAGAGAGAGAGAAAAAAAGAAAGCATGAGAAGGAATGGAAGGAAACACCTTTCAGTATGATGATTTGTTTTAGGTCCCAGGGAACATTAAAAGTCTGTCAAAGGGCTAATTTTTTTAATGGTGAACTAGGAATTCATTGTTTTCTTTATCCAGGTTATTCATATTTCACTTATTTTAAAAGGCTTCATTGTTACTGTTAATTTGATTCAGGGAGGTGTACAGAGGAACACGAAGCTTAACATCCTAGCAGAGATCTCACTTTCTGATATCGAATGGCGCAGGGCCAAAGATTTTTCCTGTGGTATTCAGATATAGTGTAAGGGTTTGATCTCTGATCTGTGCTGAGGTCTGTCTGAGATCTAGCACAATGTGTCACATTTCTGGACCACCTTTCCAATTTTACCTAACAGTGCGTTGCATTTTTCTTGGGGGGGGGGGGAGGGGGGAAGAAGCCTTAGTGTACCCTTACACAGGTTCTCCCACACGATAAAGCAGTGTCTCTGAAACTTTTTCAGCTCTGGCACACTAAATGGAGCAAATGTTTTTCACAGCGCATTATACAGTGCCCCTCCCCGGTCATTCACGGTCAGCGATTCGCGGTTCCAGTCATTCACGGTATTTTCTGACCGCGAATGACCGGGCAGGAGAGGGCAGCCAGAGAGGCAGGAGAGAGCAGCCAGAGCGCTGGCGAGTGAAGGAAATCACTCGTGGTATGCTCCGACCGCCTCTTCCTGCACTAAAGTCAGGCCTCACCAATCGGGAGCTGCTTTGACACGCAGCTCCCGATTGGTGAGGCCCGACTTTAGTGCAGGAAAAGGCGGGCGGAGCATACCGCGAGTGATTTCCTTCATTCGCCGGCGCTCCGGCTGCCCTCTCCTGTCTCCCCCAGTATAAACTGTATTCGCGGTTTTTCAAGATTCGCAGGGGGTTCCTGGAACGGAATCCCCTGCAAATCTCAGGGGAGTACTGTAATTGAAATTGCAGAATTAGAACAGAATTGCTAATCAATGTGATGGATGTGCTTGTTTGAGTGCAAATTAACTCAAAATATGGCTCGACAAGCAAAGATACATTTCATCCTCTACCATCTGCAGTCATTCTCTTTTTTATCGACTTAATTTCTGTCAGAGCTGAAAATCCAAGTTCACAAAACTATGAAGATCCAAACAGTAACAAAACCTTGACTGCTTTGTTGCTCAAGTTAGAATAACTCCTGCATAAAAAAATAAAATGAGTTGCCATTAGTTTTTCAAGGACCAATCACTTCAGAGAATGAAGCTTGTCTGGGTGGCTTTATCCTTAAGCACGCAGATGCTCATAACATTGACAGACTCTTGCATACACAATGTACGTGTTATCTATTCCAGTGTATACTTTTGAAGGAAATTTTTTTTTTAATAAAGTAAAATTCTGGAATCTCTCGCGGCAAACTCAAGTGGCAAGGGCTCAGGCGCTGAGCACGCACTAAGGCCCGAGTTCTGAAAGCAGCGCCATAATTGGTATGCGCCTGAAAAAAAATAGCACTGGTCGCGTTTCGCACTGATTATGCTTTCAGAACTGGTGCCGCTTTCAGAACTGCGGCCTGCGTCAAAGGGTAGGCGCCGGCAATGTAGGCCGGAGTTTTACAGGCCCACATGCTTGGTGGTGCCGAACATCAACCCTGCCCGAAACCATGCCTCGTTTGACGTTCAGCGCTGCTAAGAGTCTGCATACACGCGATTCCGGTGCCATGCTTTGTAGACGTTTCGCGGCACCTACTTTTTTTCTTCCTTTTAATTTGTTTTTAATGGCACGGGCAATTACCATCAAGAGAATGCAGATACAGTGAAAAATCAACGATGCAGGAGACGCGTTTAGCGACCCGCTTTAAAGTCTGATCGGTCGTGCTACACTCTGAGGCAGCAGATTTGTGAAACGCTGGCCACTGTTGGTGTACCGATCAGCTGAAGATAAGTTGAATCATTTTTTCTTCTCTGTTTTTGAGTGTTTTCTACAGCCCAGCAAAGAATCTCCTTAATTTTGATGAAGTTTTTTGCCAATGAGGTGACCGCTCAACCACCTTTTATAAACCCCTTTTTGTGGAGGTGGGAGGGCCCTTTTCTGAGGCTTTTTCCTTCTATTTAACTTATTGTAGAGCCTGTGCTGTTCTGATACTACATAATTTGGCATCATGCATTAATTCAAGTGAAAGTGTTACCATTTATTACGATCAATTACCATACCATTAATAGCCAATTAAAACAATTAGCTTTGGTGCCAGTAGAGGTCCTAGCGGAGCCTTTGTAACGACGCCACTTTCAGAATCTGGGCCTAATTAGTTAGTGTTTGGCAAAGTCGCTGGACTAACCAATTAGCATAGACAAGCCCCAGACCCAGATAAGCCCACTCCCAGTCAAGCCCCCGCCACAAAAATAAATGTTAATTTGTAGCATGTGGGTAGCACATGTATGTGGCAACATTAACGCGGGATGCCTCAACACAACTCATGCACACCAATAAATGGCTATATTTCAATATGCGTTTAAAGTGCTATGTGCCATTCTTTTTTATTTGCTTATTTATGATATTTGCACTTATCTCTGTGTCCACCAACCTGGGAGCCAGACCCGATAAAGCGTTGATACGCTTTATCAAGGGTCTCCCGAGGTAGCCGCTGTCATCCAACTCCAAATGCAAAACTTATGCAAGCAAAGCACAACTCATGGCACGCCGTTTTTTTGTGACTCCTTGTAAAAAGCACCTTTGTAAAAGAGCCCCCTAAGAGGCAACAGCAGGTGAAATGACTCATCTGGGGAATGTCAGAGAAAGAAGCAGCCTTTGAACCCTGGCCTATCAATTTTATACCAGGGCTTATACCTGCCGAAACCAGGTGCAATTCCTGGCAGCCAATTTGTGCAAAAAATATCGAGAGAGCCGATAGAATTTCAGAGAAGTCAGAACAAAATATGCTACTATGAAAGACCTACTCCTGAATCTCTACTTTGCACACAGAACCCTGATTGCAAATTTGCACCTTTGTAATGATTATCTATTACTCATAAATAGGAGGTTTATCAGTCTGTGGGAACCTCCTGTCAATGATTAGGGAGCTCACCAGGGTAAACATAGAAACATAGAAATAGACGGCAGATAAGGGCCACGGCCCATCTAGTCTGCCCACCCTAATGTCCCTCCCCTACCTTTCTCTGTGAATAGATCCCACGTGTCTATCCCATTTGGCCTTAAAATCAGGCACGCTGCTGGCCTCAATCACCTGAAGTGGAAGGCTATTCCAGCGATCAACCACCCTTTCAGTGAAAAAGAATTTCCTGGTGTCCCCGTGCAGTTTCCCGCCCCTGATTTTCCACGGATGCCCCCTTGTTGCCGCGGGACCCTTGAAAAAGAAGATATCTTCTTCCACCTCGATGTGGCCCGTGAGATACTTGAACGTCTCGATCATGTCACCCCTCTCTATGCGTTCCTCGAGTGAGTACAGCTGCAACTTATCCAGCCATTCCACGTACGGGAGATCCTTGAGTCCCGAGACCATCCGGGTGGCCATTCTCTGGACCGACTCCAGTCTCAGCACATTCTTTGCGGTAATGCGGCCTCCAGAATTGTACACAGTATTCCAGATGGGGTCTCACCATGGATCTATATGTCCACAGTTCTTGTGCACCCAAAATGGCACTGCAGGATCTACCCACAAACATCACTTGTTACCATCCCGTGTTTTAAACATTTATTTAAATTCCAAAAGTGCCGTGTGCAAAGATAAAATCGAGATATCGGAAAATATGAAGGGCTGCTTTTACTAAGGTGCGCTGGCGTTTTTAGCGCACGCTAACCCTGCGCTACGCGGCTACAACTAATGCCAGCTCAATGCCGGCGTTAGCGTCTAGGGTGCGCAGCATTGTAGCGCGCGCTAATGCCCTAGCACAGCTTAGTACGAGGAGCCCTAAATGCAGAAGAATCGCAAAAATCGCTTAAACCCACATATCCTTGTGAAAAAAGTTTCCCCCATTATAAATCACAAACAATCAAGACGGAAACATCTCATGATGTCCGCAAGTGTTCAGTAGGTTCCTTGAAGAGGGGGGGGGGATCCTTGGCTGATTGCCTTACAGAGTACCCCGTTTCGTATCCTTCTTCAGGGGCACATCCTGCTGCGTATCAAATGTTCAATTCTCCGTAACATTGCGGTGCATACGTCCACTGGATTCTTTAACAATAACAATAACAGTTTATATACCGCAGGACCATGAAGTTCTATGCGGTTTACAATGATTAAAAAGATGCTACAAATTGAGTGGAACATACATAGTTAGAGATTAGTGGCTAACAGTTTAAGGGAGAGATTGTGATGGGAACGATTCTCTAGATTCGTTACCTAGGTACTTCAAGAACAGGTATGTTTTTAGGTGTTTCCTAAATTCGCCATAGTTATTTGCGTGTATAATTAGTTTTTCCAGGTGTTTGCCCCATAAGGCTGCTTGATACGATAGAAGATGTTGATGGTGTCTCTTAAATTTTCATCCTTTAGCCCAGTGGTTCTTAACCTTGTTGGAGGTACTGAACCCCACCAGTTTCATATGCGTGTTCACCGAACCCTTCTTTATTGGAAAAATAAAATATGATTTTTACAAATTCAAAACATAGGTATACAGTGAGGGAAAAAATTATATCAATTTTGAAAACAAAAAAGTTCTCCTATATTTCAAATAATAATAACATAATAATGAAATTTACTGCAAATCAGTGTGACTTCTGCTGTTGCCTCTCAGAGACCAGTTCAGAAATGCATGGCTTTACCTTGGCAAGTGCCACTCTCATGTCATTTTCGCAACAAAGTCTGTTCCTTTTCTTCGTTTTTATGTCCAGCATCCTCGAAAAGGATTGCGCGCTATATGAGTCGGAGGTGTGTTTTGACCTCCGCCGAACCCGCGAGACTAACTCACCGAACCCCTGGGGTTCGGTCGAACCCAGGTTAAGAACCACTGCTCTAGCCGATGGGGAGATGAACTGCAGGTGTGTACTCCTCTTATGTCTGTTGGTTGAGAAGGAAAAGAGGTTGGTTATATATTTAGGGGCTAGACTGGATAGTACCTTGAAGCAGAAGCATCCCAGCTTGAACTTCACACGTGCCTCCATTGGCAGCCAGTGCAGGAGTTGGTAGGCAGGGGTTATGTGATCGGACTTCTTCAACACTGCACATAATGAGAAATTACATCAGTTCTTTGGCTGGCATCAATGCTCATACCTAATGACTTGGCACATGTATACTGCACTTGATTAAGTTTATATGTTCCTTTATGGAACAGAATTGCCTTCACACCCACAAATTCTATAAAGCACGGTTAAAGTGAGGTGCCTGAATTAAGTAATAGGCTGACTTGGCTTTGTAACTCGCATAGAATTATGGGATATAGCGAGTAATAAATGGTTTAAATAAATTGGCACCAATAATAATAATAATAATAATAATTTTATGTTAGAGCCACACTATTAGTTACATTTGTTTTTGTTCAAGATAAAGAAGCAATTCTTCGATTATTCTACAAAACTGAAAAAGCTGAGTTTTTTGGCTCTAAGGTTGCCATATTTCCAGATGTTTCTAAATGGACACAATCACGACGAAAGAAGTTTTTAACAAGGAAAAGAGAATGCCAAGGGCTGCAGTGGGTAAATGATTCAGTCGTACAGGAAAGGGCTGTAAGAAATGGTATTCCAGATGTAAAAGGGTCATGTGATGTGGTACCAGCCCAAAAGTAACAAGGCTAGTCACGGCTGTGGGTTAGAACATAAGAACATAAGCAGTGCCTCTGCCGGGTCAGACCACAGGTCCATCCCGCCCAGCAGTCCGCTCCCGCGGCGGCCCAAACAGGTCACGACCTGTCTGTATCACCAGAAGGGGCTCCCTTGCCACCTTGGTTTCTCATTTAAGTCCTGTCTTCCTATCGAGGTCCTAACCCTCCGGTCTTGCACATGCACGACCTGGTTTGGTTTCTATACTCATTACCTGGTTAGCTTTCTATACTTGTGTTACATCCCAGCTCCTCCCTCAGTATCCCACGATCCCTTTATCCTTCAGGAATCCGTCCAATCCCTGTTTGAATCCCTGTACCGTATTCTGCCTGATCACTTCCTCCGGTAGCGCATTCCAAGTGTCCACGACCCTTTGGGTGAAAAAAAACTTCCTTGCGTTTGTTCTGAACCTATCTCCCTTCAGTTTCTCCGAATGCCCCCTCGTACCTGTTGTCCCCTTCAGTCTGAAGAATCTGTCCCTATCCACCCTCTCTATGCCCCTCATGATCTTGAAGGTCTCTATCATATCTCCCCTGAGCCTCCTCTTTTCCAGAGAGAAGAGCCCCAGCCTATCCAACCTCTCGGCGTATGGGCAGTGTTCCAGCCCTTTTACCATTTTCGTTGCTCTCCTTTGGACTCTCTCAAGTACCGCCATGTCCTTCTTGAGGTGCGGCGACCAATACTGAACGCAGTATTCCAGATGTGGACGCACCATCGCTCGATACAATGGCATGATGACTTCCCGTGTTCTGGTTGTTATGCCCTTCTTTATGATGCCAAGCATCCTGTTGGCTTTTTTCGAGGCTGCTGCGCACTGTGCAGATGGCTTCAGTGATGCATCCACCAGCACACCCAAGTCTCTCTCAAGTCTGCTGTCTCCCAACAATACCCCCCCCCCAATTTGTAGTTGAACAACGGGTTCTTTTTCCCTATATGCATGACCTTGCATTTGTCCACGTTAAAGCGCATTTGCCATTTGTTTGCCCAGTCTTCTAGCTTGTCCAGGTCTCTTTGTAGGTCCTCACACTCCTCCCTGGTCCTAACTCTGCCGCACAGTTTGGTATCGTCTGCAAATTTTATAACCTCGCACTTTGCCTCCTTTTCCAGGTCATTGATAAATATGTTAAAGAGTAATGGCCCCAGCACCGACCCCTGTGGCACACCGCTCGTGACTCCCCGCCAGTCAGAATATTGACCCTTTACTCCAACCCTCTGCAGTCTACCCGACAGCCAGTGCTTGATCCATCTGTGCACATCCCCTCCCACCCCGTGGTTCCACAGCTTCTTAAGTAGCCTTTCATGTGGCACCTTGTCGAAAGCCTTTTGAAAGTCGAGGTAAATGATGTCTATGGGCTCCCCATTGTCCACCCGACTGCTTATTCCCTCAAAGAAGTACAGAAGGTTCATTAGGCACGACCTTCCCTTACAGAATCCGTGCTGGCTTGTTCTCAATAGGTCATTTTTCTCGATGTGCTCGCAAATGCCGTCCTTGATCATAGCTTCCACCATCTTCCCTATAATTGAAGTCAGGCTCACCGGCCTGTAGTTCCCGGGGTCACCCCTCGATCCCTTCTTGAAGATAGGTGTCATCATGTTTCTAAACTACACTTGTATGTATAATACTATGTCCTCCATGCTATATTTGCCATAATGCACTTGTGTATATAATACTATGGTTGATTAAAGAAACGAGAATCACAGGGAATGCAATGTCTTACAGTTTTATTTAAACTTGATACACTGCTGCAAACTTTTCAATTTCACCTTCTTTCATAGGTGCCGGCTCTGCTGAGCACCTCGATAGAAAGCAAGCTTTTTCACAGGGTCCAGGCAGGGGTAGCACCCTCAATCATTTCATAAAGTTGGCATCTATTCCTGTACCTCCCCCCCCTCCACACACCCACATGACCCTTTGCACAACTGAACAATGGTAAAAGGGTGTGCACCCAAACAAAAAACAAAATATTCATCCACCATATGTGCAAATAGACAGTATATTATAACAAGTTATTCAGGTTTCAAGCACCTATTCACGACAGCATGTGTAGGAAGTGATTCAGTCTGCAATTTTTTATACTCCTTAAGCGTGACATTTCTTTTCAAGACAAATTTCAATGCATTAGGTATCTAGCATTATATATACAAGCATAGCATGACAAACATCGCATGGCGGACACAGTATTATATACACAAGCGAAGTATGGCAAATATAGCATAACAGCCATAGTATTGTACAAGTGTAGTATGGCAAATATAGCATGGCGGACATAGTATTATATATACAAGTGTAGTTTAGAAACATAGAAACATGACGGCAGATAAAGGCCAAATGGCCCATCCAGTCTGCCCATCCACAGTACCCATTACTTATCTCTTCCTCTCTCTAAGAGATCCCACGTGCAAGTATAGCATGACGGACATAGTATTATATACACAAGTGCATTATGGCAAATATAGCATGGAGGACATAGTATTATACATACAAGTGTAGTTTAGAAACATGATGACAAATAAAGGCCAAATGGCCCATACGCAGTAACCATTATCTCTTCCTCTCTCTAAGAGATCCCATGTGCAAATATAGCATGTGCAAACATAGTGTTATATATACAAGGATAGAATGGCAAACATAGCCTGGCAAGCACAGTGTACAAGCGTAGCTAACCTAGTAGGACATGACAGTATGGCATTTAACATGGTAGAACATAGTGCGGTGGACATGGGATGGCAAATATTGTGTAGTGGATATAGCATGTGAATTTAGAGCATGGTAGACATGATATGGCTTATATAGTAAGAAATATACAATCTATAGTGGAGTGGGAGAAAAGGTGGCAGTGCATGAAAAATATGGCAAAGCACTGTATGACAAAAACATGGTGACTTGGTATGGCAGAGCATTATATGATGGGCAATATAAAATTGAGACCTTCTGTGAGAAAGTACATACCATATGTCATTAAACCACTGGGCCAGCCCCCAAAGCTACCTTTTATGGGTCAGGAGAATGCTGCTATTTCTCGTGGACTCAAGCGCTTAAAAACATTGCAGTGCTATGATTTTAATAGTAATACACTTCTCCCTCCGTATTCACGGTTTCAGCAATCGCAGTTTCGATTATTCATAGTTTTTAGCTTGCTGGCTCCCCCCCCCCCCCCCCCCCCCCAATTACGTCAGCTTGCATAGAGAAATCGCTGATTCCCAGCACTTTCTTCACCATGTTTTGCCTCTCCTTCAGGAACAGACCAGTTCTCCCATCATGTTATTTGCGGTTTCACAATATTCACAATGGTTTTTAATAGAAAACAGCAAATAACATATGAAAAAAGTCATTTGTGGTTTATCTGTATTCGCGGGTCTGTTAATTCCCCTATCACAGCGAATACGGAGGGAGAAGTGTACATTTTTCTTTGGCTCTAAAAGAGCTTGGAATGAGCACAGAGGAAGCCAAGATAAGAAGAAGTTAAGGCAGGGGTGTCAAAGTCCCTCCTTGAGGGCCGCAATCCAGTGGGGTTTTCAGGGTTTCCCCAATGAATATGCATGAGATCTATTTGCATGCACTGCTTTCATTGTATGCTAATAGAGCTCATGCATATTCATTGGGGAAATCCTGAAAACCCCACTGGATTGCGGCCCTCGAGGAGGGACTTTGACACCCCTGAGTTAAGGGAAGACCTATGGTATTGTAACTGAGCAGGTGGACTTTTCAGACTTTATCTGCCATCAGATTTTATCATTCGGGTGGCAGGTGTTTAAGACATGCAATGAGATGAACACTACTTTCCTGTTTCTACAATAAATTAATGCCCTGCTCACTGAAGCAAGGTGAATGTTGACCTTCTGCTATTAAATAAACATAGGTGAGGGGTGGGGATAGCTTGATAAGGAAATCATTTGCTTCTTAGAGAGTATCAAGTCTTAGTCACACACTGTCGGGTTAGAATTAAACACCTCTCCTTAATCCACTATTTAAATATGGACAGCTTAGAGGTGGAGACCTTTCCCTGTACCTAAGGTCCAAGCTAGAAAATGACACAGGGACAAATTTTTCCCCGTCCCCACGGGAATTCATTTTCCCGTCCTGTCCCCGCAAGTTCTTTTCCGGCCCCAACCTTATCTGCACAAGCCACCAACACTTTGAAATCATAAATTCGAGGCCTGCGTGGTAAAGGCAGAGCTTACAGGAATGGGGCAGGAACAGCGATAGCGACAAAAGTCACGGGGACGGGGCGGGGAAATTGAGTTCTTGCGGGGACGGGGAAAAATTTGTCCCCGTGTCATTCCCTAGTCCGTGCTACTTGTCTCGCTGCTCTGTGCTAACAACTGGGCTACATTAGATCGATTGTGAGCCCACTGGGACAGACAGGGGAAAATGCTTGAGGACCTGAATAAATTCATGTAAAACCGTTCTGAGCTCCCCTGGGAGAACAGTATAGAAAATTGAATAAAGCTTCTGTCTCTGGTAACCAGAGCTGAGACTGTGATGTCACAATGCCTCATTCCACCAATAAGAGCCAACTTCATCCGTGATGTCACAATGGCTTGATTGTCGTAGACTAGGCTCACTTTCACTACATTTTGATTTCTAGAGTGGTGCAGTGGTTAAAGCTACAGCCTCAGCCCCTTGAGGTTGTAGGTTCAAACCCACACTGCTCCTTGTGACCCAGGGCAAGTCACTTAATCCCCCCATTGCCCCAGGTACATTAGACAGATTGTGAGCCCACTGGGACAGACAGGGGAAAATGCTTGAGTACCTGAATAAATTCATGTAAAACCATTCTGAGCTCCCCTGGGAGAACAGTATAGAAAATTGAATAAAGCTTCTGTCTCTGGTAACCAGAGCTGAGACTGTGATGTCACAATGCCTCATTCCACCAATAAGAGCCAACTTCATCCGTGATGTCACAATGGCTTGATTGTCGTAGACTAGGCTCACTTTCACTACATTTTGATTTCTAGAGTGGTGCAGTGGTTAAAGCTACAGCCTCAGCCCCTTGAGGTTGTAGGTTCAAACCCACACTGCTCCTTGTGACCCAGGGCAAGTCACTTAATCCCCCCATTGCCCCAGGTACATTAGACAGATTGTGAGCCCACTGGGACAGACAGGGGAAAATGCTTGAGTACCTGAATAAATTCATGTAAAACCATTCTGAGCTCCCCTGGGAGAATGGTGTAGAAAATTGTGAAGATAATGTTCTTATATTTCAAGATGTAGCGAGAGCAACTCCGATGCGTAGAACATAAGAACATAAGAAGTTGCCCCCGCTGAGTCAGACCAGAGGTCCATCTTGCTCAGCGGTCCGCTCCCGCGGCGGCCCGTCAGGCCTAGTGCCTGAACAGTGATCCCTGATTCATTTTATAACTTACCTCTTATCCCATCCCTATAATCTACCTCTACTCTTATCTGTACCCCTCAATCCCTTTGTCTTCCAAGTACCTATCCAAAGCTTTTATTGCTAAAACCTAGTGTTGGCTCTGGCAGCTACATTTTTTTCTATAATTTCCATGTAAATGTATAATTAAATTACAGGAGAAGGAATTTATTTTTTGGGATCCTACACAGTTTCAGCAATTTTTAAGTTTTCGGGAACAGGGAAAGAATGTAGAGAAATCATTTGAAACTAGGTCTTTATTGAGAGTCAAGATATAAAAGGCACAAAGGAGCTTTAACTTGAGTTTTCTCGAGTTAATTTAATTACTATTTGAATTATTTGAAGTAATTATGATAACTCCCCCAATTAAATGAGGGCTAGAAGAAATTCTGTTAGAATTTTAATTTCCTTTTTTTGTATGATGTATTTCTTTATCTTGTACTGTTCTGAAGAATTGTATATTCAATAAACTTAATTTAAAAAAAAAGAAAGAAAATTGAATAAATAAAACTCTCCATTGCCTCAGGAACAAACTAACCCCCCCCCTCCCTCCTTACCCACCCTTTTACAAAACCGTCGGCCGGTGCGTGAGCATCGGGAGCAGCCCGTAGCGCTCAGTGCGTCGGCCGGAGGTTTTGTAAAAAGTGGGGGGAGGGTTAGATTGGAAGCCCTCCAGGGACAGGGAAATATCTCCTGTACCTCAATATAACTCACCTTGATCAACTACTGAAAAAGGTGTGAGCTAACTCCAAATAAACAGATACCAAATACAAGTATCCTCCTTTTCTGGTCTTGTCTCTGTCCCTTTGTTATTCTCTCCCAATCTGGTGTCCTCTTTTAGATCTGTTTCACCCAAGTGATAGCACCTACTGGGGAAGGTTTATCCGTCTGTCTGTCCTGTATGCATAGGCCAAAAAACATGCCGGCACACAAACACATGGGGCTCCTTTTACTAAGCTGCGGTAGCGTTTTTAGCGCGCGCTAGCCCCTGTGCTACGCTGAAAAACTAATGCCAGCTCAATGGAGGCGTTAGCATCTGGCGTGCGCGGCATTGTAGCACATGCTAAAACCGATAGCGCAGCTTAGTAAAAGGAGCCCATAGAGATGCACCCAGACACAGATGCACATGGAAACATATGTGTATACACACAGATGCACACAGTTCAAGCATCCCCTCGCTTCCTAACATGGTACACTTTTCCATGTCGTTTCACATCCAGGCCTTGAGCAGACATGCATTGGCATACTCTAAATGGGCACTTGACAACTGGATTCTATCCTGTTAGAATTCTCCCGCTCCCTTTGTTTCTTTCTGCCAAAATTGAGATTTCAAAACTTCCTCTTTCCCTTCTCTTCCTGCTTATCTCCTTTGCCAGCCTGCACTCTTCTCCTATCACCTCTTTCCCTTATGTTTTCCTTTTTCTCTCCTTCCCCTCTCCCTTAATCCTTGGCCCCCTGTGTTCCTCATGATCCTGCCCGCTTTCTCCACAGCTTGGGGCTTCTTTCCCTGTATGGCTGTATCTTCTCCCCCCACCTCTTTTTTTTTTCTATATAGAAGGCTGTTTTTCACATCCTAAATTCCCTCTCCCCTCTGATTATTTTGTTTTCTTCTTCACCTACTCCTTCTCTTAGACTCTCTTCTAGAGATTTCTATCCTTCTTCCTCTTTCTTCTCATGTTGATCTCATTCTCGTGTCCCATTTCTTTTATCCCATAGTATGTATTCACTCCACTCCTCCCTTCTTCCACACATAACATTTCATCTCCCTCTCCACAGGGTTGGTCTAACCATCAAGCAAACTAGGTGGTTACCTTAGGCCAGTGCCTCGCAAACTTTGCGAGCTGCGGCACACTAAAGTGGCGACCGCGGCTCGAGGGCGCCCAGAAGTGCGCGGACATCAACGTGATGCCATCGCGTGCGTGCATGATGTCATCCTGTCGACGTCTGCGGAGGCCCTCCAAACGGGGTCCTGAACTGCAAGTGGGGGGAGGGGGGATGCAGAAAAAGAAAAGGTGCAGAGAGGAAGTGAGGCACTGACGGCAGCTGAGAACCCAAGGTGAGAGGAGTTAGGAGTTGAAAGCAGTCTCGAAGAGGTGGGCTTTTAACTGGACCTTGATCACTACCAGAGTCGGAGCCCACCTTAGGGATTTGGGCAGCTTGTTCCAAGCATACGGTGCAGCAAGGTAGAAGGAGTCTCTGGAGTTGGCAGCTGAAGAGAATGGCAGAGATAGGAGGGATTTAACAGCTGAGCGGAGCTCATGGGGGGGGAAATAAGTGAAGAGAGATAGTGAGGGGCAGCTGAGTGAGCACATTTATAGGTCAGTAAAGGGAGTTTGAATTGTAGTATGAAACAAATGGGAAGCCAATGAAGTGACCTTAGGAGAGGGGTAACGTGAGTATAGCGGCTCTCCCGGATATGGACTGAATATAATAAGCCAGTTAAAGATCAACTATGGGAACTGGAAACTCATTTAAGGCCCCTTATACAAAGCTGCAGGAGGGAGTACCGGTGCGTCAAATGCACCGAAGCCCGTTCAATTCCTATGGGCTTCGGGGCATTTGCTGCAGGAGAATCGCTATGGGAAGTGGCAAATTGTGTAGTGGCTGAATTATTGACATCTCATCCTCACGACTCCTTTCCCTTGATTGTCTCGTCGTCGAGGCCTCCTTGGGCTCCCCAAATTGTTTAGTGAGCCTTTTCTATAATATAAAAAATGAATCCTGAAGCTCTTTAGGGAGGAGAGAAAAGGGAAAAACAATATTATCCGCCATAACGTATAAAACAAAAATTAGGACATTAAAAAAAAAAAAAATCTGTTGTCCCATCCCAAACTATGACTCAAGATTTTAAGGTCAATAAGTCCCTTCTTCTGAGTTGGGTCCAAAAAGGAATCAGGAAAAAGCACTAAAGAACATTCCGGATTCTGCCAGGTCTTCAGTTTAATCTTCCATAAGATTATATTATGTTTTGAACGGTTAATTGAGCGCAAAGTGTAGGGCAATGATTCGAATAAATGTAGTGGTGAAACAGTTGAACCAAAAATGTTGTATGCCTGGATGAATACAGGAAATTAAAAAATGGTCCAAGAAAACCAATGTAATTAAAAGTGTGTCATTTATTGAAAAAGCTGGAGTGTGCGGTGAACAGCAAGAACTCAACATCATCTGTGTTTCGGCAACAAGCCTTACGTAGTAATGTAGCAAATGACAGCAGATAAAGACCTGAATGGTTCATCCAGTCTGCCCTGTAATTACATGCATTACAATTTCATGGTTAAATTAAAATGTCTTTTTTATCTTTGTTATTTCTGGGCTATAAACCTTAGACTGTCTTGTGGTTCCTTATATTATTTTATTTTTTTTTAAACACTTTATCAAGAAAATACACTTCTTGTACAGAAATGATTAAGATATACAATTCACATCAAAAGAAATTAAATTAAAGAAAGTAGTTATTTACTTAATCAATATTTAAAGTCCCATATTAAAGAAATCCAAGATTCTAATGAGTGAAAATTCAATGAAGAAAAAAAGGAGATAAACACATCTTATTTAGACTGTCTTTAAGTTCCGACTACCGATGAAGCTCACTCCAGGTTATCCAAACCATCTCCTTTGCGGGATTCAAACCATGAATGTTTGCTGCCCATTCAAATTCTAACTAGAGATCCTCTATGTTCATCCCATGCTTTTTTAAATTCCGTCACCATTTTCCTCTCCATCGCTTCCCTTGGGAGGGCATTCTAGGCATCCACCACCCTCTCTGTGAAAAAATAATTTCCTAATAATACTCTTAAGTCTACCATCCTCAACCTCAATTTAAGTCCTCTAGTTTCACCAATTTCTCCTTACAAAATTTAGCCAATGGCTCCCAAACGTCACCCCTGTCGCCGAGAAGCCGGCAGCCAACCTGGCGCTCGCCCGCCGCCGCTAGAGGCACCCGGCCCTGAAGCTAGCCTGGTTCTGCTGAGCAGCGTCGACTCAGAGAAGGTGCTGCAGCCGCTAGCTTTCGGCCATGATGAGGAACGACCCCCACGACCACCACCGCCACCACGAGGGGGAGGCCATGGTTGGCGCCGCAAACGGTCAGAGAGACGCAAGCGGTGCCTGTCCTGAAAGGAGACAGATTCAGCGAATTTGACATGCAGGAGGAGAGAGTGAACATCTTAGACGAGTTGATGACTGGAGACTCTGGATTTGGGGCTTCCGGTTTGCTGACAAGGATCGGATGACATCTGGAGAAGTTTCGCAGCCAAAGCAGTGAAGTCATTTCAAGCTGGACTTCAGTCTTGACTGTTTGTTTTTATTTTTTCACTTTCTTTTTAGTTTATGATATTTTATTTTTAAATCTCATTCATTGTTTTGCCACTTGGTTTTTGTTTCCTAGTTTATTATTTAAATTTCCCAAGAATTCTATAGTTTCAACGGTTCTCCCTTCTGCTTCTATTTCCTATCTCCCCTCTTTTTTCAACCTTTCAAAGTCCTTTAGACCATTGTAGTCTTATTAGAATGTTTATTTTCTTATTTTTTCTCTTCTATCTCTATTTTATTTTTTCATTACTCTACTAATTGTCATTTTTCTAGGTACTTTAGTTAGAATGTGAGCCTTCGGGACAGTAAGGGAATATCTAAGTACCTATTTTACTTATAATTTTAATGTACCCTATTGTCTATTTTTCTGTAAACCGCTTAGAATCCTAACGGAGTTTAGCGGTATATAAGAAATAAATTACATTACATTACATTACAAACGTCCATAAAACTCTTGTAACGTCCCCATTGTATGGCCATGCAATGCTCCATTTTAAAGGTATAACATACAGATTCCCACCAGAATGTGTATCTCAACCTATCCCAGTTTTTCCAGTTTCTTAAAATGAGTTGCAGGGCAACCCCTGTCATTACAAAAAGTAGCTTATTATTTCTCACATTAGCTCTCATAAGTGTACCAAATAAAATAGTATCATATGATAAAGCCACTGGATTCTCTAATAAATTATTTACTTGATCCCAAATTGACCTCCAAAACTACAGTATCAAAGGACAATAGACAAAGTATAATAAATGATCCAACGTCCCAGCTTCGAAAATCTCTTGAGAAACATAGAAACATGACGGCAGATAAAGGCCAAATGGACCATCCAGTCTGACCATCTGCAGTAGCCGTTATCTCTTCCTCTCTATAAGAGATCCCATGTGCCTATCCCAGGCTTTCTTAAATTCAGACATAGTCTCTGTCTCCACCACCTCTTCCGGGAGACTGTCCAACGCATCCACCACTCTTTCTGTAAAAAAGTATTTCCGTAGATTACTCCGGAGCCTGTCGCCTCTTAACTTCATCCTATGCCCTCTCATTGCAGAGTTTCCTTTCAAATGAAAGAGACTCAACTCATACACATTTATGCCTTGTAGGCATTTAAACGTCTCTTATCATATCTCCCCTCTCTCTATTGGCTAAGGCTCTTAACAATTTCATCTCATCTTCCTATAGGCTAAGGCTCTGTGCACCTGCATTGTGAGGTCAGAGAGCTGCCCATCCGCAGTAACCATTATCTCTTCCTCTCTCTAAGAGATCCCATGTGCCTATCCCAGGCTTTCTTAAATTCAGACACAGTCTCTGTCTCCACCACCTCTTCCGGGAGACTGTCCAACGCATCCACCCCCCTTTCTGTAAAAAAGTATTTCCTTAGATGACTCCTGAGCCTGAGAATGTGAATCTGTCAGATCTAGGTCCCTTTTCCTTCTCAGACCTCTCATCTTTCAAATGCATTAAATTCCGTGTCATGCCTTGCTCAAAGTCCTCCACTGATAATCCAATACATCTTTGGCCTATGGCTTTATGAAGCCAGTCTTCAGTGACATCCCAGATGTCTACTCTTCTACTTCATGGAAAGAGTGGTGGGTGCTTAGAATGTTGTCCCAAAGGCAAGAACAGTGTTGCAGCACCTCAGCTCAAAACAGCTGTGAAACTGCTGTTGATGCTTATCCTAGGAAACCATGGCAAAAGTAACCTGCACTGTACAGCAGGTACAACCCCCCCCCCCCTTAAAAACAGTCATGGAGAAATTGATCTGCAAGTACAGTGCAGTCAGAATCCACAGAGGCCAAAGGAAGGGGCAGATGTGATGAATGGCCTGGCCATGGAGGTTTCTGACATCATTCCCTATTACTGCTACGACTAGGTGAAGGATCCCACTGCAATGAAGAGGCTTCACAGAGCTACTGTAGATGAGCTGAGCTTCTGCCAGGTACAGAATGGCCACTGTTAGAAACAGGAGACTGGGCTTGATGGACCATTGCTCTGACCCAGCATGGCTGTTCTTATGAGTTCAGAATCTGCTTCAGTCTGAAACATAGAAACATGATGGCAGATAAAGGCCAAATGGCCCATCTAGTCAGCCCATCTGCAACATCCGCTATCTCCTTCTCTCCCTATTGGCTATGGCTAACATTTGCATCTCCTCTTCTTTAGGCTAAGGCTCTTTACACCTGCATTGTGAGGTCATAGAGCTTTATGGTTATAGAAACATTGTAGACAATGTACAAGATGCAGGCATTGTTTATTAGTAAATGCAGTCCCTTATAGCCAACCAAGGGACCCGACACAGGTCCGTGTTTCGGATGACACGCCTTCCTCAGGGGTCCTAATGAATTTAAGCATAAATACTTAAGATAATGCAGTCTGTTTGTTGTTTTCTGGTTGCTGTTGTTTACTGCAAACTACGTTGGATTTTCTTTCTCCCTTTTATAGAAACATTGTAACATGATGGCAGATAAAGGTCAAATGGCCCATCTACTCTGCTCATTTGCAACATCTACTATCTCCTCCTCTCCCTATTGGCTAAGGCTCTTAACATTTGCATCTCCTCTTCCTATAGGCTAAGGCTCTTTACACCTACATTGTGAGATCATAGAACTTTATGGTTATAGAAACATTGTAACATGATGGCAGATAAAGGCCAAATGGCTCATCTACTCTGCTCATCTGCAACATCTACTATTTCCTCCTCTCCCTATTGGCTAAGGCAAATGCATCTCCTCTTCCTATAGGCTAAGGCTCTTTATACCTACATTGTGAGATCATAGAACTTTATGGTTATAAAAACATGATGGCAGATAAAGGTCAAATGGCTCATCTACTCTGCTCATTTGCAACATCTACTATCTCCTCCTCTCCCTATTGGCTAAGGCAAATGCATCTCCTCTTCCTATAGGCTAAGGCTCTTTATACCTACATTGTGAGATCATAGAACCTTATGGTTATAGAAACATGATGGCAGATAAAAGCCAAATGGCTCAGCTACTCTGCTCATTTGCAACATCTACTATCTCCTCCTCTCCCTATTGGCTAAGGCAAATGCATCTCCTCTTCCTATAGGCTAAGGCTCTTTATACCTACATTGTGAGATCATAGAACCTTATGGTTATAGAAACATGATGGCAGATAAAGGTCAAATGGCTCATCTACTCTGCTCATTTGCAACATCTACTATCTCCTCCTCTCCCTATTGGCTAAGGCAAATGCATCTCCTCTTCCTATAGGCTAAGGCTCTTTATACTTACATTGTGAGATCATAGAACCTTATGGTTATAGAAACATGATGGCAGATAAAGGCCAAATGGCCCATCTAGTCTGCCCATAGTAACCATTATCTCTTTCACTCTGAGAGATCCTACGTGCCTATCCCAGGCCCTTTTGAATTCAGACACAGTCTCTGTCTCCACCACCTCTTCCGGGAGACTATTCCATGCATCTACCACCCTTTCTGTAAAAAAGTATTTCCTTAGTTTACTTCTGAGCCTGTCACCTTTTAACTTCATCCTATGCCCTTTTCATTGCAGAGTTTTCTTTCAAATGAAAGAGACTCGACTCATGCGCATATACATTACGTAGGTATTTAAATGTCTCTATCATATTTCCCCTCTTCCGCCTTTCCTCCAAAGTATACATATTGAGATGTTTAAGTCTGTCTCCATACACCTTATGATGAAGACTACACACCTTCTTAGTAGCCTTCCTCTGGATCGACTCCATCCTTTTTATATCTTTTTGAAGGTGTGGCCTCCAGAATTGTACACAATATTCTAAATGAGGTCTCACCAGAGTCTTATACAGGGGCATCAATACCTCCTTTTTCCTAGTGGCCATACTTCTCCCTATGCACTCCAACATCCTACCTGTTTGGCCACACCCAAATCCCGCTCCTCTTTCATGCTCAAAATTTCTTCACCCCTGCACAAAAGTTCTATTGTCAAAGATAATATTATCTTAGACTTTTGAGCAAGTCGCTCCCCTTCGAGAAAGTAAAACCGGTTTATATAATGACTACATTTGTGTTTGTAATAATGCGTGACTTCCTGGTGTGACATGGAACTGGGTGCATTAAGTTATCCAGCGCTGTCACTTTTAACGGAACAGTAATTAACATGATGGCACACTGAGGATATTTGTTTTACGGGCAACTTTGATCATCATTTTTATAGCTTTGGTCTATGAAAATATCTTGCTTGAGGTAACTAAAATATTGACATAGCCGAACAAGCCACAGTAAACTTCCCAGAGATCTATATCCAGCTGTTGGGCGACTGCATCTTCGGTGTGATATGTTCAAACAGGAATGACTGGAAACCGGGCAACATCCCACAGTGTGTGTGACAGCGATGATAATATCCAGTTTAAAAATACCCTCAGCAACTGGCAGAAGAGTACAACCACAGAAAGAACAGCTCCAACCACAATAGAGTGGCAACTTGCCACTATACCCGTGATCTTTAAGCCACTAGAGGCATAATTAGCCACTTCCTAAAGGGGGGGGCCTTGAAGAACTTCCAATTCACCTCCCCCTCTTCCCCAGTGACACCATGTCCTAACATCATACTGGTGTACGAAATCCAAGGGCTAAACTGGCATCAGGGTTTGTATTTAAAAACTTGATGTTTTCCCAAATAAATTCTGTCCTATAAACAGGGAAACAATCCGGCGGGAGAAAAAAAAAAAGCCACATCCCTGCCAGTGGAGTCAAAGATTTGCTCTTACTGGAGGGTGAAGGGGTTAACATTCTGACGATGGTTTGTCGTGACATGCAGTACACCAGTAGCTGGTTTATTGCATATGGGAAATGTAGAGCAAGCTTCAGGAGGCCAATTCTATTATTGCAAATGTAACCTTTAGACTGGTTTATTGACTGCTATGTCTGCATGTGTCAGTGGATCCGGCAAACAGCTGTGGCAGCTGATTCGCTCCACCCAGGATGGAGGAAGCATGGAGGGGAGGAGGGAGGAGACGGTAAAGAACACAACAGCATTAGGAAGAAAGGGACAGGTGCAGAAGTGAGACGCGGCTGGCACATGGGTGGGGATATCTGAATGCTGCAGCCGTTGCAAATGTCGTCTGGCTTTCTGTTAAAATATAATGTAACGCCCCCTTCAGGGCAGCTCTGGGTCCGGGATCTGACCTAGTTGGAGTCAGTCGAAGGCAGTGTCCGTCAGTCCCTCACTCTTCTGTCCTGAGCTGCTCCCAAAGGCTGCCTACCTCCCAGGTCCCAAGGGCAGGTAGTCTTCTGCCATGTGTTCTCTTTTTTTTTTTAAAAGGCAAAATCTGGTAACCCTATGCAACATTATTCAGGTATGCTGAGGTAGTCTGTAGTAGAGAATGACATGGGGATAAATTTGTCCCCATCCCCATAGGAACTCAATTTCTCTGTCACGTCCCCATGAATTTTGTCGCTGTCCCTGCCCCGTACCAGTCCTGTAAGCTCTGTCTTAACCATACAAGCCTCGAACACTTATGATTTTAAAGTGTTTGAGGCTCATGCAGATGAGGACGGAGCTTAGGCATTGGTGGAATGAGGCATTATGACATCACAAGCTGAGCTCTAGAATGTTGCTACTTAGGATTTTAAAGTGTTTGAGGCTTTGCAGATGAGGACAGAGCTTAGGCATTGGTGGAATGAGGCATTATGACATCACAAGCTGAGCTCTAGAATGTTGCTACTTAGGATTTTAAAGTGTTTGAGGCTTTGCAGATGAGGACGGAGCGTAGGCATTGGTGGAATGAGGCATTATGACATCACAAGCTGAGCTCTAGAATGTTGCTACTTAGGATTTTAAAGTGTTTGAGGCTTTGCAGATGAGGACGGAGCGTAGGCATTGGTGGAATGAGGCATTATGACATCACAATCTGAGCTCTAGAATATTGCTACTTATGATTTTAACTTGTTTGAGGATTGTGCAGATGAGGACAGAGCTTGCAGGCATGGGGCAGGGACAGGAAAAGAACTCGTGGGGACAGGAAAATGAGTTCCTGTGGAGACGGGGAAAAATTTGTCCCCATGCCATTCTCTAGTCTGGAGGAATAGTCAGTAGTAAATACCCCGGTCAGTGGCACTTAGCCAGTTAGCAGGTGCAGCTCGATAAGTGCCACCAAATAGACTGAAAGTGACCAGCTGGATCCATGTTATAAAGGATAGATTGAGCCAGACCTTGTTTTACCTCGAGAGTCCTTCCATTTCCTCTAAGCATGCATACACATTGAGGGCTGCAATGGAATAAAGCTACTGCTTATCCAGACCGTTGCTTGTGGCATGTTGTCAGTGTTACCAGATAGAAGCAGCATTTTACAGACACATATAATAAGCAGTCCCTGCTTCTTGAAGCTTGCCATATACGAAATATGGCCAAGTCCATACGCCACGCCCCCTTCCCTTGTTCAAAAGTAGGCTGAAAACCCACCTTTTTGAAACAGCCAGCAGTTTAACCATCCCTAACTGTGGGCTGAATTTTCAAAACTCACCGTGTCTTTAATGATGGTCGCTAAACCGGTCCTGGCTGGTTTAACGTGACAGTATTTTACCTCCCGAGTCTCAGAACGGCTCGCACCATGGCCTTTTCCGAGCTTCCTAATAGCCTCTGACTCTGCCATGCAAATGTAGTACAATGAGGTCATTAATATTAAAACGAGCACTCCGAGCGATTCTCTATCATTGCTGGGTGATTCTCCAAATGAAGTGCCGGGTTTTAACGACCCTAAATTACTGACTGGTCCGGGGGTGCCAGTACTGTGAAAAGTGCGCCTCAGGCACGTGAATTTGGCTGTGGCTCATGATACAAATGAAAAAAAATTTCAAAAGCACGTGTTTCTAGCGCATGAATTAGAGGCGCGTCTCCAGCGTGTGCATTTCAGGGACATCTTATGCGCACACTCATTGAAAGCTGACGATTGACCCTCCCCTCCATCCAATAGCACTGGCATACCTATGATTGACACAACGTAGCGTTTGCTGGTAGTTCTCCATCCCTCAATAAGGCACGCCTATGATATAGGCGTGCCTATGGGGTAGCTTTTCCTGGCACACGCGCACATTTACGCCTCTTTCCGTAGAATATTCTGTGCATGTGCCGATCGCTATCACCAGTGACCTATCTCATGGACATTAGGCGACCCTCCGCGAACCTCATTTGCATGTGGGGTTCTTTGAGAATTGATCGTCTTTTCTGAATCGTTAGATTTACAGCCACTACAGCGTCACAGTGGATTTTACCAGTGAGTTTTGAGAATCCGGCCCTGTAACCTTACCCTGTTTGTTTGTCTTGTTTAAATTGTAAGCTCATTGGAGCAGGGACTGTCTTCTTCTTTGTGACTCTGTACAGCGCTGCGTGCGTCTGGTAGCGCTATAGAAATAATTCATAGTAGTAGTGTGAAGAGTTTCAGTCTTTGGGAAGCAGAGCCGAGATTGTGATGTCATAATGCCTCATTCCACCAATAAGAGCCAACCTCATCAGTGATGTCACAATGGCTTGATTGTCCTGTACTCCCCTCTGCCCTCCAACCCAGCCAGCAGATGAACCGTTCCCCTTAACGGTATCCATGTCATCCTGTTTGTCTATCTTGTCTGTTTAGATTGTAAGCTCTTTCGAGCAGGGACAAGCAGATACACGTTTCAGAAGCATCCTCAAAGAGACAATCCCACTTTACAGAGCCCACAACCAACAACCCACACCACAGACTTGCAGAGAAGAAAATTAGGTGTTTGAGGAATCAGGAAAGAGACTTAAAGTCTCAAAGTGGGTTAGAGCTTTCTCTTGTTTAGGCAGGTAAGTCTTTTCTTGTTTTGATGCCAAAGAGCCACACTTGGAAGCCTACACCTAGCTGTATAAAACTTTGTTCTTTTTTTTATCATGGTTGCTTGGGCAGCAACAATAGAACTGAATAAAAGACCATTCTGCAATGTTTTGAGACACAATACCCTGTTCAGACTACGGAAGAATGGCGGTGGGGAAGGAGTAACAGAGCAGAACATGTATATTTTTGTAAACGTGTAACACAATCTGCAAACTCTATGGAGCAGTGTTTTTGAACCCAGTCCTGAAGCCTCTTACTATGTCCCCAGGGGGTATGCCCTTCAAAACTACCTCCCCCCCCCCTTGCTGTACCTATGAACAAGTAAAGCACAGGTAGAGACATGGCTTTGGGATGCATTCCAACAAAGATCTGTTGAAGGAATGTCTGGGGGGGTGGAGCTTGGCTAGGTGGAGCTGGAATTATATGACATGGAGATGAGTAGACTTGTAGGTAGGGAAGACATGCAAAGCTTGTGGTTTGTGTGAGTGAGTGGTGGGTATGTAGGAAAGTGTGAGGTATATGTCTAGAGACCAGGGGGACAGGTGTGTGTGTGTATGTGTGTGTGTGGTGTATGTCTGGAGACCAGGGGGACAGGTATGTGTGTTTGTGTGTGTGGTGTCTGGAGACCAGGGGGACAGATGTGTGTGTGTGTGTGTGGTGTATGTCTTGTGTGTGTGTGTGTGGTGTATGTCTGGAGACCAGGGGGACAGGTGTGTGTGTGTGTGTGGTGTATGTCTGGAGACCTGGGGTTCAGATGTATGTGTGTGTGTAGTTCTGCAAGTGTGTGTAGATATGTGTGCGGGTATAAGAATGTGGAGGTACGCATAAGGGTATGAATGTGTGGTGTGTTTGTAGCATGAGTGTGTAAAGGCCAGATTGTGTATAGAAGATGGAGATGTCTATTTGGTGGCAGGTGAGTGGGAGTATAAGGAGAGTTGGGGTGGGTGTAAAAGTGTGTATGTGTGGCTGTGGAAGGTGGAGAAATGTGCAAGTGTGTGTGGTTGTAGGAAGACATGGATTGTGGGTCTGGATGGAATGCTGGGGGAAAGCGGAGTGTGATGTATCAGTGGCAGATGGGCGGGGCGTGTTGGGAGTCGAGTGAGCCTGTGTGCTTGGCGGTATGCCACTGTGTGTGGGAGGGGCATGCTTGGGGCGTGGCTATGAGTGGGGAGGGGTTGTGGGGGAGGGTACTGATGGGTGTGGATTATTGGGGGGGAGGGGGTATAGATTTGCATTGTTCAAAGTCCTAGACAGCGTCAAACTACTTAGAGTAAAAATAAATATATAATTTAATACTAAAAAGTACAGTGAAAAACACTTCAAAAATTTACTTCAGTATAAAAGTTATTGCCTAATATATTTCTTTTTTTGAGTAAAAGCTCCACAACCACAATGAATGCAATTATTATCCAACTTTTTTTTAATCTCAACATCTTTGTTGCTCTGCAGTTCAATGCACTTTTCTTTTAGAAGAAGAAGCCACATGACTCATTAATCCAGCACAGTTAACCAGGTTTACAACAACTGTGCTAGCAGAAAGTGGACTGTTCAGATGATTTATTTATTAGGATTTATGTAATGCCTTTTTGAAGGGATTCACTCAAGGCGGTATACAGCAGTAATAAAGTCAAAGACAAGCAATGTCAGAGCGCAATGAAGGAGTCGTGAGACGAAAATGTCAATAGCTCAGCTACGGGCATAAAGTTCAAACTTCACTTTATTGGTGGTAGCACTGCAAAGACTCGAGGACTCGACACGGACAGTGTTTCGGCGTCTATGCCTTTGTCAAGAGCAGGGGTCTCCAAAGTCCCTCCTTGAGGGCCGAATCCAGTCGGGTTTTCAGGATTTCCCCAATGAATATGCATCGAAAGCAGTGCATGCACATTCATTGGGGAAATCCTGAAAACCCGACTGGATTCGGCCCTCACGGAGGGACTTTGGAGACCCCTGGTCAAGAGTCTCGAAGGCTGATTTCTCTATCGCGCTAATAGGGCATTAAACACAATACCCTGTTCAGACTACGGAAGAATGGCGGTGGGGAAGGAGTAACAGAGCAGAACATGTATATTTTTGTAAACGTGTAACACAATCTGCAAACTCTATGGAGCAGTGTTTTTGAACCCAGTCCTGAAGCCTCTTACTATATCCCCAGGGGGTATGCCTTTCAAAAATACCCCCCCCCCCCTTGCTATACCTATGTACAAGTAAAGCACAGGTAGAGACATGGCTTTGGGATGCATTGCAACAAAGATCTGTTGAAGGAATGTCTGGGGGGGTGGAGCTTGGCTAGGTGGAGCTGGAATTATATGACATGGAGATGAGTAGACTTGTAGGTAGGGAAGACATGCAAAGCTTGTGGTTTGTGTGAGTGAGTGGTGGGTATGTAGGAAAGTGTGAGGTATATGTCTGGAGACCAGGGGGACAGGTGTGTGTGTGTGTGTGTGTGTGTGTGTGGTGTATGTCTTGTGTGTGGTGTATGTCTTGTGTGTGTGTGTGTGTGTGTGGTGTATGTCTAGGATTTAAGGGGAAACTAGATGCACATCTCCTTAAGAGTGGCATAGAGTGATACGGGGAAGGGTAAATTAGATGCCCATCTCCCTTGAGAAGCATACGGTGATATGGGGACTAAAACTAGGCCAGGGACTAGGCAAGGCACTTAATCTCCTCATTGCTCCAGGTACATTGTGAGCCCACTGGGACAGGCAGGGAAAAATAGTTGAGAACCTGAATAAATCAATGCAAACCATTCCAAGCTCTTCTGGGAGAACAGTATACAAAATTGAATAAATAAATGACAATAAATGGCGGGGCCTCCGCGTGTGCGGATCACCGGACTGATGGACCCAGGGTCTGATCCGGAGATGGCAATTCTTATGTTCTTATGACATTACAATACACAATAAAACAGTGTAACAGACAACCTAGGACCGTGTCTTCACCAGTCTTTAAGCCAGGGCCACTTTGGACTCAAATGAGCTGAAGGAGAGCCACCAAATATCTTCCCATGTAAGGCTGTGCCCCAGTGAAAGTTTAATTTTAGAGAGGATCCTGACGCTTCTCATTTGGTAAACTAGTCTGTTGTCATAGACACATAAACATTGCTCTTACACAGTTTTTCCTGCAAAATTCTTTACTGTTTTACAGAGCTGTCAAGTTATCCATTCCAGAAGGGAGGTTTTTTGGCTGGTCCTCCTGCTTTTTAAAAATAGGCACGTCCAGGGCAGGATTAATTCGTCGAGGGCCCCTAGGCACACAAGTACACTGGGCCCCCCTGCCCCGCCCCACCCCACCATGCGTCCAGGCGGAAACAGGAAGCTTTGGGCCAGCAGCACCGCTTGCACAATTACAGTTCCCGTTGCCTTTCTTACCCGCGTTGCTTGCTTGTCTTACTTTCCGTCGATGGGGGGGGGGGAGGGGGGCCCGAGTTGCCGATCGATGCTGGAGGGGCCCATCGCCCTTTGGAAAAAACAATGTTGATGCCCTCTTTCATTGGGCCCCCCTGACCATTTCAGGCCCTAGGCACGTGCCTCCTTGGCCTATTTGTTAATCCTGCCCTGTGCACATCCCATAGCAGTGTAGCATTTGCAGTCCATTGCTGCTGGTCTCATAGTGCATGGGGATGAGACCAGGGGTACTATTTTGTCATTTATTTATTCAATTTTGTATACTGTTCTCCCAGAAGAGCTTGGAATGGTTTGCATTGATTTATTCAGGTTCTCAACTATTTTTCCCTGCCTGTCCCAGTGGGCTCACAATGTACCTGGAGCAATGAGGAGATTAAGTGCCTTGCCCAGGGTCAGAAGGAGCAGCGTGGATTTGAACCCACTGTACCACACTCACCCCCCCCCCCTTTGCAAGTGTAAAACCAGGACTAGCCAAAAAGTCTCCCACACTTCGAAATAACATCAATGCGATTTCCAAAAAATGTATAAAAAGGAAAAGACCGCCATTATAATAAGTAAAAAGATTAAAAATAAAAAATAGATAACCACAGCTCTGCTCCTGGGGGTTCCATTCATTTCGATTCCCTATCTCTTGCAGCTGAACCATGTCAGTGAGAGGCTTTTGGATCAGACAGACATACAGCCCGGTTACCTCTGGAACTTGTTACAGATGTGGTCTTGAACAGGGTTCTTCAGAGAACCACAGAGGCCCCGGCCAGGGCAAATTAGAAGGGTCCAGTGCCTGGAATTCAAAATGAAAAACAACCAACCAACCAAAACCCAACAACAAAGCAGATATACTGTAGAAGCAGTTAAAGCAGATTTTTAGCTGTAGAAGTGTGCTTTCGTTTCAAGGCTCTGTTTAAATCTATCTCCTAAATATATAATTGAGCTTTTCTCTTTTGCGACCAATAAACAGGAGAGCTTCGCATTTGAATTTTGTTTTTCCGCCTGTTAGAGGCTGCAAATTAAAAAAAACATCATCAATATCTTCTGTCATATCAGACAGCACTATGGGTTAAGGAACTGGAACGTCTAATTATGCTCTCTGATTCCTATGTGGAATTTAGGAGGCATTTAAAGACTTTAGGAAAGCCTGTATGATTGGGCATAAATGTATTTGCAGAAAGAATCTCCAAGTTTTTGGCATTGGAGGAATCAATTCCATCGCTTATTTTTATTTGAGAGTTGGGAGGTTCGAGGTTCGCCTAAAAAAACTCATCTTTTTATGGAGGTTTGGGATCCTTATATTCAGAATCTTTCACCAAAAATACGAAGGTTGGTTATCAATGATTTATTATGAAAATTAGGTTTACTAATTACATTCCAGTTATTTATTTTAATTCTTTATTTTTGTCAACTTTCATCCAGGGTGAGGGATTTCATTTAGGGGAAGATAGTGGGTAGGGGATGGAATTAAGGGGGGTGTAGATAAGATTGAATTAATTCATATGGAAATTAATTTTGAAAGAATGATTTAAATTTGTATGAAATATTATTGTACTGATTATTTGATTCTTTCAATAAAAATTGTTAAACATAAAGACTTTAGGGCTCCTTTTACGAAGGTGCGCTAGTGTTTTTAGCGCACGCACCGGATTAACGCGTGCTATAGCTCGCACTAGCCAAAAAACTACTGCCTGCTCAAGAGGAGGCGGTAGCGGCTAGCACATTCCGCACACTATTCCGCGCGTTAAGGCCCTAGTGTGCCTTCGTAAAAGGAGCCCTTAGGCAACTAACTGACATGGATATTGTAATGAACTATTTAGATCATTATAGTATTATTTTTAATTATTTGGTTATCTAATTTTTTCTCTTAATTGTATTTTTTAATTTTTTGTAAACCGCACAGAACTCTATGGTCCTTGCGGTATATAAATTGATTATTGTTATTATCAAACTTGTTCATAATTAAACAAAGAAATATTGCAGTAGCAGAATTACATTTCATGTTCAGTTAAAAAAATATTAATCAAAAATGTGTCCCTTTTTTGTGTGAGGCCAGTGCTCATAGTTAGAGAGGGAACTCATTTTCCCCGTCCCATGGGAACTCGTTTTCCTGTTCCGTCGGGTGGGGGATTCTTTTCTTCTCCCTGCCCCATTCCTGCAAGCTCCGTCCTCATCTGCACAAGCCTGAAACCCTTTCAAATCATAAGTAGCAACATTCTAGAGCTCAGATTGTGATGTCATAATGCCTCATTCCACCAATGCCTAAGCTCCGTCCTCATCTGCACAAGCCTCAAACACTTTAAAATCCTAAGTAGCAACATTCTAGAGCTCAGATTGTGATGTCATAATGCCTCATTCCACCAATGCCTAAGCTCCGTCCTCATCTGCACAAGCCTCAAACCCTTTAAAATCCTAAGTAGCAACATTCTAGAGCTCAGATTGTGATGTCATAATGCCTCATTCCACCAATGCCTAAGCTCCGTCCTCATCTGCACAAGCCTCAAACCCTTTAAAATCCTAAGTAGCAACATTCTAGAGCTCAGATTGTGATGTCATAATGCCTCATTCCACCAATGCCTAAGCTCCGTCCTCATCTGCACAAGCCTCAAACCCTTTAAAATCCTAAGTAGCAACATTCTAGAGCTCAGATTGTGATGTCATAATGCCTCATTCCACCAATGCCTAAGCTCCGTCCTCATCTGCACAAGCCTCAAACCCTTTAAAATCCTAAGTAGCAACATTCTAGAGCTCAGATTGTGATGTCATAATGCCTCATTCCACCAATGCCTAAGCTCCGTCCTCATCTGCAGAAGCCTCAAACACTTTAAAATCCTAAGTAGCAACATTCTAGAGCTCAGATTGTGATGTCATAACGTCTCAATCCACCAATGCCTAAGCTCCGTCCTCATCTGCACAAGCCTCAAACACTTTAAAATCCTAAGTAGCAACATTCTAGAGCTCAGATTGTGATGTCATAATGCCTCATTCCACCAATGCCTAAGCTCCGTCCTCATCTGCACAAGCCTGAAACCCTTTAAAATCCTAAGTAGCAACATTCTAGAGCTCAGATTGTGATGTCATAATGCCTCATTCCACCAATGCCTAAGCTCCGTCCTCATCTGCACAAGCCTCAAACACTTTACAATCCTAAGTGTTGGAGGCTTGTGCAGTTAAGGCAGAGCTTACAGGAATGGGACAGGGACAGCGACAAAATTCATGGGGACGGGACAGAGAAATTGAGTTCCTGCGGGGATGGGGACAAATTTGTCCCCATGTCATTCTCTACTCATAGTCTCTGGACTTAGGTGACAAGTGAGACTCGTCCTTTCCATGAACCATGCTGCCTGGTCAGGGTGGTTCCCCAAACACAGAGCAGCAGATGAGTTTGGAGAGGAAAGCTCCCCATCCTGCCTGAAAGCACTACTGACCTCTAACATGCATCCCTTACCACGTGCCAAATATTGCAAAGGGGAGGATTGCAGCCTGTATGTAGACTTGGCAAACGCCCGTTTTACACAATACAGGGCCTAGAGCGTTTTTGTTTTGTTTTGTTGCAGAGAGCAAGTTGCCACTCGACTTGCTCGCTCAGTTCGCATTTAGAAATGAAAGTGCAAGTGGAACTTGCAACCGCAGGAAGCGAGCAGCAGTGAGCCTCCGATCCGGTGAGCCAGGCCGGGTTTTCGAGCAAGCCGCCGTGTCAGTGAGTCCCCGTTCGGTCAGCTCGGGCAGCTCTGTCAAGTGCTCGAGATCAACTTTGCCAGGGCAATGGCAGCAGCAGGAAAGTGAGACAGGTAAGAGAGATTCTAGTCCTGGTGACAATTTGGGGGGAGGGGGGAATTTCCCTACACCAATGCCACTTTTAATCCGCAACAGATCCCAAATCGACACACACAACACAACAGCTGCTAAAATGTGCTTCGGATCCGGGAGAGGGTTTGAGCGATTCCAGGGGGGGGCAAGCTTTAGGTTTGGAGTCAGGTTGGGCAGACTGGATGGATCATTCGGGTCTTTATCTGCCGTCATCTACTATGTTCTGTGCTTTTTTTGTGTGTGAAGGACCTCTCTCCAAATGACATATGGAAGGGATCGGGTCTTCCATTTCATTTTCTGAAACTTTTTTTTTCTTCCCTTAGGTTAACAGGAGGGTGAAAAAAGGGTCTGGGTAAAACCAGGATTTGCAGGATCTCCAGGATCCTCATTGACTTCTATTGAGATCCTGGTAAAAAGAGAGGAGTCCAGTCACAAGTATTGTCCTAGAAACCAAACTGCAGCTTTGAGTGGCTGGGGTTTCTTTCTGTCTCTATGACAATTTAATGTGTTTTTCTGTGCCATACTAACAGAGAAACTGCCCTTTGTGCTTTAGAACAAAAAATATATATTAGAAAGGATCTACTTCCTTGTTTGTTTGGGTTTTTTTTTAAAGAAATATGCAAATAGGATGTGCGACATTTTTGAGTTCTGTAATTAAATATTCTTTACTGGGTGTCTTTCACCCCCAATTGTTTTGGTCCCAGAGGATGACTATGGGAAAATTCTTGAATAGCAATTGTTAAATCAGATATTCGGGAGACATTCTTTCTAAAGTGTGTTGGAAAGCAGAAAAAAAGTCTGTCCCTTAACATCCTCCGCCTCGTTATACCTTCAACCTGCCCACAAACACCTGCTCACCTTTTATTTTCTACGTGGAGCCCTCAGACCTGAAGACAGAGTTTGTGCCCGTGCTCAATGCCAGGCTCACTGATCCTCAACCACATGGCATCTATTTGAAAGATAGCAAATGTTAATGCTACATAAGAATAGCCATACCCGGGTCAGACTGATGGGCCTCTCGGGAGGAGAGTGTAGAGAGCTACGGCCTCAGCCCCCTGATGTTGTGGGTTCAATCGCCACGCTGCTCCCCGTGATCCTGGGCAAGTCACTTCATCCTCCACTGCACCAGATGCATGAAATAGATTGTGAGCCCACCAGGACAGACAGGGAAGATGCTTGAGGTACCTGCATGGAAACTGCTTTGAACGTGGTTGTATAACTGCAAAAAAGGTGGCATACAAGTCCCAAGATGATGGGCCACCAGTGTCTAACTAATGTTTGACAGTAGACTCTCTGTTAACCGGAACTCAAGCAACCAGAACTCTCAAGCACCCCAGCAAAAAAATTCTACTTTAAATAAAAATGAAAATAAAATCAATTTTTGGCCGAAATGTAAGTGTAAACTTGGCACACCCACGCTTTGCCTACCATATGTCCGGTAGTTTGCCTGGAACAGTTTAAGGTATGGCATAGTATGGGGTATAGTATTAGTTAGGCCAGTTTTTAGGTGTCAGGTCAAAAGCGCGCCGGGACAAAGGCGCGAGCAGACAACTGAGCGCAGCGCGGAGGCGTGCGCCAAAGAAAAGACTGTTTTTAGGGGCTACGACAGGGGGTGTGGGGTTTACTTTATACAGATCGCGCCGCGTTGTGGGGGCGTTGTGGGGGGTTTGGGAAAAAGTTTTAGGGAAAAAGTTACGTTTTCACTAAAATGTGGGGGGTTACAACCCCCCAAACCCCCCACAACGCCGCCACGATCTATATTAAGTAAAGTGGGGGGGCTCCCCAACAAAAACCCCCGTCGCAGCCCCTAAAAACAGTCTTTTTCTTTGGTGCGCGTCTCCATCTTGCGCTCAGTTGTCGGCGCGCGCCTTTGTCTTCCGCGTTACTGTCTATGAACCAGTTTTTAATAGGCACTTGCTTGGTTTCAGAGATTTTTGGTATCATGTACATATCAAGTCCGTATGGAAATGCCTCTTCTGCTGAGTGGAAGACCCCATGTGACGTCCCAGGGCTCACCGGTCTCTCCTCTTTTATTCAATGTTTATCTCTCATCACTTGGTACTAGACTAGGTAATCTGGGAGTAAAATTGTTCAGCTATGCCGACGATATTACTGTTATAATTCCATGTCCATCATCGGTTCCTAGTATTATTCACATTATTGAAGAAGTAATTGGATTGATCGAGAGGGTTGGATGACGGTATTCAGATTAAAACTGAATTCCGAAAAGACAGAGGGCTCCTTTTACGAAGGCGCGTTAGGGCCTTAACGCGTGGAATAGCGCACGCTAGAATGCCCCGCGCGCTAGCCGCCACTGCCTCCTCTTGAGCAGGCGGTAGTTTTTCGGTCAGCGCGTGCTATGGCATGCGCTAATCCCGTGCTTGCGCTAAAAACTCTAGCGCACCTTCGTAAAAGGAACCCAAAGTTTTTCTTTGCCTCACCACATCAGAACGCTTCGGAAGCTTCTATTACTGTTAAAACCTTACAATATCCGATTTATTCCTCTGTTAAAATATTTGATCGTGCAAAGCCAGGTGGATACGGTATAACTGTGTCTGAATTCAAAAGGGCCTGGGATTGGCACGTGGGAGCTCTCAGAGAGAGAAAGAGATAATGGTTACTGTGGATGGGCCATTTGGCCTATATCTGCCATCATGTTACAATGTTTCTATAACCATAAAACTCTATGACCTCACAATGCAGGTGTAAAGACCCTTAGCCTATAGAAGAAGAGATGCAAATGTTAGCCATAGCCAATAGGGAGAGAAGGAGATAGTGGATATTGTGGATGGGAAGGCTAGATGAGCCATTGTCCTTTATCTGCCATCATCTTACAATGTTTTTATACCCATAAAGTTCTATGACCTCACAATGTAGGTGTAAAGAGCCTTAGCCTATAGGAAGAGGAGATGCAAATGTTATGAGTCTTAGGAGGATGTAGTGGATGTTGCAGATGGGCCATTTGGCTTTTATCTGCCGTCATGTTTCTATGGTAGTTCGTAAGGACTTCCAGAGCTTATTTTGATGTCTCGGCATTTAAGCTATTAGTCCAATCACAGGTGCTGAGCCATCTTGATTATTGTAACATTGGCTGGTGTCAAAAAAACTATTTCTAGGATGCAAATCACACAGAACACTGTGGTTAGACTTATTTTTGGATTGAAAAGGTTCAATCATGTTACCCCCTTCTATCGGGAACCACATCTATTAGTGTTGTCATTCCCTTCCCTATCGTTCTTTCCATTTTTTGTCTTTCTTTCCCATTTCTTCCCCCATTTTCCCGTCTGGGTCTGTTCATGTTTATTGATTAGTGTATATCAAAATGTTTTTTAGACTTGTACATCGTTTTGCATTACAATTTAGCGATTCATCAAACTTTTAATAAAACTTGAAAACATCGGTTGCCGGTTGCGGCACGTATTCTTTTAAAGCTAGGTTGTATCTATTACAAAGTCCTAACGGATCAAGCTCCATTTTACTTGATTGATCTATTTTCAGTTTCCACTCCAAAATACTCTCGTAAAGCTCATGTTTTTTTTGTTTATCCGCCAGTGAAGGGCTGCAGGTTCAAAAGGTACCATGAACGTATGCTTTCGTATCAGACGGCAATTTGGGATAAGGATTTCAAGCAGTTATTAGTTGGTTCATTCTCTTACTTAGAATATGGAGACCCTTGAAAACTTATTTGTTTTCTACGTTTTTAGGTAACTAGTTTTCATTCTGCTATTCTACTCGTTGCATTTCAATTTCAGTCTTTTGTAAACTGCATAGAACTGTAAGGTTTTATGTTTATCTGGCATCTATCAGTCCCCATGGGGGCCAGTTAACTGAGTCTGCTGTAGTTGTGTTTTAAAATTGGGCAAAGACAATTATAGTTTATAGCTTATTATTTATGTAATGCGTTTTCTATTCCATTCTCCCCAACAAGCTCCGAACAGGTTACAGGATAACATACATAAGATACAGTCAAAAACAGGTTACATTTTACCATATATACAATACAATACAATACAATACAGTACTCCCCCGATATTTGTGGGGGTTCTGTTCCAGGAACCCCCGCAAATGTAGAAAAACCGCAAAAATGGTTTTTAGCAGGGGATACAGAAGAGGGCAGCCAGAGAGGCAGGAGAGGGCAGCCGGAGCACTGGCGAGTGAAGGAAATCACTCACGGTATGCTCTGACCGGCTCTTCCTGTATTAAAGCCAGTCCTCACCAATCAGGAGCTGCTTTGGCACACAGATGAGGACAGAGCTTAGGAGTTGGTGGAATGAGGTATTATGACATCACAATCTGAGCTCTAGAATGTTGCTACTTAGGATTTTAAAGGGTTTGAGGCTTGTGCAGATGAGGACGGAGCTTAGGCATTGGTGGAATGAGGCATTATGACATCACAATCTGAGCTCTAGAATGTTGCTAAGTATGGTTTTATAGTGCAAATGAGGACGGAGCTTGCAGAAATAGAGCAGGGACAGGAAAATAATTTGCGGGGACGGGACAGGAAAATGAGATCCCGCCGGGATGGGAAAAAATTTGTCCCTGTGTCATTCTCTAGTGTAGAGCAGGTACAGTTTAACATAAAACGTACACTTTTGCTAACAGCATTACAATAATAAAAATGACCAAATATGAGGTAAACGTAGAAACAGCAAATTGAAACCTAATCATAGGATTAACATGGAACAATATAAAAAAAAATATCTACTTATCAAAGTATTCAACAAGGAGGGAAATGCTCAACAGTGTCTTTTGTTATCAGCAAAAGCTGCTGCCTAGTTTGTCTAATGATTAAGCCGGCCCTGATTCAAAGCACATATGGGAGGCAGACACAAAGGGATCTTGGGGGAGGATAAGAACACAGGATGAAGTAAGGCCTGTGATGGCACAGCAGACGGGCAGACCGGGTGAAGTCATTGGCATTTCTGCCTTCTGGTTGCTGCCCTGCCAAGCCCATTATTTCCTATGGAAACAATTTGATCTAGAAAAAATGATCATCGGAAACAAGTAAACCATTGCTAAGGTACCTGCAAATCTCAAGGAATGCGTTTTCTTACTAAGTGAGCAGGCTTCCCGGTGTTTTTCTAGCTGTGTCAATGATAGGGCGAGAGAGAACAGAACCGAGACACTTCAATGACTGATATTTTCACAGATGTACCTGCAGGGGTCAGTGTTGGAAAAAAAAGTCTATTCTAGTACAGTCCTTCCTAGAAGAATGACCAGCTTATGCAGCTCTTTGTTATGTTAATTCAGGGGTAGGCAATTCCGGTCCTCGAGAGCAAGAGCCAGGTCAGGTTTTCAGGATCTCCACAATAAATATGCATGAGATAGATTTGCATCTCAAGGAGGCAGTGAATGCAAATTCATCTCATACATATTCAATGTGGATATTCTGAAAACCTGACCTGGCTCTGGCTCTCGAGGACCGGAATTGCATACCCCTGTATCTAGACCCAATAGCTTCTCCTTAATTGTACCTACAAGAAATCAGGGTCCAAGGAGCCATTGCTTCTGCAACTTTAATACAGCAAATGAAGGGATAAAAGTCATGGCACTCACCATTCATGACTAAACCCTTCCCCCACACTTTATTCTGCTGGTTTAATCTAATCTAATCTAATACTTGGCTTTATATACCGAGTCATTATTCAATGACGGCTCGACTCAGTTTACAATAGTTAACTTATACTGATAAAATACATTAGAAATAAAAAGAAGTTTTACAAATTCAATTTTTAAAATGTTTTAGCAAATAAAACAGTTTTTAATGATTTACAAAAAGATTGAAGCGAATCAGAGCTTCTTAAAAAAGATAGAAGATCATTCCAAAGTTGTGAAAATTTAAAAATCAAAAATTGACCGAAAATCTTAACCCCTTTAATCCCTTTCCTAGAAGGAAGGAATAATTTAAATTGTTGATTTAGTATTGATAGGGCTAGAGATTCAACCTCAACATCTTAATATCTATTTTAAAAAATTTATAGCCTGTCTAAAGCCTAAGCAGGTTTCAGAAGTACAAATATAAGTCAATGATGCAAAATAAAATCCATCGCATAAAATCAAAAATATATATTGCCTTGAGCTAATCTTCAGCCATAGAGCTACTGAGATGTAGCCCCATGGGCCTCCTTTTCTTTATAACAAATTACTTGAACTATTTTATATTACTGAGCAAATGTTTTCGGTGATAATGTGTTCTTCTTGTGTGTTTGTGGGTGACAGTGAACATCCTCTCTTGCCTTGGCTTTTAGCACCAATCATGTGCCTATCTTTTGGCTCAGAAAGCCACAATAGAACCTGTCGTTCCAACATGGCAGTTACTGGTGCACGTCTGGACTCCTGAAAATCCACTTCCACTGTACGTGCCACCTGGGAAGCTTTCTGCTCCTGGCGCCCTGCCAAAGTGTGTGTAGTGTGGGAATAGTTTCACGGTTTTTCTTTCTGACCTCCATTGCTTGTAAATATGAAAACCAATTTGAGGTTAATAGATTAAATATTTTTAAATGTTTTTTTATATTTCCCATTTTGATGCCAAAAAAGCCTCTTCCCTTTGCACCCTTGTTTTAAAAAAATCAAGCCTTACAGCATGGAGAGAGACAGGGCCACCGCCACTGAGCAGAAGTCTGAAAAAAAACCAGACACTGGAGGGAGGGAGGGATTAGGAGGTAATTAAGTAGGACATCGTTGCCTTTCAAAAAGAGCTCTTTGACTTCTCCCGCAAATAGGAAAGGAAATCTTGTAAAATTAAACACCCTGGGAAATTCCCAGTTTATAGTTGCAACATAAAAGTTGTTGGTTATTTGGTGGGGGACTTTTGAGAAAGGTGTAGGGGGGAGGGATAACCTAATCTGTTAGTAAGATTGCTGTTATTTTGAATATAATTTGTTATTAATGATTGCATGAGACAGCTGAAATGTCTTTGAAGCACAATGCAATATTATTCTTTATTCCTTTGTCGATTTTTGATTGTTATGTGTTTTCTACCTTGTTGTCAGTATACATTGTTTACTGACAAATTAATAAAGATATAGTAAAAAAAAAAAAAAAAAGAGAGAGAATTCACCAGTTTATAAGTAAACTGACACTCTATTCTCCACAGCACTGGAAATAATTCAGGCTGTCCCAGAGAAATGCTTTTCAGTTAAAAGGGAAAGGTTTAATTATGCCGACCGCTTCCAGATTGTTCTATTTGAACATAAGAACATGATTTCCCTTACTGCAACAGACCAAAGGTCCATTAAACCCAGGATCCTGTTTCTAACAGTGGCCAATCCAGATCACAAGGACCTGGCAAGATCCCAAACAGTAAAACAGATTTTATGCTGCTTATCCTAGACATAAGCAGTGGATTTTCCCAAGTCCATCGTAATGATGGCTCATGGACTTCTCTTTTAGGACATTAGCCACACCTATTTTTAAACCCCGCTAAGCTCACTGCTTTCACCACATTCTCCAGCAATAAAATCCAGAGTTTAATTACATGTTGAGTGAAGAAATATTTTCTCCAGTTTGTTTTAAATCTACTACTTAGTAACTTCATTACATCCTTCATTACTGAAAGCTATTAGCAGGATAGAAGACATCAATGTAATGCAATGTAATTCCCCCCCCCCCCCTCCCATCCTGATATTTTTTGGAAAGAGTAAACAAGCGATTAAAATCTATTCATTATAGACTTCTATCTTATCTCCCCTGAGTCATCTGTTCTCCAGGCTAAAGAGCCCTAGCTGCTTTAGCCTTTACTTACAGGGAAGTCGTCCCATCCCATTTATCACTTGTCCCATCCCTTTTATCATTTGGATTTTATTGTTCTGGATTTTGAACTTAAGATTGCATGTGTAATTTTGAGCCTATTTATCTAAGGCATGATGAGCTTTCGCTTGTAGTGACATTACAGATTCGTTGTGGCATATTTGGAGCACTTTCTCCTCTCAGCTCCAGATGTTAGTGACATCAGAGAGGTCATAAAGCTCATTGAAACGAAGCTGGTAGCATCCTTTGCAATTCTCAATGAATAACCTGCTGCCATAAATGTTTCAAGGCCTCAAATTCAGGTTTGCTTGCATTTGAGCAGTGTGTGGGAAAGGATTCCAGAAAACAAAGTCGTTCAAGTCATGGCTGTAACAAATGAGAAAGGCTCGAAAATCTTGATCTACTTGGGTATAAACAAGCATAGCTGCAGGGTTACAAGGAAAGTTCAGCGAGTGGAATGAAGGCTTTCAGCTGCATTTTTCAAGCTTTGTTGTCTATTCAGTCCCAGATCTAGTAAAAACATTGTGGGCCTGCATATGCAGAAAAATTTGTTTCTTAACACATTTCAGTTAAGAGTTCAAGTAAATGGGGAGTGTGTAGCAGAGTGGAGGTTATGGGTTCAAATCCCACACTGCTCCTTGTAACCCCGGGCAAGTCACTTAACCCCCTCCCCTACCCCCATTGTCCCAGTTACATTAGATCAGTGGTTCTTAACCTTGTTGGAGGTACTGAACCCCACCAGTTTCATATGCGTGTTCACCGAACCCTTCTTTATTCCCTTAGTTTTGCCGGAGCTAGACTAGAATTACTCAACTTGGCATGGCAAATCATGCAATTAGGACGCTGACTCCCATCACGTTCCGTTATACATGTGAATCCATATTGTACATATTCGTCCGACCACTTTTGTATTTTGCTCGACATAGTTAGTAAGGGATTAAAATATTAAGATAGGTATCACACGACGTACCATCACAACAGTTACAATTCGACTACTGTGCGCATCAAATCCCCTGCAGCACAGGTAGGCCAAGCGATGTTGCGTGATCACCTGCAGCCAATTATGGACAAGCGGGGCGTATCATCACGAATCATAAGCGCTTCGGTCACGTTCAATCATCTATCAGTTAAATCACAAATTTTGATCAGGAATTGATTGATGTATATAAGGCGTTAGTTACAGAATGATAGATCAAGAAACCGAGTACACGATCAGTCTTGATCAAAATCACTGAATAACTGATAGATGATTGAACGTGACCAAAGCGCTATATGAGTCGGAGGTGTGTTTTGACCTCCGCCGAACCCGCGAGACTGACTCACCAAACCCCTGGGGTTCGGTCGAACCCAGGTTAAGAACCACTGCATTAGATAGAGTGAGAACCCACTGTGAGAGATAGGGAGAAATGCTCGAGTACCTGAATGTAAACCACATGGAGGAGCAGAATCGAAAGTGTGCCTAAGTCTGAGGTTGGGTGTTTTGTGCAAGACGTCCACAAAGCCAGTAGGAAAAAATGTCCATTTTCAAAGCTAGCTTTTATTTTTGAAAATGAGCAAGGTCTAAGTTTTGGTCCTCAGGATGTCTACCTTTTTTGCTCATTTTCAAAAATAAGAATGTCAATGTGAAAAACATACAAAAGCAAGTTTTGTAGACGTACCCACTAACTCCCTTGTCTGATTGCGGCAGAAGGAATCCCCTTCAGCTAAGCCGGTTTCAGGGACTCATGGTGTCTCAGCTGATGGGGATTTCCCCTACCAGCATCAGCTGAGCTGCGGAGCCCTACACCCCTCCCTCTGACATCCCAAGACCTCCCCTGACATCCCCCATATCTCCCTCACATCCCTGACATCCCCCTGAAATCCTTCACCTCCTCTGACATCTCCATGCCCCCCATCCCCCCAACATTCCTGGGCCCCCCTCCCACATCCCCAAACCCATCTAACCTTTGGATGAGAAAACAGCAGGAGGGAAGCTCCCTCCCTCCTGCCTACAGGGCCGTGTGCTGCAAATAACGGGACTTCCCCTTCCCAATGCATTTTGGGATGCAGTGGGAGGGGCCAAAGGCCCTGATTGGCTTAAAATGGTGATTCTAGAACCTTTTTCAAAGGTTGAAGCCTTACGCAATCCTAAATAACCTGATTTTAATACTTTTGAGACATGGTTAGAAAATGATAGGGACCTATCGAAGAGATATTTTACTCGTAATTTATCTGCAACTGTAAGTGGTGAATTCAAAAGTACAGGAGAAATAGAGGGACTAATCAAGCAACCAGACAACCAACAGGCAGTAGTTTTTTCTGGGTTAAGAATTAATTTATGATCTGAGAATGAGGAAACCATAGATTTTAAACAAATTCAACAGCACTTAACAGCAACAACAGGTCTAATGCAAAAACTGTGTGCTTGCATGGGAGAGCATACAGGATAACATCATCACACGAGTGTGAGCTATTTTGAGCTAGATGTCTTGTGCAAGATCTCTAGTAGACACTAGTGCAAACCTGACACTTCACTGCATCTCTTCCCTCCTCAATTCTCCTATATTCCCTGAACTCCCATCACTCTCTGGAACCCTGCCCAATCCTCACAAATGTCCCCCTTGGCCTCCCGCTCCTAGACCCCTAACCCTTCACTTCCCACCCCAAAGGTTTTTCCTTGCTCCCTTTCTTGAACAGTAAACATGCTGGAAGCCCAAGGGGACTTTCACCAGACCCCCTAACCCCGATTACAAAAATATCCCTGGTGGTCCAAGTAGTCCCTGCTCCCCATGCACTGTTGGGAGCAAGAATGGTGCCCACTTTTTTCTAGCAAAAAGACAAAGTGGAATTGTCCCAATCAGAATGGTGAGCACTAAAAAAGTGTCCTTCAACTCATCTGATGAATGCAAATATCTTTATTGGTTCAAAATCTTGTATATAGTGTCGTTGAGTCTTTGGATACATATACAAGATTTTGAACCAATAAAGATATTTGCATTCATCATTCTGATTGGGACAATTCCACTTTGTCTTTTTGCTTTTGAGTTTGTGGTTTTATTTCCCCTGTTTTATTTGCCCACTTTTTTCTGCCTTCATGCTGTCAGGATGCACTGCATAGGATCAGTCTGCCAAATAAGGGGCAGTAGGTATGATAAACATATGCAGATTTATGCATATTGCCATATTTGGCAGACTGACCCTATGGGGAGATCCGAGGGGTCCAGGAAGGGGCACCAAGGCCGTTTGGGGTTGAGGGTGGGAGTTCCAGGAGGGCTCAGTTGGACCACCAGAGACATTTTTGGAGCCAGGAGTAGAGGGTGGGGAGCCAGGGTCCTTTGGTGATATTTGGTGATTTACCACACTTCATCTCAGATCACACTCTGCTCCCATCCTGTATATTTACACCAGACTTGAGCAATCACCCCCATCATCTGTGGGTTCTCAGAAGGGAAAGAAATGTGATCATGTAACCAAGCTGTGCCTGAACTGATCTGGAAAGAAAGACAACACAGCTGTCTTAAAGCTTATATTGAGTTGTTGAGACGGTTCACTTTAGGTCTTGCCAAGCCTCACAAACCGGCTAGGCTACTTCCTCTTAGAGGAAACATTCTCTCTACCTCTGTCTCCCAATTACAAAAAAATAAAAATAAAAAAAATCCCTATAATCTTCTAATGATGACTCACTAAATTCCTCACTCTTACTTTATACCAACAGAATTAAATATATGCTTCTGGGAAGGCCACAGGCTCTTCCTGCCTAGGGTTACCATATGGCTCCAGAAAAAGGAGGACGGATTGAGACATCCGGGTTTTACTTCTTCTGAAAGTAAGGAGGACAGATAGAGACATCCTAAATATATAACTGAGTTTTTTTCTTTTGCAACCAATAAACACAGAAGAAATTCGCATTTGAATTTTGTTTTTCCGCCTGTTAAAGGCTGCAAATTTTAAAAAACATCATCAATATCTTCTGTCATATCAGGCAGCACCAGGGGTTAAGGACCTGGAACGTCTGATTATGCTGGAATTTAGGAGGCATTTAAAGACTTTAGGGCTCCTTTTACGAAGGTGCGCTAGCGTTTTTAGCGCCCGCACCGGATTAGCTCGCGCTAGCCAAAAAACTACCGCCTGCTCAAGAGGAGGCGGTAGTGGCTAGCGCATGCGGCATTTTAGCGCGCACTATTCCGGGCGTTAAGGCCCTAGCGAGCCTTCGTAAAAGGAGCCCTTAGGCAACTAACTGACATGGATATTGTAATGAACTATTTAGATCATTATAGTATTATTTTTAATTATTTGGTTATCTAATTTCTTCTCTTAATTGTATTTTTTTAATATTTTGTAAACCACATAGAACTTTACGGTCCTTGCAGTATATAAATTGATTATTATTATTATATCTCAATCCGACCTCTTTTTTTTTCTGGAGCTATATGGTAATCCTAGGATTCCTGCCTCCCTTCTGCCCAGCTCCCTTCCCAATCCCCCCCCAAATATTTTCCCTAAGGTTGAAAAAGCCTTCTCTCCTCGTCCAGCTACAGTACAAAAATAAAAATGCTTTCCTGGAATTAAGTCCAACTGCGATCCAAGAATCAAATTTAAGATATTGGGGTTGGGAATTGTGCGATCCTTATCAGTGGCGTACCAAGGGGGGGGCGGGGGAGGTCCGCCCCGGGTGCAGCCTTAGGGGGGGTGCACAGCCGGCCAGGTCCAGAAAATGGTCGATCGCCAAGGCAAAGTGAGTCGATCGCGGAGCCCATCTCGGGCTCCGTGATAGACTCACTTTGCCATGGCGATCTACCGGGCCGATCAGCCTTCCTCTCCCCGATGTCAATTCTGCTGTCGGAGAGGAAGTTCGGGCCAGCCAATCGCTGCCTGGCTGGGCAGAACTTCCTTTCTGACGGCAGAATTGACATCGGGGAGAGGAATGCTGGTCGGCCCGACGCAGGGAAGCAGAGAGAGTTTGGGGCAGCCGCGGCTGTGGCTTTGGGGCCTGTTCCCCGATGGTGGCAGCAGTGGCTTGGTGGAGGGCAGGCAGGGAGAAAGAAAGAAAGGGGGCAGGCAGGGAGACAGAAGGGAAACAGAAAAAAAGGAAGGGGGCATGAAGAGAGAAAAAAGAAAGGGAGGCAGGGAGAAAGAAAGGGCAGGGAGAGAGGAAGAAAAAGTTGGGGGAGAGAATGAGGTCTGGAGGAGAGGAAGCATAAAGGCTGAAAGAAGGGAAGAAAGATTGGATGCACAGTCAGAAGAACAAAGTGCAACCAGAGACTCATGAAATCACCAGACAAGGTAGGAAAAATGATTTTATTTTCAATTTAGTGATCAAAATGTGTCTGAATTTATATCTGCTGTCTATATTTTGCACTATGGCCCCCTTTTACTAAACCGCAATAGCGGTTTTTAGCGCAGGGAGCCTATGAGCATTGAGAGCAGCGCAAGGCATTCAGCGTAACTCCCTGTGCTAAAACCTACTATTGTGGTTTAGTAAAAAGGGAGGGGGTGTATTTGTCTATTTTTGTATTTTGTTACTGAGGTGACATTGCATAGAGTCATCTGCCGTGACCTCTTTGAAAAAACCCGGAATATGAATAATTAACATTTTCTCTGCCTTTCAGTGTGCTTTGTGTTTTTTTTTAATTTTATTGTTGGTAGATCATTTTGACTTGGTCATTTTAAAAGTAGCTCGCAAGCCCAAAAAGTATGGGCACCCCTGAGCTAGAGCGTTGAAGCTGCGTGTGGCTGCCGTAAAGGTCATCTCTGACACAACCGGAAGTTGCATCAGAGATGACCTTTACGGCAGCCATATGCAACTACAATGCTCCGGCTGCTGTAAGAAGGCAGTTTAGACATCGCCGGCCACAGGGCAGGGAGGGTTGTCGGACCGGGCCTGTTGTCCGGGGGGGAGGGGGGAGGGGGGGCGTTGCAGATCTTGTTGCCAAAATCGGAAAGGTGAGGAAGGGAGAAAGATGGGCCTGTGGTGGATGGAGAGATTGAGAGAAGGGGGCAGATGATGGAAGTGGGTAGAAAGGGGAGAGAGAAGAGGTAAGATGATGGAAGTAGGGAGAAGGGAGAGCAAATGCTGAATGGAAGTGGAGAAAGAGAACACATACTGGAAATCTCCGGGATCCCAGTCAACATGGATTCACCAAGGGTAGGTCATTCCAGTCCAATCTTATCAGCTTCTTTGACTGGGTAACAAGAAGACTGGACTCAGGAGAGTCCTTGGACGTCGTGTACCTGGACTTCAGCAAAGCATTTGACAGCGTCCCACACCGCAGGCTGCTGAACAAGATGAAATCGATGGGATTAGGAGAGACTCTAACTGCATGGGTTAAAGATTGGCTTAGTGGCAGACTTCAGAGGGTGGTGGTTAACGGTACCCTCTCTAAAATGGCTGAGGTGACTAGCGGAGTGCCACAGGGTTCAGTCCTGGGCCCACTCCTCTTCAACATATTCATTGGGGATCTGACTCAAGGGCTTCAAGGCAAGGTAACCTTATTCGCTGATGACGCCAAACTATGCAATATAGTAAACGGCTATAATCTACAGGATGCTATGGAGCAAGACCTGCGTACTTTAGAAAGTTGGTCCTCGATCTGGCAGCTGGGCTTCAACGCCAAGAAATGTAAGGTCATGCATCTCGGTAACGGAAATCCTTGCAGAACTTACACCCTGAATGGAGAAACTTTGACCAGGACTATGGCAGAACGAGACTTAGGAGTAATCATCAGTGCTGACTTGAAAGCAGCCACTCAAGTGGAGAAGGCTTCATCTAAAGCACGACAGATGATAGGTTGTATTAAGAGAAGCTTCGTCAACAGGAAGCCTGAAGTCATGATGCCATTGTACAGAGCCATGGTGAGACCTCATCTGGAATACTGTGTGCAATTTTGGAGGCCACATTACCGTAAAGATGTGGTCAGAATTGAATCGGTTCAGCGGATGGCCACCAGGATGGTCTCGGGGCTAATGGGTCTTCCGTACGAAGAAAGACTGAGCAAATTGCAACTCTACACTCTCGAAGAGCGTAGGAAGAGGGGAGACATGATTGAGACATTTAAGTACATCACGGGACGGGTCGAGGTGGAAGATGATATCTTTCATCTGAAGGGACCCTCGACCACAAGAGGTCATCCGCTCAAACTCAGGGGAGGGAAGTTTCGTGGAGACGCCAGGAAATACTTCTTCACGGAAAGAGTGATTGAGCATTGGAACAAGCTTCCAGTGCAGGTGATCGAGGCACGCAGCATCTCAGACTTCAAGAAAAAATGGGATACCTATGTGGGATCCCTACGAGGGTCATGCCAAGGGATAGGGTCACTAGGGTATAGACTTGAAAGAGCGGGTCAGTAGAGTGGAAGTATAATTACAATCATACTCAAGGGGGTCATTAGACTTAATAGGGAGGGTCAATAGGGTGGGCAGACTTGATGGGCTGTAGCCCTTATCTGCCGTCATCTTTCTATGTTTCTATGTTCTATGTTTCTATGGATGGAAGGAGGGATAAAGAAAAAGGACATATGCTGGATGGAGGAAGAAGATAGAGTTAGTGAGATAGTGGAGGGGTGAAGGAAAGGGGCGGCATGCTGTGGGTAGACATAGTGAAAAGAGGGAAACTGAGAACTGCATAGTAAGAAAGACTTTAATTTAAACGGAGGCAGAAAATAAAGAAGTAAGACCAGAGAAGGAAAGGGAAGAGAGAGAGGAGAGAGAGATGCTAGAGAATGGGGAAGGAGACAGAGATATCAGATCTGAGCGGAGAAAATGAGAAGAGAGAGATGCTAAAAACCACAGGGGGGAGGGAAAGAGAGATGAAAGGAGAAAGATGCCAGACCATGAGGGAACAGAGGGAAGATGATGGATATCAGACCAAAGGGGTGGGGGGGGGGGTCTAGAGGAGAGATGGAAGGGGGGAGGCATACAGTTTCTGGAAGGGGCATAGAAGGAGAGAAGATGCCATATAGGGAGGGGCAGAGAGATGGCAGACAGTGGATGGAAGGAAGACAGTAACAAGAAGATGAGGAAAGCAGAAACCAGAGAAGACAAAGGTAGAACAAAAATTTTCTATTTATTTATTGCTTTAGGAGACATATGTCACTGTTTCTGTGGTGTTGCATTTTATGCAGAGTCCAGCTTCTTGCTGGTTCAATTTAACCTTTGTCTATGTATTTCTATTTTATCCCTCCTTTTACAAAACTGTGGAGCGTTTTTTAGCGCCAGCCGTGGTGGTAGCAGCTCTGATGCTCAGAATTCTATGAGCGTCAGAGCTGTTACCACCATGGCTAAAATCCTCACTACAGTTTTGTAAAAGGGGGAGGGGTTAGTTTGTGATGACATATTTCATACTAGGTGAAGGTGTTTTCTGTATTCTGTGTGTTCGAAAGACATGGTTTTCTGTTAGGATTGACGGTGTAGGATTGATCTGTACTGGTCTGGCTTGTTTAGTTTTACAATGGGTATATTGATGTACTGCTCACTGCAATATGTAAGATGCTGCCTTTTCCTAGGTACTCATGTGTGACGTGTGGCTTGTTACTAAAAATCATGTTTTTCGTACAGATGGGGGGAGGTGCCAAAAAATGATGGGCACCGGGTGTCACATATGCTAGGTACACCACTGATCCTTATACTTTGCTCACCCCTAAATAGTGAACTAAACAAGTTCGATTTCCAAGCAGAAGAACCAGTCTCTTCATTTCTAATTGTTTATTGCAAATAAGTAAACAAAGAACTTATTGTAGGCAGCTGAAACCACGAGGACGGTACTGATCACGTCTAATACAAAGAGTCCTTCTGCAGAATAGATAAACTGAATGCCGTTCAGTTGACTGATTGTGCTGGATGCTGAATGACCGAAGAAGTGGATGCCAATGGTTTTTGCATCCTGCTGCTCTGGTGAATCGCTCTGTTTGTGGATTACTGCCCTACTGTTTATCATTCTCACGGATTTGAGAGAATTCATAACGACTCCTGATGAAGACACATTACTTCTGTGTCAAAACACTGGCCGTGTCAAGCTGAGCTGTAATCCTTCTTATGAAATTCAAAAAAGCGTGGGGTAAACACAGAGGATCTCTAATTAGAAAATGAAGGATGTAAATTAAAGAGCTAAGGCCGGTAGTGGACAGACTTGCACGGTCTGTGTCTCATATGTGATGATTTGGTGTAGGATTGGGCTGGGGAGGGCATCAGTGGGAACTCCACTAACTAGGAACATGAGGATGTTACTGGCCAGACTTTATGGTAGATATTCTGATTGGATAGGCTGGAGTGAGCTTGGACAACAACTTCAGCATTTGTAACCTAGGACAGTACCAGATGGACTTTACAGACTACGACCCAGAAATATCAAAGAAAAGACAAGTTAATTTAATCATGTATTTTTAATGGGTATAACTAATGGGCAGACTGGATGGACCGTTCAGGTCTTCATCTGCCGTCATTTACCATGTTACTATGTTACCTGGCAGAAACCCAAAGAGCAGCAACATTCCAGAGCTGAGATTGTGATGTCATAATGCCTCATTCCACCAATGCCTAAGAGCCAACCTCAGCAGTGATGTCACAATGGCTTGATTAGATGGCAGCTTCAGCATTTAGAACCTAGGACAATACCAGGTGGATTTTAGTCTATAGCCTAGACAAGTTAATTTAATCATGTATTTTTATGAGAATAACTAAGGAGCAGACTGGATGGACCGTTCAGGTCTTTATCTGCCGTCATCTACTATGTTTCTATGTGGTTCTCTAATAAAGTTTGTGTGTTCTTAAGGAAGGACTATCCTTTTGTCCTCACTTTTTTCTGCTGGTGAAAAAATGATGCAGATTCCAAGAGTGGCGAGGAAGAGAAAGGATGTGGAGAGCTTTGTTTCCGCGCCTAAGATGGAGATTTTTGGACTAGAGGAAGTGAGGGGGGGGGGGTGCACCTCTAAGAACAGGGAGTACAGGAACCTAGCAGGACACTGTTGCTTGCTTTTAGCTTACAGGTTGTCAGTAAAATACAGACTGAACATAAGCATGTATAAACAAGCTCTGGGAGCAGGAGGTGGGGGGGAGGAATGCCCCTTCCTGCCTCCCTCCTTCTCTGACTGTAAAATCTTGCCATTACAAGAAGTTCCTTGATAGAACCTTTTCTTTTCAGGCCGCCAAATCGAATCCATGGCTCGGTAAAATGATGTTAGAAGCTTCTTCGTATTTAGATTTTAGAAAATTGTTAAAGACTTATTTATGTAATAAGTTGATATCTTAACATTTTTCTCTTAACTTCATTATGTTTTTATCACTTGCATTTCTATCTATATGGCATGCTTTTTATTCTGATGTATTAATGAAATGTATGTAGCTCTTTGTTATATTTCACCAGGATATTGTGATGGAATTGTATGTATCGTTTCCTGTGTTGTGAGCTGCATAGAACCTCCCCGGTATGGCGGCATACAAATAAATTATTATTATTATTATTATTCTCTCCCTCTTAGAGAGAGAAAGAGGTGGAGGGGCATAATCAAAAATTTCATCTAAGGGCTCCTTTTACGAAGCCACGTTAACGGTTTAAAACGCGCGTAATAGCGTGCACTAATTTGCCAGCCGCGCTAGCCGCTACCACCTCCTCTTGAGCAGGCGGTAGTTTTTCGGCTAGCGCGGGGGTTAGCGCGCGCTAAAAAGGTGCGTGCAATAAAGCCGCTAACGCGGCTTCATAAAAGGAGCCCTAAGTCCGTTTGGGGCCTAAGTCGCTAGTCGCCCAAAGTCGGCAGTGGCTAAAGTCCATTCCCAAAAAATACACTCAAAATATTTTTTTTCCCCAAGAATCGTCTAATTATACGTCCAGCCGTATGATCGGCCACACCGCTAAGTCATCTATCTTTATACCCCATTCTTGTCCAAAAATTCGTCCAAATCAAAAACACCTAGAATAAGACCTTTTGGATGTGGGAGGAGCCAGCAAAGTGATGGACTGGACACCCAGACATGGCAACATAGTAGTGGGACACCTTACAGGGCACTGCTGCGAACTTCACAAAAAGGGTGCCACATAAACATCTCACCACAACTCCCTTGTAGGTCATGATGAACCCCCCCAAAACCTACTAGACCCACCTGTCTACAACCCCAATAGCCCTACTTAAGCCACCTCTGTGCTGCTCTACTAGGCGCTGATGTTCTGGAGGCAGGTATGTATGTTTTTCTTCCAATTTTTATGGTGTTGGGGGGGGTCCGTGATCACTGGGGCAGTGTGTGGGGGTCTGTACTTTGTGTCTCCAGTGGTTATCTGGACACTTTAGATACCTTCTGAGCACTTAGACCTGTTTTTACATCGCCTAAGTCATAACGTACAAGTTCTATCTAGGTAGTCTCGTTAAACTTTCGGTTATACTTGCAGTACGACTAAGTCTAACTCAGTCCACATCCCGCCCTTACCACTCCTCCTAAAACGCCCCTTTCAGCTCTGGGCGTACAGCAGTACGGAAGAGGCCTAATCTGTTTTTAAATACATCTAAAACCCGTTTCAATTATCAACACTTGGATGACTTGTCTTTCTAATCATCCAACTGCCGATTTAGGCAGGATTTTAGCCGTATTTCTGTTTCAATTATGAGCCCCATAATGGTTACTGCAGATGCCATCATGTTTCTTTGTTTTTAATATATGTTATCTTTGGGAAATCTGTCATTATCCTTATGATGGATATGCCCGAACCATTGGAACTGTATCTTAAGAGTTAAGGCAGTGGAGTTAAGGCAGTGAGGGTTTGAGCCTAGTCCAGGGCTTTGGAATTTGAAATTTTGTGCTTCCGGTTGATTTTATGGAAGTACCACAGCAGATTAAAAAAAAATAATAAATGGAACTGTGGAGTCAAGAAAGTTTGGGGTGGGCCAGGAGAAGGAGCAATAGAAGAGGGGATGGATTAGGCAGGGCTGGCTCAACCTATGGACCAGGGTGCTTGTGATAAAAGGTGCCAAAATCCCACTTCAGTCCACTTTCAGACTTCAAGAGGGATTCATGCCGGACTGGGATTTTGGCACCCTTTATCATTAGTGCCCTGAGCTAGTGCCTCACCTGGTCCAGCAGGAGTGGGAGGCGAGAAAGGGGGGGGAGATACCAAATCACAGGTGAGGTAGGGGTGGGGTGGAGAAGAGATACTAGATTGTAGAGTGGAGAGGCACCAATGCAAAAGTTGGTTTAGGGTGCAACAGTCTCTTGAGCTGGCCCTGAAACATAGAAACATAGAAGATGACGGCAGAAAAGGGCCACAGCCCATCAAGTCTGCCCACTCCAACAACCCTACCCCCTTGAATTTACCCCCCTAGAGATCCCACATGTGTATCCCATTTCCTTTTAAAATCCTTCACGCTGCTGGCCTGAATCACCTGAAGTGGAAGTTCATTCCAACGATCGACCACCCTTTCGGTGAAGAAGAACTTCCTGGTGTCGCCATGAAATTTCCCACCCCTGATTTTCAGCGGATGTCCTCTTGTGGCAGAGGGACCTTTAAAAAAGAAGATATCATCCTCCACCTCAATACGGCCGGTGATATATTTAAACGTCTCTATCATGTCTCCTCTCTCTCTACGTTCTTCGAGTGAATATAGCTGCAATTTATTCAGCCTTTCTTCATATGGGAGGTCTTTGAGTCCCGAGACCATTCTGGTGGCCATTCTTTGAACCGACTCAACTCTCAGCACATCTTTATGGTAATGTGGCCTCCAGAATTGTACACAATATTCCAGATGAGGCCTCACCATGGATCTGTACAATGGCATTATAACTTCGGGCTTCCGGCTGATAAAACTTCTTCAGATGCAACCCATCATTTGTCTTGCCTTTGATGAAGCCTTCTCCACTTGATTGGCAGTCTTCATGTCTTCGCTAATGATCACCCCCAAATCACGTTCCGCCTTGGTCCTAACTAAGGTTTCACCATTTAGTGTGTAAGTTTTGCATGGATTCCTGCTGCCGAGGTGCATGACCTTACATTTTCTAGCATTGAAGTTTAGCTGCCAAGTCGAGGACCAGTTTTCCAATAGAAGTAGGTCCTGCGTCATACTGTCTGTTAAAGTGTTCTCACTTACTAGGATTAGAGATTACTGTAATTCAGGAGTGCCCAAAAGGTCGATCGTGATCGATCGGTAGATCGCGAAGGCAACACAAGTTGATCGCGTTGCCTTCGTGTTCTACTTGCTTCCCGACTCAGAAGTGCCGAGCCGACCAACTTCCCCCATCCGACGTCAATTCTGACGTCGGAGAGGAAATGACATCGGGGAGAGGAAATTTGGTCGGCCCGACACTTCTTTGTGGGGAAGCAGGGAGAGCTTGGGGCGGTGGTGGTTTGGAGGCCTGTTCCCCGATGGCGGCGGCAGTGGCTTGGGAGCAGGCAGGGAGACAGAAAGAAGAGGGAGCAGAGAAACAGAAAGAAAGAAGAAAAAAAGAAAGAAAGGTGGCATGGAGAGAGAAAGACAGACAGAAAGAAAGAGGGGCAGGGAGAGAGAAAGAAAAAGTTGGTGGAGGGAATGAGGTCTGGAAGCATACAGCAGGCTGAAAGAAGGGAAGAAAGATTGGATGCACAGTCAGAAGAAGAAAGTGCAACCAGAGAATCACGGAATATGGCCGCTTAAACTTTGAGCTCTGTCGGGGCTCGAGGTTGCAAGATTAATATTTACTACCCGCGGCGGATTGGAAGCTAATTTTTCAGAGCCTGGGCTTGCAGAGTATATGGCGAGCCGGAAGAAACTGGAAAAATTTCATTTTCCTGGCGCTACGAGCGTAAAAACTCGCTCGCACGTTCCCGGCTCCCCGACGGCGCCGCTCAAGATGGCGGAGCCGAACGCGCCTTCTCAGCCTGCGTCTTCCCAGCCAAGCCCCTTGTCTAATGACCGACCTATGGAAGGGAAAATCGAGATGTGGTTCAAGGAATTAAAGGCAGAAATGGTGGGGCTGAGAACTGATGTAAAGACTGCGCTGGGGGAGATTCGGGCAGAAGTAGGAGATCTGAGCGGCAGAGTCCTTGTCGCTGAAGAACGCTTGGGCCACGTGGTGGCTTTAGCGGAGGAACAATCCGCTACTATGGACTCAGTAGCAGTACAACTGGAAGACTTAAAACGTCAGGTTGAAGATTTGGAGAATCGCTCAAGGCAAAATAATTTACGTTTTAAAGGGATATCAGAATTGGATCGCTATAGAGACGCCAGGGAAGTGGTGTCAGACTTTTGCAAAGCTCTACTGGCTGATGAATCTCAGATGTTACCATTAGAGATAAATTTACCGAGGGCTCATCGAAGCCTGGGTCAGGTGAAAGGATCGGGCACTCGCGATATTGTAGCCTGTTTTGGAGACTTTCAATTGAAGGAAAAAGTTCTGCAGGCTGCAAGACATCGACCTGATTTTGTGTGGCAGGGATTGAAAGTGGGGATCTATCAAGATCTGGCCCTTGCGACACTCCAGAAACGCAGATCGTTTAGGGAAGTTACTCAAATACTGCGGGCTGAAGGCTACCGCTACAGATGGCTTTTCCCCTTTGGATTACATTTTACTGTCAATGGGACTCATCGGAAGGTGGATTCTGTGGCTAATGCTTGGATGGCGTTAAAAGACCTTGGATGTCGACTGCCGCATAACGGCCCTGATCGAGACACATCGGGATCAGCATCAGAAAATGGAGCGGGTGTCTCCCGGTGCACTAATGTGGATAACCAACCATCTACTTCAGCTACCTGATTCGGACCTTCGGGGGAACTTTGACCCCTACATTTGTGGAATGCAATTGACAGTGCTATTGTTATTATGCTGGTTGCAATTTATTTGCTTAATCATTAAGGAAGGGGTATTGCATTGGTTTTGTGCCCTGTGTTATGTACCATTTGCTGGTTAATTATATCTATAGGTTGAAAGGAGTGTCTGTTAGAGGGTGGGTACTACTGTGGATAGGCTACCATCTACTTCAGTCACCTGATCCGGACATTCGGAGGGAATTTTCTTTTCTATAACCTTGGAATGTAGCTGATATTGCCTTTGTTATTTTGTTAGATGCATTCCTTTGCTTAATCATTACGGAATGGTTATTATATTGATTATATGTTCCTGTTTCGTGCAATATATGCTGAATAATTGCTTTTACAGGTTTGACTGGAGTGTCTGTTTGAGTGTGGGTGATATATGTAAGCCTGGGGACTAGGGGGGTTGAATGGGGAAGTAAAGCAATACAAGGTGATATTTATGGGCCTTTTCAATATGACTCATTTTCCTCATATGGCTGATTCGAAACTTGGAGAATCAGCTAATAGGAGGGGGGGAGGGGGGAGAGGGAGGGGGGATTGGCTCTAAGGGGTTTAGCAGACAGCGGAGCGCGGGTACTGGGCGGTTAGATGGAAAGGAGCCAGAATTGATTATAGGCTCCTGGAATGTAAATGGGCTTAATAACCCGGGTAAGAGGAGTATAGTCTTTCGTGACCTACATCGTATGAAGTGGGACATTTGCCTTTTGCAAGAAACGCATTTGAGACCTAGGGATGTATCTTTGCTCCAACGACCACAGTTTGATATGCTCTGGACCCATCAGGAGGAAGGGGCTACGAAAAGGGCTGGGGGATTGGCCATTCTAGTACGCAAGGGATTGGGCTTACAGGTGGAACAAGTCTATAGGGATAGAGAGGGTAGGTGTTTAGCAGTGAAGGGTGTGCTCCAGGGCCGCACTTTGACTATTATCAACATTTATGGCCCTAATGTGAGACAAGATGCTTACTACCGCAAATTGAAGGGGGCTTTGCAATCCTTTACGCAAGGGGAGATATATCTGGGAGGAGACTTTAATATACCTCCAGACCCTGTGGTAGATCATTCAGGGGGAGGGCGTAGATCCATGAGAAAATCAGCTGCAGCATTCCGAGACCTGATGGGTACGCTTGGCCTAGTAGATGGATGGCGACTGCTCCATGGGGCTCAGAGATCATATACCTTCTATTCCCATGCACAGAACACTTATACTAGAATAGATGGGGTATGGATTCATAGGAACCAAGCAGGGGGGTTACGGATAGCGGAGATAGAACCGATGCATGTATCGGATCATGCACCGGTGTGGTTATCTTGTACGGGCCTGTTAGACTCGGGGGGCTGTTCGTATTGGAAGCTTAATGAATCCCTGCTGAGTTCCCCTCTGGTGGTTAATGCGGTGGAAAATACTATGAGAGATTACTTGCAGTTGAATGATACGGGGGAGGTATCAGATGCTACTTTGTGGGATGCCATGAAAGCGGTAGTTCGAGGAGAATTTATAAAGTGGGGGGCTAGATTCAAAAAACAGAGAGCCCGGACCTTTCTTCAATTGAGAACGAGCTTGTCACAGTTGGAGATGTCTCATCAGAACACGAGAGATCCCCGAACTTTGGTCCAGCTGCAAAGAGTCCGGGATGAATTATATCAGCTTCAGGTTGAGGAAATGGAGCGTATGCGCAAGAGATTTCGCCTTAACATTTATGAGCATAGTAATAAGGCTAGCGCTCAATTAGCCAGATATATTCGTATTAAACAAGCTAGGACTACTATTACTGGTATTAAAGGGGAAGTGGGGAGGGGGACTTGCGTGTCACGGACTCTGCTATCCAACGTGAATTCCTGGACTTCTATTCGGGGCTTTATGGACACCCAGGACCTCTAGATGTTGGAGCGCAGGCTGGATTTCTGGATTCGTTGCAGATACCTCTGCTAGCAGTACAGGATCAGGAATATTTAAGGGAACCAATACAACTCTCTGAAGTCTTGGGGGTGATTGGGGGATTGAAGAATGGTAAATCCCCAGGGTTAGATGGATATACTAGTCGATATTATAAACAGTTTTCGGAACAATTGGGGCCTCTCCTAGTTTGGGTGGCTAATGGAATCTCTACTGGAGGTCAATTGCCGCCTACAATGGGTGAGGCTGGGGTGGTCATATTACCCAAACCAGGTAGAGATCTGTTATTATGCGGGTCTTATAGGCCCATATCATTGCTAAATTTAGATGCAAAAATTTTGGCTAAGGTCCTAGCTTTACGTTTGGGGAAGGTTTTGCCGTCCCTGATTCACCAAGACCAAGCGGGGTTTATACAACGGAGACAGGTGAGCGATAATATTAGGAGAACCCTTAATTTACTTTGGGAAGCAAGCAATGGTAGGGAAAAGGCGGTTTTACTATCGGTTGATGCCGAGAAGGCATTTGACCGGGTTATATGGGGATTTTTATGGGATGTTATGGAAAGGATGGGACTAGGAGGGCCGTTTGGAGATTGGGTCCGGGCTCTCTATGCCGCACCGAAGGCATGTTTGCGGATTAATCAATCTTATACTGATTTTTTTTCCATCTTTAGGGGAACTCGACAGGGATGTCCACTCTCTCCATTGTTGTTTGCAGTATACCTTGAACCACTTGCTTTAGCCATCAGAAACCATTTAGCGTTGGTTGGATTTGTCACTGAAGGGGAGGAACATCGAATAGCGATGTTTGCGGACGATATCCTACTATATGTGGGAAAACCAGAGATATCCATACCCCATTTACTGCAGCTATTTGATACCTATGGACAGATTTCGGGGTTTAAAATAAACTTGGCTAAAACTGAAATCTTGAATTTGACCTTGACAAAGAGGGAGGAGGATGAGTTACGGGGCACTGTTCCCTTTCGATGGGCTGGTCGTGGGATCAAATATTTGGGTATTTTTATTCCTTCAGATCTAGGAAAGATATATGAGACGAACTATTTGCCTATTTATAGACGAATTAGGGCTGACCTACAGCGGTGGAATGGCCCATGGCTGTCATGGTGGGGCAGAATAGCAATAATTAAAATGAATGTTCTTCCTAGATTGCTGTTCTTGTTTCAGACTCTGCCTATATCGGTTCCTTTAGGGGAACTGAGAAGCTTGAGTAGAGAAATCAGTAATTTTATCTGGCATCGTAAATCCCCACGATTATCCCAATCTTTGCTGTGGGCTCCCCGGGAAGAGGGGGGTAGAGGGTTACCTAATTTGGTGTGGTACTACCAAGCAGCTCAGTTGAAGTTGGTGCTAGATTGGGAACTGGGGGAACACAAAAAATGGAGTACAATTGGAACAGAGATATAGTGGTAGGGAGCCTTTGAAATATAGGCTGTGGACTTCTGGCCCCCGGAGAACATGGATACAGAGCATACCTAACCCTTTCGTACAACACTTGGCGAGGGTATGGACCCAGATACGTTCTAAATTGGGAGGGGGGGCTGTGGTATCTTCCTTGGCTTATATTATATCTGAACCTCAATTCTCTGCGGGTCGCGACAATAGGGTTTTTCATTGTTGGTCTCAAAAGGGGATAAAAGTATTTAGAGATTTGGTTGGGCCGAATGGAATTCTCTCTTTTAATATACTTCAACAAAAATATGATTTACCTGAAGGAGATTGTTTTGCCTATCTTCAAATAAGACATTTTATGCAAGCTCAGGGTTGGGAAACGGGACTGCCCTAATGGGGGAAACGCTGGAAAATTTGTGGATATTACTTCAGAAGGTGCCTAAATCATTATCTGTGCTGTATCAATATAGGAGGGGGTGTTCAATTCCTAATTATTTGTTTCGCTTGCAATGGGAGAGGGACTTAGATGTCAGGTTAACAGCTAAAGATTGGGAGACAATATGTAGGGAGGTGTATAAAGCTTCTTCCTGTGCTTTGGTTCAGGAAAATGCGTATAAGGTTCTTACAAGGTGGTATTATACACCGGAACGCCTGCATAGAATGTTCCCTCGAGCATCTGATCAATGTTGGAGATGTGGCTCCCAAGTGGGGACCTTTTTCCATATCTGGTGGGGATGTGGGACCCTCAAATCCTTCTGGAAAGTGGTGATTGATACTTTAACTGAGTGTTTGGGCGAGTGTGTGATGCTTTCTCCTTTGAGCTGCCTTCTAGGACTGTATAATATCAGGGAGCATGCCTGGCAAACTAAATTTCTTCGATGGGGGTTGGCAGCAGCTAAATGCCTCATTGCCAACCATTGGAAAAATGCTGAGGCCCCCTCTCATACCACCTGGGTTAACCGATTGCTATCTTTGGGGAGGATGGAGTTAGCAGTGGCCAGGAGGCGCCATACCTATATTATTTCCTTCCACACTTGGAGTAAGGTGGAAAATCTGTTGGACACACTCTAAGGGGTTTCCTAGTATTGGATGCTCTGTTGTCTGCTATGTGAAAGGGGGAAGGGGGGGAGGGGGGATTGTGGGGTACATTGGGAGGGGGAATATGGGATGGAAGGGGGACGGGATGGAGAAACTTAGATGAGGCTGAATGGTATTGTTTTTGATTTGGGGATGTGGCTCTGTTGCTTTTTCTATTGTATTACATGTATTGTACTTGTACCTGATATTACTTCTTATTTGTGGTTTACTAATATTGTACAATATATTGAAAAAACAAAAATTTTCCAATAAAAATTTATATATTAAAAAAAAAAAAGAAAGTGCAACCAGAGACTCATGAAATTACCAAACAAAGGTAGGAAAAATGATTTTATTTTCAATTTAGTGATCAAAATGTGTCCGTTTTGAGAATTTATATCTGATGTCTATATTTTGCACTATGGCCCCCTTTTACTAAACCGCAAGAGCGTTCTAGGCTGTTCCCCCATAGAATAAGCCCTGCATTGCAGGCAGCACATTTGAAAACTCTTCTGAATACAGTGTCAATGTTTGATTTGGCATAGCGGTAAATAAATACTGACTTCACAGGCTTTGTAGATACTGATTACGCTTCACCCTATGAGTCTGTCGTTCTTCCAGACTCTACTCTTTTTGTAAGCCTTGATCAAATAATGACAGCTTTTCCTGTGCATAGATTTAACTCTATTTCAAGTGAATTGGTGTATTGGTAAATCTGCAGCATATGAGTATGTGAGCATATCGTTACCCTGTAGTCTGTAGTTATTGATAGAAAGGGCTTGTCAACTTCTTGTTCCATCGCATTTGTCTCCTTCAGACTAATGGTGAGGCCAAAGTCTTGACATGCATAGGGAAAATGATCTATGACGCCCTGGAAATATTCTTCAGTGTGAGCTGTGACAGCGACATCATCGGCAAATAACAGTTCTCTAACGAGGACTTCACACATCTTGGCTTTTGCCTTGAGATGTGAGAGGCTCAATCAATCGGGCTTAATTTATGTCCTGTCTTTTCTTAGCAGCTCAAGGTGAGCTATAGCATAAAATACAATTTAAATCTAACGTGAAACACAAAGGTTGAGCATTCTCCGGTAGATCCTGTAGACCAGGGCTGCCCAAGTCCGGTCCTCGAGATCTACTGGCAGGCCAGGTTTTCAGGATATCCACAATGAATATGCATGAGAGAGATTTGCCCGCACTGCCTTCTTGGTTTGCAAATCTCTCTCATACAGGTTCATTGTGGATATCCAGAAAACCTGGCCTGCCAGTAGATCTTGAGGACTGGACTTGGGCAGCCTTGGTATATACAGTCTAAACCAGGAGTATCAAAGTCCCTCCTTGAGGGCCACCATCCAGTTGGGTTTTCAGGATTTCCCCAATGAATATGCAAGAGAGAGATTTGCCCGCACTGCCTTCTTGGTTTGCAAACCTCTCTCATGCAGGTTCATTGTGGATATCCAGAAAACCTGGCCTGCCAGAAGATCTTGAGGACCGGACTTGGGCAATCCATCAGTTTCTGATTCAAATGCCCACCTCAACAAGAGTGCAAAGAATATCCTGCAAAGCGTAGGGGCAAAGACACATCCCTGTTTGACCCTGCTGTATATGTCCGAGGCATCTGAAGTCACTACTACTTATAATTTGTATAATGCTGCCAGACATACACAGCACTGTACATTAAACATGTACCAAACTTATCTTCCAGGGGGGTGGCATAATCTTAATGTAACAGTTCTGAAAATAAGCCCTTGGTTGGTATAATATGTCTTTATCTATTCTATCTGCTTTATCTAATAATTATTTTTCTTGGATACTTTAGCTAGATTGTGAGCCTTCGGGACAGTTAGGGAATTTCTAAGTACCTTTTTTTTCATTTATTTCAATTTTTATTGCATATTTATGGTATCTATACTGTAAACCGCTTTGAACCTCACGGTATAGCGATATATAAGAAATAAAATTATTATTATTATTATTATAATGAGTAAGGCATCAATTTATGATGGAGTGCGTGGAGTATGTTGTGAACACACATTTATTTTGGACAGCAATGGCTTGAAGAAGTGTGCCGTGAAACGGAGGTCCCCATCGGGATTTCTTTCAAAGCTAAGTGCCCTCTTATTTTGTGAAATTGTGTGCGACGTAGCTTAAGTGAAGCATTCATTAAAGTGATGCATTCAGAGCAAGTAAGGAGTTTTCCCACATAAGATTTTTGTGATTTGGAAGTTGAATTAAGTGACATTCTTGTTTTAGGGAGTTTTTTGATCAATGATTGAGGATGCGGGTTGTTTTAAGTGCGCTGTTAAAAGTGTCAGTGCGCTAGCCCTACTGAAGTTTTTTCTCCCAATTAGTTTGGTGTAGTTTTTGGTGAGTTATAATTTGAACAGTATCCCATTATCTGGATACTGACATTGGATCTAAAATGTAAAAACTACTGACCAATCTGGCTGAATAATGCCTTGGGTTTCTTTTTATATAAAATAAATTATATCACTAGATAAAGACTTGCATTGTAAAATCTTGCACTGTCAGGATAATTATGGTAAATTCTAATCAGTAAACTGTATATTATGCATATTTGTATTAGACCTCTAGTATGTGTCAAGTTAGGATAAAAACTTGTACTGGAAGCTTGTACTGAAATTATGGCAAATCCAGTGCAAATAGTAGCCTGTTAACTGGGCAGCCCTGCACTAAACCTTCCGATCCTGTACCGACAATCGCAAAGCCAGTTTTGCTGGTTTTGCGATCGTTCCCCGACCCCAATCCGATTCACTAAACGGCCCACCGCCCACTTAACGATCTGATCCAACCCATGCAAATTAGTAAAATCCCATGCAAAATAGCCATGTGATTGATTCACTAACAATTGCTTGGCCATTTTGAATCGGATTTTACTATCTTAAAATCCGCCTGCTACAGACTGTTACCGAGGGAAGGGGTAAAACGCGGACCTCACGGACCTGACGGACCTCGCGGATCTAAACCCGTACGGCCTTAAAAATCTGAGGTCCGTGTCGGTCCGTGTCCCTGCCGCTTGTAGTTTCTGTCGCTGACAGACCTTGATTGAGATTTGAGTGTTGACGGATCCATCTCAGCATAGGGAGGGAAAAGCGTTAGGATCTGTCAGCGCTAAAAATCTCTTCGAGGTCTGTCAGAGCCAGAAACTAGTGCTGGAGCGCAGAGCAGAAGCCAAGAGAGCGGGGACATAAGTTTTGGACGTGCGTTATGGAAAAGAAGTCTCCAAAGTCCAGCACTAGTCTCTGGCTCTGACAGACCTCGAAGAGATTTTAGCGCTGACGGATCCTAACACTTTTCCCTCCCTATGCTGAGACGGATCCGTCAGCGCTGAAATCTCAATCAAGGTCTGTCAGCGACAGAAACTACAAGCGGCACGGACACGGACCGACACGGACCTCAGATTTTTAAGGCCGTACGGGTTTAGATCCGCGAGGTCCGTCAGGTCCATGAGGTCCGCGTTTTACCCCTTCCCTGTTACCGACAGGTCTGCTGGTTTTTTGACAGGTCTGCCTGTCTTTTTTTTCCATGGCACAGATATTTTGCGTGTATTACACACGCAAAATATCTGCCCCATAAAAATAAATGAAAAGACAGGCAGACCTGTCAAAAAAATGCCGCCCCCCCAACAAATGTGACCGACCCACCCTCCAACCCCCCCCCCCAGAAAAAGGCAGAAGAGATGCCCACTCCGTCCTGCCATTGGCCAGCTTCCCCCCCAAAAAAAACCCCCCACATCAAAATGGCAGGAGGGATGTTCACTCCCTCCTGCCAGCAAATACCTTACCCCACCCCCAGCCTAAGGAAGTCCCTGATTGGCCAAAGCAATAGTCAATCAGGGACTTCCTTAGACACAACCCTAAGGAAGTCCCTGATTGGCTCGGGTGCCTCAGGCCCCTCCCAAGGGAGGAGCCTGAGGTGCCTGAGCCAATCAGAGCCTTAGGCCCCTCCCTATGCATCACATGTTGCACTGGGGTGGGGCCTAAGGCCTGCATTGCAGCGCAGAAGGCCTATGGAGTAGGAGGGCTGAACACCCTTCCTGCTCACAACTTTTAGAGGTACGGGGAGGGGGGAGGTGATTGGGAGCGGAGGTCTGGGGTCGGTGGCAGGAGGGAGTGGGCATCCCTTCTGCCATTTTGGTGTGCTTTTTTTCAGGAAGTCGGCCAATGGCATGAGGGAGTGGGCATTTTTCATAAGTGGCCAGATATAATTGCTGTTTAAAAATCAGCCAGGAATCGGCCAACAGCGATTGAATCGCTATCTTTAGTGAATCTAAGCCTAAATATCTTGAAGTATGCTTTTAAAGGCGGGCAGGGCTACCCGTTTTCTTTAAAATAAATGTACATGATTCATAAATTTTAATGTGGTAAGGTTTCCTTCTATATGACAGAAGTCAATAGTTGAGAAGTTTTTGGCTGGTGCTGTGGAAACAAGGGCTCCTTTTCAGAACTGTTAAATTAAGATAATGCTACCCCTATGGAAGGTACGTTATATCGCCATAGCAATGACAGCGTGTTAATTTCCACGAAAATGGAAGCCTGATGCATTAAAAACCTGCATTGCCATCTGTAGTTAACAAGCAAGCTTCGCTAAGTAATTTCACAGCAAAATCCAAACCCGACATGGGTTAAAAGCATGCTCTATGGCATGGTCCCTGTTGATTTCAGCCCTGGGGTTGTTAAATTGGTAATTTACAGCTTAAGAATCACATTAACCTGAGGATGTTATCTACCCAGGGTGAGAGAAATGAGAATAATTTAAAAAAAAAAAAAAAAAGTGTAGCCATCTTTGAAGGACAAACATTTGTATTTCAGGCCTTCTAGTAAATATTTCAGGCCTTCTAGTAAATGTTTCACTGACAAAGTAGTTTTATTCATGGAGAGGATTAATCTTGAACTCCAGAGACTACCAGTTACAAAAAGCAGTCTCTTTTTATCAAATAACTTGAGTTTTTAAATTTATGACTTGAGTCTATGTTTCAGTACTGCAAAATTAATCTGATTAAGAGCTGATATTGTGATGTCATAATGCCTCCTTCCACCAATGCCTAAGAGCCATCCTCATTAGTGATGTCACAATGGCTTGATTGGCCTGTATTTGGCTCACTTTTGCTACACTTTGATTTCTAGAGTGGTGCAGTGGTTAAAGCTACAGCCTCAGCACCCAGAGGGTTATACCAAAAAATTAAGGTCGGTTTTGAATTCGGCACCCCCAAATCACTATAGAACACCCACCACGATTCGTACCCCAAAACCTCTGTTGCACAGTGTTATTTGTTTCATCTAAAGGAGCAAGCATTTTCCACGAAGCAAGCACAAAATTATATGATTCCGTGAATGATATTCAGATCAATAATTTCTAGTTTTCTCATTGTTTCGTCCTTGATTAAACTCTGGTAGGAGGTCTTGGTGCCATTTTTTGGTCCTGTTTTCTCTGGAGTACTGCTGCCAAGAAATATATCCTGTCCGGTCACAAAATAAAGTCAGTATTCGCAAATAGACTAATGCATGACTGAGTCTGTTTGGTTTGGATAGGTGTATATTGAACATGGAGAGGGACACGCCCTCAGTTAGATGGGGGCAACCAGGTCAGAAATTTTCCAATATCTGCTGGTTTGCTTAATTCCCGGAACACTGCTGGCTAGAAACGGGCGGAACCAGGATTCGTGGGATTAGGAGCATGAGATTTCTTTATACTGCAGCTGTGTGTACGATTTGCAAGACAAGATGTCAACATAGGGAGCTTTGAGAACATTCCACGGGTCACAGCCACTTTTGTTTCACAATATTGCTGTCAAAAGCAATTACTAGGCAAGTCCCATTCCCTGGGGGAGTGGGGGGGGGGGGGGGAGGCTGGTGCTGGTCCAGCTCCATTTATAAAACTTCAACAAGATTGCTTAGGTAGACCTCTGGCTAGATTTTTATTAACTTAACTAGTCTTTAAGCCCGTTACATTAACGGGTGCTAGAATAGATGTGTGTGTCTGTCTTTCTTTCTTTCTCTCTCTCCCCTTGGCCGCTGTCTATCTGTCTATGTTTATTTGTTTTTCTCTCCTTGGACACTGGCTGTCTCTCCTTGGACGCTGCCTGAATGTCTTCCTTTCTGTCTGTCTCAATGGCCCCCTGTGTGTCATTTTTTGTGTCTGTGTCCTTGTGTCATTCCCCCGCCCCCCCCCAGAGCTAAGCTGTCTACTTCCAGCATACTCCTTCCCCCAAAGCAGCCCCCTTTCCCTTTCCCTGACCCCCTTGTGTCTTCCCCCCTCCCCCCCCCCGAGCACAGCTGTCTACCCCCCAGCACACCTCTCCAACAAAAGCATCCCCCTGTACCTGCAGCACTGGCACGACACCCTTCAGCCAATCGTGAGTGCTCAGAGCGCGACAGGGAACGGGGCCAGCAGCTTCTTTGGCGTCGGTGAGGAAGGAGAGGTTGGCCCAACTCTCCGCTATCTGCACTCAGCACAACCCTCCCACCAGAACCAGACGCGATCGCATCAGAGGGAACTTGCTACCACGTGGAGAGCGGCCTGCGAGGTTCGCTACAGCCGGCCGCGAACCTCAGCAGGCCGTTTTAAATAGGAATGGCAGCGGTGACTGGAGAGAGGGGAAGAACAGGAGCGGTAGCGGTTGTTGCGGGAGGGGGTGAGTCGGCGACGTGCAGGCCGCTGTGAACAGGAGCGGCAGCGGCGGCGGGACCATGAGCCCTCCTCCCACCATCCGCTGCCAGAGCCGCTCCTGTCGCCCGATGCAGCTAACTGGCGCATACGCCTCAAGCCGGGGCCAAGGCTGGGGAGTCGCGCATGCGCACTCCTGCGGCCACAGACCTACACCGCACAGAACATGCAAATAGGAGTGCGCATGCGCGGCTAGCTCTTTATTATATAGGATTAGAATGACAGATCCTGTTCAAAAAGTCAAATTCCCACAACTGAATCCATCAATCCCCAACGACCTGCAGGCCATCTGGTACCTCCTAGTACCGGCTAGATTGGGTCTTTTGGTGTCCTGGATAACTGCTATTTAACCCTCTTTCTGTAAGAGAACTGTCAAACCAGTTGGAGGGTGAGAGGATGTGGTTTCACTGACCGCCTGCAATGTTACATCTCTCTGTTCTCAATTATATGAAAGATAAAGACAAATCTCTGACGAAAGCAGTCTTGGACTTCAAGACAAAGTACTGATAGCTAGAACAGCAACGCAGCAAAGAGAGGGAGACGGCTGGAGGTCACGTAGGAGGGCATTCTATAAATGGTGCCAAGAACGCGGCACCAGGAAAAAATTGGCGTGGCGTACTATTTTATAAATGCCACGCCAGATTGAGCGCCATTGACAGAATAGCTCTTAAGAGCTCGTTTCCATGGCAAAAGTCGGGCGCTGATATTTATGCCAGCTGAAACCTGGTGTAAATGTCGGCACCCAACTCCAGGCATTTTGGCGTGGAAATGGAGCTACAGTACTCCCCGAAATTCACGGGGGTTCTGTTCCAGGAGCACCCATAAATTTTATAAAAACTGCGAATGCGGTTTAGGAGCGGATCGGAGGCAGGAGAGGCAGAAGAGGGAAGCTGGGGCAGCGGCGTGTGCTTAAAATCGGGGGCGGGATCCTTCTTAGTCATTTCTGACCGCCTCTTCCAGGAACTAAAGTCAGGCTACACCAATCAGGAGCTGCTTTGACATGCTCCTGATTGGTGTAGCCTGACTTTAGTTCCCGGAAGAGGCGGTCATAAAATACCACGAAAGACTGAATTTGCGAACCGCAGGAGAGTATTGTATTCTGTAACAAAGATAAGAGCTTCCGGTGAGCCTTTTGAGACAATTTTAATTTTTTTTTTTTCAGTGCTGTTTCAGTGAAACGCGTGTGCTGGGGAGAACTGTTATAGGCCAGGACCCTTGAGATAGTTTTAATTTCGAAACAGGGCCACTGGCGGGTCTGGCTGAATTGCTTGGCATCACTTTGCCTCCGCTTTCTTTTCTTTTTTTTTAATTTAAATTTATGAGAAGCGTTTTGGACTAATTCCTGCCTTTTGTGTTATGTCCTGGTATCCCCTTGTTTAGGAAGAAAAGCTACATCTCTACATGCATTTATGAAGACGGATTATTTGTGACTGGATTTTCTAGAAGTTTTTTTTTTTTATGAAGCCAATGACTGTGACTGGCCCTGAATGTATGACATTATTGTGCTGAAGTACATGGGCATCTTCTCTGAGGTCTCTTTTTTCCCCACAGATTTTTTTATGTTCAAATCTATTTTATTAAGCAACAGTAAATACAACAGCAATAACAACCATGGTATGCATTTTCATCAAACACCCGCGGAGGACTGGACTCTTATGTCCTCCCCGGACCCACCATACCCCCCCCCCAACAAAGAAGCCCCTACCCCCCCACCCACCCCTCCCCATCCCCCAACAGATCCCCCCCCCTCACCTTTTACAAAACCACAGAAGCGGTTTTTACTGCAGGCTGGCACAATGAATGCTCTGCACTCATAGGAGCTCTAGAGGCAGGGGGAACAGCCGTTTTTGAGACCCCCATCTGTTGATAATATGACCCCATTTGGGTTCTGAACCCACAATTTGGGAACCACTGCTGTATGGTAAAGACAAGCAAAATAGAGGTTTGCCTGCTAACCATGTAACACTCCTAGAGGAAATGGGAACATGGCAGAGCATGTTATGTAATATATTTTTTCCTTTATTTTCCTGGAGAGTGGGGTTAGGTTACTGACTGGTCTAAAGATTTTTTTTAATTTTTTTTACCAGAGGCAAAATAAATATTCTGTTGAAATGAACATCTCCAGTAGTGAATCAATCACTTGGCTATTTTGCATGGGATCCAGTTTGCTGTTTCATTTTCTGTGATAGAGTGGAAAACTTAAAAAGATCCTGCTGACTCAGCTCACTGAAACAACTGCCGGAGTTAAAAGCAATTACAGTAAATCCCCGCGAATTCACGGTTCGCGAATCGCGGACTCAGGAATTCACGGTATTTTCCGACCGCCTCTTCCTGGTACCAAAGTCATGGTTATACCAATCAGGAGCTGCTTTGACACGCTATCTGGCGTGTCAAAGCAGCTCCTGATTGGTGTAACCATGACTTTGGTACCAGGAAGAGGCGGTCGGAAAATACCGCAAATGATTTTCAGCACCCACCAGCACCCCAGCTGCCCTCTCCTGCCTTTGATCAACTCCTACACCGCATTTGCGGTTTTTTGAAATTTGCAGGGGTTCCTCGAACAGAACCCCATCGAATTTCAGGAGAGAACTGTAATTCACTGCACTTGGCATTATTTGTACAGATTTAGATATGTTGTTAGCTCACTTGGGACAAATAGGGGAAAATGCTTGAGTGCCTGAAGTAAAACTTTGTAGACAACCTCCATTGATAGGCAGTATATAAATAATAATATTTTTTTTTTGGGGGGGGGGGGTTGCAGGAAGGCTATGGATAGTTGAAAAAAAAAAGATTTCAAAGCTGATAAAAATGAGTGTTTCTGAATAAAAAGTATTTTTCCTGTACTAGATGAAACATTATTTTGTAGGAACTGAATATTACAGTATGGCTTTGGCTCCTTCTGTTGCCTTTACTGACATAAAATGCTTTATATGCTAAGTTTATTGGCCTGTGCCTGTAACATGAAGACGATGTTATCGTGGAGCAGATGGGGCTGGTTTATGGTTACTTTATCTCTCTGTGCCTTTGGGAACCAGTTGAAAGCAAGGTGCTTGCCTTAATGCAGTTATTCAGTCAACAAATTAATGTCTTTTTCTTCTCTTTCGTTTTTTACTGCCTGTCCTATGGTAGCCTAGAATTGACTCTCTTTGGGATGCTAATTTTGGGGAGGATTTTTGCCATTCTAGGAGGAAACTTTAACGTCTGTGTACACATAGAAGCAGTATGTGTTAGCATTTTATACTTTTTTAATTGTTACTATTTTTCTCTCTGATGCAGAAAGCTTTTCGGGGGCTGGGAGAGGGTTTTGTAAAGACTGTAGGTTTTTTCGGAAGTCCTGCCGACTTATGAAAAAGGAGAGGAAAAAGTACGAACTTCAATAAAGAAGGCTTTAGGGCAGGGGTGTCCAACCTTTTGGCTTCCCTGGGCCACATTGGCCGAAACAAATGTTTCTAGGGCCGCACAAATGCGCAAACGCTGCAGCAAGACAGAGGAGTAAGCTGGCAAGACGGTAAACACCCGGGGGGCAGCAGAGGAAAACACTGCATCGCCCTCAACCGGGGCCGCTCAAAATACTTCATGGGTCCGCATGTGGCCCTCGGGCCACAGGTTGGACACCCCTGCTTCAGGGATCATAATTTAAACTGCTAAAATACATATAAATTACTAAACCAGTGCAACAAATACATATTCTATTAAACAATATAGTATCTTGAAATCTTGCTTACTTATTGAAACGCTGATCACAGCCTGTGAATGCACTGGTTATTCGCCAATGGCGCATGCCTATTACATTGGTTAAGTTTTATGAATTGACTCCATACCTGCACGCTCGCTTTTGGTTAATGAGCCGAACAGCTCTTATAGCGTTTGCGTGGCGTTCTCTCTTGCTGTCAGCGCCATTGGTGAAACGGGTCACGTTGGGCACAAATTGCAGAGCACAGACTACTAAGAAAGATAAATGTCGATTATTTGATGTCTTTCATGGTCGTGTATTTTCACAGCATTATTACTGCTGGGATTAAGATTATTTGAAAACACGTTATTGATTATTGAGTTTTTGTTAGTATGCAGAGAGTGCACTGTTAAGTGAGAGAGGTTTTTTCAGGATCGATGATCGAAATCTGGAACTAGTACGCATCCGTTTTTTCATTCATTTGATATACTGGACAAAGCCATGGGACCAGACGGGATCCATCCAAGGATATTGAGGGAGGTCCTGGCATGTACACTTAAACATTTGTTCAATAAATCCCTGGAGATGGGAGAGGTTCGGTGGGATTGGAGTAGAGCGGATGTGGTCCCTCTCCACAAAAGTGGTCACAGAGATGAAACAGGAAACTACAGGCTGGTAAGCCTCACTTCTGTTGTAGGGTCATGAAATGGTGAACTGTTGTTTAAAATATTGCTCTGGCCTACATAGCTGAAGAAAGTGTACAATCTATTGACTTCATCTGCCTAAAATGTATGTCCCTGCCTTACCACATTGTAAGCTAAATAGATAAGAGCTTGAGCCATGATGTATCCTGCCCTTCTGTACATTTAACATTTAGAACTGTAAGAGTTAGATAAGTGACCTGCTAGTGTGAGCTTAGGACCAATAATAATTGTAGAAAAGTTATAGAAGTAACAAATGAAAATTGTAATTTTTGCATATATTAGTTTGCAAAAAGGGCATAAAAGTCCGTGTATTTCCGTTTCTGACACTCTAGTAGGCAGGCTATTAACTGCACTAGAGTCCGGTATACCGTAATAAATTTCTTGTACTTTTTTCACGCCTCTGACTTTGTGTGTCCAAGTGACCTTTCACTGTTATTGGGAAAATAATAGAAATGTTGCTCAAGGAACGGATAGTGAATTTCCTAGAATCTAATGGGTTACAAGATCCGAGACAGCATGGTTATACTAAATATAAATCATGCCAAACAAATCTAATTCTATGACTAGGCGACCAGAGAATTGGATTGAGGATGAGTGCTATTTCATCAAAGCCTTTGCCATGGTTCCTCTTAGGACTAAACTAAACTAAACCTTAAGTTTGTATCCAGGGTGGGGGGGAGGGGAGGGAGGGATATTTTGAGGGGTTAAAATATATGAGTAAATTATTGTAAGAAAAATATGATTTAATGTATTAATAATTGGATGATAGGGGGGGGAAATGGTTGTTTCATTTATATTTTGTGTATTAAGGTTCATTTTATGCAAACTTTTAATGTTATATTATCTGTAATGCACTGCCAATGTCTGAAAATTCAATAAAGTTTATAAAAAAAACAACAACAAAACCTTAAGTTTGTATACCTTAAGTTTATATAGGAGAGTCTTGAACAAACTTGACAGGCTGAAATTAGGACCCAGAGTGGTGAACTGGATTAGAAACTAGTTGACGGAAAGACGTCATAGGGTGGTGGTTAATGGAATTCACTCAGAGGAAGGAGAGGTGAGTAGTGGAGTGCCTCAAGGATCGGTGCTGGGACCAATTCTGTTCAATATGTTTGTGAGTGACATTGCTGAAAGGTTATAAGGTAAGGTTTGCCTTTTTGCAGATGATATCAAGATTTGTAACCGAGTGAACACCCCCGAGGGAGTGAAAAACATAAAAAAGGATCTGCAAAAGTTGGAAGAACGGTGTAATGTCTGGCCACTAAAATTCAGTGCAAAGAAGTGCAGAGTGATGCATTTGAGGAGTAGAAATCTGAGAGACATATGTTCTGGGAGGCGAGAGGCTGGTATGCATGGACGGGGAGAGGGACCTTGGAGTGATAGTGTCTGAGAATCTGAAGACTACGAAATAGTGTGACAAGGCGGTGGTTGTAACCAGAAGGATGCTAAGCTGTGTAGAGAGAGGAGTAACCAGCAGAAGAAAGGATGTGTTGATGCCCCACTTGGAGTATTGTGTTCAGTTTTGGAGGCCTTATATAGCTAAGGATATAAGAAGACTTGAAGCGGTCCAGAGGAAGGCATTGAAAATGGTAGGGGGTTTATGCCAAAAAGACGTACGACATGTATACTCTATAGGAGAGGAAGGAGAGCATAAATTCAGGTTGTGGGATGGTAGACTTAGAAGCAATGTTAGGAAACTCTTTTTCACGGAGAGGGTGGTGGAAGCCTGGAATGCCCTCCCAAGGGAAGTGGTGGAGAGGAAAATGGGGACAGAATTCAACACAGAGAATCTCTAATTAGAATATGAATGATGGTTAGGTATTTCTAGAGTTGAAGGGTTTCTCAAGACAACGATGAAACAAATGGGGGACTTTTCTCAGTCAGTTTCTCATAAATTAGAAAATGTGGACTCTAATTTAAATACTTTGGATAAACGATTAAATGTTATGGAAACTCAATGTAATACATTTCAAGCTGTCTCGGTATCTGCTGTTAAAGATTCCACAGTGATACATTCTAAAATAGAGTCTATGGAAAATATGAATAGAGCGAAAAATCTCCGCTTAGTCAATTTCCCAGTAACTCATTTATTGTCACCTGAAATTTTATTAAGGAAGTTTTTTAAAGAAGTACTGGGATTGGCAAATGCGGAAAATTTTCCAATAAATAACTATTATTATATTCCTCAAAAAAAAAAAAATAGAATCTGCCCAGGAGGTGGACCAGTTGGTCACGACAGAAGTAAATTTGACTGAATTTTTGGAAGACACTCAGGATGTGATTCAAAGTCGGTCCACCCTGGTGATAACATGCATGAGTGAGATAGATAAGATGTTAATAATGAAACTTTATTTTAAAAACAGGTTAATGAAATTTTGTGGAGATCTGGTTAGGATTTTTCCAGATGTCTCTAGAGCCACTCAGTTAAGAAGGAAAGAATTTCTGAAGTTAAAGGTTAGAGTTTTGGCTCTAGAGGCATATTTCTACCTGAAATTTCCTTGTAAATGTTTGGTAAAGTTGCAGGATGTTGAGTATGTTTTCTGGGACCCTATTCAATTACAACAATTTTTAGTTATGAGAGAACAAAAATGATTTGTTTCATTACTTGAGAAAATAGAGGAGAAAATTAGTATCCCATTTAAGTAAGAATATGAATGATATCAATTGGAAAACGAAGGCCAGTACCTGGCAGTCTTGCGCAATCTGTGTTCTGTTTATGGCAATTCGGTTTAGGATAGGTTTAGGAGGGCTTTGACGGGAGCCCCAGCAATTTGAAACAGGAGGACAGTGCTGGCAGACGGTCATGGCCTAAATCCTGCAAAGGACGAGATGCTTTGGATAGGCTGGAGTGAGCTTCGGTGGCAATTCCAGGAACCTAAGGACAGTACTGGGCTGACTTCTAATGTTTATGGCCCAAAAATAGTAAAGAAAAAAAAAGGCATTTTAATTATGAAATTGTAATGCTTGTAATTATAGGGCAGACTGGATGGAATCGGATGGCATTTACTATGTATAAGTTTCTGATCCTCAGCTTGTGGAACTCTGTCCCATAATGCACTAGGTGAGCACCCTGTTCATCCTGTCTTAAAGTCACTGCTGCACACAGCAGCTTGAGATTGGAAGAGAATTTAAAAAAAAAAGGCAGAAAATAAACTTCAGCTGGATTTATACATTCTCTCTCTTACTGTGTTACACATCTGTCAATGCCCCCAGCCCCCACCCAGTAGAGTTGGCCCTTGCCTTTCATGACCTATATCCTGTAACCTTTACAAATATCCTCCGCCTGTGTAGCAAACAGAATTTGCAAATATTTAAACTGAACCAGCAGATTAACCGTTTGCAAAATACCAAGTGAGCCTTCTATCGATGACGTTGACGCCGAATCATAATGTTGCCCTGTGGAACTTGGAAATGCAGAGGTGCCTCATAACTCTGACCATCAACTGTTTGGTCGCTTTAGTTCAAAGGCATCCCTGGGTTGTTTTACGAAGAGTTTAGGGGTCTCTCTTTGGGAGCTAGTTTCATAATTTGGCTCTTTTGAGTTGAGTTCCTAAATCTAGGCTTGTAATGTCATTAGCAGTGACGTAGTAATGGGGTGAACAGCCCCTGGGCCCCGTCTTGGTGGGGACACCCAGCACCTCTCCGCACCCCCCTCCCTTCTTTGGCCTGCTGCTCACGATACAGCCAATTAGCAACTAACCGCTGTGAATATTCCGCAGAGATACCAGGCGCTCTCCCATTTAAATTAGTGGCTAGCCGGTGAACCTCTATTTAACCAAACAGAAGTCGTTCCTGGCTGATTAAATTGTGTTGCGTATCGATGGGGGTGGGGGTGCAAGTGTTTATTTCAGTAGGATTTAGCATAGATTATTCGTATTTGAATTTAAATCACTATTTGGCTGAATGAGAATAATGTACTCGGGGCCAGAATGGAAGCGAAATGAATTTTCGGTATAGCTCTACTCTTCCGTGAAGAATATTTTCTGGGAAGCTATTTTTCCCTGATATTGAAGGGGAACACTGTCTTCTACAAAGCCGCGTGGCAACAGCCCCGAAGCCCTTTAAATCACTATAGGCTTCGGGGCCGTTACCGCGGCTTTGTAGAAGAGGGGGGATTAGAGCAGGGGTAGGGAACTCCAGTCCTCAAGAGCCGTATTCCAGTCAGGTTTTCAGGATTTCCCCGATGAATATGCATTGAAAGCAGTGCATGCAAATAGATCTCATGCATATTCATGGGGGAAATCCTGAAAACCCGACTGGAATACGGCTCCCGAGGACCGGAGTTCCCTACCCCTGGGTTAGAGTATCGATCAAGTTAGCATAAATAGAAATTTACATTGATCCTTCCCCCCTACACATACACTTTTGCAAAACCGTAGCGTGATTCTGAGCGCTGACCGCGGCGGTAACAGCTCCAACACTCACAGGAATTCTATGAGTGTCTGAACTTACTGCCGTGGCTGATGCAAAAAAAAATAAAAACACACTACGGTTTTGTAAAAGGGAGAGGCTTATTTCTTTATTTATAGCCCGCCAAAACCTCTCAGTTCAAGGCATTTAAAAACTGGACACTTCCAGGAATTGTAACAATTCACAACACTCTCCTAACATTTGGGGGCGGAACGGGGCACGAATGGGGGCGGAGCTGAGGCAGAACAGGGTGGGATAATGTGTCCAGGGTTTTCTTTTTCAAAATATGGTAACCCTACACTAGACTTCCAGAAATTGGCTATCCCGTAGGGAGGGGGCAGGTTTATTTAGTTATTTATTGGTTTTTATTAACCGCCTTTATGAAGAGATTCACCCAAGGCAGTGTACGGTAGAGATTCACCCAAGGCAGGTATAATTCAACATAAAACTTACAATTGGTCACGGGAACTACTGGTGTCTATATTTGATGATCAGTGGCAATTCATGTTCCTTAAACGCATCCGATGTTGTCAATCTGCCTCCATGAAACAATCACTATTTTTGTAATCAAACGTGTAATATGGACTCCTGTTAGATTAAACAAAATTAACTCAGAATATTCTCCTCTATGTTGGTCTTGTGGACAAGAAAAAGGAACGCTAGATCAGTGTTCTTCAACCACCGGTCCATGGACCAGTGCCAGTCCACAGAAATTTCCTGCCGGTCCACAGGGCCAGCACCTGCATCAGGCCCAAAACAGTGTTCTTCAACCGCCGGTCCACGGTGCGATCGATGCGGCGTTATCTTCGAGCCAGCTCCCTCTTCCTAACTGATTCAGTGCACAAAGCCAAGGGCATCGGCTCCTACGGGCGTCCTGCGCCTGAACCGGAAGCCTTCTCTCTGACGTTGCAACGTCAGAGGGAAGGCTTCCAGATGAGGCACGGGACGTGCAAGGTGCAATTAGTACTATTATGGGGGCGGGGTCTTGTATAGAGATGGGCGGGGTCAGGCCCACGACTTAGCCCCGTGTTCTTCAACCGCCGGTCCACAGAATAATTCTTTTATTTCTGCCGGTCCATAGGTGTAAAAAGGTTGAAAAACACTGCGCTAGATCATATGTTATTCTATTGTCCTATGGTCCATAACTTTTGGCAACAGATGTGGAATCACATTCAAACATTATTACATATAAAAATGTTCCCTTAACATATGCTGGCGTGATCTTTAACCTCTTTGCTTCTGTTGATATCACTATTCATAAACGACTGGTAGCTATACTTACAGCCGTAGCAAACGAAACCATTTTGAAAACCTGGAAAAATGCATCCTTGTTATCTTTCCAATTTGGGTGGAATTCAGTGTGTTTAGTTGGGAAATATGAGGCGGTCATAATGGAGAAGAGAGGTCAAGGGGCCAAATTTAGATCATTATGGGCGCCCATACAAGAGTTTGCAGATAGTAATTGAATTACAATGTTCCCCCGGTCATTCGCGCTTCGCTGTTCACAGTCCTGGTCATTCACAGAGTTTCTGACCGCGAATGACCGGGCAGGAGAGGGCAGCGGCAGCGACAGCGAGTGAATCACTCGCGGTATGCTCCGACCGCCTCTTCCTGCACTAAAGTCGGGCCTCACCAATCAGAAACTGCTTTGACACGCAGTTTGATAGAAGAGGCCCTTAATAATAGAACTAACATGTTTCAAGTTTATTATGACTTGATATACCGCTTTAAGTACCAAAGCGGTTTACATCTTTACAGAATTATAAAAATTAACTAAAAGTCAGGGGAATGGACAAACAGACTGAAATCAACTATTCAATGAAACATTGAAAGGAGACAATATTAAAATACTTATTAACAGCACTGAAATTGAAATAAGAGAAATATAATACAGTTGACTCCGCTTAAGTGCACGCCCTTTGGACCGGGTCAATGGAGTGTGCGCTTAATAGGAGGGGGGAGGGTGGGGGGAAGCTGTAGTTAAGCCGGCTCAGTTTAAATATGGCGCGTGGGCTACTGGAGCCTAAAGTACAGGAAAGCTCTGCCCTACAGCTTGAGTGGAAGCGGAGCACTCACTTTCCCAGCTGTCCCAGCACTTAAGCTGCTGTGTGAAGCCCAGCCATTCCCAGTCAGAACGTGATTGCTTTTAACCGGAGTGAACGTAACGTGAAAGAACAGAGGTTGGACCTATGACATCAGTGCGCGTAAGCGGACTGGGTGCTTATCCAAAGTGCAAATATCCGGAGTTTACGTCCATTGACTTTAAGGTAAAGAAAACGGGACCGTGGTGGTAGGCTGCGGATAACCAGAGCGTGCGCTTAACCGACGTGTGCTTAGGTGAAGTCAACTGTACATTTTAAAAGGGAAAGCAGCAGTTAGGATCCACGTACTGATAGCCTGGTTTTTTCGCTAAGGCCCTGAAGCAGTGGTTACCTGCCACGAAACGATCGTCGGCCTGGCCTGTTTGTGTTCAGTGGTTTTTACCATTAATCATTCTCGGCTATTTTTTTGCTCCCACCTGCTAACTTTAAACTTGTGCAAAAGTTTTTTGCCTATGATGCTTTGGTGGAAGAGTGTGGGTCCACCTCTCCGTTTGTCTGAGGCTTTTCTTTCGCTTAAGCTAGCTTTCTAGGCTTGGGTGGTGCTTTTGTTTTGGAGTGATATTTTTGTGTCATATTAAAAGTACTTGCATAAACTTTTGGCTAAAGCACAAGTTGATGTATCCAAATGAATATAATAGAGAACTACGAACGATCTCAAGCGCTACGGCTAAAAGCCTGATGTATATTTCAAGCTAATAACCATACGGTGAGCTATCATTGATCTTATGTGTTCTCTTTTTCTCAGTTTTTTGAGTATTTATATATTTTTTTATAAAATTTTTTCAAATCTATTTTAGCTTTTATACTGGTCTTCATTAATTTATTTAACAGTAATTTCCCTTTTGAGAATAAACTCTATGAAGTGTTTAGCTTCATGACTATGGGGTACTTAATGTGAAGCTAAGTTGTGAAGCTAAGTACCCCATAGTCATGAAGCTAAACACTTCATAGAGTTTATTCTCAAAAGGGAAATTACTGTTAAATAAATTAATGAAGACCAGTATAAAAGCTAAAATAGATTTGAAAAAATTTTATAAAAAAATATATAAATACTCAAAAAACTGAGAAAAATTGAGAAAAAGAGAACACATAAGATCAATGATAGCTCACCGTATGGTTATTAGCTTGAAATATACATCAGGCTTTTAGCCGTGAGCGCTTGAGATCGTTCGTAGTTCTCTATTATATTCATTTGGATACATCAACTTGTGCTTTAGCCAAAAGTTTATGCAAGTTTAGTGTGATTCACAGAAATTTATAGGATTATTCATATTAAAAGGGAGACATAATACTTTGAAGCATCTAATAAGCACAAATCAGAGCATTCAAATAACATAGATATGATGCTAATTCTTTTCAGGGGGCCTATTAGGGAACTGGGCCAATGCAGACCTAGTGACTTAAAAAAAAAATTTCCCCCTTCCTGTCAGTGAAGAGGCAACCACTGCTCACATATTGACAGAAAAGGAGACATTTTGGCAGTGAGCTGCGGATTATTGCACATTTGTATCACAAAAGTAATTTGCATGCTCATTGCTTACTGCATTAGGTGTGGTATATTTTATTTGCTAACTTTGCAGTAGATTCTACACAGTCTCTTCAAAGAGATGTTCTTTAAGAACTGGGGGAATCCTCTTTCTGTCACTATAGCTCCTAGAAAGAAAGATTCCATGAACTGAGCTATCAATGTGCAGCTTTCTACATGGATGGATGTTCAGGTCTGCATTTAAGGTGTCGAGATCCCCTGGTTTAGTTTCATCTGCCAAAGTAAAAATGAAAAGTACAACTCAAGAAAGAGAGCAGAAATATGATTGAAGTCTACAAAATCCTGAGTGGAGTAGAACGGGTACAAGTGGATCCATTTTTCACTCCATCAGAAATTACAAAGACTAGGGGACCCTCGATGAAGTTACAGGGAAGTACTTTTAAAACCAACAGGAGGAAAAAATTTTATCTCAGAGAATAGTTAAGCTCTGGAACGCGTTGCCAGAGGATGTGGTAAGAGCGGATAGCGTAGCTGGTTTTAAGAAAGGTTTGGACAAGTTCCTGGAGGAAAAGTCCATAGTCTGTTATTGAGAAAGACATGGGGAAAGCCACTGCTTGCCCTGGATCAGTAGCATGGAATGTTGCTACTCCTTGGGTTTTGGCCAGTTACTAGGGTTTTGGCCACTGTGAGAACGGGCTAATGGGCCATTGGTCTGACCCAGTAAGGCTATTCTTACAGCAATAAAACGATAACTATGTATCACCAGCCTAGTAAAATTTTTGTTTTCATGTGATCAGTCAGTTCAGGGGAGGCCTAATTAACAAAACCTTTTTTGTTTTTAAAGTACAGCAAATTGGTTTCTGACATATTTTTTTAAAAACGATCTTTTACAGGTGTGACTGTGTGTGCCTATACCCACATTGTATTTATGTCCGGAAAGTTGGTAATTTGAGCTCCCTTTTGGCAGGTTCATTCTCTCCACGTACAGTTCAGTTGCATTAGAGTTGGAGCATTTTGGTGCCAAAATAATCAGCCAGTCGCTGGAGGGAATAAGAGAAATAAAACAAGGCCGCTTGCAATCGAGATGGACACAGTGAACCACTGAAAAGGTGCAGATTAGCTCGCTATAGATTTCAAAAGTCTCCCCTGGAAACTTTGGTTACTAATTAACCCACAGAACATACAGCGGCCCAAAGTGCGTGCCAGTGTTTTGAAAATTGATTTGATTTTCTAGGAAGCGGGTTTAGAGGAGAAAATGAGCCAGCTTTCTCCCCACACTGAAGTGCACTGGATTAGAGGAACTTCAAAGGTAGAAAGTACATCGGCTACAAGTAATGATAATTTATTTAAAACATTTTTAATCCGCCTTTATCTAAGGCTGCTCACAGATAAGCGATGAATCAAACTTTTAATAAACTTGAAACTTTTCAACTATGAGAGACTTTTTGAGCAAAAGATGTGAAGAAGGGTTACCTTCGAAAGCTCATCATTGAGTTAGTCCAGGGGGTAGGCAATTCTGGTCCTCGAGAGCCAGAGCCAGGTCAAGTTTTCAGGATTTCCCCAATGAATATGTATGAGATGGATTTGCATGCATTGCCTCCTTGAGATATATTCTGAAAACCTGGCCTGGCTCCGGCTCTCGAGGACTGGAATTGCCTACCCCACAGTTAGTCCAATAAAAACGGTATTGCTTTATTTCAGGGGTGTCAAAGTCCCTCCTCGAGGGCCGCAATCCAGTCGGGTTTTCAGGATTTCCCCAAGGAATATGCATGAGATCTATTAGCATACAATGAAAGCAGTGCATGCAAATAGATCTCCTGCATATTCATTGGGGAAATCCTGAAAACCCGACTGGATTACGGCCCTCGAGGAGGGACTTTGACACCCCTGCCTTATTTCCTTTGTTTTGCATTTGCATTCTGATCAAAAAAAGAAGAGAAAGAATTTGTCAAGACTTGTGCTACTATTCAGAAGGCTGGCATTTTAGGCTTGCTTGGCTGTGTACCTGATTTCTCCAATGATGCCATAGGACTCTTGATGTGGGAGTGAGAAGTCTGGAATGTTTTTTAATCTTACGTTACTGCTTCACTGAATGCTTTACTTTTTACTAACATCTACGAACTCCCTCCACTGCCCCCAACTATAATGAAGCAAACGACAAAAAAATGCAAAACAATTGAATTTCTTATCAATATTCATAGGCACAGGTCAAAGCCAGCAGCATTAGGGCAGTTCTATGTACTAGACACCCAAATGACATGCGTTTGGCACTGATTTACGCAGAGCAAAGCCAAGGGCTCAGGCCTCCTCCAAACTTGTGGCACTGAATTTGTGCCAGCCAAGGAGATTTGCTGCTGGAACCCCTGCCCGTGTCGTCTAAGGAGCAGGAGATCGGTGGGGTTCTTCGGCTGCCAACGTCGGCACTTCTCTGCCTGCTCACTTCATGCACAATTAAGCTGAGCATGGACGAAAGTGCTGGCACTGGAGGCTGGAGCAGCCTGCTTATTTCCTTGCTTTTCAGGCAGCATGGCCCCGGGCTCTGGCAGAGAATGTATTCACCTGGCAGGGCTTGATGGTTGGGTTGTGGCAGCGGTTCCAGTTGCAACACTGGTAGCAGCAGCAGCAGTGGGAGGGGAGGCCGAGAGGAAATGCCTGGCCCCTCCAGTCCACCCCTAGGCCCCCTCGATGAAGTTACAGGGAAATACTTTTAAAACCAATAGGAGAAAATATTTTTTCACTCAGAGAATAGTTAAGTTCTGGAACGTGTTGCCAGAGGATGTGGTAAGAGCGGTTAAAATAGCTGGTTTTAAGAAAGGTTTAAACATCCATAGTCTGTTATTGAGAAAGACATGGGAGAAGCCACTGCTTGCCCTGGATCGGTAACATGGAATGTTGCTACTATTTGGGGTTCTGGAATCTTGCTTACTCTTTGAGGTTCTGGAATGTTGCTACTCCTTAGGTACTAGGGAACTGGATTGGCCACCGTTAGAATGGGCTACTGGGCTTGATGGACCATTGGTCTGACCCAGTATGGCTGTTCTTATGCTCTTATGTGTGCCAAGTATAGGACAATCAAGCCATTGTAACATCACTGATGAGGTTGGCTCTGAGGCATTATGACATCACAATCTCAGTTCTGGAATGTTGCTCTCATTGGGGTTCCGGAATCTTGCTATTCTTTGAGATGCTGGAATTTTGCTACTCTGGGTTTTGGCCAGGTACTAGAGACCTGGATTAGCCACCATGAGAATGGGCTACTGGGCTTGATGCACCATTGGTCTGACCCAGTAAGGCTATTTGTATGTTCATACGTGAGCAAAGTATAGGACAATTAAGCCATTGTAACATCACTGATGAGGTTGGCTCTGAGGCACTGTGGAATTAGGCATTATGACATCACAATCTCAGCTCGGAATGCTGCTCTCATTGGGTTTCCGGAATCTTTCTATTCTTTGAGATTCTGGAATTTTGCTACTCTTTGGGTTTTGGCCAGATACTAGTGACCTGGATTGGCCACCATGCGAATGGGCTACTGGCCTTGATGGACCATTGGTCTGACCCAGTAAGGCTATTCTTATGTTCCCCCCAAAATCAAGTTCTGGCTATGCCTCTACTGTAAATAGATGGAATACGAACACATATGTAGTTGTCTGCAAACGTGCCAGTGGGGCACATAACTTGCACACTACCGCTTTATTTAAGGTCGGAAAAAATCCCTTAAAAACCTTCAAGTCACAACTCGAAGCTTATTATTGCAGAAAGGCATTTGATTGTGGGTCGTTATAGATCTATTCATCTTGTAAAAATGTGAACTTTTATGCTCTTTTGTTCGTTGTAGTATCATTGTAACCCATTGTTTTTATTTTTGTAAACCGCTTTGGTTTGACTGTTTTTGTTAAAAATTGCAGGATATCAAATAAACTGTTCATATCTGACGCCGCTTTATCGATTCTTTATCTGGGGACCAGGTGCAATTAAGGCACTTTACCAACTCTAATTTTCATTGCTGTGTTGTTGTCTTCTGCAGTGGCAACCTGCTTGGTGGCCACCCAGGGCAGAGCTCCCCCTCCTCTAGGCAGTAGGAGGGGGGTGCAAGGGACTGCGGTCTACATGCGTGTGGCATCAGCTCTGCCGGTCCTCTGCCCCAGAACAGGAAATTGATGTCAGAGGTGGCGGGAGCCGGTGGAGCCAACAGATGTACACATGTGAATCACAGCTCTGTGACTACTCCAAGCACCTTCTCCCCTACTCCAAGCACCTTCTCCCCTTCTCCTCCAAGCACCTGGGGTGGACTGCTCCCACCATCCTTCCCTTGGTATGCTATAGGTCTTCTGTTACCAGACTTCCTAAATAGGTGATTTCTGGCACTTTATCTAGTTCAAATTCTTTTACTTTGATTGATGTGTTATCTGTTATGTTTATAGTCATAAACGTTGTCTTTACGGTGGATACAGTTGACTCAATCAGTTTACCAGCCTGAGTTGCCCGACAAGAACTTGCCAACAAGGCCACATCACATGCAAAAGCCAAGTCTCCTAACTACATGTTTGTTTTCAGGCCATGTGATTCCTGTATTTTTAACTCCTATTGCTTTCCGCATTAATCAGGCCATGCCTAAGCTGAATAACAATGGTGAACATACACGGTCTCCAGTTACTGTTCATGTAACCATCTTCTACTCTGGATACCACATTTGCTGTTCGCGTCCAGGTTTTTCATAACTTCTGACAAACTGGGCAGGTATTTCATTTGATTACAAAATACTCCATAAACTACCTCTGTTGACGCTGCTGGATTCTTTTTCAGAATCCACAAAACGGATGACTACTCAGATTTTGTACTCGGTAGCCTTTTCTAATATTCTGCACAGTGTGAAAATTTGAGCAGTGTAAGATCTGTTGGCCCTGAGCCCGGCTTCTCCTTCTCATGGTAAGTTGTCCTCTTGAGCCTTAAGCTTGGCTAAAAATCATCTAACTGTAAACTTCCGGAAGAAATTTAAGACATATCTCTTCTCTCTATGGCCAACCTCCTGTCCTTCACCTCTTCCCTCTAACAACCACAAAATCGGGCTTAAAAATGTAACCTCAAGAGCTTGGTCTAACTCTTATTGTAAACCGCGTGAGATTCCTTGTAGAGAATTGCGGTATATTTTCATGTACAGATAACAAAAAAATTCCTCTCTATAGTCAATGCAGCTCAATAAATCTCCTTTCCTTTACAGTCACCTGGTGATTTTTCCCTTTCCCATTCAGCATTATACAATCGTAATAGCTATTCTGCCATTTTATTTGATCCTTTCTTCAAGAGTTATGCACAAAAATGTGTATGTATAATATTTATTTATTTAATTCATTTTCTATTCCATTTACCCCAAAGAGCTCAGAAAGGGTTACAGGTTAAACATACATTCCGTATTTTTCGCGCCATAAGACGCACCTGACCATAAGACGCACCCACCTCTAGTGGAGGAAAAACCAAGAAAAAAAAATTCTGAACCAAATGGCGTGCCCTGTACTCTGTCCCCCCTCTGGTGGTCTAATGGTAGGCCGGGACAGGGTACAGGGTACATCTAGTGGTGGGCACGTCTAATGGTAGATACATGTAGTGGCAGCCAGCCAACCAGCCCCAAGCCAGCCAACCCCAAGCCATCCAGGTCTAAGCCAGTCAGCCAGCTCCCCAGCCTTCCCCATACCTTTTAAAATCATCCCCCTGTACCCCCCCAGTAATTTTAGATCATCCTTCCCATACCTGATGGTCCAGCGTGTATCCCTCCCTCGCTAATGGCGCAAAGGTCAGGAGCGCGGATGTCTGGAGCAAGCTTTCTGCGCTTCCACTTGGGCCCGCACCGCTTTCTGAATAGCTGGAGTTAGTTCTCACGGGACTCGCAAGAACTAATGAAGCCATTTAGAAAACAGCACAGGCCCAACCGGGAGCGTGGAAAGCTTGCTCCTGACATCCGCGCTCCTGACCTGTGTGCCGCTGGTGAGGGAGGAATGCACGCTGGACCGCCAGGTACTGCAACTGCAATGACGACGATGATGGAGGAGGAGGAGGCAGCGGGGGTGGGTGGGTAGCTGTTTTAAAAGGTGCGGCTATGGCAGTGGTGATGACGGCGGGCTGGTAGGTGGGTGTTTTAAAAGGTGCAGCGGCGGGGTGTTTTACAATGGTGTGGCTATGGTGAGTGGGTAGGTGGGTGGGTGTTTTAGAAGGTGTTGTAGTGGCGGTGGGGTGTTTAAAATGATACAGTGCGCCGGGGGTTCAAAATTGTACCTTCGCTCCATAAGACGCACTGAGATTTCCACCCACTTTTGGATGTAAAAAAGTGAGTCTTATGGAGCGAAAAATACAGTAATATACAGTTATGATTTGCACTAGATTTGTCATAATTACAGTCCAAGCTAAGATACAAGTTTTCATCCTAACTTGACACATAATAGGGGGTCTAATATTAATATATGTAGAGGGGCATTTTCAAAACATACGTCTAAGTTCGATTTGGACGTATGGCGCTAGATGTCTAATGTCGGCAGTAGGAAAATGCCTATTTTCAAAAGGCAAACCATCTTATGTCTAGAATTGCTTTTTGTTGTTGTTGAAAATCCTCTGTCGGGACATCCAGTGCATAGGGATGCCCAGATTGCCAGGATGTTTATCTTTATACCATATTTTTCGACCAAAACTTCATCCAAGTCCCACGCGCCCAGAACAAGACCATTTGGAAGTGGGAGGATCCAGTCCTTTAATGGACTGACTACTCAGACATGGCAACAGAGCAGACGGACACCTTAGAGGGCACTGCTATGAGCTTCACATAAAGGGTGCCAGATAAACATCTCACTAGAACTCCCTTTTAGGTTATGGTGAAGACCCCAAAACACCCCCCAAAACCCCACTATACCCACCTGTCTACAATCCCAATAGCCCTTACGGCTGTAGGTGGCACCTATATGGCAGTAGAGTAGGGTTTTGATGGTCTCACATTTTTCACTATAAACGTAGTGGTTAGAGTGGCCTATGGGACTTGCTACTCCTCTCTCTGGTTCACTAGTCCACCCACCAGGCTACTTAAGATACCTGTGTGCAACTTTACTAGGCTTTCCTATACTAGGTGCTGATGTTTTGGAGACAGGTATGTACATTTGTATTCTAATCTTTGTGGGTGTGAAGGGGGTCAGTGAGCACTGGGAGAGTGTAGGGGTGTTACCTTGATGCATGCGATGGTCATGTGGTTAGTTTGGGCACCTTTGTGGCACTTAGACCCTTTTAAAACAGGTCTGTTTCCAAACATATAAGTTCTGTCCAGGATGTCTTGAAAATTGTTTTCTAAAGTTGAGGAGTCCTTCAAGAGATCTGATCTTTGGGTGACGTTGATTCCAGTGGGTTGGTATGAAGTGGGAGTAGGAATGTCGTTTGGCGGTTTGCAGTTGAAGGGCATGACCAAGGGGCATCTTGAGACCTGTTTGGCACATACGGAGGAAGCTTAGTCATCATGGAGTCCGGCACAATGTCATGCAAGGATTTGAACGCTAGCATCAGGCCCTTGAAGACTCAACATTTGGTTAAAGGCAGCCAGTGAGCCGAGCCTAGAGTCTAGGAGACATGGCTGCGGGAACGGAGGTTTTTTAGAAGCCTGTTTGCCGTATTTTGTACACACTGGAGATGTTGTATGTTCTTCGCCATGAAACCATTGAATAGCACGTTGCAGTAGTCCATATGGAAGAGGACTAAGGAAATTCTAATAGTATTTTGATACATGCTCTGTTGTACAGTGCAGTAACGAAAACTCTCCATACCAGATTAGATGGTTTTGATTCACACTGCTTAAGAAAAAATTCTACATGTCAAGTGTCAAGATATGGTTAAAACCTACCAGCTAATTTGATAGCACAGAAATAGCAACTTAGATGATTAGAACTCATACAAAGAACGGATGTATAATGCATACCAAGACAAGCTATGAACTGGAAACCAGAAGAGGAGAAAGGTTCAGGAAGGCCAAGAACAGATATGGTGTTATTAACAGTTGAAAAGGACATCTCTGAGCTGGATATGAATTGAAGAGCATTTTTCCAAAACTCAGTTGTGAGTTATGTAGTTAATTTCATTCGTCAAAGCAAGGTTCATTTACTGAAGCTCATGTCTGTGCCAAAACTCACTCATTCAATGGTATTTTAATAACTTTGTGTTGAATACTCTATGCAAAACTCACTCAGTTGAAAAGCTACCGCCTATTTTTCTCAAAATTGCTGCTGATGGACTGAGTGAGCCTTGGAAACGTGCTCTTCAATTGGTCAAAAGCAGTTGATGAAACTTAAGACCAACGAGTGGGGGAAGTGTGGCTGTCTGCCTTATGCACTGACTGGCTCATGAAGGTATAATGATAATAATTTTATGTATGTTATTTTTTTGTAATCCGCCAAAACTACGGGATTATGTGGAAAAGAAAGTTGGATAAAAAAATAAGGCCCCCTTTTACTAAGCTGCAGTAGACATTTCTACCGTGGCCCAGGGCACTAAATGCAGGAATTCTATGAACGCTGGAGCAGCGTTGAAGCATTTAGCGCTCCAAACCACGGTAGAAACCTCTACCGTGGCTTAGTGAAAGGGGGAGGGAGTAAATAAAATTAGCCGCAATTAACTAGAAATTCCTTTAGGTCCTCTCCCTTGATGTCCAACCCCAGCAGATCCATCCTAGGTATTGCCCCCCCTCCCGCATTCTTCTGGCTCCAATCCCACCCAGCACGTTCATCTCTAGCCTTCTTCCCAGTGTTGTTCAATGGACTTAAGTAAAAGTGAAAATACATGTATTTTTTTAATACTTAAGTAAAAGTACATGAAGAATACATTAAAAAATTTACTTAAGTAAATAAAAAAGTTATTCCCTAATACAGTATACTTTTTAAGTAAAACGTATCCTAACTACAATGAATACAGTGTTCCCCCGGTCATTTGCGGTTCGCGGTCCTGATCATTCACGGTATTCTCCGACCAGGACTTCCTGTGCTATTAACTCAGGCTTCACCAATCAGTAGCTTGCGTGTCACAGCAGCTCCTGATTGATGAAGGCTGACTTTAGTGCAGGAAAAGGCAGTCAGAGCATACCGCGAGTGATTTCCTTCACTCGCCGGTGCTCCAGCTGCCCTGTCCTGCCTCTCCAGCTGCCCTCTCCTGCCTCCCCAGGCGAAAAACCGTATTCGCGGTTTTTCAATATTCGTGGGGGTTCCTGGAACAGAACCCTCGTGAATATCGGGGGAGTACTGTACAACAATTGCTTATGTCTGGATTTGACTGTAGAGGAGAAGGGTACAGATAAGAGAGACTTATCCGATGAGTGGAGTGCCTGGGGCGGAATGCGAGGGGAAATACTGAGGAGCTGCTGAGCGAATATGCCTGTAGGTCAGTAAGAGGAGTTTGAATTGTATGCGAAAATGGAGAGGGGTAATGTGGGAATAGTAACACTGACACTGACGAAATTGACAGAATTGACAGAATTGATGCAAGCAGTGGTGTAGGAAGGCGGCGGGTTGTGGGGGACAGTCCGCCCCAGGCACCATCTTGGTGGGGACGCCAGCACCCATCCTCCTCCCTGCCCTGGCTCCTTCCCCGCCCTTCCACTACCACGCGTGCGCGCACCCTTCCCTTCCTTCAAACCTCTTTAATGTTCATGGCGCAAGCAGCAGCTACAACCTGCTGCTCGTATCGGTGTCAGCTCTTCCTCTGACGTCACTTCCTGGACCCGCACCTAGGAAATGAAGTTGGAGGACGAGATGAAACTGACGCAAGCAGCGGTTCGGGGGTTGCTGCTCATGCCACGAACATTGAAGAGTTACGCAGGAGGGAAGGGGCATGTGTGTGTGTGGCTGGAAGGGACAGGGAAGGAGCGGATGAGGGGAGGGGTGGAGAGAAGGGCAGGGGAGGAACACCACACCCCGGTCTTGGGGCAAAACAAGCAGTCTTCCTTTCTAAAGACTATCAATCAAGTAGACAGTCACCCCCAATGTGAAATTTTCCTTGGAATGACCAATAGTCTGTTGTGGTAATAATAATAATACAGTACCCCCCCGAAATTCACGGGGGTTACGATCGCGGAGTGACCGCGAATGTTGAAAAACTGCAAATAGCGGAAGAATACTGTAATTGGCACACTCCCTCCTCCTCCTGTCCCCGAGCTCCCGTGCGCCAGCCCCTTTCAAGTCCTCAGGCGAATGCTGAAGTGATGGAAGGCCGCAGGTTGGGGGAGGGAAGGCTGGCTGTGCGGAACTGGTAAGAGAGCTTTTCCATTGGTCAGTCATTCGTGGTATTTTCTGGCCGGAAGAGGCGGTCAGAAAATACCGCGAATGACTGAGTCCGCAAATCACGAACCGTGAATTCGTGGGGGTATACTGTAATAATACTAATAATTTATTTTTATATACCGCCAAACCATTAGTTTTACTGCACAAACAGTGAATTACTTACTTAAGCATATCACAATTTCTCGGAAAATGCAAAATGGCAATTAAGTCACATATTTATCAAACAGATAAGTTTTAAGAATTTTTCTAAGTAAATAATAAGACTGGGCTTGGGGAATAAGCGCTCTCCAACATGAATTCATTGCATTAGCCTGAAATGCAAAAGCTTTTCCTAAGATATATGTCTGTTTACCAAGAATTGCTGCAGATATATACAGCGATGTAGGCAAATTTTATTGTGACAAGCAAACTATATATTAAAACCTTTTTACCAAACAGGGGACCCAACACGGTCCGTGTTTCGGACAACCTTCATCAGGGGTCCATGGTAGAAAAAGGCAAAAACATATCTCACAACAAATGTTGAAAAAGATAATATAAAACCAAACTCAGCACAAGGAGCCGCAGTTCGGCCGCAGCGCATTGCTCTCCAGCGCTCACCGGCCTCCTTTCCTACTGCAAGGCGCGTCGCGGTATCCCAGAAACATTCTTCTTCCTCCGCCCTCTGGTTTTAATATATAGTTTGCTTGTCACAATAAAATTTGCCTACATCGCTGTACATATCTGCAGTTTTGGTTTGTTTGTTCCTGGTTGGTTTTTTTCACTGCAGACAAGGTTGGACCTCCCTTCTTTTGGTTTTGTTACCAAGAATTGCCACCAGCTTCATCTGCACTTCAAAGTGAGTTCAACTGCTCTGTATGGCTGGAGTCCAGTAACCAGTTCAACCTACACAGGCAACGCCATTGTTCTTATAGGCTATATTCACTGGACAGCAAAATTTAAGATGAAATGATCCTTTGTTTGCATGACGAGGTCTACAATAGCAAAATCCTCTTCCAGGTTTTGCTGTTTGATTTGGGCTACTGAGGAATTGTCATTTGCATCTTGCTTCCCACTTTTACTTTTTGCTCTATGCATCAGATGTAACTTGGTAAAAGTAGTGAAAATTGGTGAAATTATTACTTCAATAAAAGTAACAAAAGTTCTCTTGTACTTCTTTACAAATAAAAGTAACAAAATTTTACTTAAGTACAATAATTAATTATACTTACTTAGCTACTGTACAACACAGGATGTGGTAAGAGCGGATAGCGTAGCTGGTTTTAAGAAAGGTTTGGACAAGTTCCTGGAGGAAAAGTCCATAGTCTGTTATTGAGACAAACATGGGGGAAGCCTCTGTTTGCCCTGGATCAGTTCATGGAATGTTGCTACTCTTTGGGGTTCCGGAATCTTTTGTTACCCTTTGGGATTCCAGAATCTTGCTATTCTTTAGGATTCTGAATGGAATGTAAGGTAATGTAATGTAATTTATTTCTTATATACCGCTACATCCGTTAGGTTCTAAGCGGTTTGAAGAAAATATACATTAAGATTATAAATGAGAAGTAAGAAGGTACTTAAAAAATTCCCTTACTGTCCCGAAGGCTCACAATCTAACTAAAGTACCTGGAAATTAATAAAGAAGAGAAAATAAAGATGGTTGAAAAAAGAAAAATTCTATGTGAATTTATAGGATGGAAATTAAACTGACAGTGAAGAACTGTATGAAAAATACATATGGAATGCAGTTAGAGAGGGTAGGTTACAATCTATTTATGGTATTTGTTTAATTGGACGGTGTTAAGGTGGGTAATTTGGGGGAAGGTTATCTGAAGGTCGGTGAATCTTCTGGAGGTAAAAGAGGAGGGGTTAAGATATTTGGATGAATTTTTTGAAAAGCAGGGTTTTGATTTCTTTTCTGAATGTTTTGAAGTTGTCTGATATTGTCATAAGATTGGAGATGGAATGGTTGATTTTTGCTGCTTGTGTTGCCAGAAGGTTGTCAAACATTTTCTTGCGATGTGTGCCTTTGAGTGGGGGGAATGTTGCTACTCCTTGGGTTTTGGCCAGGTACTAGGGACCTGGATTGGCCATCGTGAGAACAGGCTACTGGGCTTGATGGACTATTGGAATGAACAGTAAGGCTATTCTTATGTTCCAAACCTGAGCAGTTTTCCCTTTTCTCTGTCTGACCCAGTGTTTCTACCCCTCCCCACCCAGGTTCTGTCATTGAAACATAGAACATGACGGCAGAAAAGGGCCATGGCCCATCTAGTCTGCCCACACTAATTGTCTTCTTATCTGCAATCCAGTCTTCTCTTTCTCCCTTTATCATTTACCCTCACTTTTTTTATCCTGTGTCACTATAAACACACAAACACCACCAGCCTCCATTGACTTTCAAAGGCAGCCTAGAAAATAATTTCACCCCTGCGTCTGACCCTCCAGTCCTTTCACACAGCTCAGCCATCCCTTTCCCAGCTCAGCTTCCAAAAAACCTTCCCTCAGCCTCTCTTTCAAGCCTCTGCATCCCCTCTTTCATGCTGACTTGATCCCTGTTCCCATCCTTTCTCTCTTCCATGTTGACTGAACCTCGAAAAGACAAGGCCAACTGTTGGACCTTGTCCCCTTTCCTATGCTACCTGCTGCTGTGAACTGGGGATACCAGATTTTACGTTTGTTAAGCCCGGTGATGTCACCACATTGCATCCGCAGATGCCCTTCCGACGCGGTCCTGAGCTGGAAGCTTTTCAAAACCCGGACAAAGTGCCAGGTTTTGAAAGCCATCCGGATGCCTGAACAGTGCTCTAAAAAGAGGACAAATCTGGACGTCTGGTAATCCTACTCTGAACTAGAGGTCTGCACGGGAACGGGGATCGTGGGAATCCCGCGGGTTCCGCAGGGGTCCCGTGGGAATCCCCCCATAACCCATGGGACTCCCACTGGGATCCCCCTCTGGCCCACAGGACTCCCAAGGGGACCCCCCTTCTAGACAATGGGACTCCCAAGGGGATGGAAGGCTTTGGAAGCAGGGTTCATCCATATAATATAATGGACACGTCAGCCTTAGTAAAAGAGGGGGGGGTTTATAAGTTAATTACCTGAACAGAAAACAAAAAAAGGGTTCCACCAAAGAGATTCCACAAGGAAAACAGCAGCGCAAACACAAAAGAAACTGTGGAATTGATGATCCTGTCAGAAGTAATTGCTGCTTTTTATGGGGACAGGTGGAGATGGAGGTAATTCCTTGCAGGGATGGGTGGGGACGGAGAGGATCCTGGCAGGGACGGGTGGGGACGGAGAGGATCCTGACGGGGACGGGTGGGGACGGAGAGGATCCTGACAGGGACAGGTGGGAACGGAGAGGATCCTGACGGGGACGGGTGGGGATGGAGAGGATCCTGACAGGGACAGGTGGGAACGGAGAGGATCCTGGCGGGGACGGGTGGGGCTGGAGAGGATCCTGGCGGGGACGGGTGGGGACGGAGAGGATCCTGATGGGGACGGGCGGGGATGGGTGGGATTTCTGTCCCCGCGCAACTCTCTACTCTGAACCACTTGAGTCAAGTTATTAGTCAGCCCTTTGTGCAGACTTCTTTTGAGGCTCAGTCAGCATGAGAGGGGAAATCTGTCAGGGCTGGGAGTCAGGGAGTTGGAACTTACACAAAAGAGCCTCTCCTTCCCTGACCTCAGCCCCCTTGTCTCCTCTAGAGTGGGTGGCACTGCTGAAGGATTAGAAAGGAAAGTTTTTCTTTTTGCAGATCACATAAAGATTGCAACAGAAAAGATGCCCTAGAGTAGGGTTACCAGATTTTAAATATGTAAAAATCCGGACACATGGCCCTGCCCCTCAGCTCTGCTCAGTTCCACCCAAGTCACGCCCCATTTCGCCCCTCAAACTTCCTCTTCTCGAGCGTGGATCCACTTTTGGAGGGCGTCCGAGTATGTGCTGCTGTGACCCAATGATGTCACATGCGTGTGAAGTCACTGCTTCACATCCGTACATGCACAGATGCTCTCCAGATGCATCCCCGAGCCCAAAGCATTCCAGGAGAGCCGTTTTACTCACGTTACCCCCCTCTCCTAAAGTCACTTCATTGACTTCCCATCTGTTTCTGAATACAATTCAAACTCCTCATACTGACCTACAAATGTACTCACTCAGCTGCCCCTCACTATCTCTCTTCACTTATTTCCCCCTATGATCCCTCCCGCCCCCCATGAGCTCCGCTCAGCTGGTAAGTCCCTCCTATCTGTGCCCTTCTCTTCAACTGCCAACTCATGGAACAAGCTGCCAGAATCCCTACAGAGGGCTCAGTCTTTGGCAGTGTTCAAGGCCTGTTTAAAAGACCACGTCTTTGAGTGTGCTTTCGACTCCTAACTCTTCTCACCTTGGGGTCTGCATCCCCTACCCTCTGTCATGTCTGTCTGTCCAAGTTAGATTGTAAGCTCTTCCGATGGAGGCACGTGTCAAATTCAAGTTTGGTTGTTTTTGCTTCAAGGTACTCTATGGCTTAGCCCCTAAATACATAACAGACCTTTTCTCTTTCACAACCAACAGACACAAGCGAAGCTCACACCCGAACTTTGTTACTCCACCGGTTAGAGGTTGTAAATTTACAAGTCATCACCAACATCTGTTCGCACATCAAGCAGCATTATGGGGTAAAGACCTGGAACAACTGCTCGTGCCTACTACTTATAGGGAATTCAGGAAACGCCTAAAAACACATCTGTTCCTGAAATACTTGGGAAACCAACCTGTACAATCATAGTCCTCAACAAACGATCGCTAGAACTATCAATCACTAAGTCTGTACTTTGTTTATTCATCTTTGTAAACCGCATAGAACTTCACGGTCCTGCGGTATATAAACTGTTATGATTATTATTATAAATATCAAAATGTACAGTGCTGCGTATGTCTTTCAGCAGCACTATATAAGTGATAAGTAGTAGTAGTAGATGTATCAATCTGTCCTCCTTTTTCTGGAGCCATAAGGTAACCCTAGATATGATCATGAAATTCGTTGCTGGAGAATGTGGTGAAATCAGCTTAGCGGGATTTAAGAAAGGTTTGGATAATTTCCTAAAAGAGAAGTCCATAGGCCATTATTGAGATGGCTTGGGGGAATCCACTGCTTATTCCTAGGATAAGCAGCATAGAATCTGTTTTATTACTTGAGATCTAGCTGGGTTGGTCACTGCTGGAAACAAGATACTGGGCTTGATGGACCTCCCAGTATAGCATTTCATATCTTCTCATGTGAGCCAAGTATAGGACAACCAAGCTATTGTGATATCACTGAGGAAGTTGGTTCTTAGGCATTGGTGGAATGAGGCATTATGACATCACAATCTCAGCTCTGGAATGTTGCTGCTCTTTGGGTTTCTGCCAGGTACTTGGGACCTGGGTTGGTCACTGCTGGAAACAGGATACTGGGCTTGATGGACCTCCCAGTATAGCATTTCGTATCTTCTCATGTGAATAGGACAACCAAGCCATTGTGACATCACTGATGAAGTTGGTTCTTAGGTAACGGTGGAATGAGGCATTATGACATCACAATCTCAGCTCTGGAATGTTGCTGCTTTTTGGGTTTCTGCCAGGTACTTGGGACCTGGGTTGGTCACTGCTGGAAATAGGATACTGGGCTTGATGGACCTCCCAGTATAGCATTTCGTATCTTCTCATGTGAGCCAAGTATAGGACAACCAAGCTATTGTGATATCACTGAGGAAGTTGGTTCTTAGGCATTGGTGGAATGAGGCATTATGACATCACAATCTCAGCTCTGGAATGTTGCTGCTCTTTGGGTTTCTGCCAGGTACTTGGGACCTGGGTTGGTCACTGCTGGAAACAGGATACTGGGCTTGATGGACCTCCCAGTATAGCATTTCGTATCTTCTCATGTGAATAGGACAACCAAGCCATTGTGATATCACTGATGAAGTTGGTTCTTAGGTAACGGTGGAATGAGGCATTATGACATCACAATCTCAGCTCTGGAATGTTGCTGCTCTTTGGGTTTCTGCCAGGTACTTGGGACCTGGGTTGGTCACTGCTGGAAACAGGATACTGGGCTTGATGGACCTCCCAGTATAGCATTTCGTATCTTCTCATGTGAGCCAAGTATAGGACAACCAAGCTATTGTGACATCACTGATGAAGTTGGTTCTTAGGCAACGGTGGAATGAGGCATTATGACATCACAATCTCAGCTCTGGAATGTTGCTGCTTTTTGGGTTTCTGCCAGATACTTGGGACCTGGGTTGGTCACTGCTGGAAACAGGATACTGGGCTTGATGGACCTCCCAGTATAGCATTTCGTATCTTCTCATGTGAATAGGACAACCAAGCCATTGTGATATCACTGATGAAGTTGGTTCTTAGGTAACGGTGGAATGAGGCATTATGACATCACAATCTCAGCTCTGGAATGTTGCTGCTCTTTGGGTTTCTGCCAGGTACTTGGGACCTGGGTTGGTCACTGCTGGAAACAGGATACTGGGCTTGATGGACCTCCCAGTATAGCATTTCGTATCTTCTCATGTGAGCCAAGTATAGGACAACCAAGCTATTGTGACATCACTGATGAAGTTGGTTCTTAGGCAACGGTGGAATGAGGCATTATGACATCACAATCTCAGCTCTGGAATGTTGCTGCTTTTTGGGTTTCTGCCAGATACTTGGGACCTGGGTTGGTCACTGCTGGAAACAGGATACTGGGCTTGATGGACCTCCCAGTATAGCATTTCGTATCTTCTCATGTGAGCCAAGTATAGGACAACCAAGCCATTGTGACATCACTGATGAAGTTGGTTCTTAGGCAACGGTGGAATGAGGCATTATGACATCACAATCTCAGCTCTGGAATGTTGCTGCTTTTTGGGTTTCTGCCAGGTACTTGGGACCTGGGTTGGTCACTGCTGGAAACAGGATACTGGGCTTGATGGACCTCCCAGTATAGCATTTCGTATCTTCTCATGTGAGCCAAGTATAGGACAACCAAGCCATTGTGACATCACTGATGAAGTTGGTTCTTAGGCAACGGTGGAATGAGGCATTATGACATCACAATCTCAGCTCTGGAATGTTGCTGCTTTTTGGGTTTCTGCCAGGTATTTGGGACCTGGGTTGGTCACTGCTGGAAACACGATACTGGGCTTGATGGACCTCTGGTCTGTCCCAGTATGGCAGTTCTTAGGTACCCAAGACACTTGAATAGTGGCATTCTCTGGACGTGTCATGTCACAGGAACCATAAAGGTGCCAGGTACATGCAAACAGCTCTAGATTCCATCTTTCAAGATATCTTTGCCGCCAATAGAAACTGCTATGAAAACAGAAGGTCCATTATCTCTCCAGGAGCTTTGTACATTGGACTGCAAGAGAAAGCATTGATTGTTTTTCATGAGTGAGACATGTGACATACAGAAACTGTAGCAGAGTGATTAATACTCACACCTGGAAAACCAAAAAAGGAAGACCGATATGTCCCATAGGAATGCAAAAGCCAAACAGTAGATCTGGATGATCACAGGTTTATTCAACAAAAGTATGAGCAATCCTAAAAAGAGTATGATGTAATCAAGGAGGGATTTGTGCAACTGCAACAGCACTGAACGTCGTAAAAACATTGTTTGTGTTCCTTTTTCCCACCTAAGAACATTTAATGGGTACTTTTAAGAAGGAGCCCTGAGGAAGGCATTAAGGCCCTGATTCTATAAAACTTAGGTGCATCCCTAATGCTTGTTCACTCTTTCCAAAAATACTAGGACTAGGGGACATGCAATGAAGCTACTAAGTAGTAGATTTAAAACAAACCAAAGAAAATATTTATTCACACAACATGTAATTAAACTCTGGAATTCATTGCCAGAGAATGTAGTGAAATCAGTTAGCTTAGCGGGGTTTAAAAAAGTTTTGGCTACTTTCCTAAAAGAAAAGTCCATAGGCCATTATTCATATGGCTTGGGGAAATCCACTGCTTAATCCTAGAATAAGCATCATAAAATCTGTTTTACTACTTCGGATCTAGCTAGGTATTTGAGACCTGGGTTGACCACTGTTGGAAACAAGATACTGGGCTTGATGGACTTTCAATCTATCCCAGTATGGCAGTGCTTATCTTCTTATGTGAGCCAAGTATAGAACAGTCAAGCCATTGTGACATCACTGATGAGGTTGGCTCTCAGGCATTGGTGGAATGAGGCATTATGACATCACAATCTGATCTCTGGAATGTTGCTACTCTTTGGGATTCTTTCAGGTACTTGGGACCTGGACTGGCCACTGTTGGAAACTGGATGCTGTGCTTGATGGACCTTCGGTCTGTCCCAGTATGGCAAGTCTAAAATGCATGGTGGAATGAAAATCTATATGCGCTAAACGAAGCAGGAATGTCCATTTTAGAAATAAGCACTTCCAAAATATAGACAGGAAACAGTAGGCACAGTTGTCCACGTCACAGCACATGAATGTCTATATTATGAAATATCAACATAAATGTTCATTAAGGCCCTAGCTGTCATCCCTCCACACTCACACAGAACAGATCCTCATCCATGCTTTCAGATTCTCCTCCAAATCCCCCCATTTACATTCAATCCCCAATGCACAAAAATCGACCCCAGACAAAAGAGCCCTACCCTCTCCCACTCTCCAGCCCATTGGGACCTATCCATGGTGCTGATGGCCCATGCTGGGGTTCCCAGGCAGCAATGGTCCCCTCCGCTGCACCTAGTAGGGCGCCAGGATCCAAGATGGTACTCCTGCCTCCTAGTACTGTGTCCTAAGTAGGTGCCTAGCTGTAACAATCCAGACAGCAGGCTGCAAGTTTAAAGAGGTTAGCGGTGGAATCAAGTTACCCGCTCACTTGAAACCACCACTTGCAACATCCCACACCCCCTTCTTGATCCACCCCCAGCTCTTACCAGGATTCTTTCTGGTTTTCATCAAGGGTATGGCACCGCTGACTCCCTAATGGTAGTCTCACAGTGCTACTGGGTAGGGTCATGGTGCCAAATAACAGAACCCAGGGAAACCCTTAGTAAGAGCCAGGGATCCAGGAGAGGGGTGGGAGAGTTTAAGTAGTGATGTTTGGGGAGATTCAGGAAGGAATGGGGCAAGTGGTGATGTCAGGGTTTGATTTTGTTTTAAAGTGTCAGAAAGAGACATCTATACATAAACCTAAACCACTCTTCCGCCAGGCTTTCTTAAAATCTCTGCACCCAAGGATGTATATAAACAAACAGCACGGAAAGTGAAAGATCCCTTTCAAACATGTCTTGGCTCTGTCCCTTGGAAGGTGAGTGCTCTCTCCACCACATGCCCACTCTCTTACTAGCCCAGCGAGCCACGATTTCACCAAGATCGGTGGCCAAAAGAAAAAAAGAATTACCTTTGGGACGACAAGAGAGAATACTTAATAGGACTGAATATGTTACTGTGTATCTTATATAGATTTCATGATAGAAATTGCTTTGGAATCGTGACAGCACTGTCTAATTATATCTGCAATTTGCTTTGAAATATAGCAAAGTCTTGGTTTGCGAGCATAATTCGTTCCAGAAGCATGCTTGTAATCCAAAACACTCGTACATCAAAGCGAATTTCCCCATAGGAAATAATGGAAACTCAGACGATTCGTTCCACAACCCAAAAACTTTAATACTAAATACTATACGTACTTGTATTGCAAGACCTCGCTCACTTAGAACAGTCACTACCCTCTTGCAGTGTCAGAGAGAGAAGAACCATCGGCTCACTTGTGATGTGTATATACTGTATGTATTTGTATTGCAAGACATTGCTTGTATAACAAGTTAAAATTTAATAAAATGTTTTGCTTGTTTTGCAAGACACTTGCAAACCAAGTTACTTGCAATCCAAGGTTTTACTGTATTTAGTTTGATGAAGTCCAAACACTTTGTTAAAGCATGCCAAGCAGTAGTAATGCACATTTAAAAGCTCCTCAGAGAATTCTTCCAAAGGACCTTCTAGTTTCATGCGTGATCCGCCCCTTGACCCATCAGCAGTTGTTAACTAGCTCAATTGTGGCTCATATTTATTTTTGGAAAACAATGTGTCTGGTTAGTCGCTGTTTGCCTTCCCTGATAAAGCTGGTTAAAATAGAGTGTTAACCTGACCATCTTGATAGCGAGGGAGATATGCCAGCAGTATGGAAATAAGCAGGACAGTTTGCATTGGAATGGGTAACGCGGAACCAGAAACCGCCCCCAGTGTACACATTCCATCACCATATGTTGTGTTGACCTTATTTTAACAAAACTCATTAACGTTTCCTTGCAGCAAAGCCTTCCAGACTGCCAGCCGAAGAAGAGAGGACACATGCCCGTGGTCTGATGGTGAAATATGGATGTTTTCTAATTCCGCTGCTTGTCTCTTCCAAAGCACCACAGACCGGTGGTTCTGTAGCTTTGTCTTACTGCTTCGCCAAAACTCAGACTCTGTTTAGGGACAGAAAAGGACGTGGCTTCTTGAAGAAACCCGCCGAGTACAAAAGAAGCACCGCACAGTGGGGTACGTGAAAAAGCCACTGACCCACGACTGGCACCTGCACGTGGAGCACTAACAACATTTTTTCCAAATGTGAAACTGGTCTCAGGGTGTTCCTCATAGGCAGTTACCAACCAGAGACGCTGAACCCCAAGGCTGTGGATGTGTTTTAACAAGCAGACCGGACACTCTTTCTGTTCCTAGCCCAGTTTCATGAAGACCAATACCGACACAATGCTCGACCTCAGCTTTCTAACGAAGGAGGAATATGAACAGCTTGTGAAAGTTCTGCAGAGGGATGAGGAACTGAAGAAAAAGGACAGCGACCGAATCAGGTAAAAGGACTCTAATATGCCAGATTTAAAGAGAAAACTATTCATAGTACAAAAAACACAGCATTCCTAAACACAACCCAATCTGAAAAAAACAAATGATAAAAAAGTCTACCGCATGGTTCTTCGCTTAGACCAGGGGTAGGCAATTCCGGTCCTCGAGAGCCAGAGCCAGGTCAGGTTTTTAGGATATTCACAATGAATATGTATGAGTTGGATTTGCATGCACTGCGTCCTTGAGATGCAAATCTATCTCATGCATATTTATTGTGGATATCCTGAAAACCTGACCTGGCTCCGGCTCTCGAGGACCGGAATTGCCTACCCCAGGCGTAGACCATAAGGGTCAGAAAACAGACCCATTTCAACTTGATTTAATATGCTATACATAGAAGCAACTAACTGACCCACAATGAATATGCATGGCATACATTTGCATACACTGCCTCCATTGTGTGCAAATCTGTCCCATGCATATTCCTTGTGGGAATCCTGAAAACGTGACTGAGGATTGAGTTGAGAACTCCTGCACTTTCTTTACATTTGCACTGTTTAATTTCTGATGAAAAACTGCATTAAAATATTATTTGATTAAAGCTAAGAAAAGTTGTATAGGTTCTTCTGAGCCAGCTGCTTGCCTGTGTTTTCAGTAATGCGGGATGAGAAGCTAAGCACCAAACAGGAGCAAAAGATTCAGTTCCCAAAGCCCTACTGTGGTAAATGTGAGCCAGGGATGAAGGGGAAATGCCAGTTCAGATTGAGGCAAGATTCCTAGGATCCAAGTTCTGTGGGTTTCATGCACCTGCCTTTTCATCTGTAATGAAATATTTCCTCAGGTAAACTGAGAGATTATATAAAGAAAATATTTTTTCACAGTAAGCTGGGTTGGTGAAAATAGAGTCCCAGAATCAGGGGCAGACTGACCATAAGGGCAACCAGGGCAGAGCCCTAGAGTCCAAAGTAGCTGGAGGGCCTAACGTTTCCTGCCAGCTATCTGCCACCAAGCTTGCAGCCTGCTCTCAACTTGTCCCGCCCCCTTCTGACATAACTTCCTGCATCAGAGAGCATGCCGTGAACTTGGCAGCAGGCAGTAGAAGGAAACCACTGCCGCTGCCTTAGAAACATAGAAACATAGAAGATGACGGCAGAAAATGGCTACAGCCCATCAAGTCTGCCCACTCTGCTTACCCACCCCCTGTCTATGCCCTAATGACCCTTCTGCCATAGAAACAGGTATGGGGAGACCCCAGGAGCCTTATTGCCTAGGAGCTCAGATACCTGTCAGTCTGCCCCTGCGAAGAATTCAGGAAAGCCTGGAATTAGCACAGTGAATCTGTAGCTGTGGAGAGACAAGAGTAAAAACCAGAGGTCAAGTAGGCTCTGTGATTTCAGCACTGTAGTATATTTTCATAAAGTTACAGCACCTTTTCAGACAGGGCTTCTTATTTCTATATGTGCTATAATAGATTGTGTGACTTTTCTGGTTTCAGGATGCATAGAACCAAGAGTTCTGTAATACTAGTTTATATCTGAGCTAGTATTTTGGTTTTTTTTATCATCCCTTGTCTCAATTCTTTTGGATGAAATAGTCAGGCACTTTATTACTGAGTGCAGCCTACCATGCACTAAGTCAGGGAATAATTAGGCTAAACCTCATTCTTCATTTTATATAAATCAGTGGGCTAGATATTCAAAAGCGCTTATCCAGGTAGGAGCTACTGCTGAGGGGGTGTCCTCCAACCGCTTTGCTACCAGTAGAGGGTGATGCTTCAATATTGTGTTTCAATAGCTAGGGACAGGCAGGTTCCCTAGAGTTTGATAAAACTTGCCTGTCCCTCACCATTGAAAATAGTGAAACAGATCCTCCCACTGGCAGGACAGTAGGTGGAGGACTCCTGCTCAGCTTAGAGCAGGGGTATCAAAGTCCCTCCTGGAGGGCCACAATCCAGTCGGGTTTTCAGGATTTTCCCAATGAATATGCATGAGATCTATTAGCATACAATGAAAGCCGTGCATGCAAATAGATCTCATGCATATTCATTGGGGAAATCCTGAAAACCTGACTGGATTGCGGCCCTTGAGGAGGGACTTTGACACCCCTGGCTTAGAGGAAACTATGGCAGGAGCGTCTGTTACGCACATAAGAGCCGGTAAGAGAAATATTCAGCACACTAGCTGGATGATGCTATTGGGTGGAGCTGCAGGTTATCTAGTTAGCAGCGATAATCAGGGTCACAACCCACAAAATCGTTCATATAATTTAAGACAGCAAAAATGCAACTCTATAATTTGGTGCCTAAAGACATGGAACTAATTGCGTTCATAAGTTACAGAATAAAAGCACTTATTCATGTCATTGGTGCCAATAGTTGATAATTATGCATTTAAGTGCCAAATGCAATTATATAACATAGGTCCATATTCTATAAACGGTGCCTCAAGAACATTTAAAGGTGGTCTTAAAACAAAATTGAAAGGGCCTAAAAAAATGGCGCCAGAGTCACACCTACAGAGGTGTTTTATGACGCCTAACGCAATTCACATAAAATATAGGCCTTAAAAACCCTGGCCTACATATCCAGTGCCTATCTTTCCTGATTAACAGGCGATTGGTGGTCGCTTTTAAGGCAAGCGATGTCGACAGCGCTGTGTATAGAATCCAGGCCATAATGTAGGTATAAGTGTATGTGTGAGGGGGCAAAAACTCGGGTGGGTAATGGGTACTGTTCCCTCTAAAGCAGGGGTGTCCAACCTTTTGGCTTCCCTGGGCCGCTTTGGCTGAAAAAAATGTTTCTGGGGCCGCACAAATGTGCAAATGCTGCAGCAAGACAGAGGAGGGAGCCGGCAAGACGATAAACACCTGGCGGCAGCAGAGGAAAACACTGCATCGCTCTCGACCAGGGCCGCACAAAATACTTCACTGGGCCGCAGGTTGGACACTCCTGCTCTAAAGCGTCAATATTCCACCTGCAGTCCTGTCAGTCGGGGGATGGATGGGGCTGCCACATCTTCAATAGTCTTCAGCTTCACATCTTCAACTGTCACATTTTCAATAGTAGGTATGAGCGAGCTCTGCAGGATTTCAGGGAACCTGCCTGACCCTATCAATTGAATGCACAACATTGAAGCACCGCCCCCCCACTGGCAGCAATGCAGTTGGAGGACTCCCACACAGCTTAGAAGGAACAGTGGTCATGGGCTTGTCTCAGAAATATGCATGTAGCTTATAGAATATTATAAGTGACGCACTCTTCAGGGCACAATTAGGTGTCAACAGTTACTAATGCCATTGACTTGGCATAACTGTTTGCGCCTACCTTTAGGTTCACCAATGCCCAAGAGTCGCTGCTCTTCGATGCATGCGCAGACCATCTACAGATGGTCTGCGCATGCGTCGGGATCGCTACAGAGCAATCCTGGCGGTCGGTTGGGGGTGTGATTCCAATCACCATCATTTGCATGAGTATTTTATAACAGAACCTCTTGTATGAGGAAAGAATAAAGAGGTTGGAGCTCTTCAGCTTGGACAAGAGAAGACTTAGGGCTAGATTAAGTTCCAACCACTCAGCAACCCCTTTGCGACCCGTTTTCCCTCCGACCCAATTCACTAACCTCTGTCCCGATCATCCTCCGATCCATGCATGCAAATGAGGGGGAACAGCATTTAAATGATGGCAGGCAGCGAATTCACTAACAAAAAACCTGCAACACCGACTGGGCTGGCCGATCGCAAACAAGCGACTACTGGGGACCAGTCGTTCACTGCTTTCCGACTGCATCTCCTGCTCTCTGCCTGCTGTCTGTCCCAACTTTCCAGATCTCTGCTCCCTCCCCCCCCCACCCTCCCGACTATCCTTCTCTCTCTGCCCCGACTCTCTGCCATGATTCTCCTGCCACCCTGTTCTGCCCTGAATCTCCTGTTCCCTACCCTGCCACGATTTTCTTCTGCCCTGCTCTGCCCCGAATCTCCTGCTCTCTGCCTGCTGTCTGTCCCGACTTTCCAGATCTCTCCCCCCCCCCCAACTCTCCTGCTCCCTCTGCCCCGACTCTCTGCCATGATTCTCCTGCCACCCTGTTCTGCCCTGAATCTCCTGTTCCCTACCCTGCCACGATTTTCTTCTGCCCTGCTCTGCCCCGAATCTCCTGCCTCTCTGCCTTTTGCCAAACTTAAAAGAGGTGCAGACTGTGGTAAGAATGTGATGTGTTGATCCAGATCCAATTGCTCAGAGAGCCCCCGACTCTCCTGCTACCTGCCCCATGCGCTGCCCTGGCCTTACCCCGTAGTGTGAGCCCGTGGTTTTAACTCGCGGTTTAAAGCGGGTTAAAACCACGGGCTCGCTGGACTGGCTAAAAGGTTTTTTTTTTAAAAAAAAAAGAGTCGCTGCTCTTCGATGCATGCGCAGACCATCTACAGATGGTCTGCGCATGCGTCAGGATCGCTACAGAGCGATCCTGGCGGTCGGTTGGGGGTGTGATTCCAATCACCATCATTTGCATGAGGGTGATTCGTGAATCAGACCCCGGACACGGATCGAATCGGATCCGTGCCCTTAGTGAATCTAGCCCTTAGGGGGGATATAATTGAGGTCTACAAAATCCTTAGTGGCGTAGAAGAGTGAATTGATTTTTCACCCTTTCAGAAAGTACAAAACCAGGGGAAAACACGTAGGAATTCTTTCAAAACAAATAGGAGGAAATATTTTTTGTTCTCATAAAAATAGTTAAGCTCAGGAATTCGTTGCCAGAGGATGTGGTTATATCGTTTAGCATAGCAGGATTTAAGAAAGGTTTGGACAAGTTTCTGGAGGAAAAGTCCATAGTCTGCTACTGAGACAGATATCGGGGAAGTCATTGCTTGCCCTGGGCTTGGTAGCATGGAATGTTGCTACTCTTTGGGTTTCTGCCGGGTACTTGTGACTTGTATTGGCCACTCTCTGGAAGAGCGATTCAGATAATTTCTGAATATCACCGCTCTCCAGATTGTACCACCAGCTCACCACTCTTCCTGATATTCAGTGGCAGCCACTATCTGGACACTGCCACTGAAATTTGGAGTTGTTAGCCTATAGGGGCTGGAGTGTAAAAAAAAACCACTGACCACCGTGGACTCACTGTAGGGGGTGGGGGGAAGATATATTATGTGCAACGGTCAGTTTAATGGTAGTATTTCCATGTCCGTAATAGTGAAAGGGTCAACGGGGAGTATGAGTGCTTAGTATAATACTGTCATAAGAACCTAAGAATAGCCTTACTAGGTCAGACCAATGGTCTATCAAGCCCAGTAGTCCGTTCTCACGGTGGCCAATCCAGGTCACTAGTACCTGGCCAAACCCCAAGGTGTAGCAATATTCCATGCTACCGATAACCAGGCAAGCAGTGGCTTCCCCTATGTCTTCCTCAATAACAGACTATGGACTTTTCCTCCAGGAACTTGTCCAAACCTTTCTTAAAACCAGCTACGCTATCCGCTCTTACCACATCCTCTGGCAACGCGTTCCAGAGCTTAACTATTCTCTGAGTGAAAAAAAATTTCCTCCTGTTGGTTTTTAAAGTATTTCCCTGTAACTTCATCGAGTGTCCCTTAGTCTTTGTCATTTTTGACGGAGCGAAAAATCGATCCACTTGTACTCGTTCTACTCCACTCAGGATTTTGTAGACTTCAATCATATCTACCTTTAGCCGTCTCTTTTCCAAGCTGAAGAGCCCTGACCGTTTTAGTCTTTTCTCATACGAAAGGAGTTCCATCCCCTGTCTTCCCACAATAAAGAACAAAATATTTGGATTAAAAAACATATTTTCTCTACATTTTCTACATGGATTGACTTAAGGGCCCTTTTAATAAACCGTGGCAAAATCTGGGTTTAGTGTATCTTAACTTTCCTGCATGCTAAGCCCAGATTTGCTGCATCAAATTTGTAAGGCTTTGTTAACACATTTTGCAGTAAACCTTCTTTCCTGCATTAAGCATGCATTGGTCCTTAACACAGTTTAGTAAAAGGAACACTGTGTTGCTCATGGGCAAGTACTGTCACTTTTCCTATGACAATATATATATATATATTTTTTTTTTATTATTATTATGCAGACGAATACAAGGCTCTTTGAGGGATGAAAAGAAAAAAAAGTGCATAACTGGTGAATGGTTTGATGATGTGAAAGCCCAGCGTTTTCAGGAGGAATTGCAAGGATCAGATCTTCTTCGTGTCTCAGTCCGGAAGAAAAAGAACAGAACGCAAAGTAAGGAAGTTTCTCAAAGACCTGGCCAGACAACAAATTACACAGTGTTTAGAAGGCAGTTTGCACAATATTAAAGTAGTGTATTTGTAACCCTTTTTTTAGGGGGGGGGATGTCCCTCTCAAGAGAAGGATGCAACTTTGGGGACTGCTCACCTCAAACAAAACTAAACCCAGGTCTGGTGGATTTCTCTGGCTGGGGTGGGAATCATCACTGCATGATCCTTAAGAATTTGGGTACAGTCAGTCAAAACAAGGTTCTGTCCGACCAAAGTATTGTTCCAATACTTCCCCCAAAGGAGAAAAAGTTATGAGATGACAAAAATATCTTCTTCCAGTTATACCAGTGGTCTCCAACTCCAACCCTTTGCAAGGCCACATTTTGGATTTGTAGGTACTTGGAGGGCCTCAGACAAAATAGTTAATGTCTTATTAAAGAAATAACAACTTTGCATGAGGTAAAACTCTTTATAGTTTAAAAATCTTTCCTTTTGGCTAAGTTTTAATAATAATATTGTAATTTATAGCTAAAGAGACATATGATCAAGAAACAGTTGTGATTATGATAAACATACCGAGGGCCTCAAAATAGTACCTGGCGGGCTGCAAGTGTTCCCCGGGCCGCAAGTTTGAGACCACTGAGTTATACAGTCTGTCCGACATTGCTGCCTGGGTGTCCCACCGCCATCTGAAACTAAACATGTCTCTTTCCTCCTAAATCCTCCGCTCCCTCCATTCTCCGTCTCTGTAAATATTACTGTTCTCATTGCTGTCTCTTCCGTTCATAAACTGGGACTGTCTGCCAAGTCTCTTCCCTGAAGAAGCCCTTTCTGGAAACGTCAATCGCTCCTCCTGAACTTACTTGCTCCACTTCATCACTGACGCTGAAACCGTGGATTGAAGACAAAGTTTTATTTTATTTTTCTTTCCAGCTTATGATTTATCTTTAATCTTATCTATTGTTTTGCCTTTTGTCTTTGTTTTGTTCTATTTCTATCATTTAAATTTCTCCAGAATTCTACTGTTCAACGGCTCCCCCTTCTGCTTCTATTCCTTTCTCTCCTCTCTTCTACCTTCCAAAGTATTTAGATCAATGCTGTCTTGTTAAAATGTTTATTTTTCCTCTAGCTCTACTTTTCACTTCTCTATTACCCTCCAGATACTTTAGTTAGATTGTGAGCCTTCGGGACAGTAAGGGAATTTTTCAAGTACCTTTCTTATTTCTAATCTTAATGTATATTTTCTGTAAACCGCTTAGAACCTAACGGATGTAGCGGTATATAAGAAATAAATTACATTACATTACATGGACCATTTGGCCTTCATCTGCCATCATGTTTCTAGGTTTCTATAACCATAAAGCTCTATGACATCACAATGCAGGCAAAGAGCCTTAGCCAATGGGAAGAAGATATGCAAATGTTAAGAGCCTTAGCCAATAGGGAGAGGAGGAGATAGTGGATGCTGCAGAATTCTACTGTTCAATGGCTCCCCCTTCTGCTTCTATTCCTTTCTCTCCTCTCTTCTACCTTCCAAAGTATTTAGATCAATGCTGTCTTGTTAAAATGTTTATTTTTCCTCTAGCTCTACTTTTCACTTCTCTATTACCCTCCAGATACTTTAGTTAGATTGTGAGCCTTCGGGACAGTAAGGGAATTTTTCAAGTACCTTTCTTATTTCTAATCTTAATGTATATTTTCTGTAAACCGCTTAGAACCTAACGGATGTAGCGGTATATAAGAAATAAATTACATTACATTACATGGACCATTTGGCCTTCATCTGCCATCATGTTTCTAGGTTTCTATAACCATAAAGCTCTATGACATCACAATGCAGGCAAAGAGCCTTAGCCAATGGGAAGAAGATATGCAAATGTTAAGAGCCTTAGCCAATAGGGAGAGGAGGAGATAGTGGATGCTGCAGAATTCTACTGTTCAATGGCTCCCCCTTCTGCTTCTATTCCTTTCTCTCCTCTCTTCTACCTTCCAAAGTATTTAGATCAATGCTGTCTTGTTAAAATGTTTATTTTATTTTTATTTTTCCTCTAACTCTACTTTTCACTTCTCTATTACCCTCCAGGTACTTTAGTTAGATTGTGAGCCTTCGGGACAGTAAGGGAATTTTTCAAGTACCTTTCTTATTTCTAATCTTAATGTATATTTTCTGTAAACCGCTTAGAACCTAACGGATGTAGCGGTATATAAGAAATAAATTACATTACATTACATTACATTAGAGTCATCTTTGACTCAGACCTCTCATTCTCTATGCACATCCAACAGACTGCTAAAGTCCGTTGCTTCTATCTCTGCAACATCACCAAAATTCACCCCTTTCTCTTTGGGCACACTGCCCAGACCCTCTAATACAATGCTTACACTACTGCAATTTACTTCTAACAGGTCTCCCATTGAACCGCCTATCCCCCTGCAATCTGTGCAAAACTCTGTTGCATGAATTATCTTCTGCCAGCCTCATTATACTCACATTATCCCTCTCCTCAAATCACTTCACTGGCTCCCTATCCACCTTCGCATACAGTTCAAACTCCTATTACTAACCTCCAAATGGGTTCATTCTGCAGCCCCTCAATATCTCTCCTCTCTCCTTATACACTTCCCCAAGAACCCAGATAAGTTGCTTTTATCTGTACACTTCTCCCTCGTCATTCGCGGAGGATACAGGCAGAGCTGGACCGCGAATGCCGAGAAACCGCCATTATCCAGCTCTGATCCACCCCCACCTCCCTGCCGCCTTCCTGGCCCTACCTGGTGGTCTAGAGGGCTTTCGGGGCAGGAGCGATCTTCCTACGCTCCTGCCCCATGCAGATCGCCATCAGGAAATGGCTGTAGGGGGTTCCCGACGTAGTCTCGAGAGACTACGGGAACTCCCAGCAGCCATTTCTTCATGGCGATTTGCACGGGGCAGGAGCGTAGGAAGATCGCTCCTGCCCCGGGGGCAGCAGAGGAAAGCACTACATCACCCTCGACCGGGGCCACACAAAATACTTCACGGGGCCGCAGGTTGGACACCCCTGGCCTAGAGGTTTGTGGCACTGAGTTTCTCCCACTGTATTAATTGTTCTCAAAGAAGTATATTTATGGTGCTATTGATAGTTTAATGTTTACTGAAGAGAGTCTTTTAGCGAGTCATATAGGTCCTCTGCCTGACCTGTCCCTCACCCACCTCTACCTCCTGTGTCGTCTCACTGTGGACAATGGAATGGCAGTTAGGATAGTTTGATAATGCTTCCTTCGTTGCCAGGGTTACCAACTGTCAATGTTGTAACTGACAGTAAAAAAGGAAAGGAAAATGGCATAGCTATGTCAGAGAAAATGCCCTGATCAGTTGTGCTGATCTCTAGCACTATGTACTCATGCTATTCAAGGCTTGGGTACTTAGGAGGTAGAAAGTGAATTAAGGGGTAAATTGTTTATTGTGCGCTTCTATACCGCTACTAATGACTGGGGAGTCAATTCAGAGCGGTTTGCATGAGCTTCTGTAGAGGTGTTACAACAAAGAGTTACAAAGAGCTTCTGCGAGATGTTATAATACAGAGTTATTAAAACCGGCATAGTTATGGCATAATCAATCAGCCTACTTATGTTACCGGCACATCAATCGTCCTTCTTATTTGCATATGTTCATAACAAATCAATCGTCCTACCTATATTCACATCTAATATTAGGTTTACTAAGGAGTTTGGCCTATTCAACTAAATATAGTCTATATACATGTATCTGTATCATGTTTATGTTTATTTTTGAAGTATTATCTTCCTCAGAGTCTAGTTTTCTGGGCTTCAGCCCTTGGTTTATTTATATCCTTTTGTGTTCTTCCTATTGAGTTCCTGATTTTATTTTATTTTATTTTTTGTGGGGGGAACTAGCCGATTGTCTGTTCTATGTTGTTTTATTGGCTAAAATAGTCTCCCTTAGGTATCCACTTAACTGATTCCTTCAAAGATAGGTACCTTTCTTCAGTTGCCTATATTGTTTTCCCCACTGAACCTTGTAACTACTTGAACCCTGTCAAGTTATTCTATCGATAAATCAGATATCTTATACTTGTATTTCTATACCACAACATGTAATTTACTTAAATCATTGTAATGTAATTCTCTCGGTAATGTCCTGATCTCTTTTAACTGTAATCCGCTTAGAACCGCAAGGCACAGGCGGAATAGAAATCACAAATGTAATATAATGTAATGTAATGGTCTTTATCCCTATCTTGAACTTTCCGGTATCTTTTTCTAGTTTTAGTTCCTTCGACAGGGCATTCCACCACCTTGGAGCCATCACCAAGGACATTCTTTTCCTGACACTTGTATTTGATGTCTCTGAAGGAGGGAATTTCCAGCAGATGATTTTGGCTCGAGCGTATTGTGTGCTGACGTAGTCTGGCCGCTAGATATTGTGGTTCAGAGAGATGAATGCAGTAGGATCTTTAATTTCACCCTGCTTTCAATCGGGAGCCAGTGTAGTTCTTTCAGTAGCAGGTTGACACTTGTGTGCTTCAATTTTCCCAGCAGAAATCTTGCTGCTACATTTTGTACCATTTGAATCTGTTTAATCATGTATTTTTGGACACCCAGTAGGATTGCATTGCAGTAGTCAAAAATCAAGAGTACCAGGGTTATTATTACGTTGGACATCGCTTGGCGGGTAAGGTAGGGTTTAAATCCTCTGAAGCGCATTCCAGGTGTCCACCACACATTGGGTAAAGAAAAACTTCCTAGCATTCATTTTGAATCTGTCCCCTTTCAACTTTTCCGAATGCCCTCTTGTTCTTTTATTTTTCGAAAGTTTGAAGAATCTGTCCCTCTCTACTCTATACCCCTCATGATCTTATAAGTCTCTATCATATCCCCTCTAAGTCTCCTCTTCTCCAGGGAAAAGAGTCCCAGTTTCAACAATCTCTCAGCTTATGAAAGGTTTTCCATACCTTTTATGAGACATGTCGCTCTCCTCTGAACCCTCTTGAGTATCGCCATATCCTTCTTAAGGTACGGTGACCAATATTGGACGCAGTACTCCAGATGCGGACGCATCATCGCCCGATACAACGGCAGGATAACTTCTTTCATTCTGGTTGTAATACCCTTCTTGATTATACCTAGCATTCTATTCGCTCTCTTAGCGGCTGCTGCGCACTGTGCCGTCGGCTTCATTGTCATGTCCACCATTACCCCCAAGTCCCTTTCTTGGGTACTCTCCTTCAATAACATCCCTCCCATCGTATAGCTGTACCTCAGGTTTCTGCTTCCCACATGTAGTACTTTACATTTCTCAACGTTGAACTTCATCTGCCATCTCGTCACCCATTCCCCTAGTTTGTTTAAGTCCCTTTGTAATTCTTCGCAGTTCTCTAGTCTGAGCTCCACTAAATAGTTTGGTGTTATCCACGAATTTTATTATCTCGCACTTCATCCCTGTTTCTAGATCATTTATAAATATATTAAATAGCAGCGGTCTGAGCACCGAGCCCTGCGGAACACCACTCGTGACCCTTCTCCAGTCTGAGTAATGGCCCTTCACTCCTTCCCGCCAACCAATTTCTGATCCATTTATGTATGTCTCCTTCCACCCCATAGTTCTTCAATTTCCGAAGTAGGCGTTCATGGGGTTCCTTGTCAAAGGCTCTATGGAAGTCTAGGTATATGATGTCTATGGGGTCTCCTCTGTCCATCCATTTGTTAATTCCTTCAAAGAAGTGCAATAAGTTCGTTAGGCACAAGCTCCCCTTGCAGAATCCATGCTGGCTGGTTATCAGAAGTTTGTTTCTTTCAAAATGTTCATTGATGTTATCTTTTATCAGTGCTTCCGCCATTTTCCTCGAGGTCAGACTCACTGGTCTGTAGTTTCCCCGGTCACCTCTTGATCCCTTTTTAAAGATGGGTGTAACATTGGCTATCTTCCAATCCTCCAGGATCATGCCTGTTTTCAGGGATAGATTGCAAATTTGCTGCAGTAGTTCCACTATTTCCTCCTTTAGTTCCTTCAGAACCCTTGGATGGATTCCGTCCGGACCCGGGGATTTGTCAGTTTTTAATTTTTATATCTGCCTGCGTACGTCTTCAAGGCTCACTTCATGGATGTTAATGTTTCTGCTTGATCTCCGTTGAAGATTTGCTCAGGTTCCGGTATGTTGGTTGTGTCTTCATTTGTAAATACAGATGAAAAGAACATGTTAAGTCTTTCTGCCACTTCTTTCTCCTCCTTTACCACTCCCTTCCTGTCTCCGTCGTCCAGCGGTCCCACCTCCTCCCTAGCCGGCTTCTTCCCTTTAACATATTTAAAGAACGGTTTGAAATTTTGTGCTTCCCTGGCTAGCCTCTCTTCATACTCTCTTTTGGCTTTTCGAACCACATGGTGACATTCTTTTTGATACTTCCTGTGCTCTTTCTAGTTCTCCTCAGTTTTGTCCTTTTTCCATTTCCTGAATCAATTTTTCTTATTGCCTATCACTAACTGCTTCACTGGACTCTGTCCACTGGACACCTCAATTTGCAGCAACCAGCATTAGGCTGAAGGGCAGAAAGGATTTGGGACAAAGGGAACAATAGAAAGGAGAGAGAAGTCTGTGCCCCTTTTAAATATGGTTTGGTGGCATTATGACTTGTAACAGTGCCTAGCTGGGCTTTTGCTGTGAAGTTCCTTCTAGTGTGGGAGCCCCAGAGTAAAGGTAGGCACAGGGATAAATTTGGTCGCCAACCCATCAGTTCTTTTCCATTCCCATCATATTGCTACCATCTTCTCGCCATCCCCACGGTTTTCTTTCCTATCCCTGTACCCAACCTGCATTTAAAAGATCTTGTAACTTCACCCAAAACATGAAATATGTGCTGTAACTTGTTAAAATTTAACACAAAACCACAGACATTACTTTGTTAAATATAAAGGGAAACGTTGTTTTTGTAAATATCACAGTCCCATAACATTCTCGCAGTCCCCGATGATGTGCTGGAAGCAGGGATTCCAAGTAGAGGTGGGCATGGGGACATAATTCTTCAACAAAGACCAATTCAGGATCATTGTCCAATCCCTTGTGCTAAGTATTGTAGACTATTGCAACAGCCTCTACTTACCTTGCCCGACCAACACGATAAAAAAACTGCAGTCCATCCAGAACACAGCCCTCAGACTCATATACTCACTCAGCAAACACGACCACATTACCAATGCATACCTTGAATCCCACTGGCTACCAATAAAAGCAAGAACACAATTCAAACTCTACTGTCTCATTTTCAAAGTAACCCACGGCACGGCACCCAGTTACCTAAATAACCGTTTTCACCACTACCTCCCACCAAGAAGAAGAAGAACACAGAACCTTTTCACCTACCCACCACTCAACGGTACTCGTCGAAAGAAACTTTACGACAACCTCCTGGGGACACAGGCAGCTAAAATAGACTCTGACATCTTAAAATTACTGACCAAAACAACAGACATAAAAGAGTTCCGCAAAGAAATAAAAACATTACTGTTCAAAAAATATCTCCCATCACTCTAACCACCACCCAAAGAGCTCCCAATCAACGACTTCGGAAATACCCACCTATATCATCTTTTTATCTGTGATCTAGAATGTACTGTAATTTCTTCTACACTACACCCGATTTAACCGATCGAGTTGACATGTATTACCTCTGTAAAATGCATTATCTTCTATTATATGTAATATCTTCTGTAATAAGTATTATCTTCTGTGAAATTGTAGTATCATAACTCATTACTGTTCCTGTAACTTACTCTTATCCTGAAATGTAACTCTACTGGAATGTCCCAGATATTTTCTATATTGTAATCCGCCTAGAACCGCAAGGCACAGGCGGAATAGAAATCCCTAATGTAATGTAATGTAATAATCTTTTCTCCTTCCCCATTCTATTGCAATTATCCCCTCATCATCTCCGCAGATTTCCCATTGTCGTTGTCCCCTTGCATACCTCTACTCTATGACAGAGTCTGGGCAGGAATCTATAAAGGAAAACGTGACAATGTACAGATGTACTCCGAGGGGAAAAAGCATTCTGATACTTTTGGTGTCACTCGAACGGAAGGCTGTACAGTAACAGAATATGCAGCCACCTCTGGGGTGGAAGGCATTACACTGCAAACCACAACCTGAAACTGTAGCTCATTGACCTAAAGCAGTGTCTTGCAAATCTCTGGATGCCATGGCACACGAAACCTTGTGCCGCGGCTGGAGGGCATCTGGAAATGCGTGGACGTCGATGCATGAAATCATCATGTCGATGTCCATGCATGCGTGAAGGCCCTCCAGACGGGGCTCTGAACCGCCAGTGGGGTGGGGGGGGGGGTGTATGTATGCTGCAATAGGAGAAGCACGTAGAGGAGCAGAGTCGCTGGCAAGGACTGAATGCCTGCAGAACGTGCCTCTCACCATGAAAGGCGCATCCTGTAAGCAGTCAGCCAGCGCCTCTCCTCCCCGGCGTCTCACAGCACACCCTGAATCTCGCCACAGCACACAGTTTGTGATACACTGAGCTAAAAGTTACACTGTTTCATAGCTTTCTATAGTTGTAATGGCCTTGTGGTGGAGCCACGGCCTCAACACCATGAGGTTATAGGATCCAATCCCAGCACTGCAAGCCACCCAATCCTCCATGGTCCCAGGTACCATACAAGCACCTGAACAGTATATATGAAATGACGTTGTCAGTATATATGAAAACCACCTTGAATGTGTAACCACAAAAAGGCAGTATACAAGTCCCTCCCTCCCTCTTTTTTTTTTTTTTTTAAATGGTGGTTTTGTGAAAGGAAGATTGTTCTGAATCTTTGGAGCACAGAAGATTTAAGAAATTGATTTTCCACATGATTTTCTTTCTAGTGTGTTAAAGTCAATCACAATTTTTTCAGGCACATAGAAAAGGGTTTAATTTATTGCTGTGATTTTTTTTTTTTTTTTTTTTAAGATGATTGCCGTTGTGGAAGAGGTCACATGCTTGGGAACTCAGTAATGGGAGAAAGTTTCAGAGGGTGGCCTTGCTCTGAATGTGCCTGGATTTCATTGTTTGTCTTCTGTTCGGTACCTGCCTCAAAGTCTAGTCTGAACAGAGAGGACTGCAACTGTAAAGGCAAACAATGTGAATCTCCTTTCGGGGAGGGGGGGGGGCGGGTTTCTCTGTTTATTGAGATCAGGTGACCTTCTTTTCAAACAGGAAAGGGCAGAGGAAAAGCTTGGAATGGATGATATGGGTTGGCTGCAGCTGGAACTCTTGCCCTAGAAAATTGCCAGACTAAATTCTGAAACTGTCCACTTGAGCTGCCAGAAGAGACATAGTTCTTTCTGATCTAATCTAATATTTGTGAGTCGCACAAACCTAAACAGGCTCTAGGCGATTTGAAGAAGGAAAAGGGTAGAATGGGCAGAGAGGGGAAGTAAGGAAGAGAGGAGGGAAGAAAGAGGAGAAAAACCTAACCAACTAAGCAAAAGAACAGGTGCTTAATAAGGAAAAAAAAACCCAATGATATATTTTACTTAGGGCTCCTTTTACGAAGGCGCGGTAGCGGTTTAACGCACGTAATACCGTGTGCTAAACCGCCAGCTGTGCTAGCCACTACCGCCTCCTCTTGAGCAGGCAGTAGTTTTCAGGCTAGCGCAGGGGTTAGTGCATGATGAAAAGTCGCATGCGCTGAAGCTGGTAACGGGGCTTCATAAAAAGAGCCCTTAATTTTATATCGAAATTAATGTTGAGAGCTGTCTAGTTCTGTTGTGTGATTGTTACTGGAGGACCAGAGAGGAGAGGGGGGAGGGGAGAGAGGAGAGGGGAGAGGAGGGACTAATAAAGAGAGAAGGAAGATGAATCAGGAGGCCATCTGGATTGTAGAGGTAGACTGAACACTAGCAGCTTCTGACGCTAACATACTCAAAGCCCCAAAAAGTTCTCTTTTTTGTTTTGTTTTGTTGAGTTATTCAAGCTTGACTTGTACATGACTTGCCACATCACAGAAGAGAATATTGTCATCTCAGCAAACCTTGGGCTCCTTTTACCAATCAGTGCCATGCTGAATACGAAGAAACGCATTCAGTTCCCAGGGGCTTCTTCTCATTCAGTTCAAGCTAATCAATAGGAATGTTTTCTAAAAGGAGCCCGTTGTTAGGTGTGTCTTAGAGTGAAAGGGGGTCCAAAAAAGAGATGACACAAACCCACAGCAAAATGCACCTAAATGATAGAAGAGATTTTCCATTTTCAGGGTTTATTTTGGCTAGTTACTTAAAAGTTTTTGTTTGTTCCTGTTAAAGGGAATTACTGTTTTGTTTTCCTGTATTAAAAATTTTGTTATATTAAGAAAGTTAGCCCTCCCCTTTTTTAAAAATCTTTATTCATTTTTAAACTTTCAACAAGTGATTTATAATACAATCATATACACTTTAATATCACTTTTTAATCACACAAATATTGAATCATAATATAATTCCTCCCTCCCTCCCTGGAAATAGTTTTTTTAAAAAGAAGTAATGACTTTTCCTGATGCTATTAAGATTGAAAAATTCCATTCTTTACTGTTCCGGATATTTTTTTTTTTTATTTCAAATATTTTTATTGAAATTTTTAAACAAGTGGAACATAACATATAGAACAAACATGGTAGTTGCCAGTGTTCGAGGACATAAATGGACAAATAAGGTTTTTAAATAGTAAACATGTAATAAGAATTCTGTAAACACACAAGGCAACTCCAACGGAGCTGGAAGAAAATCCTGGAGAGGGAGGAGAGAATAGTACCTTGCTCAATCAATAAGTACAGATGGGGGACAGTTCAAATATTGAAATGTTGTAAAAATTATAAATTTTAAATAAAAAAAAATAGAGGATGGAATAAGGAGAGGATCCCAGATATATAGTGAATGTAGCTCTTTATTTCAGTAATAAGACTACCCAATGTGGGCCGCGTTTTGCCCCAATCAGAGCTGCAACAGGGGTAAAATTCAGTTTGTAGAGTGTGAAAAGCACACATTTTTATAAAGCATGCCGTGATTCAGCACTGATTTGGAGTTAGCTGTTTGGAAGTTCCTGCAGCATGATGTTATGTGAAACATGGCCCACGTTGGGTAGTTTTATGATAAAGAGCTACATTCACTGTATGTGGGATCTGCTCCTTTTCTGTCCTCTTAGAATGCAAAGATCTATCCAGAGATGGGGGAAAAAATGCAGATACACGGGCTCTCGCTGCCCAGCATTCCCCCGAGGACCAGTGCTTCCAAGCTTTAAGTTTAGGCTGGTTGGTGTTTATTCAATAAATACCAATTTTTTTATTTTTATTTTTTTGCTTCATGCATGTTTTATAATCAGACATGTCCCTGTGCTTGATTGTCTGAAATTGCGGGATGCATGGGTGGGAGATTTGAATGTGGAATTTTCTGAAGAAGTAATTTTGAATGCTATTAAAAAGCTGCCTTTGTATAGTAAATATGCTATCTTTTGGGAACAACACTTCAAATTGACTCTCCGCCTATATATTTCTCCTCGGAGAGCTTTTCTGGCGGGGCTCTGCCCGACTGCGGACTGCCGGCGCTGTGGTGCTCCGGATGCTGGTCTTGGTCACATGTTTTGGTCTTGTTCATCCATACAGACCTTTTGGGAAGCTGTCTTTCTTTTTGTGGATGACATCTGGAACATTACAGTTCGGAGATCAGCCCTGGTGTTATTTGGAGCCTCTTTGCATTTTCATCCCTGTCGGCCTGGAGCCTCTGCATTCCTTCGTTGGATGGCTGTGATTGCTGTCAAGTGCATCTTACTTAAATGGATGGAGGCGGAGGCTCCTGACTATTCCCTTTGGCGTAGTCACATGATTACGTTGCTTTCTTGGGAATGGAGAGGTGTTCAGGACATTTCTTCCTTGCCTGGACGGGCATTCCAACGAATTTGGGAGCCTTTTTGGTCTACACTATCTCCGGTGACTCATAGCCACATTCTGAACTGCTAGGGTCTTGGTATTATCCTTTTATTTACCTCACTTTGTTTGGCATCAGTGAGAGGGGGAGGGTGGGGGGATGGGTTGGGTTGGTAGGGTGGGTTTGATGGTTTTAGTATATAAATTTGAGCTACCTTGTTGTTTTCTGTTTTTGATTCTGATTGTTGTTTCTTGGTGCTCAATAAAATATATTTAACGATAATCAGACATGTCATCAAATATACTTGGTAAGAACACTTCTAAAGTCTTCAGGAAAGTTGTAGGTATAATTAGAATAATCAGTAGAATCCTTACTATAAGGTGCTTTGGACACGTGGCTTTTCAAATGGAAGTCAACAAAATCAGACAATGGAACCAATGTCTGGTACTATGAGTCGACCTGGAGGAGCTATAAGGCTTTTGTGAATTTTTGGCACAAAATATATAACCGGAAATACAGGAAATTCTTGTTGCATAAATCTGTATTCTTTTTCCGTAATTACATTACATTAGTGACTTTTATTCTGCCATTACCTTGCAGTTCAAGGCGGATTACATAAGAGGTTATCTGGACATTTCCAGAAGTGTTACAGAGTTGAACGGTTACTTCAGGGGATTGAAATGCTTCCTGCGGTGTTAGTTTGTCTTGATGGATTTCTTGAACAGCAGGGTTTTTATTTCTTTTCTGAAAGTTTTGTAGTCTGGTGTTGTGATCAGTAGATTGGAAGCCATCATTGTGATCAGTAGATTGGAGGCCATCGTACATTTTTTTGGGTTTGACGCCTCTGATTGGGGGGGGGGTGAATGGTGTCTGGGTTCTACTTTGCCTGGTTGTGGTTGTTCGGATAAGGCGGTTGTTCAAGCAGGCTGGGTTGTCTTGAATAGTAGACAGTAAAATTTGAATAGTATTCTTCCTTGTATTGGGAGCCGTGTGAGTCGAGGTATGCGGCGGTGATGTGGTCGTGTTTTTTCAGCGAATAGATCAATCTCAAAGCTGTGTTTTGTACTGTTTGTAGCTGTTTTATCATGACTGCGGGGCAGGGGGAGATAGAGGATGTTGCAGTAGTCTAGAAGTCCTAGGACTAGGTGGACCATGAGCTGGAATTGTTTTCTGTCAAAAAAATTTCAGATTTTTGGATTTCTGTATTGTTTTGTTGATTTGTGGTTGCATGGTACAGCATCTGTCTATCATCACTCCCAGAAGTCTTAGGGTGGGTTGAATGGGGTATGTGATTGAGTTTATTACTAAGTTTGTTATGGTTGTGGTTTTGGTTTTTTTAAGAAGTATAAATTTTGTTATATGGGTTCAGTTTTAGTTTGTGTTCTTTCATCCATGTTGCCACTGTTTCTAGTGTTCTATGTAGTATGTCTGTCATGGAGGGTGGTGGTTGATCAAAAGGAAGGAGGATGGTGATGTCGTCTGCATAGCTATAAAAAGTTAAGCCTAATTTGTCTAGGCAGGTGCCGAGGGATGCAATGTAGAGATTGAAGAGTGTTGGAGATAATGGTGACCCTTGGGGAATGCCGCAGAGGTTGGACCATGGTTCCAAAGCCTGAAGAAGAACATGGTAGATAACTTCTGACAACTCAGCAGTAGGGTCTTGCAATAGTCAAACATAATACTGAGTGCCTGTTAATTGACGTGTAGCCTCTGCAACAATATTTATCTGTGTCCAAAATAACAATTCCCCCACCTTTGTCGGCGGGGTGAATGACAATCATAGAATCCCTAGCCAAAGTCTTAATAGCTTTTTGATGATCTAAAATCATATTTCATTTTATCCTACTAGGAGCCCCCTCAACATTTGCAATTTCATGTTCAACCAGATTTTGAAACACCTGTAAACGAGAGTCCATATTCCTAGGAAGGTTCCAAGTGGAAGATCTATGTAAAATCTGCTGATCTCTGATCTCATCCATTTGATCTTTAAAGAACATTCTTAAGTTGTATTTCCTAATCAATTTGTACATACTAATAATACGCTTATGCAAAGGACTATAATTGGCACAAGGGAGAAAAGATAGTCCTTTCGAAGGCACTAAGATCTCAGTGAGTGTTAAAACCCGTTATAATAAATTGAAAATATTAAATGTACTTACAGCTACTGCCAAGATGGACGTCTCTCCCTCATTCATCCTCTTCTGAGGCTTGTACTGGAAAATTTTGGGTGTGAACTTGTAATATCATAGAAACATGACAGCAGATAAAGGCCAAATGGTCCATCTAGTCTGCCCATCCGCAATAACCATTATCTCTTATAGCATTGGCTGTTGCTGTTGATCCACCAGATTCCCCCAAACTTCTCTCATCCTCTCCAGAATCACTAGAGGTTTGTGCATATGTGATTTTCTTTGTCTTTTGGGGCTGGCGATTGCGATCCATCCATGGGTATACAAACCCTTTAACAAAGTCATTCTCATCCCTCTTGTATTTGTCGATTTTTGCCTTCCTCACTTCATTTTAAGGATAAACAATTTTTATTGATGACAACCAGGAACTACAGAGCAGTAAATATCAAACACATCCAAATACAAAGGAATAAGTATAGATAAAATAACATAGCTGCTGTAGCCATCAAACAAATTTTCAAATTAAAAACTCTAAAAGACACAGAAAACCCACCAACCCCTCCCCCGTCCCACAACATAAGATACAACAAACAGAAATATTCTCTGCAAAAATCCCTCACTTCATTTTTAAAGTCATCCATTTGTGTTTTAAACTTCTCTAGCTTGTCGGTGACTGAATTCTTGCCGCTGAAGCTTCATCACTTTCTCTTCAAATTCCGCTTTATACTGACTTTACTCACTTCTGGTGGTTTCTATAATGAGCAACATGAGTTCATGCGAACACTTGTTTAAGATTGCGTTCCACTTTTCAAGAAATGTTACATTGGCCAAAAACAACCTAGGCTCGGTTCGCATGCATAGGCCTCTAGGTATTCTTCTAGTGCGGCAATATTCTGCCAGTGTGGCTGCGTGCAACTCAGTACAAATATTCCTTTTTTCCAAGAAGGTTAGCTGGTCCCAATCCATTGTAGATGTTTGATTGTCTTTCGGAGAAAACAAACCGAAGGTGGGGCGCAGATCCTCTGCTTGCTGATCAGTGTACGTGAGAACGGCATCCCATCCAGTAGACGCCATGGTGCAATCCCAAATAAATATGCAGGATCCCCACAATTTGGGATTTTGCCAGGTATCTGTGATCTAGATTGGCCACTGTGGAAACAGGATACAGGAGTAGATGGGCCATTGATCTGATCCAGTAGGGCTATTCCAATGCTGTTATGTTCATTCCTAGTGAACTGGCCGCACAGACATCTCAGCAGTGCAGAGGGGCAGCCTAGTGGTCATTGCAGTGAACTTCACCTAAAGGGACCCAGGTATAAATCCCACCTAAACCCCTTCATATTGTATGGTGAGTTTTTCAGGAACAAAGAGAATCTTCTATACCTAAAGGTCTACCAGTATAATAGCTCTCCAGCTTGCAGGTCACTCATATATTTAAGTACAGGAGGCATTTCTATGCTCCAAGAGGGCTCACATATTTGTACTGAAATGAAAAAAGTTAGCCTGTGTTAAAATGGGAACCTGGAACCTAGGTTATAAGCATTCTTTTCATTTTAATTCTGATATATGTTGATTTTATTATAAACCGCTGCGTTCAATGAGTTTGTAATGGCTGTAAATCAAGATTGTAATCAACAATAAACCATAGGCTGCATAAGTTGTGAAATTCTTCTGAGCTAAAAAAAAAAAAAATGGTGTAAAAATATATCAATCACCCTCAGATTAGAAGAATTTAAATGTGTAACCTGGTCCCTAAATGCATCCCTCTAACTGATTTTTTTTTTTTTCTTATTAACAATATAACACTTTTCATTTTTCTTTCTGTCCAAAGATGAGAAGGCTGAACAAGTCAGTGACGGTGAACACGGGAAACACAACCCACCACCTGCACTACCAGCTAGCTCGTTGGAGCCGAGCGCTGTTCTGCCTACAGATGAAAGGTAACCGGCACATCGATTACAAGGACGTTAGAAGCCAGACATGTTAAATCTACTGTGTTATAAGGCTGTAGTAGACTCCTATTGGTTTGGAAAATAAGTGCAGGGACGTGCTTTCCAACTGCAGCTCATGTCCCCCTCTCCCCCCCCCCCCCCCCCCCAAATATCTGAATGATTACAGCCCAGTAAGTTTAGAGACCTCAGATATCAAGTCTTGTGCAAGAGGCAGGGAACTCTACAACCAAGGACTGTGGTAGGAGGCTCAGAGGGCAGAGTAGACAGGAATGACTGAAGGAAATAAGTCTTCACAGAAGTAGGGGGGAGGTTAGATATATGGAACAGGCTCCCAGCGAAACTGATAGAAGCAAAAAAGCCGCCGTAGAAAGTGGCCTTAGGGAAAGCGAATGGGGGACTGCCTTTATGTTGCTTTGGCATTTCAAAGTGGTAATGAAGGATTCCCAGGGTCCCCATTCCCTTTCCATTTCATCAAGCCCGGTATCCTGTTTCCAAGGGTGGCCAACCCAGGCCCCAAGTACCTAGCAGGACCTGAAAGAGTGGCAACATTCCAGAGCTGAGATCTGAGATTGTGACGTCATAATGCCTCATTCCACCAATGCCTAAGAGCCAACCTCATCAGTGATGTCACAATGGCTTGATTTCAGCTCTCATAAGAATTGCCATACAGGAACAGACTTAAGTTGTGGCTCACTGGTTGAGGTTGTGAGGCCAAATCCTGGTGCTGCTGCTTGTGACCACTTTGAATATCAGATTTAAAATACCAAAGCCACAAAAAGGCAGCATACAAGTCCCTTTCCCCTTAATTGTACTTGGTGTATTGTATTCAGTATAAGCTGGGACATATGACATTATACAGCTTGCCTTCTTTGGAATTCTACCCATTTGATTTGCATATTTATCTGTCAGATAAGGAATCTGTCGCGCTGTAACTTATTAAACTTTTAGCCACAAGGACTTCTTCACCTTCTTATATTTTACTGAGGCCATTTCAAAGCACTTTAGGGCTTAGAGGGGAGAAGATAGAGAGTTATGTTTTGTTAATATTGTTTTCATTATTATGCTGTAAAGAAGTCCTGAGTGTAATGGCTGTACATTATATGTTGGGCAGCTCTCCAGTAAATCAGGGATGAAAAGTGATTCTATTCTGCAGTAAGAGACAAAGCAGGATGAATTATTTGGTGGGCCCTAGGCAAGCAAGAACACTAAAACGTAACACGTCCAAGAGAATGTGAGGGTGGATTTTGGTGAGCAAAAGGAAATCACTTCAGAGGGAAAAACGGGAGAATACTACCAAGGAACTGAGATTAGAAAGAAAACAAAAATAAAGAACTATACAGACATGCAGCAGGGGGAAAAAATGATGCTAAATTTTGCTTCTGGTGACAGATCCAGTGAAACGAAAGATAACAACAGTTCGGAGGAACCCGAAACCGTGCCGAAGTTAAAGGTGAAACTACCCGCGCTGGAAATGTCAGTAGCAGCTGCATCTGCCCCGTCAGAGAAGGTAACGCGCACGCTCGCTATCACAAGAGCCTGATGTTATGGAAATGTTCTGTGAGGGAATGACACAGCAGTATGGTACAGAAGAAAATGGTCATTTTGAGGCCTCCTTTTTAGTTGTGTAGCAGGAAAAGGTTTAATGAGTGTCGTTATATAACACAGCACCTAGACTGGCAAGCTATGTAAAAGCAACAAGTGCATTTGTGCACCTTGATATATCAGGCTCCCAGATGTTTCTGCAGCAAGCTACACCCACTTCAAGGCAGGATAACTTCTGCGCGTATATGCCGGTAGGAGTCAGCACATATGTGTGTACTTTATAAAATAGTGTACTCACTATCCACATACAAGCTCAAATTTAAATTGAAAAAATCTCTTAAAGGTTGGGATTCAATGTGATACTCTCTTATTTAAAAAAATAAAATAAAAATTCCCCAACCTAATGCAGGTTTCCAAACACAGATCTCGGCGGTGATACCCAGGATTGTCAGCGTTAAGCTTTCACTTGAGATTTACACTCCCTACTCTTCATAGATCTCAAATAATAATAATAATAATAACTTTATTCTTTTATACCGCCATAACCAAAAGTTCTAGGCGGTTTACACTAAAAAGAGCTGGCCAATCAGCGAAATACAATAATACAGTAAAAAAATACAAATATTTGTAAAATAGAATTTCAATAATAAAACTCTCATCTAATATAATAAAATGGTAGGACGCGCATGCGCACTAAAAAAATCATGTTCCCTGATCCTGTCGCGAAAAACATGATTGCTCATGCGCGGGTTTTACGTCACCTAACTTTGTTCCTCCACCATGCCACGCCAGCCATGTCCGCCGCCGGCCTCGAGCTCCTGGGGGCCGGCGGCGAGAGCCGCCTGGCTGGTGCTGAGGACCCGCCTCCCGCTTCCGCCCTACACAGCCAATGATCGCCTCCACAGCGCGGAACAAGTCGACGACTCCCCCCTGCCGCTCCTGTTTGAAGCGGCCTGATGAGGTTCGCGGCCGGCTGTAGCGAACCTCGCAGGCCACTCTCCACATGAAGCACGTTCCCTCTGACGCGATCGCGTCAGAAGGAACATGCTACCATATGGAGAGCGGCCTGCGATGTTCAAAACAGCCGCCTATGAACCTAAGCAGGCCGCTTTGAACAGGAGCGGCAGCGGCGGCACTCCCCCCTCCTTTCAGCGGCCGGCAAACAACATGGAGGACTGCTTCAGGGAGTAATCGGCTTCCAGCCTCATATCTCAGGCCTGACCCGCCACTCAAAGGGGAGAGGATATGCTGGATGGAGGGAGCAAGACAGATACTGGTTAGAAGACTGAAAATAAAGGGGGAAGAGAGAGAAAGAGAAGATGCTGGAAGGGAGGAGTTAGCAACAACAAAAAAAAACTCCCAAAAAAACAAACAACTGGAGAAATAGAAGCAGATAGAGATGCAGAAAAATAAATGGAGGAAAACTGAAAGATAAGGTTAAAGTCTGAGATGGATGTAGGAGAGGAAGTGAAGACAGGAATGAGAGAAGAGCCAAATAGAATGCAAACCCTGGTAAGAAAATTGAGAGAAGAGAGCAGAAACTGGGATAAACATGAATAAAATGGCCAGATAATAAAAGTAGAAAAAAAGAATTTTATTTTAAATTTCATTAACAGAAAATGCAGTTTTACTGTAAATTTGCACTGCTTTCTTTTTATATTCCAAAGTGTATAGTGTTTTTTCTCTTTCTCTGGTGTTGAACTGCATATTGCTGGACAGGGGAAGCAGGAAGAGGTGCTGATGGACAGGGGGGGGAATGAAGGGAGGCCTACTGCTGGACAGGGGGAGCAGGAAGAGGTGCTGATGGACGAGGGAGCAGGAAGAGGGGTGAGGTAAAATAAAGGGAGAAGGGCTGCTGTTGGATAAGGTGAGCAGTGATGGGGTGGGGGAGGACACAGGGGAGGTAAAAGGAAGGGAGAATGAACAGGGGGAGCAGACAAGGGGTGGTGGTGGACAGCCAAGGAAAAAAAAGAAAGAAAGATAGAAATACAGAAAGCGGCTAAGGAGAGAGAAAAAGAAATAAAGACAGACACACACACACACATATTCTAGCACCCGTTAATTTAACGGGCTATAAGACTAGTTGAGTAATAAACTTATCGAACAAAGTGGTCTTAATTAATTTCCGATAACATAGCTTGCTGAATACATTTACCTAACCAAGATGGTTGCCTACCAGCTTGAAATGCTAGGGTCCTATCTAAGAAGTTCTTATATCTACACCCATTAATTGCAAGTATTGTTAAAACATGTCTTTTAATTTTAATATATCAATCTCAACTTCTCTTTTAGTTGAACTGCTAGAAAGGGCACTTCTTCCGACGTGTTTCGCCATCAGGCTCTTTCAAAAGGACAGTGTGTAAGATTAAGGGGGCAAGATCCTTGAAAAAGCCTGACGGCGAAACACATCGGAAGAAGTGCCCTTTCTAGCAGTTCAACTAAAAGAGAAGTTGAGATTGATATATTAAAATTAAAAGACAAGTTTTAATAATACTTGCATTTGAGATCGATGAAGAGTGGGGAGTGTAAATCCCAAGTGGACACTTAATGCTGTATTTTATAAAATATATATAAATATAATCATGATCAGTGGTCTCAAACCCGCGGCCCGGGGGCCACATGCGGCCCGCCAAGTACTATTTTGAGGCCCTCAGTATGTTTATCATAATCACAAAAGTAAAATAAAACAGCTATAAATTACATTATTACATTATTATTTATAAACTACAAAGAGTTTTACCTTATGCAAAATTTTCATTTCCTTAATAAGACATTAACTATTTTTTTCTGAGGCCCTCCAAGAATTTATAAATCCAAAATGTGGCCCTCCAAAGGGTTTGAGTTTGAGACCACTGATCATGATCCTCCCTTCACTCTGCCCATTCTTAACCCCTTTGAGAGAGATAGAGAATATGGTAGAGAAAGGACATTATGGCAAAGGGCTGCATGACAACCAAGCTCCCTCCATACGTACCAAACGCTTAGCGCACCTTATTATTTTCTGCTTCATATTCAACCGTGCGTTGTTTTTTTTATCAAGCAGAGCCGAGCTCTTTCCACGCATTTAACGACGGCTGGCAAAACCAGAAAGTTTTGACCGTAACTCTCGAGACAGAGAACTTGCTAGATTTTGTGGAAGATAGAAGAGTACCGATATATGAAGTGTCGCACTGTTGAGTTATTAGTCCTGCGTGTAACACTTGGATGTCCTTCCTGTTCTTGTCATTCTAGATTTGCAGTCAAAATAACATCTCCCCGGCAGACAGTGGCATCGGGTTAAGTCCCTTCTTGTCTACCAGCAATTCTCAGCTGCTTGAAAAAGGTACGCCTGCTGGGCTAAGCTCCATTTTTCTTTCTGAATTATCTCTCTCTTTGACAGACTCTTCCTCGTGATAACTCTTCCCACACACTGACCAGTAATTACTCTATCAAGGTAGTATAACATAGAAACTGGCTATTTGTCTTCAGAAAGAACTGGAAGGCAAACAACCATTGAATCAAATTAGATGCTAAATAATACAAGCAAAGTAGTTCCTTTTAGGTTATACTGTCAGAACACTACTGCAAAAAACCAGTCTGGTTTAATTTCATGTAAACGTAGCTGCCCTGAACTGTGTGCATGAATTAGTGGAGACCTAGAAGGTGCATTATAAAAATGGCTTGGGCACAGAGCAAAAGTGAAATGAGAACGATCTGGTCAGTTTTCATCCCACATGGGTCAGTGTTTTGTAAATGCGGACCACTGCAGGCAGAATTAGCCCCAGATATTCAGACTGGGCTAGGGTTACCAGATTTTACGTCAGTAAAATCTGGACCCCTAGACCCGACCCCGGAGCTGCCCAGTTCTACCCATCCCATTATGTCCTAGCTCCGCCCTGAGCTCTGCCCCCCAGCCTTTTCCCAGCCCCCTACTGCCTGTTGAGGCAAAAAGGCATCTGTGCATGCATGGATGCCCCCTCCCGACGCAATTTCTTTTCAAAACCCAACGTGTTGGGTCAGATAGCTCAAGCCATGAGGTCTGATGGACAATATCAGATGTAACACAAATCATCTCATAGATAAGACTTCTAATGCAAGATATCATAGTTCTACAGATTTACTCCTTTTCCCACACATTCCTTTGGGGAAAGCAAAGGGGTCCAGTGTTTCAGTGTTGATACAAGGTGACCTTCGCTTCACACACACAGCTTGCAGAAATTCCAAGGTGCTTTAAAAGTAAGAGAAAATAGTGTTTGCTAATGCAGGCCCAGCACAAAATGGAGGTGCAAAAATAGCCCTAAAGGCCAACCTTTTAGATTCCTGGTGACCTAATGGGGGGTCCTACAGGTAGGAGTGATGCCTACTCTCTCCTTCCTGTTGTGACTTTTTCACAGAATGGTCGCCAGTCTCTAGGGAGAGCACCGACTGGATTGGATTCTTTGTTCTGGGGATCTATCAGGGCTCTCGATAGTGGTGGGTTGTAGAACAGAGGAGGTGATATAGTCAAATCACGCAGTTAGAGTTTTTAATTTATGCAAAGAAACAGAATGTAGAATTGAAGATGAATGGTAATAAGAAATCATCGGGAGGAAGAATAAATAGGGAACACTTTTGGAGTTTGATGGAGTTAAGACTGAGTGATTAAGGGGAAGATGATGTAGAGGGCATGACCTAGAAAAGGCGTTGGGTTTTGAAGGAGAAAGCTTTTGAAGCTGTCTGTAGAGAATGAGAAAGTTTTTTACTGAAGTGGTATCTGTGGATAGTGTTGCTCAGTTTTTTTTTAATCTAAGGTGGGAAAATACAGATATACTGTATGTTGTTCAATGTTTGCCACATGTTGCACGGACCTGGCTTAGACCAGAAAATAGAAGAATTGGTGCTATTATGTCAGATTGTGTATGAGAATAAAATACATTTGCTTCATAGTAACATAGTAAATGACACCTTTATGATCCATCCAGTCTGACGTACAATTTGGCTGTGACATACTTGAGACCTGGGTTGATACCTTCGGTCTGTCCCAGTATGGCAGTTCTTATGTTCTTGTGAACTAGCCTCAGAGACACTCAATATCTGAAAGCTGCTAACCTTGGTATTTTATTCCAGAATTGAGTTACAAATTCCTATGTAGTAGTAGCCTCTGAATGATACCAATTTTGGTTTAACCGCTTCACTTCATGAAATTACAGGATTAGTTAACCAAATTTGCAAAAGGGATATCCTATATCCATGCTTGAATGGCATTTTGAAGGACTTACCAATCGGTGTGTATTTAATTCATCACTCTTTATAAGTCAGTTGTTTTCCTAGTTGTGTTGGACAATGGTTTCTGATCTCTCCTTTAAAAGAGAGGGCGTTGGAGGTATTGTCTCCTTCAGATGATTGGCCTGTTGCCAGTCTTGGCTACCATATTAGAGGTAGCATTGGCAGCTTGTCAACAAGAACATCTGGAGGAGTTTGCATGTCTATCTGCACCTTGCAATGCCTACAACTGATAGTGTTCTGTAAGTTGTGCACATTGATAGAATGAACTCAAAAGAAACTCCACGTATTCACCATTATAGGACCCTAAGAGACCCCTGAAGAAGACTCTTTGTCTATACGTGGACCATGTTGGGTCCTGCATCCCTAGTGGACTAGGTCCTTTAAGGTTTTCATGTGGATTATTTTACTTTTATGTGGATGATTTTATTTTATGTGGATGATTTATTGTACTTTTGGAACTTTGACATTTTTTATTCCACAGAGTTTCTTTTGGTTTCTTCTGGATTTTCTCCTCTGTGGATACTTTGGGGTCAATCCTCTTTGGTTTTTACATTGATAGAATGTCAATGACACACCCATGCTCCGCTCATGAGTACAGTTGGGGTTTGGGGGGGGGGGTCGGGGGGTATTGGAAGTTAGGGTGGGTCATGGGTTTGGAAGGGGGCCTGCAGACAGGAGGGAGTGGGCATCCTTCCTGCCTATCACGGTTGAGGGGCCGCTTTGAGTGTTCTGGCAGGAGGGAGTAAATGACAGCAGATAAAGACCTGAACGGTCCATCCAGTCTGCCCATAAGTTAGTCTCATTAAAAATACATGATGAAATTAACTTGTCTCTTCTTTGATATTTCTAAGCCTTAGACAAAAGTTCACCTGGTATTGTCCTAAATTCCAACTGCTGAAGTTGCCATCTAAGCTTACTCCAGCCTATCCAACCATATCATTGTTTGCAGGATATCTACTGTAAAGTCTGGCCAGTAACGTCCTCATGTTCCAAGTTAATGGAATTCGCAGTGATGCCCTCCCCAGCCCATCCTACATCAAATCAACATATATGGGACACAAATCGTACCAAGTCAGTCCAATACCAGCCTTAGTTATTTAATTTATATCATTTGTTTTCTAATTAGAAATCCTCTGTGTTTATCCCATGCTTTTTGGGATTCCAACACCATTTTCCTCTCCACCACTTCCCTCGGGAGGGCATTCCAGGCATCCACCACCCTCTCCTTGAAAAAGAATTTCCTAGCATTACTCCTTCCTCCCTGGAACCTCAAGTTATACCCTCAAGTTTTACCATTTTCCGGTTGGGGGGCTTCGGGGGTTCCGGCATGATGGAATGACATAGTAACATAGTAGATGACGGCATATAAAGACCCGAATGGTCCATCCAGTCTGCCCAACCTGATTCAATTTAGATTTTTTTTTTTTATTTTTTCTTCTTAGCTATTTCTGCGCAAGAATCCAAAGCTCTACCCAGTACTGTGCTTGGGTTCCAACTGCCGAAATCTCCATCAAAACCTACTCCAGCCCATCTACACCCTCCCAGCCATTGAAGCCCTCTCCTGCCCATCCTCCCCCAAAAGGCCATAAATAGATACAGACTGTGCAAGTCTGCCCAGTACTGGCCTTAGTTCAATATTTAATATTATTTTCTGATTCTAAATCCTCTGTGTTCATCCCACGCTTCTTTGAACTCAGTCACAGTTTTACTCTCCACCACCTCTCTCGAGAGCGCATTCCAGGCATCCACTATCCTCTCCGTAAAGTAGAATTTCCTAACATTGCCCCTGAATCTACCACCCCTCAACCTCAAATTATGTCCTCTGGTTTTACCATTTTCCTTTCTCTGGAAAAGATTTTGTTCTACGTTAATACCCTTCAAGTATTTGAACGTCTGAATCATATCTCCCCTGTCTCTCCTTTCCTCTAGGGTATACATATTCAGGGCTTCCAGTCTCTCCTCATACATCTTCTGGCGCAAGCCTCCTATCATTTTCGTCGCCCTCCTCTGGACCGCTTCAAGTCTTCTTACGTCCTTCGCCAGATACAGTCTCCAAAACTGAACACAATACTCAAAGTGGGGCCTCACCAATGACCTATACAGGGGCATCAACACCTTCTTCCTTCTACTGGCTACGCCTCTCTTTATACAGCCCAGCATCTTTCTGGCAGCAGCCACTGCCTTGTCACACTGTTTTTTCGCCTTTAGATCTTAGGACACTATCACCCCAAGGTCCCTCTCCCTGTCCGTGCATATCAGCTTCTCTCCTCCCAGCATATACGGTTCCTTCCTATTATTAATCCCCAAATGCATTACTCTGCATTTCTTTGCATTGAATTTTAGTTGCCAGGCATTAGACCATTCCTCTAACTTTTGCAGATCCTTTTTCAGATTTTCCACTCCCTCTTCGCTGTCTACTCTGTTATAAATCTTGGTATCATCTGCAAAAAGGCACACTTTTCCTTCTAACCCTTCAGCAATGTCACTTACATACATATTGAACAGGATCGGCCCCAGAACCGAACCCTGAGGGATTCCACTACTCACCTTTCCTTCCTCTGAGCGACTTCCATTAAACACCACCCTCTGGCGTCTGTCCAACAGCCAGTTTCTAACCCAGTTCACCACTTTGGGTCCTAACTTCAGCCCCTCGTTTGTTCAACAGCCTCCTATGAGGAACTGTATCAAAGGCTTTGCTGAAATCTAAGTAAATTACATCTAGCATATGTCCTCGATCCAGCTCTCTGGTCACCCAATCAAAAAAATTCAATCAGGTTCGTTTGGAACGATTTACCTTTTGTAAAGCCATGTTGCCTCGGATCCTGTAACCCATTAGATTCAAGGAAGTACACTATCCTTTCTTTCAGCAACGTTTCCATTATTTTTCCAACAACTGAGTGAGGCTCACCGGCCTGTAGTTTCCTGCTTCATCCCTGTGACCACTTTTATGAATAGGGACCACATCCGCTCTCCTCCAATCCCCAGGAACCACTCCCGTCTCCAGAGATTTGTTGAACAAGTCTTTAATAGAACTCGCCAGAACTTCTCTGAGCTCCCTTAGTATCCTGGGATGGATCCCGTCTGGTCCCATCACTTTGTCCACCTTCAGTTTTTCAAGTTGCTCATAAACACTCTCCTCCGTGAATGGCGCAGAATCTACTCCATTTTCTCGTGTAATTTTGCCAGACAATCTCGGTCCTTCTCCAGGATTTTCTTCTGTGAACACAGAACAGAAGTATTTGTTTAGCACATTTGCTTTTTCCTTATCACTCTCCACATATCAGTTCCCAGCATCTTTTAATTTAGCAATTCTATTTTTCATCTTCCTCCTGCAGGGGGACTTCAAGGGGGCATTCAAGGTTTCCGGCATCCCTCCTGCTGATATCAGGGGGTCCCCTGCCGCAGCTGCTCAGCTGATCAAGGCAGGGGTATTCCCACCCCCCTCCAATCAGCTGAGCCGGCAGGACTCCCCAAAGCTTCAGCTTCGGGGAGCACTGCCAGCTCAGCTGATCAGGGATAACTTCCCCTGCCGCGATCAGCTTATGGCTGCTGCGGCCTGACTTTAGGATCCCGCGGCATCATAGATAGACGGCTGAAATGTAGGCCTGGGGTTTCTGGGCCTACATTTCAGCCACCTATCTTGGCTGAATCAGGCGTGATTCTGTGAGTGGCGCTATCGAATGATTGACACACGATTGGCAGACGCTTTTAAGACGGTCACCGATATAGGCGCCGGTTACAGAATATGACCCTAAAAGCAGAAAGTTTCTTGATAAGCAAGTTTCATTATGTGGTTCTAGGGTAATGAACACTCATGGTTAACCTTTTGATTTGCATCTTACCCCCACATTAACTATCAGGTCCCAAAGACCCCCTGACTTTGTTACAATTAAACTGAACAATCATATTTACTTATGTTTATCAAGTATTGTTTATTTTAAATTTGTTTTATAACTAGGACTATGGATAGTTTAGTATATAAACTATGTTATAAATTAATTAAACGTTAACTGCAACACTTCCTTTTCGAAGTGTGATCCTGCGAAAACAGATAATAGAGCATTATACTTTATTTACAACCCCCCCCTGAGCAGCACAGAATATTCAGCGTGCCAGCCTGTGTTAAAAACCGCTATCGTGATTTTGTAAAAAGGGGGAGAATTTATACTCTATACTTTATTTAACCATGAACACTCAGTGATGATAACTGGTTATCATCTGCTGAATATTCACAATTATCTGAAAAATGCTATTTAACCAGTCAGCGGTTGGTCATGACCAGTTAAATAGCGCTGAATATCGGGGGGGGGGGGGGGGTATTGTGTTTTGTTCAGATCTTTGTTTGTGTTTACTCCTAATGAGGGCAATTTCCAAAAACCATTTCTGTGGGTAAATAGGCTTTTTGAAAATTGCCCATCCTCCCAATGGGTAAACACGTGTTGATGCGTCTTCCAGCTAGCGTGTATGTTAAAATCTCTCGTTTTGGTTTGACTGCATCTGCTCTTTGCCATCCTTCATAGGCTGCTTTCCCAGGCAGTTGTATAGGCTGCCTAAGAGTTAAGTCAGCCCTTCACGTGACAGTCCCCATAACTGACTGAATAACTCGTCTGTTGCAGGTCAGGAAATTATTTCTTCTTCACCTCCAGAGTTCTCGGAGAAAGATGTTGGGCAACCTTCTCATTTAGTTCAAGAGGATCTTTGCAAAAGCACATCTAACTCTGCAATAACAAACAAATATTCCCATGAAGAAACTGGTCCACCCTGCAAAATACCAGTCAAGAGCTGTGCTCGTCCCAAACTTGATCTAGTTTTGGGCAACTTTGAACAATCAAACGGTGATTTAAGTAAGACAGAGTCACAACATGGCTCAGGTTTATCGTCACCAGAGACTGAAAATAATGCAGTCTTCAAACAAGGATCTAATTATACAATTTCTTCCATGAAAGATAAACCAAAGAGTCAAGAAGTCATTCCAGGTCCTGATCATTTTATGTCACTGAAAAGGTTTTGGGAAAAAGGAGCTGATTTGATAGGAGAAAATGGTGATGCCTTTGGTGATCCTTCACCAGAGCCTCCAAAGAAGCCAAGCTCAGCAGAATCCAGTAGAAGGTATTCTTTGACTAGGGGTCGAACTCTTTCTATACATTCTAATAAGAGCCAAAGTGAAGACGAGAAGTCTGTTCCAGATGTGCCATACAGAACAAGACACAGTCACCAAAGAACAGTGACTTTCTCTTCTAGTGAGGATGAGCTCATCTATGTAGCATCACCAAGGAAAAGCATTCCCTCTTTGATTCCCAGATCTACCTATGGGAAGGGCAAAGGCTTGGCAGCAACCAGAAGTATTTCCATTGCTGAATGCAATGGAGGCCATCCTAGGGACGAGGAGAGCAAGGGACAACAGAGAAGCTCCAAGAAATCAAAGCTGCCTGTGAGATCGCCATCGATTCAGTTGAGTAACAAAACCGAGCTTCCTTCTCCCACCAAAGAGAGGCCACCAGATATTTCTGTGCCAACGACACCTGAGTGCACAGAGGAATGTATTGTGCCAGAAAAAGTCAGGCGGAACGCGGACTCATTGCAGAACAAGGTTCGTATTTTAGTTGATGCAGTCACCTCCGAAGATGAAAAAGAACAAATCGCAGACTTGACCAGGGAGCCAACCTTTATAGTTAATGGAGAAGAGGTGCAAATGGAAGCTCCTGACTATGCAGGTAAGAGGGAAATCACTAATACGATCAAAATTTATGCTCACTTCAAGATTATCAGAATGAGATTGGCATGCGTTTTCATTTTTTCTGGATCATTTCATTATGTGCGCCTGTGGCTTCAGAACTACTGTGCATATAGGTTTATCTTTATTTTTCTTTTAAAGTGTTGCTAAGCAGCTTTCTTTCTGGAAACTTCCAGGTCCGTGCAAGGCTTTTTATGCTCCTGTGCCTTAAGGCCTCCGACTTAACAGCACATGGCTGAGACTTATAAATAAAGATTTAGATAGAGTGCTGATGCGATTCAGAGCCGTTTGATTGGTTGGAGCAGTGGGCCTGAATTTCCAAAGCACGACTTATCTACGTGCTGACTTGAAATGCTCAGAGAATAATGCACTACATTTTCCACCTATTAGTTCAAAGGGTATACACTTAGGGGTCCTTTTTATCGAGGCGCGGTAGGGGTTTAACGCGGGAATACTGCGCGTTAAACCGCCTGCCGCTCTAGCCGCTAATGCCTCCATTGACGAGGCGTTAGTATTTTGGCTTGCCGCGGGGGTTAGCACTTGACAAAAGGAGCCCTTATACTCCTAATTAACGAAATGGTTTCAAATTTTCCAACATTCCCTTCATTACCCTTTTTGATAACTCTTCAAATTACTTTTCAAGATCCTCAGCGGCACCATTCGTGGCTCGACAGATCTCACTGCCCGGAGCTTTACGTGCCAAATCGTCATCGGATCCCATTTACATCTTCTTAATCTTTATCTTATTTAATTGTTTAATTTCATCTTTTGCTTTTAACTTATATATATAACTTTAAGCATATACTTAGCTTAAATCATGTGGTCTCTGACTAGGGATTTCAGCGCCGACATGTTTCGCTTATTCAGCTTTCTCAAGGTTTTTCTCAAGGTTATTCTCAAGGTTTTTCTCAAGGTTATTCTCAAGGTTATTCTCAAAGTTTTTCTCAAGGTTATTCTCAAGGTTTTTCTCAAGGTTATTCTCAAGGTTTTTCTCAAGGCTTTCTCAAGGTTATTCTCAAGGCTTTCTCAAGGTTTTTCTCAAGGTTATTCTCAAGGTTTTTCTCAAGGTTATTCTCAAGGTTTTTCTCAAGGTTATTCTCAAGGTTTTTCTCAAGGTTATTCTCAAGGTTTTTCTCAAGGTTATTCTCAAGGTTTTTCTCAAGGTTTTTCTCAAGGTTATTCTCAAGGTTTTTCTCAAGGTTATTCTCAAGGTTATTCTCAAGGCTTTCTCAAGGTTATTCAGCTTTCTCAAGCTTTCTCAAGCTTTTCCCTATAAATACAAAAGACTTATTAATATTGCGATCATAATATACTTTAGAAATGAGCAATCATACATTTGCTTTTGCCCTTACCTAACTACTGTACCACTACTAAACGACTTTAACTGCGACCACTTTAAACGATGAAATAAGATAAAGATTAAGAAGATGTACATAAGAACATAAGAAACGCCTACGCCGGATCAGACCCTAGGTCCATCTATTCTGGCGACCCGCACACGCGGAGGCCAAGCCAGGTGCTCCCAGATGGAGACGCTGGTTACCCGTATCCATCAATATGTTTTGCAAGGAGGTATACATCCAACTTACACTTGAAACCCAGAATGATAGTCTCCGTCACCACCTCCTCCGGGAGAGCATTCCAAGCGTCCACCACCCGCTGTGTGTAACAGAACTTCCTGACATTTGTCCTGAGCCTGCTGCCCCTCAGCTTCAGTCCATGACCTCTTGTCCGTTTCACATTTGACAATGTGAACAACGATAATTCTTGCTCTATTTTGTCGAATCCTTTCAGTATTTTAAAAGTCTCAATGTAAATGGGATCCGATGATGATTTGACACGTAAAGCTCCGGGCAGTGAGATCTGTTGAGCTCTGAATAGTGCTGCTGAGGATCTTGAAAAATAATTTGAAGAGTTATCAAAAAGGGTGATGAAGGGACTTGAAATGCTCAGCATGTTTGCGTCGCATGCATAGAAAAACGGGGCGAAAGAACGACGACTGAGCGCGATCATATCAATGACTGACTTGTCCAGATTAAGGGGTCCTTTTACTAGTGCGTCTTAGTGCGCGCTAAATGCTAACGCGTCCATTATATCCTATGGGCGCATTGCCACGCCCTAATATTTAGCACACGCTAAGATGCACTATCGCGCCTTAGTAAAAGGACCCTTAAATGTTCTTGGCTTGCCCTCGGGCCTTCAGATCTTGCGGATAAGGCATGCTAAGCAGAGTGACCACCCTTATCCCAGTGTTAAAGGGCCCTCTTGTATTCCTCTAGCTATCCACAGTAAGCAGGGGTGGGGGCGGTCCGCCCCAGACGCAATCCTGGTAGGGGCGCAGCACCCATCCTCCTTTCTGCCCCCCCATCCCGCTTCAAGTTTCAAGTTTTATTTAAATTTGATGGTTCGCTTAATATTTCTAAGCGAATTACATAAATATATGATTGGGATAAAACATTAAATTTAAATTAACATTACTACATTAAATAAGTAAACAGGGGAATATTAAACTGACAATACAGACATTAAGGACAAAACTGGAATACTTTGGTAAAAACGTAAGGGAAAAAGTTACAATATTTTATATCTTAAAAGAAGAAAAGAGAACGTAGGTAGGGGAGGGGTAAAACACTAGGGTAGGGTTTAAAATACTGAAGTTGTAAATGATCTTGAAAAAGGAAAAAATTTAGAGGCTAAATGAAGCTTTAAAGAGGAATGTTTTTAAGTTGGTTTTGAATAGGTTAAGATCTTTAATGATTCTAATGTGCAAAGGAAGGGTATTCCATATAAGTGGAGCCTTAACTGAGAAGATATCATGGCGTCTGGTCCCTATTATTTTTAAAGATGGGACCATTAATAATTCTTGAGTATTAGATCGAAGAGAACGATTTGAAGTAAGTGGAATTAGAAGACGATTAATAAATTGTGGTTCATTAGAAGTAATTGTTTTAAATACAAGTAAGGCTATTTTATAAGTCTTCTTCCCCACACCCCCCACTGCCGCTTCCCTTCCGCCGTTCCTCTGTAACATTCCTGGCGCGAGCAGCAACCCTCGAACAGCTGCTGCGCCTGCGTCGGCTCGTCTTCTGACATCACTTCCTGGACCCGCATCAGAGGGAGAGCCCACGCAGGCACGACAGCAGATTGGGAGGGGGGTTGCTGCTTGTGCCAGGAAAGTCACAGAGGTACGGGGAAAGGGAAGTGGTCAGTGGGAGGGTGGGGAAGGAGCGTGTAGGGGTGGGGAGTGGAGAGGAGGGTGGGGAAGGGCCGCCGCCACCTTGGGCGCCTCTCACCTTGCTACGCCACTGAGGGCATCTTTATTTATTTGTTATAAAAATGTATAATCTGCCTACAACTAGGCGGAGTCAGCAAACACAGTCATAGAGTATAGAGCTGTGCTGAATAGAATATTTTAATATTTGATAAAATATGATTAATGAAAATTATTATTCAACTGTGTATGAATACCGAATACGAACAATTAACAGAACAAATAGTAAAAGGAGCAAGGTGAAATCAGAGATCGACTAGTCCTTTTGCGAAGGGGCGGTAGCCGATTTAGCGCGCTCTAAAAATGAGCGCAAGCTAAATGCTAACGCACGCCAATGCATCCATAGGATATAATGGACGCATTAGCACAGGTTAGCATTTAGCGTGCGCTAATTTTTTGCGCACGCTAAAACGGCTAGCACGCCTTCGTGAAAGGACCCCCTCCCCCAAGTGTTTCTTTCAGTCAGATTTAGCACAGTAAAGCCCCGGATTATTCGTTTTCAAATTTAAATCGCTATTCGGCCAAATATGAATACACATCCCCCCCTCCATATTCACGGGGGTTAGGGGCAAAGCCGGCCCACGTATAAAAAAAAAAATCACGAATAACTTTAGGGCCGACTCTGACCCCACCCCCGCCTCCCGGACTTCTCCACTGTACTTACTTTATATGGCCTGAGTGGACTAGCGGTGAAGCAGGGCAGGAGCGATCTTCCTACGCTCCTGTCCCGTGCGGGGCCAGGAACAAAAATGGCCGCCGTGAACTCCCACGAGACCAGAAGAACTCACAGCTAGACCACCAGGTTTTAAAAAGCAAGTGGAGAGGTCCGGGAGGAGAGGGTGGGTCACCCAGACGAAAACCGTGAATGACCGAAGTCGCGAGTTCCGGACCCACGAATATAGAGGGGGATATGTAATGTATCCAGCGCACTATGTGGGATTGAGTTGACTAGTAAGGTTCAGTACAGCCCTATAAAATTAACTTAATGGAAAACTGACAGACTGTGCTGCTGCAACCTCCTGGATCTAATTTGTACGATCCGCTTAATAGGGAGGAAACGTAAGCAAAATCAGCTGTGTTTTCAAACGATGAAGGCCGCAATTTATACTCTCAGAACAAACAAAGAAAAACTGCAGACCAGAGTACAAGATGCAGGCTAGTTTATTAAAACAATTATGGTTGCGGTTAGTGTTGCCACCATTTTTTTTTAAACCAGGGGACCCGACACGGTCCGTGTTTCGGTTAATTGCATAATTTCCCTACGGATCTATTTTTCCAGCAACAAATTTGGTTAGACACAGGCTTAAGGCCCTCTTTTACGAAGGTGCGTAAACCGATTAGCGCACTCTAAACGCTAACGCGTGCATGTTAGTCTGTGGATGTGTTAGCGTTTAGCGCACGCTAATTCGATTAGTTTATTTCAGCAATGGTTTGGTTTGATACCTTTTCAAATTAGGGACCCCTGATGAAGGCGTATTAACCGAAACACGGACCGTGTCGGGTCCCCTGGTTTTGAAAAAAAAGGCAGTAACTCTAACCGCAACCATAATTGTTTTAATAAACTAGCCTGCTTTGGATTTTTCTTTTGTTTTTGTGTGACCTTTGCAATTTAGACTCTGCCACCAGCCTCTTTCGGATGTGCTGCGACGACCATATCTTCTTCCCTGACAAAGGCGTATTCTGACATTCTTGACCCTCTCCCACACCCATATCAGCCCAGTCCCTAGGACATGCTCAGGCAGTGGCGTAGTAAGGGGGAGGAGTGGTCCACCCCGGGCGTCGTCTTGGTGAGGGCACAGGGGCCTGTCCCCCTATCGGCCGTGCGCTTACTGCTTCCGTTCTCCCGTACCTTGGTAACGTTCCTGGCGTGAGCAGCAAACCCCTAAGCTGCTGTCGCGCCAGCTTCAGCTCTGATGTCACTTCCTGGAGCCACGCCTAGCAAGTGACATCAGAGGAAGAGCTGACATTGGCGTGACAGCAGCTTGGGGGTTTTCTGCTCATGCCAGGAATGTACGGGAGAAGAGAAGTAGGGCGCGCTTGGCAGGAGGGGGTGGGGAAGGAGCGTGTGGAGGTGAGGGGGCGGAGAAGAGCGTGGGGGAAGGGCGACCCAGGCACCTCTCACCCTCACTACGCCGCTGTGCTCAGGCAGCCAGGTTTTCAGGATTTCTACAATGAATACTCATGAGATCAATTTTCATGTACTGCCTCCATTGTGTGCGAATCTATTTCATGTACCATATTTTTCGTTCCATAAGATGCATTTTTTCCGCCCCAAAAAGTGGGTGTGTCTTATGGAGCAAATACAATTTTTCAAACACCTCCCCCCCACCCACCCCGTACCTTTTTTAAATGTCGGGGGTGGCTGCCATTCACAGAGCGGCGCAGGACCAGGCAGGAAGCAAAAAGCTCATGCTCCTGCCTTATTCGCCACTCTGCAGCATCAAAGGAGGTAGCCGTCCAGCAGGAGCGCCGAAAGCTGCTGGCGAGACCGTGCTGGACCACTGGCATTGAAAAAAGGTACAGGGAGCGGGAGCCACAGGCTTCGGGCTGCCTACCACCAGACGCACCTACGTGTAGAGGAGGAAAAAACAAGAAAAAAAATTCTGAACCAAATTTTTTTTTTTCTTGGGTTTTTTTTCCTCCTCTACACATAGGTGCGTCTTATGGTCAGGTGTGTCTTATAGACCGGGTATATGCATTATGGATATCCTATCAATTCACTGTGTGTCCTAAGAAATGGTTTGAGACCCTCTGCTCTCAGGCCTGCTTTGTCACCAGTTTGAAACGTTCTGCCTTCATATATCACTCTTCTTGTCCTATATCTAGAAGACGCGAATGAGCTGTCTCCTGTCATATTGGCTTTAGCTCGTGCCGGTGTCCTGAACAACGCACGGAGCATGGTGAACATTTACACAAGTACTGAGAGTGAGTAAACTATTGAGCAAGTTGCTCCCTGTTGTATTCCAAAGCTTATGTTATAGCTGGGCGTTACAGCTCTATCAGTGGCGTAGCAGAGGTGAGAGGCGCCCCTACCTGCCCTCCCCCCCTTCCACAAGCTCCTTCCCTACCCTCTCCTGCCACACATGCAAAAGCACTGCTTCCCTTCCTCCCCTCCTCCACCCGTACCTCTGTAACATTCATGATGTGAGCAGCAACCCCCAACCTGCTGTCACACCAGCTTCAGCTCTTCCTCTGAAGTCACTTCCTAAGCTCGGGCCCAGGAAGTGACATCAGAGGAAGAGCCGACGCTGACACAACAGCAAGTTGGGGTTTGTTGCTCACGCCAGGAACATTACAGTAGTACGGGGGAAGTGAACCAGTGGGGGGTGGGGAAGGAGAATGACTGCCTGCGCCCTCACCAAGATGGCGCCTGGGGTGGAACGCCTTCCCTCCCCTTACTACGCCAATGAGTTTCAAGTTTCAAGTTTATTGAGATTTTGATTTAAACGCAATATCAAGCATTATCAAGCATTTCTCAGCTTAGATGCCTTTTTCTAGGCCTTGCTTTTGATGCTAATTATCCCAGTGAAGGGTTTTCTTTTATGTCTTAATTTCATCCGTATTTCTTAGCTTTTCTAGATTTTTTTTCTTTTCTCTTTAATCCACACCATGCTTTACATATCACAATGACTCCGGTTACTGAATCTCTCATCTTTAAGTTCTGTTCTGACCTACGAACATAATTCTCTAAGGATTTGCCTAACGTAAGGCAGTGTTCTGTTATTTACGCATGAATGTGAACACATATGTGTATAAATCACAATAATCTGGTTACGCAATATTCGGTTAACTTTTGCTTATTGTTTATTTTTTAAAACTTGCTATACCACCTTTCCAGAGTTCGAGGCAATGCACAGACTAAAATCAACAGACAGAAAAGGAACTCCAATTAAAAATCAAAGGATAGCAAACCTTCAAACCATATATTTTCGAATATAAGTCGATCCGATTATAAGTTGAGACCCCCATTTTCCTCCCAAAAAAGGAGGAAAAATGGTTCACTCGAATATAAGTTGGGCGGCTTAATATTCAAGTGCCCTGCCCTATCATTCTCTGCACCCAGCTCCCTCCTTGCCAGGCTTTGCATCCAGCACCCTTCCCCCCTAACCCCTGTCAGTATCTGCACCCAGCCCCCTTCCTTCCTTACCTCCCTCCTTCCCCTGTCAGGCTCTGCACCCAACCCCCTTACTTACTTACTTACATACTTCCTTACTGTCAGACTTTACACTCAGCTCCCCTCCCTCCCAGGCTCTTCACCCAGCCCCCTTCCTTAAGGCACTGCACCCAGTCGCCTTCCCTTCCTCCCCTGTCAGTCACTGCACCCAGCCCCCTTCCTGTCAGGCAGTGCACCCAACTCCCTTCCCTCCCTCCCCTGTCAGGCACTGCACCCAGCCCTCTTCCTTCTCTTCCCTGTCAGGCATTGCACCCAGCCTCCTTCCTGCCGGGCACTGCACCCAGCCCCCTTCCTGCGGGCACTGCACCCAGCCCTCTTCCCTCCCTCCCTATCAGGCTCTACACCAAGCCCCCTTCCTCCCCTAACCCCTGTCAGTATCTGCACCCAGCCCCCTTCCTTCCTTACCTCCCTCCTTCCCCTGTCAGGCTCTGCACCCAATCGCCTTCCTTCCTTACTTACTTCCATCCCTACCTCCCCTGTCAGACTCTGCACTCAGCTCCCCTCCCTTCCAGGCTCTGCACCCTGGGCCCCTCCTCCCTGCCCTGTCCTCTTATCTCCTCTGCTGATCCCTGGTGGTCCAGAGGTGCAGCGGGCAGGAGCGAGCTTTCCGTGCTCCTACCCTGCTGCTAACCTGGTCGGTGGTGGCTGCCGCAAGATTGGGTTTCTTCAGCCAGCGGCATGTCGGGAGCGTTCCAAAACATGGCACATGGATTTACAGGAATTCGCCTGAAATGCGCCTAAGTTGGGCACTTGCACTTAGCAGGTGTAAGTACTGTCCCCAAAAGCTAGCGTTTAGGGGAAATTCTATGAGACACCTAAAGATAGGCAGGCACCTAAATAAACAGGCATCCAAAGTTAAACACCTAACTTAGGCCCTCTTTTACTAACCAGCAGTGAAGGTTTCTACCGTGGTCCGGGGCGCTGAATGCTCTGATGTTGCTTTGGCGCACGTAGGAATTCTATGAGCATTGGAGCATTTAGCGCTCCGAGCCATGGTAGAAACATCTGCCGCTGCCAAGTAAAAGGGGGGGGGAGTTAATTAGTAAATTGGCTTCACGTATGAGCTTTAACAGGAAATGAATTGGGTGATAGACGCCTATCTTCGTAGGCGTGACTCTACAAAAGATGGAACCGTAACAGAAACGCACCGGATAAAAGCACATCGACAATCCTGCACAGGACTTATGCGCACCGACTTAAAACAGTTACTATCAGCGCTGTGAGGGTGTGTGTGGGAACCCCCCCACCCCCCAGTAAACTTACAGGTGTTTGCGCTTCCCTTGGTGTTTTTTGAGGGGGGCATTCGGCAGTTTTTAATGTAGTGGGGGGTGTCCCCCAACACACACACCCAACGGGACCATGAACACTTGTAAGTTTAGTGGGTGGGGGTTTCCCCCACACCCCCTCACAGCGCTAACAGCAACTGTTTTAAGCTGATACGCATAATTCCTGTGCGGGATTGTCGGTGCGGGGTTGTCAGCGCATTTTTGTCCGGCATGGGAATGACGGGTCACCCCAAAAGATAGGTGCCTATCGCATGGTGCCCGGCAGTGCCTAACTCCAAAATAGACGTGTTTAGGGGCAGAGAAGGACTTAGGCACTGCTAGGAGCGATACTTTAAAGCAGTGGTTCCCAACCCTGTCCTGGAGGATCACCAGGCCAGTCGGGTTTTTAGGCTAGCCCTAATGAATATGTAACCCCTCCCTCTTTGAACTCCCAATTCCCACTCTCTTAACCTTTAGTCTTAGGTTACCTAACCAGATAAAGTAAGAATTATAACCAAAAAGAGGGAAAAGTTAACATAAAATATAAAATTACCCTAAATAAAATGACATGGAATAAGAGTTTTTGTTGGTTTATTGTTACAACTCTAACAAAAAGTATATATATCTAAATAACTTTAGAATAAGATCTCAAATAAAGTTTTCCTCAAAGAATTTAGTCCTTTCAAATAATTTTATCCTCACAGAGTTCAGATGTAAAATTTTTCTCACAGGAGTCCGTTGTTTGATTTACACGGCCGTTGGGTACCCGTGCTTCTTCTTTCCTCTATGGAGATTCAGCTCTAATCAACACCGTACCTACTTCCTAACTAAAAAAATGAAAGGAAGCAAAACCCTATCACCCTGAAAATTATATTTGTTTCTTTATTTTTTTCTAACTACTCATAGAAAAGAATGGATAATTGAAATTCCCTAAGCTTTTTCCACCCACGATGTATCTTAAACTAGTCTCAAGCATCCCCAAACCAACCTGTCCTCCAAACTGATCACTCCCCAACTGCTCGCTCGCTCTCTCTGGCAGTTTTCGAATCCAGACCAGCACTGTTCACGTCCGCATGAGATCCTCAGACCTGATGCAGACCTCAGCATTCTAGAATTCTTACTGTCAGTCAGGCAAATACAGCATTAATTTTGCTGGCTAACAACAAAAAAAACTTTTCACTTTAAAATATTAGAGAGGAAAAAAAAACTTCTATCAGGTCTTCTGCCCTGGGTAAACTATAACATATTTCAAATTTATTTTGTAACCCATGGTTACACTAAGAGAGATTTGCATATAATGGAGGCATGCAAATCAGCTCCGTGCATATTCATTAGGGCTATCCTGAAAACCCGATTGGCCTGGTGGTCCTCCAGGACAGGGTTGGGAACCACTGCTCTAAAGGGCTTAGGCGCCTATAACATAGGCCTTTCAAATCCTGGCCTACCTTACGCAAACTTTTATTAGTTATATGCTGGTTTGGGAAGGGAGGATTTGGAAGAGACAATGTTGTGTATACCTGATTAAGTATGTTTTTATTGGAATCCACTTAGGCATTACGCGGGGAAGAAATTTTTTAAATAAATAAATAAATTACAGGCATGTATGTTTTAAGTTCGGCGTCATTCTGTAAGTGTGATTGACAAGAGATAGGCGCCTATCTTTTTAGACGGCTTTTACAGAATTTCCCCCTTAGTGCTCAAGTTTTCCGGCACTGAATTTTCAGTGCCATTTATTCAATTCCCTCCTATGCGCATATCTCCTGAATCTAGGCACGAACATTTACACCAGTCCTATGTCTGGTGTAAGTTCGCGCATGTGAACACATACACACATATATACCTGGTTACGCTAGTATACTACAAAGGAAAGTGCGTTCATTTATGGAATAGGGTCCAACCAGACACCTACATATTGGAGTCCCTTTACAGAAATGCCTTCCAAATGAACAAGGATGTGCTTACAAAAAAAAACACAAAAAAAATTAAACTTATGAATGAGTTAGATAGCAGAAAGTAGAAGGTGGATCTTCGTACACTTCTCCCTCCGTATTCGCTGTGATAGGGGATTAACAGAACCGCAAATACAGAAAAACCGCAAATAACTTTTTCATATGTTATTCGCTGTTTTCTATTAAAAACCATCGTAAATATGGTGAAACCGCGAATAACATGGTAGGAGACTTGGCCTGTTCCTGAAGGAGAGGCAAAACACGGTGAAGAAAGTGCTGGGAATCAGCGATTTTCTCTGTAAATGCTTGGAATCAGCAATTTATCTATGCAAGCTGATGTAATTTTGGGGAAAGAGCCAGTAAGCTAAAAACCGTGAATGCTGAAACCACGAATAGGGAGGGAGAAGTGTATATTTTCTTGCCATTGGTAAATTAATAAATAAACAGGGAGCCGTTCATAGTCTTCATGCAATGCTGACACCTAGTGGCTGAATATAGGGCTCATGACCACAGAGTTCCAGAACGTGCTCCCTAGCCAAGGACTGTGCTTGCAGAAACTGGTCAAAAGTAGCTTTGAAGTGAATTTAAAATAGGGGGAAATCGCCGGGAGGCTGCAAATAAAAGTTAATGGTCTACACCCTAGTACTAGTTCCATCAGGGGTGGAAGCTCAAAAGAGCAGAAGAAACTAACCAAGTCAAAGATTAGACAGATATACAGATATCTGCTGCAAGACCACTCTCAGATGGGGCGTGAAGCCTCTTTCGATAATGATGCAATTAACCCTTTTATTGTGTTCCCATCTGTAGCATACAACAAACCTCAGACAATAACCCACCAGCTTCTTGAACCTGAACGAGCCAAAGAACTGAGCAAATCTACCCCTGCGCTTGTCTCTGAAGTAAGCACACTTAGAGCTTGACTTATAACCGGACACCCGTGGGAGAAGCCCAGATTAAGTCTCTCATAAGAGCAACATAGTTGCCTAGGGACTTTTATAAAACAGCCTCCCCTTCCTTCTTTGCTGCTGACTAGCTAAACTGTGCCTGGACAGAATGAGGCAATGCTGGGACCATTCCCAGGGAATAGTTAGGCCTTGACTGGTCAGCACTGGTATTCAATGCTGGCTAGCCAACTTTACTGCTTGGCTCTGGTATTCATAGAAACATGACGGCAGATAAAGGCCAAATGGCCCATCCAGTCTGCCCATCCGCAGTAACCATTATCTCTTTCTCTCTCCGAGAGATCCCACGTGCCTATCCCAGGCCCTCTTGAATTCAGACACAGTCTCTGTCTCCACCACCTCTTCTGGGAGACTGTTCCATGCATCTACCACCCTTTCCGTAAAAAAAGTATTTCCTCAGAATACTTCGGAGCCTGTCACCTCTTAACTTCATCCTATGCCATCTCATTCCAGAGCTTCCTTTCAAATAATAGAGACTCGACTCATGTGCATTTTCATCATGTAGATATTTAAACGTCTCTATCATATCTCCCCTCTCCCGCCTTTCCTCTACAGCAGTGGTCTCAAACTCAAACCCTTTGCAGGGCCACATTTTGGATTTGTAGGTACTCGGAGGGCCTCAGAAAAAATAGTTAATGTCTTATTAAAGAAATGACAACTTTGCATGAGGTAAAACTCTATAGTTTATAAATCTTTCCTTTTGGCTAAGTCTCAATAATAATATTGTCATTTATAGCTAAAGAGACATATGATCAAGAAACTGTTTTATTTTACTTTTCTGATTATGATAAATATACCGAGGGCCTTAAAATAGTGCCTGGCGGGCCGCGAGTTTGAGACCACTGCTCTACAGTATACAGATTAAGATCTTTAAGTCTGTTCCCAAACGCCTTATGACGAAGACCACGCACCATTTTTGTAGCCTTCCTCTGTGTTGACTCCATCCTTTTTATATCTTTTTGAAGGTACGGCCTCCAGAATTGTACACAATATTCTAAATGAGGTCTCACCAAAGTCTTTTTACAGGGGTATCAATCCCTCCTTTTTCCTACTGGCCATACCTCTCCCTATGCACCCTAGCATCCTTCTAGCTTTCGCTGTCACCAGATTTACCTGCTTGACTCTGATCAGACAAATAGCTGAACAACCCTTCCGCTGTTGCTGTTAACCCCCCCCCACACCCCTACCCCCAGAAAAAAACAGCCCACTGTTTCCTCCTTCATCCATCTATTCCCTCCCATCCTCTTCCCACATACAATAGTAATTTGAAAAATACCTTGCAGCCTCATATACCCTCCCTCCTTGCTCCCAGATCTGCAAAGTAGGAATTCTATCTCCCTTCAAGCCCAGCTCCTTCCCTGCTGTCTTAAGAAGGCAACTTCCAGTGGGATTTCCCCCCCATCCTTCTTTCTCAACAAGACAAACAGCAATGGGGATTCCTCCCTCCCTATGTCCTAGCAAAAATTAAAAGTGTGGCACTTTATGGTATGTGACTCCTTTATTAGACTTATTTAAAGTCCTTTTAATTTCATATTAATTAGAAAATATGTGTTCATTAAGATTTTTGGATTTAAAGACAGGTCGTGACCTGTTCGGGCCGCCGCGGGAGCGGACTGCTGGGCAGGATGGACCTACGGTCTGACCCGGCGGAGGCACTGCTTATGTTATGTTCTTATGTTATGTTATGTTATGTTAAAATGAAGTGATGTTAAAAGTTGCCCACTTTCAACCTCATCTTTTAAGTTTGTATGTGTTATCTTTAAAGCTCCAATGCTCATTTGCCGCTTGTATTCACATCATGGTTATCAACTAGATCTGGATTTCCCCGACAGGGTTGATTCAGTCCTGGGTTTACCCCCCACTGAATGCAGGGATTTGTAGTTCTGATTTCCCCATTGCATTCCCCCAAGAAAACCAAGACTTCAAGCCAAAGCATGCTGTGGGGTAAATCCAGGGCTGGAGCGACCCTTTCAGGTGAATCTGGATCTACTTGGTAACCTTAATTGATATATCCCTCTCTGATAAGGAGAAATTTCTTAGGGTGCTTCTTTATCCCTAGATGGCTAAGCTAAGTTTATTTGTTTGATTTTATTTTTGGGGTGGGGGGAACAGACTGAATCTGACACAGCATCAGAAGTGAGCTTTCAGCTGAATAAGCACAGAAAGACCCTCAGCATCGGCAGCCACTCCTCTGACATGGCCTCTGTGTCCTCGGTACGTATCACGCAGATTGTGTAAATGTTTACAGCCTGGCTTTCCTTTTATGCACCAGCCAACAGTGACCTGGCAGCGTTCAGATCCAAGCTAAAAGCCCGCTTTTTTAAATCTGTTTTCAACTCCTAACTCCCACCCACTGCTGTCAGATACCTAGACCCACTGTATCATTGTCTCTACCATAATCTCCCCAACCCCGAAATGTCCTGTCTAAATTAGATTGTAAGCTCTTCCGAGCAGGGACCATGTATGTTAAAATGTACAGCGCTGTGTACACCTTTCAGCACTTTAGAAATAAAAAATAGTAGACCTGCTGAAGGGGGAATCCTGGCAGTCTCTATACAGCAGGGGTCTCAAAGTCCCTCCTCGAGGGCCGCAATCCAGTCGGGTTTTCAGGATTTCCCCAATGAGTATGCATTGAAAGCAGTGCATGCACATAGATCTCATGCATATTCATTGGGGAAATCCTGAAAACCCGACTGGATTGCGGCACTCATGGAAGGACTATACAGTATAATCAAATTCCACCCCCTTTCCCCCCCACACACAGTTCTAAAAACTTGTACACACAACTGTAGGTTAGACTAAGGTCAGTTGAGCCGTGTAACGTAATATAATACTGAGCTGCCAATTTTGGAAGGTACAAACTGCAAAGATTTTTAAAAGGGTTTGAAAACCCATCTGCAGTGGCGTAGCGAGGGCACCCTTCTCCGCCCTCATCTCCCTGCCCTCTGATCCTTCCCCGATCCCCCCCCTGTCGCACACATGCTCCCCTTCCCTTCCCCGTACCTCTAGTTGCTCACCGCCATGAGTAAGAACGTTAACCTGCTCCTCATGACCCCGGCGGCTTTCCCTCCGATGTCACTTCCTAGGCGCGGCACCTGGAAGTGACATCGGCGGGAGAGCTGAAACGGTCGCGAGGAACACGTTGAAGCGGTTGCCCACGGCGGCGAACAACTAGAGATACATGGGAAAGGAAGGGGAGGCCACACGCGTGGTGAGGGGAGGAGTGGGAAGAGGCGCAGGTGGCAAAAAGGAGGAGGGGTGCCTGTGCCCAAACCATGGCATCCAGGGTGGACTACCTCCCTCGCAACCCCCCCTCCCCCCGCTCTTACAACACCACTGCCCATCTGTTTAAACTGTATGTGGAGCTGAATGAACTTTTATGCTAGAAATGGATTATACTTGAGAGTTTTAGGCACTCTTTTACTAAGGTGCGATAACCAATTAGCATGCGCTAATCAAATTACCACGCACTAAACGTTAGCGTTAGCGTTTGGCATGCACTAATTCAATTAGCGTATGCTAATTCAATTAGCACATGCTAATCGGTTAGCGCACCTTAGTAAAAGAGGGGGGTTAGTTAGTTCTGATAATTTATGACTAGTTTTGTTATGTTACGTTATATAGGGTCTTATATGCCGTCAAATCCTCTGCAGTGGACTTCAAGGCGGGTTACTTCAATATTTTGTTAGATAAGATTAAACATATAAGATTTTAAAATTCGGTTAGACTTACTGATTGTATATTTGGTATGTGTTCATTATTTATGTGTCTGCTGTTGTGATCTACTTAAAATATTACGGAGGAGTGCTGCAAAGTTCTCAACCCAACCAAGAAAAGAGTGAGGTGTGGATATGGCTCAATCAATGTCTCCGTATTATTCTTTTTAAAAAAATATTCTTGATTTATTTTTAAAACTTTCAATAAGTGCAATATAACTTAATATCCCATCAGAATCTGATTCACATCAAATATCCCCCCCCCCTTATACCCAACAATTGTACTTAAACATAAGAAAACATAAAGTATCCCCTCCCCCCCTCCCCACCCTGGATGTGTATGAAGAAAGGGAAAAAACAATATTCATTCTGTACAATAGTTTGTTAATGGCTCCCAAACATCCTTAAATTTCTTAAAATGCCCCTGCTGTATGGCTATTGCCCGCTCCATTTTAAAGATGTGGCGCAACGAATTCCACCAAAAATTATAGCTCAGCCGATCCCAGTTTTTCCAATTTTATGTAATATTCTGTATGGCAACTCCTGTCATAATGAGCATAAGTTTATTATTGTTCGTATTATTCTTTCTACTGCCACTTTCCAAAATTATTTAGAATTTTTATTTTAAAACATTTTTTTTTAAAAAATTTATAAATGTGCTCAGTACCTCCACCAAGGTCACATCTGGGATTGGTGCCAGGACCATGATCTACAAGGGACCATCTTTGCACACTATGGGGCTCATAATCGAAAGAGATAAACGTCCAAAAACCGGCCTAAGTCGGCACTTGGACGAACATTTCTCAACGTCCAAGCGCCGATAATAAAACCGGGTTTTGGATGTATTTCTAAATGACCTAGGCCTTCATAGTGCCGCTCAACGTCCAAAGCTAAATGGGGCATTTTGGGAGGAGTGTCGTGGGCGGGACATGGGTCGTACAGCATGTATAACCGAAAGTTTAACAACAGAGCCTAGACGGAACTTGGACGTTGTGACTAAGACCATGTAAAACATGGTCTAAGTCACAAAAACCCACCTAAACTCACCAGATAAGCACTTCAAACACATAACACAGAACCCCACACACTACCCCAGTGATCACCAACCCCCCCCCCCCCCCGCCCTCATAAAAATTTTATTCACAACTTTAAATTTCAGCCTCTAGACCATCATCACCTGGCCGCATGGCATAGGAAAGCCTAGTCGTCCAGCCCATAGACAGCTTAAGTCATCTTGGGGGTTAGTTAGGGACCCATAGAGAGGAGGACCCATGCCCATAAGCCCCTGTAATCACTGCATTGATACTTAAACATGTGCACTCCCCTATACACCCCTAAAACCCTTTTTGACTGGCATATAAGTGGCTTCTGCAGCCATAAAGGCTATTGGGGTGGTATATAAGTGGGTTTAGGGGATTCTGGAGGTGGTTTTGGGGGGCTCACCATCACCTATAAGGGAGCTGTAGTGAGGAGAAGCCATGGCACCCTTTTTGTGAAGTTCACAACAGTGCCCTGTAAGGTACCCCACTATTTATGTGGCATGTCTGGGTGTTCAGTCCATCACTTTGCAGACCCCTCCCACGTCCAACAGGGCTTGTTCTAGGCATTTTGGACTTGGACGGAAAGTTGGACGGAAATGTGGTATAAAGATGGATGATTTAGCGCCTTGGACGATCAGATCGGCAGGATGTATAATTAGACGATTTTTGAAAGTAAAAAAAAGTTGGACGGCTCTTTCGAAAATGTGTCTTAGGCTCTTTTTAACTTTGGACGACTTGCGAGATGGACGTAAACGGACTTAGACGTCCCTTTCGATTATGCCCCTCCATGGGCTCCTTTTACTAAGGTGCGCTAGCGTTTTTATTGCACGCAGGAAATTACCGCGCGCTACGCTTCCAGAACTAATGCCAGCTCATTGCTGGCGTTAAGGTGTAGCGCGCGCGGCAATGTAGCGTGCGCTATTCCGTCCGTTAAAGCCCTAACGCACCTTCGTAAAAGGAGCCCTACGTGTTATATAAAAAAAATTGTTTTAAAATAAAAATTCTAAGGGCTCCTTTTATCAAGGTGCGCTAGCGGGATTAGCGTGTAGGACATTTCATCACGCGCTAACCCCCGCGGCAAGCCAAAAAACTGACGTCTCATCAATGGAGGCTTTAGCGACTAGCACGGCAGGCGGTATAACGCCCGGTATTCCGTGCGTTAAACCCCCTACTGCACCTTGATAAAAGGAGCCCTAAATAATTTTGGAAAGTGGCATTAGAAAGAATATGAATGCCAATGTTCTTTAATATTTTCCCATTATATGAATTAATCAACGTCTCTCCATTTTTTCGTTTGCTTCCCACAGGTGAGCAACAGTGTGCTGAGCGTCTACAGTGGAGATTTCGGCAGCGTGGACGCCCAAGGGATGGTCCAGTTTGCCCTGGATTATGACGAAAAGAACAGAGAGTTTCAGATTTATGTGGCTCAGTGCAAAGACCTGGCAGTTGTGGATGAAAAAAAAGAGAGATCTGACCCGTATGTAATATTTTAATTTAGGGCTCTTTTTATCAAGGTGCGGTAGGGGTTTATCGCGCGGAATACCGCGCATTAAACCGCCTGCCGCGCTAGTCGCTAACGCCTCCATTGATGAGGCGTTATTTTTGTGGCTTGTCGCGGGGGTTAGCGCGTGATGAAATGTCCGCGGCGCTAACCCCGCTAACACACCTTGATAAAAGGAGCCCTTAATGTTTGATCAAAGGGGCATTTTCAATATGACATCTAAATCTGAGTTTAGATGTTTTGGGGGAAAATGTCCAAATATCCAGTAGAGAAAATGACCATGTTCAAACCAAAAAAAAGTTGGTTTTTTTTTTTTTTTGTCCGAAAATGGCCATTTCCTAGCTGGGTTTGTCCTCACTGTGTTTATCTTTTTGAACCATTTTTGAAAAAAACAAACCAACCAAAAGACCAAATGAAAAACACATGAAGACCAGCCATTGGGATGTAGGAGGGGCCAGTATTCATAGCAGATTGTCCACAAATACATCCCACCAGAGCAGTGAGGCACTCTAGAGGGCACCACTACTATTAATTATTTCTATAGCGCTATCAGACATATGCAGCGCTGTACAGAGTCACAAAGAAGAAAACAGTCCCTGCTCGAAGGATCTTACAACACAGACAAACAGGATGGCAGGGACATAGGTAAGGGGAATAGTTGATCTGCTGGCTGGGTTGGAAGGCAGAGGGGAGCACAGGACAGTCAAGCCATTGTGACATCACTGATGAGGTTGGCTCTTATTGGTGGAATGAGGCATTATGACATCACAATCTCAGCTCCTCTTCCCAAAGACTGAAACTCTTCACACTGTTACTACTATGAATTATTTCTAGAGCACTACCAGAGGTATGCAGCACTGTACAGAGTCACAAAGAAGAAAACAGTCCCTGCTCAAAAGAGCTTACAATCTAAACAGCCAAGTCAGACAAACAGGATGTTATGGATACAATTAAGGGGAACAGTTAATCAGCTGGCTGGGATGGTGGGCTTGAACATCTATATTTCCTGCAGCAGTCACAGATCCTGGTATCCCTTGCCAGTTTCACATGGATGGGGGGCAGCAACCACTGGGGTATTAAGAGGGTGACTCCCCTCAATCTTCCAGAGGAGAACTGCTCAATTGGTATAACTTTCTTTAACCTGGATGAGCCGGGTACCAGGTCTAAATACCAACGTCCATCTTTTTGGACATGGTCATCTCTTCCTCTTCTGAAATCAGAATTGGATGTCCATATTTTGGCCTCTCCTCAATCACCCCCAAAACACACCCAGACTAACCTCCCTTTCCATAAGGACTCTTTAGTTTTAGAATTTCTGTATCGCACTGATCCAGTACAGGTTCAAGGTGATTTACAAGTTAAGAAGCCCATAACTAAGCATGGGAAATAGTGGATATATCACATCAATGAGAAAGATACAGTGTTGCAAGTAGATAGGAAAGCTAGATCTTAGCTTTATAAAATCTGGATTTGGACGTCCATACAATACAGATCTCTAAATGCCAGTATTCAGACATCCAGAACATAAATAAGAGGGGAAATGGGATGGGATCTGATATACTGCCTTTCCGTGGTTACAGTCAAAGCGGTGTACATGTTAAATACAGGTACTTATTATATACTAGGCCATTGGAGGGTTCAGTAAGTTGTCCAGAGAGTCACAAGGTGCTGCAGTGGGAATCACCCTGGTTTCCTGGTTCTCAGGCCAGGTTTCAAGTTTTATTAAAATTTTATATCATTCCTTATCAATGAATTTCTAGGCAAATTATAAGTATGTATAAAATACAGTTTAAAACAATACTAGTATATAAATTACAAAGCAACAACTACATAAGACATAAATTTCCAATGAGGGGAAAACGAACATGAATATGAAGGGAAAAATGGGAAGAAGTTATGGGATAGAAAAATATATAGGGTTAACACAGCTAGGAGCAGGAATAAGAAAGAAAAATGATCTCAAAAAGGTAGGAGAGAGAAAGAGAAAAAGAAATAGTGGAAAAATGATCTCAAAAAGGTAGGAGAGAGAAAGAGAAAACAAATAGTGGAAAAATGTTCTCAAAAAGATAGAAAAGAAAAAAAATGATCTCAAAAAGGGAAGAGAGAGAAAGAGAAAAAATAGTGGAAAAATGATCTCAAAAAGGGAAGAGAGAGAAAGAGAAAAAATAGTGGAAAAATGATCTCAAAAAGGTAGGAGAGAGAAAGAAGAAAAATAATAGTGGAAAAATGTTCTTTAAAAGGTAGAAAAGAAAAAAATGATCTCAAAAAGGTAGGAGAGAGAAAGAGAAAAAGAAATAGTGGAAAAATGATCTCAAAAAGGTAGGAGAGAGAAAGAGAAAACAAATAGTGGAAAAATGTTCTCAAAAAGATAGAAAAGAAAAAAAATGATCTCAAAAAGGGAAGAGAGAGAAAGAAAAAATAGTGGAAAAATTATCTCAAAAAGGGAAGAGAGAGAAAGAGAAAAAATAGTGGAAAAATTATCTCAAAAAGGGAAGAGAGAGAAAGAGAAAAAATAGTGGAAAAATGATCTCAAAAAGGTAGGAGAGAGAAAGAGAAAAAAATAGTTGTAAAATGTTTTCAAAAAGGTAGCAAAGAAAAAAATGATCTCAAAAAGGTAAGAGAGAAAAAGAAATAGTGGAAAAATGATCTCAAAATGATAGGAGAGAGAAAGAGAAAAAAATAGTGGAAAAATGTTTTCAAAAAGGTAGAAAAGAAAAAAATGATCTCAAAAAGGTAAGAGAGAGAAAGAGAAAAAGAAATAGTAGAAAAATGATCTCAAAATGGTAGGAGAGAAAGAGAAAAAATAGTGGAAAAATGATCTCAAAATGGTAAGAGAGAGAAAGAGAAAAAAAAAAAATAGTGGAAAAATGATCTCAAAATGGTAAGAGAGAGAAAGAGAAAAAAAAAAAAATAGTGGAAAAATGATCTCAAAAAGGTAGGAGAGAGAAAGAGAAAAAAAAAAAATAGTTGTAAAATGTTTTCAAGAGACTTGTGGAGAGAGGGAATCAAGATGGTGTCGGAGTGAGTCGAGCTATCAGGTGGCTCCTGCTCTGTTCGGCAATTTTTCAACTTTCTACAAAGAAATTTACCTGTTATGCCCAAGCGCAGGGGTAAGCAGAGGAGTGTGCTTCCTGCCTCCTCTTCCACTTCATTGACTCGGCAAGCGGCAATAACATCCTATGTTGTTCCAGTTGGTGAGGGCGTATCCGCTGACCGAGAAGGGCAGACCTCGGTCTTGGAAGGCGACGTTTCGCTTAGCCCTTTCGGGCCTGGAGTACCTCTGCATCCCGGGATGATGTCGGGGACACCCTCAGACGTACAGGAAGCGCCAGAATTGACGTCTCTGGCGGCGCTGCAGGTCTCACCCCTGACCCCGGATGGGAATTACAGCTTGCTGACTCCTTTGCAGTCAGCATTGAGCTTCGGAGGATCTGGAAGTCAGTGGGAGGCTGGGAAGGTGGAGGCGGATCCCTTGGTGGAGTCCCCCGGAATAGCTACCCCTGCTCCCCTGATTAAACCAGCGGTGATCGACATGGAGGCATTATGGAGTGCTATGGAGACTTTACACAAGGTATGCTCCTAAATTGTACTTTCTACACAAAATACTAATAGTAAATTTAAAACTTTTGAAGAGAAACTTCAGCAACAGTCTAATAGAATGGACAAATTGGAGAAATCTGTGGCAGATGGGAAGATTACCACTAATTCACAACTTAAGGAGAAAGCTTTATTTGCCAGGAAAATTGAGAATTTGGAAAACGCTAATAGGAACTTAAATCTGACTCCTGTCTCCAAGTTTCAATCTCCTAGGGATCTATTTCAGTCCTTTTTGAATACCGTCCTGAAATTTCCTGAAAACAAGATGCCACCATTACAAAAGATATATTACCTAAATTTACCAAAGGAGGACAAAGATAAAGGGAATGCTATACCAGGAGAATTGGATCTCACTGGTATGCTGGAGACATCTCAAGAAGATATAACGAATAGAGCTACTTTATTGGTAACTTTTGTCTTTCTTCAAGATAAAGAAGCAATTCTTCGCCTATTCTATAGGACTGATAAGGTGGAATTTCATGGATTAAAAATTTGTATATTTCCAGATGTATCTAAATGGACACAAGCCAGACGTAAGAAGTTTTTGGCTTGTCGTCAGTCTGTTTTGAGCTTAGGGGCAACCTTTCAATTACGTTTCCCCTGTAAATGCTGTATTACCTATCAGAGTAATAGATATATTTTTTATGAACCCGATCAACTGCAGTTTTTTCTTGAAGGTAAAGTAACTACAAGAATTCCAGACACCTCCATGGAATCAGCCCAGCAGGCCATTAGTTAAATAACTCCAACTGCACTCTGTTATTTGTATTAATTTAGTTTATTTCTTGGAACCAACTACCCTTGGAAGTGATTGATTCCTTCTCCTCCCAGATTGTGGACTTTACTCATAGTTACTATGTGATATTATTTTATAATTAATATTTGTTTTTCCTATTGGATTGTTATATTTCCTTCAAGTATTGATTGAATGTTAACTTGTAAAAGTATAAATAAAAAATTATAAAAAAAAAAAAAAAGTAAAATGTTTTCAAAAAGGTAGAAAACAAAAAAAATGATCTTAAAAAGGTAAGAGAGAGAGAAAAAGAAAAAGAAATAGTGGAAAAATGATCTCAAAATGGTAGGAGAGAGAGAAAGAGAAAAAAATAGTAGAAAAATGTTTTCAAAAAGGTAGAAAAGAAAAAAGTGATCTCAAAAAGGTAAGAGAGAGAAAGAGAAAAAGAAATAGTAGAAAAATGATCTCAAAATGGTAGGAGAGAGAGAAAGAGAAAAAAATAGTAGAAAAATGTTTTCAAAAAGGTAGAAAAGAAAAAAGTGATCTCAAAAAGGTAAGAGAGAGAAAGAGAAAAAGAAATAGTAGAAAAATGATCTCAAAATGGTAGGAGAGAGAGAAAGAGAAAACAAATAGTGGAAAAATGTTCTCTAAAAGGTAGAAAAGAAAAAAATTATCTCAAAAAGGAAGGAAAGAAGAAAAAAATATTTAAAAGGCTATATTGAGTTAAGATGGGAAAGTATCCTTAAATAAGAAGCTTTTTAGTTTACCCTTAAAATCATCGAGTATTCTTTCTTCTCTTAGATATAGAGGTAAATCGTTCCACAGCTGAGGTGCAGCGACAGAAAAAATGTCTAAAAGTTTATACCAATTATCCTCAAAGAGGGAACAGATAGTTTTTGATCACTGTCATAGTGAAGGCAGTTTCTAGCAGACATTTAAGCTGCGATAGCATTTTTAGCGCGTGCAGAATTGCGCGCGCTAAACCCGCGCTATGCGGCTAGAACTAACGGCGGCTTAATGCTGGTATTAGCATCTAGTGCGCACTAAAACCGCTAGCACAGCTTAGTAAAAGGAGCCCTTAGCCTGACAAATACGAGACTGTATGAACATCGCATATCCTCCCAGTGAATAAAATTGCAGAGTGATGATTTATTTTTTATTTCTTATATTCCACCTGGATGCCTGAAAGCTATCGAAGTGTATAGTTTGGTATAGTTAGTATTTTTTGGCCATGGAGGGCTCACAAGTCTGAGGGGAGGATTCTCCCTACTACCAAAAACTCCACTGGCTACCCATGGAAGCAAGAATCCAGTTCAAGTTTGCCTGTATCTGTTTCAAATCCATTCTTGGTATGGCCCCCTTATACCTGGTTCCCCATTTCTCCTTAAACTGCCCTTCCAGGCCCATCCGCAGAGCCCACCTCTTCAACCACCCAACTCCAAAGGCCTGCCGATACAAAAGTCACCTAAACAGAACACTTGCCTTCCAAGCAGGTCATCTAAATGATTGGCTGAGCAGAATTATCTCGCACTCCTCATCCTACCTAAACTTCAGGAAATGATTAAAAACTTAGCCTATTCAACCGAACTATAACCTAGCCCTCTCTCCCTCCCCTGCTCCCCAAGTTCTCTTTCCCTACCCTTCGCCCTGCCCACCTTACTTTTGTCCCTCATATTTTACCCGTTCCCCGCACACGCATATTTATTGTATCTGTATTCGCTGACTGTAACTATTCGCTGACTGCCCGCCCTTCTCTGTTGTAAACCATAATCGCTGATTCTTTGTTGTATCTGTATTCACTAACTATTCGCTGATTGTCCAGCCCTTCTTTATTGTGAACCGCCTCGAACTACTACGGCTTTGGCGGTATATAAGAAATAAAATAATAATAATAATGTTCTCGGTAAAATCCAATGGGCTGTTGCCGCAGCCATTATTGTAACGATTTAAAAAAGATGAGTCATTCTAAAAAAAAAAAAAAATGCACATGCAAATGAGATTTGCCGAGTTTTGTGAAGAGTTGCTAAATTTACGCGTGATGAGTCGCTGGTTATAGCGATTGGCACGTGCGCAGAGTATGCCGTCATCATCATCTTTGGGTCTCATTGCATATCTTCTCATCAGAATAACATGGAAAGCGCAAGGTTAAGAACCACCATCTATAATGTCATCCGTTATTGCAGCAAAAAACACACACGGCTCACAAGCGCTTATAATTCACAGGCTTTAAATTTTGCAATTTTTTTAATGTCAAATTTTATCATGAGCCATAGTCAGAAACACATGAGACACGACTATAATGCATGCGCTCAAGAAGCATGCTTTAGATCTCTCCCCCCCCAAAAAAAAAAAAAACCCTACTACAATTCATGTGAATTTTGTTATATTTTTGTTTTAATGTCAAATTTTCATCAGCTACAGCCAGAAACACATGCCTGAGATGCGATTTTCACAGTGTCGACACCTGCGGAGCAGTCAGTGATTTTTTTTTTTCATAAAACTCCGGCACCACGCTTGAATACCATGGTGATGATAGAGAATCTCTCGGAGTGTTCTATGACTATTAATGAACCCATTTTACTACCATTTTAATATTAATGACCTCATTGTACTACATTTGCATGGCAGAGTCAGAGACTGCTAGAAAGCTTGGAAAAGACCAGGGTGAGCCGTTTTGATAATTGGTCGCTAGAATACATGCAGCTGGAACAGGTATAGCGACCATCGTTAAGGGCATGGTAAGTTTTGAGAATCTGAGTCTGGCTGGCTGTCAGGATGTATTGTCTTGCACTCTTTGGCACCCACCAAAAACTGCTGTCTCAGGCAATTATCTAGTTTGCCTAGTGACTAGGCCAGCCCTGATGAATAGGAAACAATAGAAACATGATGGCAGATAAAGTCCAAATGGCTCATCATGTCTGTCCATCTGCAGTGACGATTATCTCTTCCTCTCCCTATTGGCGAAGACTCTTAACACTTGCATTGTGATGTCATAGAGCTTTCTGATTATAGAAACATGAAGGCAGATAAGGATCTCACGTATGAAGAAAGATAAAAAAAATTGCGGCTGTACTCACTTGAGGAAAGAAGAGAACGGGGAGATATGATTGAAACATATAAGTACATCACGGGACGCATCGAGTCAGAAGATGATATCTTCTGGCTCATGGGACCCTCGACCACCAGAGGGCATCCGCTGAAGATCAGGGGAGGGAAGTTTCATGGCGACTCCAGGAAGTACTTCTTCACCGAAAGAGTAGTGGATCATTGGAACAGACTCCCACTCCAGGTGATAAAGGCCAGCAGCGTGACGGATTTTAAGGGAAAATGGGATACTCACGTGGGATCTTTAAGGGAGTAAATTCAGGGGAGGGGATACTTGGAATGGGCAGACTTGGTGGGCTATAGCCCTTTTCTGCTGCTTTTTTCTATGTTTCTATAAAGGCCAAATGGCCCATCCAGTCTGCCCATCTGCAATAACAATTATCTCTTCCTCTCCCTATTGGCGAAGACTCTTAACACTTGCATTGTGATGTCATAGAGCTTTCTGATTATAGAAACATGATGACAGATACAGGCCAAATGGCCCATCCAGTCTGCCCATCTGCAATAACCATTATCTCTTCCTCTCCCTATTGGCTAAGACTCTTAACATTTGCATTGTGATGTCATAGAACTTTCTGATTATAGAAACATGATAGCAGATAAAGGCCCAATGGCCCATCCAGTCTGCCCATCTGCAGTAATCATTATCTCTTCCTCCCCCTATTAGCTAAGGCTCTTTACACCTGCATTGTGATGCCAGAGAACTTTATGATTATAAAAACATTGATTCAAAAAATAATCATCCAAATACTTTTATGGTCACACAGTGACTCTAGATTTCTAAGTGAACGCTCAGACCCATAACCAAACTCTAGTGAAAAGTCACGGAGCCAGTTATAATAGAGACCATCACAGCAAGTTCACTGTCTCTGCCACCTGCTAATAACATACAAAAAAAAGATAGGTAACTTATCTGAATGCAGGATGGCACTACTGTTGCTCTTTCACTGCTCCGGGTACATATTTAAAGTACTAACACATTGCAACTGCCATAAGCTGTTAAACCCCCCCAACCTGGGTTTCACGATTGGCTTCCTCAGGAGGGGCACAGGGACTCTAGTATTTGATTGTTTATTTATGTGGAAATAAGGTGATTATTTTTTGAATTGTTATATGGTTATCACCTTTGAAGAAACAAGGTCCCTTATATTTTATGTATAAAAACATTGAAGCATGATGGCAGATAAAGGCCAAATGGCCCATCCAGTCTGCCCATCCACAGTAACCATTATAATATAACAGGTCACTGGATTGTCACAGTATCTTTGCACCCTGCAAACCTTATTCTTCCACCCCATCCCCCATTCACTTTTTATGTTCGTATAAGCCCCTCCTGTCTGGCAGCCCTCCTTGTGATTCTAAACAGTCACTACCACGCAATCGGCAATAAAGAATGGTATTTGTCATTGAGCTAACTCGTTCCATATCCATGCTGTGCCTTTGAAACATGTAATGACTTGAAGAAATCTATTTATGGACTATCTCTTTACACAGATATTAAAACAATATTTTAAACTGCCTGATCTGTCGTCATACGCGATAGCCTGTGTTTCGCTTTCTCTGTGTTTTAAGATATTCGGCTGCTGATGACTGGCAAAGCGGCCTGGGAGATCCATGAGTGCATTTATTTCATGTGCTGGCATAAAACACCTGCAAGATTTGAAATGCACACACAGTCTGAGAAAAAAAAAATTGCATTTCTTTCAGTTATTGTTCCCAAGTGCCAGATATAGGTCTGTCTCTTTATTACACTGGAATAAAAGTGTAGGGCAGTGCATGTTTGCAACAGAGCAGAGGAATAGCCTAGTGGGATGAGAACCGAGGAAACCAGGGGTCAGATTCTAATCCTGCTCCTTGGGGTGGTGGGCAAATCACTTCACGCTCCTTTGCTCAGATGCAAAATTGTAAGCCCTCTGGGGATGGGCAAATATATTCACGTAAACTTGTCTTGAGTGCAGCTGAAAAAGGAATGAGCTAAATCCAAATGAAATATTTCAGGCATGTGAGCATGTAGAGATATCAGTCTAGCTTTGCTGCTCTCAGAAAACTTGTTGTTTGCAAAGTTAGTGAACCAAATAGTGTCTTTACAGCATCAAAGCTGTTTTCCACAGATTCTGTATATGGCAAATGACAGTATTGTTCTACCATCCTGGTCGCTTTTGCTGCAGGGGCATAACCACCTGGCCCACCCAGTTTGGATCCTCTCTCTTTTCCTCCTTTGTCAATCCTCCCAACCCATGCATCCTCTCCCTTCTTCTTCAGGCCACTAGCAGCAGGTCCTGCACGCTGCTGGTGGCTGACCTGGAAGCCTTCCTTCTGTCGCATTTGCTTTCAGGTCAGCCACTTGCAGCATATAGGACCCACTGCCGGTGGCCTGAAGAGGGGGAGAGGCTGCATGGATTGGGAGAGTTGACAAAGGAGGGGAAGAGAGAGGCTGAATGGGCTGGGAGGTGGCAAGGGAGGGAAAGAGAGAAGCTACACAGGCTGGGGAGGGGGTTGGCAAGGGAGGGAAAGAGAGAGGCTGCACAGGCCTTAGGCACCTGGGTTAACTGGAGTCTTAGGCTTCTTTCCCAGTGCATGACAGACACAATGCACTTGATTTAATGGTAGATTTAAAGGGCATAAAACCGGTATTTTGACCCCCCAGAAAAAAATAAGACATCCCCTGAAAATAAGCCCTAATGTGTCTTTTGGAGCAAAAATTAATATCAGACCCAGTCTTATTTTCAGGAGAAACGGTAGTTGTGTCTGTGGTTTATTGTTCTTGGAAGCCTAGGGGCTAGGAGAGCTCAGCTGTAAGCTGCTGCCTTGTCTACGATTCATGTGTGCCCCTGAAAATCAAAAATCATATAATCTGAACTGTCTTTCAGCTACGTCAAGACATACCTTCTGCCAGACAAAGCTCGAATGGGCAAAAGGAAGACATCGGTAAAGAAGAGAACATTGAATCCTGTGTACCATGAGGTGTTAAGGGTAAGATCAAGAATTAATGAAATTGCTGTCCCCAAATAATGCCAAGTCCTGCTGGCACATAAGAGGATTAAACAACCTGTTGATAGGTTTCTGCAAACTCCATGATTAATCTTTATCTACCACTCAACCCTTTTTAAATGGACTTTCATTGTGAAAACCTAAAAGTAAACGACCTTCTTGTGATATATGTATAACTAAGACTGTGGGGATCAAGGGGCCAATGAACTAAAGTATGTGAAGGTTAATATGGGGTTAATGGGTTAGCAACACATTAGTCTCAGCACCTTTCTGTTAATCTGCAATAACACAATAACATAGAGTAAACATGATAAAAATATTAGTGAACTATGTTGCATATAAATACATGCAAAGCAATCCATTAAAATTTAAATGGAACTTCTGTGACTTGTCCAATGTCATATACAAAACACAAGAGGGCAGATATCAGACCAAGGAACCAGAGCAAGATGAAGTGATAACCAGAGAATGACACAAGGACTAATTTTTCCCGTCCCCGCGGGAACTCATTTTCCCGACCCTGTGAGTTCTGTTCCTGTCTCTGCCCCATTCCTGCAAGCTCCGTCCTCATCTGCACAAGCCTCAAACACTTTAAAAATCCTAAGTAGCAACATTCTAGAGCTCAGATTGTGATGTCATAATGCCTCAATCCACCAATGCCTAAGCTCCGTCCTCATCTGCACAAGCCTCAAACACTTTAAAATCATAAGTAGCAACATTCTAGAGCTCAGATTGTGATGTCATAAAGCCTCATTCCACCAATGCCTAAGCTCCGTCCTCATCTGCACAAGCCTCAAACCCTTTAAAATCCTAAGTAGCAACATTCTAGAGCTCAGATTGTGATGTCATAATGCCTCATTCCACCAATGCCTAAGCTCCGTCCTCATCTGCGCAAGCCTCAAACACTTTAAAATCATAAGTAGCAACATTCTAGAGCTCAGACTGTGATGTCATAATGCCTCATTCCACCAATGCCTAAGCTCCATCCTCACCTGCACACGCCTCAAATACTTTAAAATCATAAGTAGCAACATTCTAGAGCTCAGATTGTGATGTCATAATGCCTCATTCCACCAATGCCTAAGCTCCGTCCTCATCTGCACAAGCCTCAAACACTTTAAAATCATAAGTAGCAACATTCTAGAGCTCAGATTGTGATGTCATAATGCCTCAATCCACCAATGCCTAAGCTCCGTCCTCATCTGCACAAGCCTCAAACACTTTAAAATCATAAGTAGCAACATTCTAGAGCTCAGATTGTGATGTCATAAAGCCTCATTCCACCAATGCCTAAGCTCCGTCCTCATCTGCACAAGCCTCAAACACTTTAAAATCATAAGTAGCAACATTCTAGAGCTCAGATTGTGATGTCATAATGCCTCATTCCACCAATGCCTAAGCTCCGTCCTCATCTGCACAAGCCTCAAACACTTTCAAATCATAAGTAGCAACATTCTAGAGCTCAGATAATAATAACAGCTTATATACCGCAATACCGTGAAGTTCTATGCGGTTTACAAAGATTAAGCAAAGGTACAAATTGATTGACTTTAAGAGGGGAGGAAGAAAGAGGGTTAATAGGACAGGAAATCGCTATAGAGGGGAGAGAGATGTCATAATGCCTCATTCTCCCAATGCCTAAGTTCCGTCTCATCTGCAGAAGCCTCAAACACTTTAAAATAATAAGTGTTTGAGGCTTTTGCAGGTTTAGGCAGAGTTTACAGGAATGGGGCAGGGACAGCGACAAAACACATCAACCTCTGGGTTTATTACTCCTTTAGTGGATTTGGCGTTCAGTGCTGCGTTTTTACCGGGTGATAAATCCCAAAGTAAAATCATCCGTTAATGAGTGCTACTGGAAGGTTTACCACAGCTTAGTAACTGCCCCAAAGTTGGCTAAAATCAGCTGGCAATATAAAAAGTGCCGAACTCCCATGATGCTTAGCAGTCTAGAGCGACAGTAGGGCTAAGCAGTGGCGTAGCAATGGGAGGGGGGCAATGTTGGTGGGGGCGCCTGCACCCCTTTTCCTCTCTGGCCCACCTCTACCCCCCCCCTCTTGTTCCCCCGTACCTCTCGTTCATCACCGCAACAACTTTAACGCACTCCACACGACCTCGTCGTCTCTCCTGCTGACATCACTTCCGGGCGCTGCACGAGAGAGACAGCGGGGTCACGAGGAGCACGCTGAAGTGTGGAGGAAGGGAAGGGGGCACACGTTAGGCAGATGGGGGATCAGGGAAGGAGTGGGGGGGTAGAGATGAGGGTGGGGGAGGGGCACCACCGCCCTGGGTGTCTCTCACCCTCGCTACGCCACCGAGGCTAAGGATTCAATCCCAATACACTTGTCTCTGGAAACAGCTTATTTTTCTTGGTTGTCTCGTTGGGGGGGGTAAGGGGGGATGTTCTCTGCTCCTTCAAAAGCTAAGCCAGAATGTTACCCGCTTTCTTCTCACCAGTACAAAATAGAGAAAATGGTTTTGCTGATCCAGAAGCTAAGTCTGTCAGTGTGGCACAATGACCCGCTGGGACGTAACAGCTTTCTGGGAGAGATGGAAATCGACTTAGCGAGCTGGGACTGGAGCAACAGGAAACTCAACTGGTACGCGCTGAAACCACGGGTAGGTCTGCATTTATTTCGTTCATGAAGCAGTCGTTTTTAAATTGCCACGGTTATATGGGGAAAATTCTAAAACAGTGTGGCTACTAAAATACTAGTGTAATAGGAAGTCAAATACAGTGGTACCTTGGATTATGAGTATAATCCGTTCCAGGAGCATGCTCATAATCCAAAATGCTCGTTTATCAAAGCGAGTTTCCCCATAGGAAATAATGGAAACTCGCTTTGATGCGTTCGCCTCCCCCCCCCCCGAGAACCGGCATTGCTCACTTCGAAGGCCCCCCCTGCGATCCGGCACCTCCCCTGCCTCGAACCGGCACCCCCCCCGCCACGATCCTACCCCCCCGCCACGATCCGACCCCCCCCCCCCCGACACGATTGGGCACCCCCCCCCGCCGCTTCTTACCCTCATCTGGGTACTCTTGAAGATCGGCCTACTCGTCTGCTGGGCCTTGAGCATCTGAGCATGCTCAAGGCCTGCGAGTTCACGTTTCCGAGGCACCGATTTTGCAAATGTTTTGCTCGTCTTGCAAAACACTCGCAAACCGGTGCACTCGTAAACCGAGGTACCACTGTACGTGCCTAAGTGTTAAGCATGAGCACATGCTCCCGCCATAGAACCTGGATAAATGCTGGAAATAGACGCCACCGATTTTCTAGGTGCCAGTAGGCATCCATATTTCCATTAAAAACGTCATCAAAACGGTGGTGGTGGTGGTGTTTTTTTGTAATTCTTTATTTATAAAGCCAAACAATGCACAACTGCAACTGGAAATCATCAGGTACAAAGCATAACAAGAGCGTGCTTCTCAAACCATAACAAATCATCATTGCCCCAAAGATCTAATTCCCTAATGTACAGGCCCCAACTGAGATTTGAGGCGCATACCAGCGCCTAGAAAATCAGTGCTGGAATCGTGCCTACGTAGGCGCTTTAGGCCGCTGACCGCCTAAGTAGGCGTGGCCAATGCTGGAAGTGGCGTTAGATGGCCCAAAGTGCCTCCATCGGCGTGACTCACGTGAAGATAGGTGCCAGAAATGTAGGCCTGGAAAACCCTGGCCTACATTTCCGGCGCCCGTCTTTCGTGTCGGCCACATTTAAGGCAGCTGCCAATACTGGCGCCGGTTCGAGAATTCAGGCCATAATTTATAGTAGGTCTATAAGTTACACACACAAAAAAAAAATACAAAAAAAAACAAAGAAAGAAGAAAACCCCTATGTAGCAAAACCAAAGAACACACAGAAGTGGGGGTGGACCAAGAACTTTCATGCACAAGAGTGTAGAATATACAGTAGTGTTTTATTAGCAAAGAACCGACAAATAAAAAGACCCAACATTGGTCCGTGTTTCGGCGGATAACTGGCTGCTTCAGGGGTCACCAATACTCTCCCCCCTCTTTTACAAAGGTGCGCTAAGCTTTTTAAACGCGTGCTAAATATTAGCGCACGCTAAACATGCGCTAAACGCTAACGCACGCATGTTATCCTAAGGACGCGTCAGCGGTTGGCCCACGCTTTGATTTAGCGTGCGCTAAATCCACGCTAAAACGCTTAAAAAGAGGGCCTCTGTCAGACGCAGTGGCATAGCAAAGGCGAGTGGCGTCTGGGGCGGTGGTGCCCCTACCCCGCCCTCTTCACCCCCCCCACACTTTCCCAAACCCCCCCCCCCCGCCGCACACGCGCTCACCTTTCCCTTCCCCCATACCTCTTTCATTTTCCCAACACGAGCAGCATCAGGAACTAGTTGCCCGTGCCATGTCGGCTATGCGATAAAAATTTTATTTGACCTTCCAAAGATTTCAGTATGGGAATAATATATAAAAAAGAAAGTTTAGTAGGCATTTAGGAGTCAATATTAAAAGCCAGTTAATCAAATTGAGTCGGGCTCAGGGGATATTTGAGTGACATTTGCCCAGATAGAAGGGATAATCGGCAGCTTTTAACCACCTGACTATTTCTGTTTCCAGACCTTAAAAAGAGTATGAAAGGGTGACAATGACATATGTTCAACTTGTAACCCGTTCTGAGCTCTTTGGGGAAAACAGGATAGAAAAAAAAACATTAAATTAATTAATTAATGATATAATTGAGATTTAGGGGTCCTTTTACTAAGACGCGCTGGATCGTCTTTTAGCGTGCGCTAAATGCTCTTGCATCCGTAGGAAATAATGGACGCGTTAGCATTTAGCGCACGCTAAGACGTACTGGCGCGCCTTAGTAAAAGGACCCCTTAAAATTCCTATAAGATTGTTCGGTCCTAAGGTACAATGGAAAAGTATCCTGTAGAGTAGGTGCCATCACTGAAAAACGGGAATTCCCATATGTCTAAGAATATATGCCCTAACCCTACCCCCAAAGCCTGCTCGTCGTGGTTTACAAAGGATCTGATTGCTTTCATTTGCCCACAGTGTTGAAAAAGTATCACAGTGTCATTCATTTCATACCTGCAAAAACCATCCAGTGTCCATCTGTCTTTTGCAGAGCCTTTCCGCCAGCAGCGCCGTGGATCACCGAGGAGTAATGTATCTGTCAATTAAATACATCCCACCAGGAAGCCTCGGTAATATGCATGCTGCACATTCAGATGTATTGCCTTTGCCCAGAGAGTTGAACTGCACTAACAGTAAAGCTGGAATAAATTGAGACTCTGATTTACATAATTGTCAAAGACGTTCAACTGGGTAGAATAGTATTTATCCTGGGTAGACTGGAAGTTGCCTCCTTGGTGTGGCTTAAAGAACAGGTGAACTTTCACACCATTTCTTTTTTTATTTCTAAAATTTCTATACTGCCTATAACTAATCAAATGTGATGGAACACCAATAGTGTATATAATGCAATTTAAATCAAGGGAAAAAAGACCTCAAAATACCCCAAGAATGCAATCAACGAGTCACAATCATATTGGGGTTGGGTATCATCATAGGTCAAAAACCCTTGAATTTTTAATTTTAATTCATTAATAATTTTAATTTTATGTGATAATTTTATATTATTTTTATAATTGACTTTTCATGATCTCAACTTTCTTCTTGCCAATGAGCATTGAAAACCAGCAATTGTATAGGAGCAGCAGTCTGCGAAATGAGCAATGAGCCGTTTTGAATTTCCACTGGCGAATTATTAAGCCCTATCATTACCCTTGAAGAAGCCTCATGGTGCGAAACGGACCGGGCCTCCGTCGGGTTACTAAGATAAGTGCTTATTGATATTTTCTTGGATAAGCCAGTTAAAAATCTTGAATATACAACTGCTGGTTTTTCAATGCTCATTGGCAAGAAGAAACTTGAGATAATGAAAAGTCAACTATAAAAATAATATAAAATTATCACATAAAATTATTAATGAATTAAAATAAAAAATTCAAGGGTTTTTGACCTATGATGATACCCAACCCCAATATGATTGTGACTCGTTGATTGCATTCTTGGGGTATTTTGAGGTCTTTTTTCCCTTGATTTAAATTGCATTATATACACTATTGGTGTTCCATCACATTTGATTAATTTCAACATTTATATTTTTGGACACTATTTGGTTTCCGATCACCTCATTCAGTCTATACTGCCTATAACTGCCAAATAAAGCATTTGCAGTAGTTCAGGACAGCATAAACGGAAAACACTTTCAATTACAGTACAATCACATACTAACTTAACATAGTAACATAGGCCCTCTTTTACAAAGGCCCGCTAAGCATTGTAGCGTGGATTTAGCGCGTGCTAAATCAATGCATACACTAACCGCTAACGCGTCCATAGGATAGCATACACGCATTGGCGTTTAGCGCAGGGGTGTCCAACCTTTTGGCTTCCCTGGGCCGCATTGGCTGAAAAAATGTTTCTGGGGCCGCACAAATGCGTAAACGCTGCAGCAAGACAGAGGAGGGAGCCGGCAAGACGGTAAACACCCGGGAGCAGCAGAGGAAAACACTGCATCACCCTCGACTGGGGCCACACAAAATATTTCACGGGGCCGCATGCAGCCCTTGGGCCGCAGCTTGGACGCCCCTGGTTTAGCGGGTGCTAAAAAGCTTAGCACACCTTTGTAAAAGAGGAGGATAGTAACATAGTAGATGACGGCAGATAAAAACCCAAATGGTCCATCCAGTCTGCCCACCCTGATTCAATTTAAATTTTGTTTTTCTTCTTAGCTATTTCTGTGCAAGAATCCAAAGCTTTGCCCGGTACTGTGCTTAGGTAACCTCAAAAACTGTTGGGAATTATATATTGTCACTCTTCACTGAATTATAACGCAATGATCGCAGTTCAAGTTACACTAGCTATGGGCTCCTTTTACTAAGCTGCGAAAGCGTTTTTAGCACGCGCTTAGCGTGTGCAGAATAGACGCACACGCTAGACGTTAACACCAGCATTGAGCTGGCGTTCTAGCTACATAGCGTGGGTTTAGCGAGCGCGGCAATTCTATCGCAGCTTAGTAAAAGGAACCCTATATCTACAACAAGATTAAAAAAAAAAAAGAAGCCTCTATATACAGTTCGGTCTTTTAAACATTTTCTTGAACTGTAACTGGTCAGAACAGGTCCTCAGGTTGCCAGGGAGATACTTCCACGATTTTACTCCCACCATGGATGTCATTGTTGATCTAGATTTAATATGCCGAACAATATTCTCCTTCATAGAGGTCAGTCTCATAGTACCTCCTGACCTCAAAGTCCTCCTCGGCTGGTACACCTCCCACAAAGCTTGAAAATTCACTGGCACAGATCCATACAAACTTTGATGGACTACTGCTACTATTAACTATTTCTATAGCGCTACCAGCCGCAATGCAGCGTTGCACAGAGTCACGAAGAGTAAGAAAACAGTCCCTGCTCCAAAGAGCTTACAATCTAAACAGCCAAGGCAGACAAACAGGATGTCATGGATACAGTTAAGGGGAACGGTTAATCTGCTGACTGGGTTGGAGGGCAGAGGGGAGTACAGAGCAATCAAGCCATTGTGACATCACTGATGAGGTTGGCTCTTATTGGTGAAATGAGGCATTATGACATCACAATCTCAGCTCAGCTTACCAAAGACAAACAAGATGTCATGGATACAGTTAAGAGGAACAGTTAATCAGCTGGCTGAGTTGGAGGGCAGAGAAGTAGAGTTAAGGGTTGAAGGCTATATCAAAAAGGTGGGTTTTCAGCCTGCTTCTAAACAAGGGAAGGGACTTGACGGACAAACTTGGGTAATTTATTCCAGGCATAGGGGGCAGCTAGATGAAAGGAACAAAGTCTGGAATTGGCAGTGGAGGAGAAGGGTAACGATAAGAGTGGCTTATCTGAGGAACGGAAGTTCTCTGGGAGGTGTATAAGGAGAGAGAAGCGAGGAGAGATATTGAGGGGCAGCAGAATGAACACACTTGTAGGTCAGCAATAGGAGCTTGAACTGTATGTGATAGGGAGCCAGTGAAGTGACTTAAGGAGAGGGGCGACATGAGAGTAGCGAGGATGGTAGAAGACGAGTTGCGCAGCAGAGGTTTGCACAGATTGCACGGAGGGGAGGCGACACTGAGGGATACCAGTTAGGAGTAGATTGCAGTAATCTAAGCGTGAGGTTACGAGAGCTTGGACAAGGGCCTGGGTAGTGTGCTCAGAGACGAAATTGGTGATATTGAAGAGATAGAAGCGAGAGGACTTAGCAGCCTATTTGATATACGTAGACTGAGGGAGAAGCGTTTCCAGGGGACACATGTTCAATAGGCTCGATGCACATGTAGTCTCAATTTTCAAAGTTCTGCTTGTTGGTTATTGGCCATTTCCTGCCCACACAAAATGGAGCTGCAAAGTGCTTTGGTATTTTCAACACAGGAACAACATAGGTAATTTTCAGAGGAGCAACCTGTAGTTTCCTCTTTCGAATTCCCTGCAAAGTCTGGGGGGGGGGGTGTCAAATAGATGAACTACCAAAGTATTTCTTCCTTGTATTATCCTTAGCCATTTGATTTCTGACTAACCCCTTGTCTCGGTAAGATTAGAATTTTTATCAGTTCTTCTCCCGCACAGGATCCAGTATGAACAATTTATGATACAAAGAACGTTTTCTCAACTATTTCTGTTCTGCGTCTCCTGCCATTCCGTTGTATATTAGTCTACCTTCCAGAGAAATACTCTTCGTAACTTACAATTGTATCCCTCAGGCGCTCCTTTCTCGTGACACAAGGTCGTAGGGTTGGCATAGACATCCATATTGTACCCTATTCCTCTAGGGCTATTGGTATATGGGAAAAGGGGGGAAACACTCTGCCAAGGTCCTGACTTTGAGGATATCACAATCCCAAGGGTCCCTTATACCCTTGGGATGGTGAGGTATTAAACTGGTTTCAAGGTTTCCTTATATCCCGCACCTACCAAGTCCATTTCAATTACGATCTCTCTGATACATGGAGCAATTCATCTGGCGTGCCACAGGGGTCACCATTATCCCCTCTGCTCTTCAATGTTTACATGTCCTCATTGGGTGCGCAACTATCCCAGATGGGGATAAAACTATTTAGCTATGCTGATGACTTCACGATAATTATCCCATTCACTACCTCTATCTCAGAAGTCACCCCCAAAGCAACAGAGGTACTAAATCGGATGGAGCAATGGATGACTGAGTTCAGACTAAAGCTAAACCCAGAGAAAACAAAATTTTTTATAGCATCGCCACACCCACTTGACACTAAAGCACCAATGTTCATCAATAACCTTAGTCGTCCCATTCAACCCACTATGAAGGTATTGGGAGTAACACTGGACCAGAGTCTGACCATGAAAGACCAGGTAGACTCCTTGATTAGAAAGATCTTTCCACCCTCTGGAAGCTTCGGTCCATCAGAGCTTACTTCGATGTCTCATCATTTAGAATTCTGGTACAATTCCTCATACTGAGTCAACTCAATTATTGTAACATCGCCTACTTGGCACTCTCCCAGAAAAATATGCGGCGATTGCAACTGGTACAAAATGCAGCGGTTAGGCTACTTTGTGGACTGAAGAAGTTTGATCATGTAAAACCTTCCTATCGACTTTACACTTGCTGCCGATGGAGGCACATGTGAAGTTCAAGTTTGGTTGTTTCTGCTTCAAGGTACTTTATGGCATAGCCCCTAAATATATAACAGATCTTTTCTCTTTCACAACCAACAGACATAGGAGAAGTTCACATCTGAACTTTGTTTCTCCACCGTTTAGAGGTTGTAAATTTAAAAGTCATCACCAACATCTTTTCTCACATCAAGCAGCATTATGGGGTAAAGACCTGGAACAACTGCTTGTGCCTACTACTTATAGGGAATTCAGGAAATGCCTAAAAACACATCTGTTCCTGAAGTACTTAGGTAACTGACCGATACAATCTTCGTCCTCAACAAATGATCTTTACAACTGTTATTCATTAACTCTGAACTTTGTTTATTCCACTCAATCTGTAATACCTTTTAATCATTGTAAAGCGCATAGAACTTCACGGTCCTGCGGTATATAAACTGTTATTACTATTATTATTTATACAAAACCACAATGGCAAGTCCTGGTGCGGCAAATGTGATGCAGCCCATAGGAACTGACTTGGCTACATCTCGTTGCCATGCAAGAATTGCTTCCACGGAAAAATCCAATGAGACACTTTTTTTTGTACCCTAAATTAATTTTAATTTCTTACTTCTCCTTTTTTTTAGAATTTTTTATTAAACCTTTACTTCAAGTTTCAAGTTTATTCGTTTTTAATATACCGACCATCAACTGATATCTAGCCGGTTTACAATAAAATATTAAAAATAGGAATAAAGGATTGTAGCACTTATAATGAGAAGTAATAGAGGTGTACAATTAATAACATAAACAGGACATACTTGAGAGTGAGGATAAAAGAGAAGGGGAGGGGTAAAGTTACATAATAGGTAAGAAAAAAGAGTGGGGAGAGAAAAAAAAAAAAAGGGTTGAATGAAAATGGGGGGAGAGGATAAGACATTAGGAATGGGATCGCTTCATAGAGAGTGAAATAATTCAATAGCAGTTGAAAGCATCTTGAAATAAGAAAGTCTTCAAGCTTATCTTAAATCTATCAAGCTGTTTTTCTTGACGGAGATGAGATGGTAAAGCATTCCATAAGGTAGGGGCAACTCATGAAAAGTTTGATTTCCTAGAGTAGAAGAAATCCTTTAAGGAGGGAATGGAAAGGAGGGAATGGAAAGGAGGTTCTGTTCTGTGGATCTAAGCAACCTTGTAGGGCGTTGTGGAATGAGAAGTCTATCGAGGTAGGAGGGTTGATGGGAGAGTAGAATTTTAAAGGTCAGCATGATTGTTTTATAAGTAGCACGGTGAGAGATGGGAAGCCAGTGGGCTTCTTTCAGGAGGGGGGGTAATGGGGTCATATTTCCCTAATTTAAAGATGAGTTTAATAGCTTCCTTATTGTTTCTTTACATTGATCGTACCCATTTCTATATATCGATTTGTGAACTGCTTAGATATTGTGGGCTCCTTTTACAAAGCTGTGGTAGAGGTTTCTACCGTGGGCCAGCGAGGTAAATGTTTTGAATCTCATCGGAGTTCTGTGAGCATCAGAGCATTTACCTCTCCGGCCTGAGGTAGAAACCTCTACTTGTAAAAGGCAGCATTTATTATTTGTGGTATATTAAATGAAGCTGAACTGTAACTGCAAAACAAAGGACGTTTTAGTGGCAGAGGAATGGGGTGGGCCACTGGAGCCACAGCCCTACCAATATCTTGCACCACCGAGCAGCAACTAGAGAGCTTGGGGCAGGACTAGAGATTGGTTTCTTTTAGGGTTACCCTATGGCTCCAGAAAAAGGAGGATGGATTGAAACATCTGGCTTTTACTTCCATTGAAAGCAATGGAAAAAGTAAATTTGACCATCAGTGGCGTACCTAGGGTATGTGACACCCGGGGCCCATCATTTTTTACACACACACCCCAACCCATCATTTTTTTGACACATGCCCCCCGCCCTTGGTACGTCACTGCTACGGTTCGAAAAAGGCTAGGAAGCTGGCGGGAGCATCAAAAGCGTTCTTTAAAGAACATCTTCCCAATCTGGCTCTATCCCGCCCCCTTCGTGACATCACCGGATAGCGTTCTCAGCCATTGGTCGACCTTGCCTGGGTCACAGCGCCCAGACAAGGTAAACCAATGACTGAGAACGCTGTCCGGTGGCGTCATGAAGGGGGCAGGATAGAGCCAGATCGGGAGGGTGTTCCTTAAAGGACACTTTCGCCGCTCCCACCGGCTTCTTAGCCTTTTTCTTGGCCGCAGGGGTGAACCGGCAGCCGCACTGAAGTGCAGGTCCCAGGAGGTTCCGGACCCAGCCAGCTGTGCACCCTCCTAAGGCGTGCACCCGGGGCGGTTCTCCCTCCCCGCCCCGCCCTTGGTACACCACTGTTCACCATGTGACCCCTTTGCTCCTGAATCTTCATTGGCTCCCGGTTTATCTTAGAATTCAATTCAAATGTGCCTGCATCTCTTTCAAAATTTTATATGGCATTTTTATTCCCCTCGTTCCCTTATTATGGAATGCTTACAGATTTTCCTTTGCAAGAGGCATCCAACAATTCAAACTCTCCCTTCCTTCTAGAAAAGGAATTAAAGGAGTTAAGATCTTCAGTCAATCTCTGGCCTTTAAACTTTCTCAACTATGGAATGAACTCCCCTTAAAAGGGAATGTGTGGCGCAGTGGTTAAAGCTAGAGCCTCAGCACCCTGAGGTTGTGGGTTCAAATCCATACTGCTCCTTGTGACCCTGGGCAAGTCACTTAATCCCCCCATTGCCCCAAGTACATTAGATAGATTGTGAGCCCACCAGGACAGATAGGGAAAATGATTGAGTACCTGAATGAATTCATGTAAACCGTTCTGAGTTCCCTTGGGAGGATGATTTAGAAAATTGAATAAATAAATAATTCTGAGGAGCCCCAGCTCTTTCTGTAAATTTCTAAAAACTTTTCTATTTGCCAAACATTTTGAAAACTAATTTCTTTGAAACCTTTGCTAAACTGGCTGGCGGACAGGAAACAGAGGGTTGGAGTAAAGGGCCATTACTCGGACTGGCAATGGGTCCGCAGGGGTCGGTGCTGGGACCGCTCCTGTTCAATATATTTATTAACGACCTGGAGGCAGGAACAAAATGTGAGGTTATTAAGTTTGCGGATGACACCAAACTATACAGCAGGGTAAATAACATGGAGGACTGCGAAAATCTCCAAAAAGATCTGACAACGCTGGAAGAGTGGGCCAAAAAGTGGCAAATGAGCTTCAACATAGGGAAATGCAAGGTCATGCATGTAGGGGAAAAAAACCCGATATTCACTTACAAAATGGGTAACTCACCACTAGGGGTGAGCAACCTTGAAAGAGACCTGGGAGTGATGGTAGACACAACCTTGAAGGCGTCGGCACAGTGTGTGGCAGCCTCAAAGAAAGCAAACAAAATGTTGGGTATCATTAAGAAAGGTATCACGACCAGGACAAAGGAAGTCATCCTGCCACTGTATCGTGCAATGGTGTGCCTGCACCTGGAGTACTGTGTCCAGTACTGGTCGCCGTACCTCAAGAAGGACATGGTGGTACTTGAGAGAGTCCAGAGAAGAGCAACTAAGCTAATAAAGGGTATGGAGGATCTCTCATATACTGACAGACTGAAAAAGCTGGGGCTTTTCTCCCTGGAAAAGCGGAGACTTAGAGGGGACATGATAGAAACCTTCAAGATCATGAAGGGTGTAGAAAAAGTAGATAGGGACAAATTTTTCAAATTATGGGGAACTACAAGTACAAGGGGGCACGCGGAGAAATTGAAAGGGGATAGGTTTAGAACAAACGCCAGGAAGTTCTTTTTCACACAGAGAGTGGTGGATACATGGAACGCGCTACCAGAAGAAGTGATAAGCAGGAGCACGCTACAGGGCTTCAAAGAAGGTTTGGATAGGTACCTAGAGGACAAAGGGATTGAGGGGTACAGATAGGAGTAGAGGTAGGTTATAAGGATAGGATTAGAGGATTAGAGGTAAGTTACAAAATTAGTCTGGGACCACTGTTCAGGCGATAGGCCTGATGGGCCGCCGCGTGAGCGGACCGCTGGGCAGGATGGACCTCTGGTCTGTCCCAGCGGAGGCACCTTCTTATGTTCTTACTTTCTTTACTTTTTATCTAATTGTTGTAAACCGAGTCGAGCTTCCTTAGGTTGATGACCCGGTATATAAAGTTAAGCTTTAGTTTAGTTTAGACTAAGACCTGCTTCTTCAGTAAACCGATTAAACTCATCGTGGCAGACCCACCTTCCATATTCTCTTCTTCTGACTCTTACAGGGATTTATTGTAAAATAATTCAAAATGACATTAGGTCAGGGCTTCGCAAACGTATACTGGGAACCCTACAGCCAGTCAGGCTTTTATTTATTGAAAGCTTCTATAATAACTTTATTCTTGTATACTGCCCATCCATAAGGTTCCAGGCGGTTCACAAAGAAGAAGAACTGAACAATCAGTGAAGTATACATAAAATTCAATAAGACTGGGGAGTCAATTTAGAGCAGTTTACATGAGCTTCAGTAATGGTGTTACAATACAGGAGCTTCAGTTACTGGATATCCATTCTAAGATATCCACAGTGCATATGCGTGAGATAAATGTTCATAGACTGAGTTTTCAGCATATGCGTTGTGAAATATCATGAAAATCTGGCTGGCTGTGGTTTGAAAAGCACTGTTTCAGTCCTGGGTCCTCTTGGACCTTAGGGGCTCGCTCTCTTGTGAGTGAGCACTCCCCCTAAGCCTCTCAAAAAAGATGGAGAAGAAAAAGCGGAAGGGGGATAGGACTCGTATACCGCCTTTTTGTGGTTACACATTCAAAACAGTTTATGTATATTCAGGTACTTGTTTGGTACCTCGAGAACGGAGGATTAAGTGACTTGCCCAGGGTCACAGGGAGCAGTGCTGGGATCGATCCCACAACCTCAGGGTGCCGAGGAAGCAGCTGTACCACCAGTTTCATTTAAAATGGTTCTCCTTTGACATTTCTTCTATGAGAGCATCATAATCTCGTCTCGCTCTGTGCGACATCGCCGCTTTCAGAACCCGTTGAAATTTTGTAAGGGCGAAATGGTTGATTCTATTATACAGTTATCACAAACAATTTCCTCATCTGTTTTAATTTATTTGGCTATAGCTCATGCCCTTTTCAGGTGCGTTATGTTGCTTATAGTAGGTATTTCCCTGTCCCCAGAAGGCTCAGTCTGAATTGGTATGGGAAGCAACTTGACCAAGGTCACAAGGGCCATCACTGGAGTTTGATTATGGGCCCCCTTGTGTTCTTCCATGGCATTGCCATAGAACCGTGAAACCTCTCTACACAGTTCCATCAGAGAGAGCGTTCTCCACCTACAGTCCTGCCAGTGGGGGGTGCTGTTTCACTATCACATTGTCAATATCGAGGGACAAGCAAGCTCTGCAGGACTGCCTTTCCCTAGTGACTGAAAACACAGTATTAAAGCACATCCTCCTGCTGGTAGCAGTGCATTTGGAGGACTCCTTCTCAGCTTTGAGGAAACAGTGCCCCTCTATAAGACATTTGAGTGAACTATTACATCCTGTCTTCTTGTCCCAGACCTTCTTACTAACAACTAATTTGAATTTTTAGATGTAATTACCCATCTCTTTCAAATCTGAGCTGGATTGGAGTTACAAGGTACACAAGTTATTTCCCTGTCCACATAGACTTCCATTCTAAATTGTACCTAAACCAATGGAGGGTGAAGAGTATATAGCTGTCTTCATAATAGGAGAGGGTCATTAGGGTGGGCAGACTAGATGGGTCGTGGCCCTTATCTGCCGTCTATTTCTATGTTTCTATGTTATCCTCTCTCGCATCAACTTTGTGTACTCAAGAGGACAGAAGTTCCAACCAAAGCCTTAGGTCCTTAGGTCATCTGAACAGCTGCATCTTTCCTAGGGTTACCCTATGTAACAACAGACAAACCCAGATGCATGGCCCCGCCCCACCCCACCTCCAACCCTGCCCCATTCCACCTCAAGTCCTGCCCCCATTCCGCCTCATCTCTTTTTTCCCAACCTCCAAGCTGCATCTGGAGGGCCTCCAGCATGCACAGATGAATGTGCCGTCATCCACGCATGCTTGTTGAAGGCCCTCCAGATGCTGCCAGAGCTCAGGGCTTTCCAAAACCTGCATTTGGGTATTAATAATTGGAAGGAACCGTATATGCTGGGAGGTGAGAAGCTGATATGCACGGACGGGGAGAGGGACCTTGGGGTGATAGTGCCCGAAGATCTAAAGGCGAAAAAACAGTGTGACAAGGCAGTGGCTGCTGCCAGAAGGATGCTGGGCTGTATAAAGAGAGGCGTAGCCAGTAGAAGGAAGAAGGTGTTGATGCCCCTGTACAGGTCATTGGTAAGGCCCCACTTGGAGTATTGTGTTCAGTTTTGGAGACCGTATCTGGCGAAGGACGTAAGAAGACTTGAGGCAGTCCAGAGGAGGGCGACGAAAATGATAGGAGGCTTGCGCCAGAAGGCGTATGAGGAGAGACTGGAAGCCCTAAATATGTATACCCTAGAGGAAAGGAAAGACAGGGGAGATATGATTCAGACGTTCAAATACTTGAAGGGTATTAACGTAGGACATAATCTTTTCCAGAGAAAGGAAAATGGTAAAACCAGAGGACATAATTTGAGGTTGAGGGGTGCTAGATTCAAAGGCAATGTTAGGAAATTCTACTTTACGGAGAAGGTGGTGGATGCCTGGAATGCACTCCCGAGAGAGGTGGTGGAGAGTAAACTGTGACTGAGTTCAAAGAAGCGTGGGATGAATACAGAGGATCTAGAATCAGAAAATAATATTAAAAATTGAACTAAGGCCAGTACTAGGCAGACTTGCATGGGCTGTGTCTGTATATGGCCATTTGGTGGAGGATGGGCTGGGGAGGGCTTCAATGGCTGGCAGGGTGTAGATGGGCTGGAGTAGGTTTTAACAGAGATTTCGGCAGTAGGAACCCAAGCACAGTACCGGGTAGAGCTTTGGATTCTTGCCCAAAAATAGCTAAGAAGAAAAAATTTAAAAATTTAAATTGAATCAGGTTGGGCAGGCTGGATGGCCCATTCAGGTCTTTATCTGCCATCATCTACTATGTTACTACGTTACTCTCATTGGGGTTCCGAAATCTTGCTATTCTTTGAGATGCTGGAATGTTGCTACTCCTTGGGTTTTAGCCAGGTACTAGGGACCTGGATTGGCCACCATGAGAATGAGCTACTGGGCTTGATGGACCATTGGCCTGATCCAATAAGACTATTCTTATGTTCTTATGTCATGTGGATGGCGAAGTGCGCAGTGTCAGAGAGGTTGCAGAGTTATAGCATTTCATATACAACTTCTCAATAACATCACAGCAGTGTATAAATCAAAAGGTAAAGAGCTGAAGCAAAAACAGATAGTACACCCCCCCCAAAAAAAAAAAAAGTCTATGCTTTCATTCTCCAAAAAAGGCATATGTTGTTTCATTGTATAGAATATGGACTAGAATCCTTTCTTTTTCTGATCCTCAGGGATGAAGAATCCTCCTTCCGGTGAGGTTCATATTTGGGTTAAAGACATCAAAGACTTGCCTCAGCTACGACCTTCTGGAGTTGACTCTTTTGTGAAATGGTAAGTGCACAAGCTGTGTTTATAAGCCAACAAGGGGAAGGTCAACATAGATGTCTACCATCCATTCAACAGTGCAGTCAGTATCAGAAAGACAACATTTTTACAGAAACTGCGTCCATGTGTCCATGACGAATCTCGAGATGCCAGTGAGGTGCCGTGGTACCGTGGTGGCATGACTGCGAGTGCTGAGGGGCTACTAATCCACTGAAGAAGAGATCCAGACAAATGAGACTGAAATTGTCAGCAAGGCAAAAGGGAAAGGAAGTGAAAGAAAGGGAAACTGAAGAGGGAAGGGGAAAGGAGACAGAAGAGAAGATGGGGGTGAGAGAAGGAAAGGGAAGGGATTAAAGCAAGGAGAAAGGAGACAGAAAAAGGAGGTAAGAGAGAAAAGGAAGAGGAGAAAAAAGAAGACGGGCTCACTCTCACACACACACACATATCCATATACCTACACCTAGGGTTACCAGATATCCTGATTTACCTGGACATATCCTAGAGCAATGTTCTTCAACCGCCGGTCCGCGGACCGGTGTCGGTCCACAGAAAATTTCTGCCGGTCCGCGCAGGGCCAGCGAGATCTACAAATTAAATTTCCTGTCGGGCATCTGTTCCCCTTTCCCTTCCAGGGCCGGTGTTAAGATCGGCTGTGGTACGGCTACAAACGGACGGCAAAAAGAAAGACAGAAGCCGCGGGACTTTTCCTCTTGCCTGCATCACTATAGGCTCTGCCAATCTTGATCCCACCCTCCTCTGAACTGACTTCCTGTTTTTGAGGGGCAGGATTGAGACCGGCAGAACTTGTTGCGAATAACAATGCAGGCAAGAAGAAAGGTCCCAAGGCTTCTGTCTTCATTCTAGCCGTCAGATTTAGCGGGACCAGAGTAGGTTTTGTCTTTGTTAGGGTAGGTTTTGTTAGGGTAGGTTTTGTCTTTGTTATTGCTGCCAGGTTTAGCAGGACCAGGGTCGAAGGCAGGGCTGATAGCAATCGAGTGCTGGAAGAGTGGATCAGGGCCAGCAGCCAAGGGAGGAAATAAGAGATGTTGGATTATGAGGAGAGGGAAAAATGTGATATAGGTATTGTGGGAAGGGGATGGTAGACCCAGGAGGGGGGATTGGTGTGACAGAAGGGAGATGGTGGATCCCCTTGGGGGAGGATAGTTATTGGAACTAGGGGGAGTTGGAAGAATAGGGACACAAAGACAGATGCTGGACCTTGCAGGGGGTAGAGAGACATGGAAAATGCTGAACAGGAGGGTGGAGTATGAAGACAGAAGTAAGATGTTGGACATGGGTAGAGGGAGTAGGGAGACAGAGGGGATATGCTGGACATGGTGAAGGGGGAATAGGGAGACAAGGAGAAGATGCTGAATAAGGAATGGGGTGATGGAAGGAATCTGCTGGATTAAGATGGGAAAAAGAGGGGAGGTACTGGAATACATTCAATATAAAATCATAACTGAGGCTTGTGCGGATGGGATCAGATGGTTTGCGGGGACCGAGCTTGTGGAGACGGGGCGGAATTGTGTTTTTTTAAATTTCAGTCTTAGTAGTTTGCCGGTCCACAAAATAATTCTTTTATTTCTGCCGGTCCACGGGTGTAAAAAGGTTGAAAAACACTGTCCTAGAGGACATGTCCGGGTGTCCAGACAGCTTTTCAAAACCTGGTATTTTGTCCAGGTTTTAAAAAGCTTCCAGCTCGGGACCACGTCAGGAGGGCATCTACGCATGCGTGGATGCAATATGATGACATCCTGCGCATACGTATGATGTCATCATGCCTCACCTGTGGATGCGCAGATGCCCTCCCGATGTGGATCCGAGTACGAGAACAGGTTGAAGGGGGCGAAGCTGGGGCAGAACAGGGTGTGACTTGGGAGGAATGGGGCAGGACTGGGTCGACCCTACCTACACCCACATTCCTGCATTCACACAACCCCTCTGCAAGACCCTTCCCCCATATCTCTGCAACGTTCCTGCGTCGGCTCTTCCTCTGATGTCACTTCCTAGGTGCGGGACCAGGAAGTGACATCAGAGGAAGAGCCATTGCTGGCGCAACTGCAGCTTGGGGTTGCGGCTCGCGCCAGGAACGTTACAGAGGTACCGGGGAAGGGAAGCAGTGCACACGCACGGCAGTAGGGGGGTGAGGAAGAAGCGGGGGGGGGGGGCAGAGAGTAGGACCTGTGGGGGGTGAGGAGACAGTGGGGGTTGAGGACCTGAGGGGGGTAGTGGGGGGTGAGGAGGAGCATAGGGGACAGAGAGGAGGGTGCCTGTACCCTCACTAAGATAGTGCCCAGGGCAGACCGCCCCCCTCCCCCTTACTATGCCACTGCTCAGAACATCATCATTAGCAGTTGTACTGGGCAATGCCAGGCCTACTTGATGTATTTTCCTCTTTAGAAAGGGAGAATAATTGTGGCCAGTTTGCCCTTCAGTTGATGCTGATCAAGGGTTATATTTTGTCCATTGCAGTTACGTGCTTCCCGACACCAGTAAAAAGAGCTACCAGAAAACCCGGGTTATCAAGAGAGACCCAAACCCCGTTTTTAACCACACTATTGTGTACGATGGCTTCCACACCGAGGATTTAAAAGACGCCTGCGTTGAGCTGACTGTGTGGGATCACGAGAAGCTAACCAATCATTTTCTAGGAGGGATCCGCCTGGGACTTGGCACGGGTAACTATATTCTTCAGTTCTACTTACCATGGTCTTCCATTAAAATTGTTTTCTAATGATCTTCATTTGAGGAGGGAAGAGAACCAAATGCGGTTCTCGTATCATAGAAATCAAAGCTATAGGGCCACTTTCAGTGGGATCTTCAGTCAGACAACCCAGCAAATTCATCCAGATCGTTCTGGCCTTGGATTACTGTGTTTTATGAGACAGGGTCGAGGTCTTGCCCACGGTGCTGCAGGAAGGCTCATAACTAATTGCAAGAGGTTGAAGTCATAGCACTGGTTACCAGTTAGAAGGCTTTGTTATTTTAAAATTGTCTAGTTATTAAGGCATTGAAGGGGATGGCTTCTGTTTATCTACAGAATTGTTTTAGTTTTAAATGCAACAGTGAAACAATGGAGATGACCAAAGACCAGGGTGTAGCTAAATGAGTCTCTCAAAAGTTTTTATTAGCAACAATTCACATAAGACAACATGGAACAGTACGTAAAGGTTGGAAGGACATGGGCCGTGTTATGGCTATATTGTCTGTGTCGGGAGTTTGAAATGGAAATCCAAATATACATATCTCAAATGTATAGGATTGTATATGGCCTCACAAAATACAATAAACAAAAACAAAAAAAAGTGGAACAGAGAAACCACTATCTGGATGGATTAAAAAAAATGATTAAAATTTTTTTTGTTTTTTGTAAATCTTTATTAGTTTTCAATTATTAACAATACAATACAGTGAATTTAAACATAAACGAATCAAACAAAAGCACTTTAAATATACAAATATTTCAACAACAAACATTTTCACACACACACCCCTCCCCTTAACTAATGAAAATAAACTACATGTATAATTTCAATAAAATAGATATAATGAATAATAATAATATTTTCCCATCTCCCTCCCTCCCACCCTGGATGTGTAAGGACAGATTAAAAAAAAGGTACCTGCCAACTATTATGACTCAATAAATGATGTCAATGGGTTCCAAACTATATCCTAAAATTCAGCATTCATTCTTTCATATTTGTAGCAAGAACATAAGTTTGCCCACCAGAAAGTATAATTAAGTCGATCATAACTCTTCCAATTTGCATGTTATCATCTGGATGGCTATTCTCATCATTATTAAGAAAAAAACGGCTTTTATAGCGATCCATAGAAGGTTTAACATGTAATAGAGTACCACAAATTATGGCTTCGTAAGTGGTATTGATGACCCAAGTACTACATTAATTTGGCCCCATATCGACTTCCAAAAATTAAGTATCGATGGACAATAGAATAACAGATGATCCAAAGTTCCTATATTAGTATGACAACGCCAGCGTCTATTAGATTTAGAACTGTCTACTTTGCAAACGAACTGGGGGGTCCAAAAAATCCTAAGCAACAAGAAAAAACAAGAGGTCCTTCCATCAAGCCGCGCTAGCGGGGTTAGCGCTTCGGACATTTCATCGCGCGCTAACCCCCGCGGCCGGCTAAAAAACTAACACCTGCTCGATGCAGGCGTTAGCAGCTAGCACGGCAGGCGGTTTAGTGTGCGGCATTACGCGCGTTAAACCCCCCTACCGCAGCTTGATAAAAGGACCCCCAAGTTTGTCTCATAGAAAATTAAAAATGAATTGGAAAACCATTGTTGCTTGGCAGCGGAAATCAGCTGTAGATGAAGTGGGGAAAAAAAAATGTAGAAAAGCCCTTAGAGAGGGAAATTCTGTAAGGGCTACTTAAAATTAGGCACTAGCCTGAGCCGAGATTGAGTTTGCTGGCGCCCAGCTTAATTGTTTTAATCGTTTTTAAGTGATTGACTATTCTATGATGATACTATTCTGTTTGGCATGGCTATGAGGAAAAAAAGTCAAATATCGGCATATAATAACAAACTATTATTAATCTTGACTGGGGTTGCTATTCAGCGTATCTTAATTATACATTTTGGTGGAATTCGGTATGCCATATTTTTAAGATGGAAAGAGCAATTGCAATACAGAAAGGGAACTATAATAATTTTATAAAGATCTGGGGGCCATTGGAACGCTATTGTAAGGAGTAAACATCATTTTCCTTGGATGAATATATATACACATTGGAGGGTGGGAGGGAGTTTTTCTGGAAATTTCATTATATTATGTGTTTATATTATATTTATGATATAATTGATATAATATTAGAAAGAAGGTGGGTGGGACGGGATATAATTTTTATGTTTGTAGAATTATATGAGAATTACAAGTGTTATTGTTGTTACTAATAATATATTCCTGTACGCTTGCTGTAAGTTTTCAAAATGAATAAAGAATATTAAAAAAAAAAAATAATCGTTTTTGAGTGGCCCGATAATTGATCGCACCATTAAAAGTTGATTTTTAAAAAATCATTTTTTAAAAAATCCAAGGCGCCTTCCAGGACTAGCGACTAACACCTGGGTGCCTAGAGGCGCTTAGTGGTGCCGCACGCCTAAGTAGGCGTGTTTAGGGGCGGAGTTAACCTTAGATATCACTGAGCACTGCTAGACGCGACTCTACAGTGAACCTAGGTGCTGGACACGTAGGCCTTTAAAATCCTGGCCTACATTACTGGTACCTGAGTTCGTCGTTAGTCGCTGGTAGCTGCAAAGTGGCGCCTGAAAGTGATCGGCATGCTGCAGGTGCTATTTTTCTAGGCCCCTGCCGTTTCAGGCGCCACGCAGAAGCGGCCTTTTATTGTTTGCAGCTATAAACAAGTGTAGACAATGTGAAAAGATGTGTTAGAACCCAAAACGCTCCGTGTTTCGACAGCCTATGCCTTCATCAGGAGTCCATAAATCCAAATGTTATATCGGATATATATAAGCGAGCTGCAAGCACTTTAAGGATTAAGAAGCTAAAAAAAACCTATAGGGGAACTAAGAACACATTTCTTAAACAAATAAAATCTGTTTTTGCAGTGATTCTGTTATTTGTCAGTGAGGTCAGATTCAGTGGCATAGTAAGAGGGTGGCGAGGGGGGGGGTCCACCCCGGGGCGCCGTCATGCTGAGGGCACACACACCCCTCCTGCTCTCCGCCCACTCCTCACTCCTCTGCTTGCTGCGCTCACACGCCCCTGGTCTTCCCGTGTACCTTTTTTTACTTCCCCGGTGCGAGGTTGCTGCCCGCGTCTACATCGGCGCGCTCTCTGACATCACTTCCAGGATCTGCGTCTAGGATGTGATGTCAAAGGGTGAGCCGACACCGACGTGGGCATGCTGTTCGCACCAGAGATGTTTCAAAAGTAAAGGGAAGAGGGGCGCACGTGTGCGGTGGGGGGTTGCATGGAAGAGGGTGTTATACTCTTTCCTATAGGAGGCTAACTTTGGGCCCCTTTTACAAAGTCACAGTAGCAATGCTGCCACAGTAAATGCAGTGGTGTAGCGAGGGTGGGAGGCGCCCGGGGCGGTGGCACCCCATACACCCTCCTCTCCACCCCCACCCCCCATTCGCGCCCTCCCTTCTCCCCATACCTCGTTAAATCTTCACAGCGTGAGCATTCTCCGACCTGCTGCTAGTGCCAGCTTTGGCTTTTCCTCTGATGTCACTTCCTTGCCCCCGTGACCCGGAAGTGATTTCAGAGATGAGCCAGGCCGGTGTGAGCAGCAGGCCTGAGAAGTTGCTTGCACTGTAAAGATTTAAAGAGGTAGGGGGGAGGGCGCAAGCATTGGGGGGGGGGGAGGAGGAGAGGTGCCGGATCCCAGGGCTTCCACTGGGTGAATGCACTGAAGCTCATTCAATTCCTACGGGCTTTGGTGCATTTGCGCTTTGTGAAGGGGGCCCTTTATTAAGATAGTCAATTTTTTTTTTTTAATCCTTTGCTAGTATTGCTCCTTTAACTTGCTTTAGTTACACTGGTATAAATGTATGCTTTAAACAGTCAAATAAAAATAAAAAATATTGTTGGAACTTCTTCTGTGGCAGTACATTCAGCTGCCCTTTGGACTGTCAGGGTACAACAGAACAGTGATTTGGCATGCAATGATTCAATAGTGGCTAAAAAAAAAAAAAAAAAAGAGATAGAATATACAGTGATACCTTAGAATTCAAATGCCCCAGTACTTGAACAACTTGGAATCTGAACAAAAAATTCATAGAAACATAGAAATAGACGGCAGATAAGGGCCACGGCCCATCCAGTCTGCCCACCCCAATGACCCTCCCTATCTATCTCTGTGAATAGATCCCACGTGTCGATCCCATTTGGCCTTAAAATCAGGCACGCTGCTGGCCTCAATAACCTGAAGTGGAAGACTATTCCAGCGATCAACCACCCTTTCAGTGAAAAAGAATTTCCTGGTGTCCCCGTGCAGTTTCCCGCCCCTGATTTTCCACGGATGCCCCCTTGTTGCCGCGGGACCCTTGAAAAAGAAGATATCTTCTTCCGCCTTGATGCGGCCCGTGAGATACTTGAACGTCTCGATCGTGTCACCCCTCTCTCTGCGTTCCTCGAGTGAGTACAGCAATTCAAGCAAATTTTGCCGCTGAATCCGAATGCTACTTTGGAATCTGAACGCCCTGCACATTGTTCATGTGTTCGTGCGAACGTTTCCACAGCGCTCGGGCCACCCATACATCGTTCAGTTCATGGTCGGAAGCTATAGCGAAAGCATCTCATCTGATTTTCGCCTTTGTGTAGTGTAGTGAGGAAAATACTGTACTGTATTATTATTATTTGTTATTATTTTACCTTAAAATCCAGTGCATTTACTGTTAAAATTTGAGTTTGTGGGACCTAGGAACGGATTAATCCAGTTTCTATTATTTTAAATGGGATAAATTGTCTTGGAACTCGAACGGGGTTCTGGAACGGATTAAGTTTGGATTCCAAGATATCACTGTATTTCAAAATGCCTTTTACATAGGAGTGTCTATTAACTCTCTTCCTCATCTCTCCTACAGGTTACAGTTATGGTATAGCTGTGGATTGGATGGATTCCACCCAGGAAGAGACGGCTTCATGGCAGGAAATGATGCTGACCCCTAGTGAATGGATCGAAGGCTCACTTCCTTTGCGATCGCTTGCAGGCAGAAGAAAATTTAAATAGGACATTTGTACCCTGAGACTGCAGCTGTTTATCTTTTTCTTCTCATCGATGCTAAACTTAATGATCATTCCATGAAAAAAAAACCCCAACCCTGAAAACAAGGAACATTTACATCGTTTAAAAAGATGAATTTTAAAGACCATTTTGTCTACTGAGAAAAGGTCTCATTAGCTTAATGTGTATTGTAACTGTTTCACATCAATTTACACCTTCAAGAAACGTGCTTGGCCTGACCATTTCTGTGCGTCACCCAAGGGATCCATAAACGGGTGAAAAATGAAGAGCCACATTGACAGTTCCAGGGTTCAGGGGATATGAAGTACAATCTTTCTTTCCGCTGTGTACATTTCCTGACAACAACCATTCCAGATTGGAACTTCTTTGCTTTATCTGTGCAATACTGTAAAGACCTTGGCAAAGATAGGACTTGAAGGGGAGGATGGGGGGAGGTTAATGAACTCTTAAGTTCATGGATAATAAATGAGACATTTCTTTTAAAATAAAAAATGTGTTAAATGCTGCAACCCATCAAAGACGGGAATTCCTCCAACCAACTGTGTGATACTGTGCACTATGGGGGTGTCAGGTCAAAAGCGCGCCGGGACAAAGGCGCGGGCAGACAATTGAGCGCAGTGCGGAGGCGCGCGCCGCACAAAATTACTGTTTTTACGGCTCCGACGGGGGGGAACCCCCCCCCCACTTTACTTAATAGAGATCGCGCCGGCGTTGTGGGGGTGTGGGGGGTTGTGGAGGGTTACAACCCCCCAAACCCCCCACAGCGCCGGCGCGATCTCTATTAAATAAACTGGGGGGCCTCCCCAACAAAACCCCCCCGTCGGAGCCCCTAAAAACTATAATTTTCTTCGGCGCGCGCCTCCGTCTTGCGCTCAGTTGTCGGCGCGCGCCTTTGTCTTTCGCCGACTTGTCTTTGAACCCACTATGGGTGTAATTCTCTATGGCGCCACCTAGATTTGGGCGGCAGGAGAGTGTGTTAATGGCAGTATTTGTAATCATTTCTGCGCATAAGTGGCCATTTATATGTGTAAATAATCTCTTATAAAATGCTGAGTAGCAAAAAAAGTGCAGGAGTGGCCTAGTGATTAGGGCTGAAGCCTCAGCACCCTGAGGTTGTGGGTTCAATCTCAGTGCTGCTCCTTCTTAGCCAGGTTGTCAGCCCACCAGGGCAGACAGGGCAGACAGAGAGAAATACTTGAGTGCCTGAATGTAAACCACTTACCCCCTCTTCTACGAGACCGCGCTAGCATTTTTTAGCACAGAGAGCCGCGCTGAATGACCCGCGCTGTTCCCGATGCTCACTGAGTTCCTGTGAGCGTCGGGAGCAGTGCGGGCCATTGAACGCGGCTCCCCATGCTAGAAACTGCTAGCACAGTTTCGTTAGGTTCTAAGAGGTGTATAAATACTAAATAAAAAAAAATAAAGGATGCACATTAGGGTGGTTAACAGTAGTATGCAAAAAAAAACCCTTGTCAAATCTTGTCTCCACAAAGCTTATTTCTGTCCACTTGGTATGTCTTACTCATGTATCAAATTTCAGCTTGATTAGACCAGTGTTCTTCAACCACCGGTCCACAGAAATTTCCTGCCGGTCCACAGGGCCAGCACATGCATCAGGCCCAAAACATTGTTCTGCAACCGCCGGTCCACGGTGTGATCGATGCGGCGTTATCTTCGAGCCAGTTCCCTCTTCCTAACTGATTCAGTGCACAAAGCCACGGGCAGTGGCTCCTACGGGCATCCTGCGCCTGAACCGGAAGCCTTCTCTGACGTTGCAACGTCAGATGGAAGGTTCCAGATGAAGCGCTGGACGTGCAAGGTACAATTAGTACTATTATGGGGGCGGAGACTGAGGTGGAGATTGAGTAGAGATGGGCGGGGTCTGGCCCACGACTTAGCCCAGTGTTCTTCAACCGCCGATCCGCGGACCGATGCCGGTCCACAGAATAAATTTTTTATTTCTGCCGGTCCATGGGTGTAAAAAGGTTGAAAAACATGGGATTAGACAATATTTAGAGGTCACCCCCAGCATGCACTGTTTGCTTGTGTATTGTGTATGTAGGTGATTATGCATAATTAGTTTGTATGGCGTCATCTAGTTTGTGATCGGCACCCAAAAACTGGAACCTTGGGAAGTCAGTCTGTCGGCTGTCAGTCTGTCAACTGCTAGACTGCCATGTGGACTTGATGTTCTTCGACTGGTCAATTTTCATCTCTGTGACGAAGGAAAACCTTAACTAGAACGCTATAAGTTGGCGTGTGAGTCAGCAATGGTGGTATGGGATCAAGCACAGACTCTTGTGTTAGGAAGTTGAAGATACTACATGAGTAGAACTGTTGCAAACAAGGCGCTCACCGCCATTTCCAGACATCTGTGGGTTCTGTCTGAGCACCTAAGAAGCGCTTGCCTTTTTTTGATGATAGAATCGTACCAGAAACAAAGCTACGAATGGTGCAAAACGTACAGCGTCCACCATTGCCAGACATTCCACGATGTCTCATGTGTATAGATGAAATGGAACCTGTGACCTTTGAAACACAGAGAACACAGTCATTTCTTTTATCTCTTGATTGAAGGAGGATCAGCAAATGCAAAAATAGTCCAGTTTTCAAGGAACTTTGGAATCGAGCACCCAAACTGGCTGTTGTTAATGATGCAGCAGAACAAGGGATAAAAAAATACAATGATACTTTGACAAAAGATGAAGAACAAAAGCAATTTGTTCTTTGGCTAGAGGCCAGCCACCGAAAGAAGTTTCCTTCTGCATCAAAGATGGCTCTTATGCCATAGACCGTTGATTATTTGTCGAGTGCACAAGAATGATAATATACTGTCAAGCTTAGCAGTAGTAAAAAAACAAACAAACAGTGAGGTGGGGCAACCCCTAAACTTTGTTTGCTTTAAGTAAAATTTTGTGCATTTTTTATTTTTATATAAAGGAATAAAATTAGCCTTGTGGACAAATAAAATGTGTTAAGTTTTTAGACCACCCTAATGGCGCATACTTTGCTGGTGGACAAAGCACACAGGTACATACCTAAATTATAGAAGTCCATCACAGACGTCTACACCAACTATAGGTTGGTGAAAGTGATTGCATCTTAAAGTACACATATTTTTGGCCATTTGATTGGTATACTATAAAGAAAAGTAGGCACCTATTTTCTTAAATAGACTTAAAATAAGCACCATAACCAGTGCCTATAGTAGGTATTCTGTTTTAGAATTACTCTCATGTTAAAAACATCCAAGAATTTCTTATGGCATAACTGTAGGTATAGTGCAATATCTTTGCTGGTGTCCATTTAACTTGGAAGATGGAAACCAGCCACTAGGGTGACCAGAAGGGAGACTTTTTGGCCAGTCCTGGTTTTAAAAATTTCATCCCAAAGCAGTATAGTATTTGTAGTAGATGCAAATCCCATACTACTACTACGACTATTAATTATTTCTATAGCGCTACCAGACATACGCAGCATTGTACAGAGTCACGAAGAAGACAGTCCTTGTTCGAAGGAGCTTACAATCTAAACAGACAAGACAGACAAACAGGATGTCATGGATACAGTTAAGGGGGACGTTTAATCTGCTGGCTGGGTTGGAGGGCAGTACAGAACAATCAAGCCATTGTGACATCACTGATGAGGTTGGCTCTTATTGGTGGAATGAGGCATTATGACATCACAATCTCAGCTCTGCTTCACAAAGACTGAAACTCTTCGCACTGCTGCTACTACTACTATGAATTATTTCTATAGCAATACCAGACATACGCCGCGCTCTACAGCAGTGGTCTCAAACTCAAACCCTTTGCAGGGCCACATTTGAGATTTGTAGGTACTTGGAGGGCCCAGAAAAAAATAATTAATATCTTATTAAAGAAATGACAATTTTGCATGAGGTAAAACTCTTTATAGTTTATAAATCTTTCCTTTTGGCTAAGTCTTAATAATAATAGTGTCATTAACTGTACTTGATTTTAAGATATGAAATGAATAAAGACTTTTTTAAAAAATAGTGTCATTTATAGCTAAAGAGACATATGATCAAGAAACTGTTTTATTTTACTTTTGTGATTATGATAAACATACCAAGGGCCTCAAAATAGTACCTGACGGGCCACGAGTTTGAGACCACTGCTCTACAGCATCACAAAGAAGACAGTCCTTGCTCGAAAGAGCTTACAATCTAAACAGACAAGACAGACAAACAGAATGCCATGGATACAGACCTGGATTTCTGCCAACCTCATCCTGGTGCATTGATATAACCTTCAATCCATAACCCTACTCCCCACTGCTGGTTAGGTTTGTGGGCAGTGGGGAGTAGGGTTATGGATTGAAGGTTATATCAATGCACCAGGATGAGGTTGGCAGAAATCCAGGTCTGGCCACAAAGTCTCCTTTCTGGAATGGGTAACTTAGTCACCCTACCAGCCACTCAGGAAGGAGCAACAGCCTGCAGCGTCTACCAGTCACAGACAGTCTACTTGAAGTGCTTTTCTGTTAAAATTAATTTTTACACTCTTTGGCCTCTTCTGTCTATTTAAGATTTTTGCACTTGGGTGTTGCTGCCTCAGATTTGAAATGTAAGCACAGAAGGTTACATGCCCACTATGGGCATCAGTCACCTACTGTGAATCACTGCCATGGTTTGTCTGTCTGTCTGTCTTCTTTCTTGTACTCAAACGTCCCTCTCCTGCTGCATAGAGATGCAGGAACCCAGTGTAAGAAGATGATAAAATTTTTATTACACTTTTTATGTCTGCAAAAATACATTTATGGAATAGTCCTGCTTTTCTCACAAAAAAAAATTTAAAATTTTCACCATTAAATTTAAAGAGGAAGTTTTTGTTATGATATATTAAAGAAACCAGAAAGTTACTCTTTACCGCCTGCATGCCTCCTCAGACCATGCTTGGCTAGGTTTGTACAGGTACCAGGTCTTTTATCTGAAATTCCCAAAGTCAAAAAGCTCCAAAACTCAAAATTTGACGTGCCCCGGAAGTACTCAATTTCCCCAACGTGACACACGCTGAAGCCAACGCAGGTGCACGTTTTTCTCCTGACCTTTGTGCAATTCAGGTCAGAGGGCTGGAATGTGGCAATGAAAAGCAGAAAAGACTGAACACTTATCATTCCCAAAACTGGAAAACTCCAGAAAATGAAACATGCCTGATCGCAAGGATTTTGGATAAAGGATCTTGTACCTGTACTGAATGTGTTGGCTGAATGAAACTTATAAAATTGAGGGGAAAAGGGAAACAGTAAAATACCAGAGAATGAGGGATTTCAGTACTTTGCACCATTCATGTGGTAAATCATTGAAGCCTGGGTGGACGGGATTTACACTAAGGGGGGGGGGGGGGAGAAAGAATTCACTGAAGGGCGTTATGGCCTTAAAGCTCATTAACTCCCCCACCCTTTTACAAAACCATGCAAAAGGTTTTTTGCACCAGCCGGCACACTAAATGCACTGCTCCGACGCTGACAGGAACTCTACGAGTGTCGGAGCAGCGCAGAGCATTCAGCGTGCCAGCTGGCGCTTAAAACCTCTTTTGCAGTTTTGCAAAAGGGGGGGGGAGTTAAATGCTAAAAGCTCAAAGGTATAGAATGGGCTTTGGCATGTAGCACATGTTAAAGTAGAACGTCTCCCTCCCACCCCCTGACCAGTTTTATGTTGTGCAGAATGGAAGTGAGCCAGGATTCAAATCCTGTTTCTCTTACGGATCTTCCTTTTGACTTTGGGGAGACCAACTCGTCCACCACTGCCTCATTTACAGACATGCATTATTGTGATTTAGGGCTCCTTCTACGAAGGTGCGCTAGCGTTTTTAGCGCACGCGCCGGATTAGCGCACACTATAGCGTGCGCTAGCCCAAAATCGATCGCCTGCTCAAAAGGAGGCAGTAGCGGCTAGTGTGCGCAGCAATTTAGGGCGCGCTATTCCGCGCATTAAGGCCCCAGCACACCTTTGTTAAAGGAGCCCTTAATGCATGTTAAATAACCCCCCCCCCCCATTATTTTTCCATAAGGCCTATTTTATGAAATATGGAACTTGTTTAATAAAATGCAAGAGCCTTAGGGGTCCTTTTACAAAGGCGCGGTTTAACACGTGGAATACCACGCATTAAACCGCCTGCCGCACTAGTACCTAACGCCTCCATTGACGAGTTAGAATTTTAGGCTGCCGCGGGGGTTAGCGCGTGATGAAATGTCCGACGCACTAATCCCCTTAGTGCGCCTTGATAAAAGGAGCCCCAAGGCGCGCTCGCCGGTTTAGCACGCGCCAAACACTAACGTGGCCACAGACTATAATGGAAGCATTTAGCGTTTAGCATGCGCTAAAATGGCTAGCAAGCTTTAGTAAAAGGACCCGTTAGTGTAGGTCGCTGCGCACAGTTGTGGTTTGGGCTGTCCTATGTAGATTATAGCTTACACGAAAACTGCGCACAAAGTATTACTCTACGTAGACTTCAGCACACGGCTCATGTAAATCCAATGTTTATGAACGCATAACCCAGATGCAAACATGTTTAGACAGTCTGAAGACTTAATGCGAAGGTTTTTTGGGGTTTTTTTTTTTTAACACTGAGGATTCAGCTCGTGCTCTCAGGAGGTGCTTTTCTGTGGTTTCCATTACAGAAGATTTCCTTGCAATTTTTTTTCGTCGTGCCAGCATGAACATTTTTCCTTTTTTTTATTGAAGGGCAGGGTAGACAATTTAGGGCGATGCTCACCAAACATTCTCCCTTAGACTATGGAACTCTGGCAAATTGAGAGGTCTTTTGACCAAGCTACATGAAGTACGAGAGGGTGATGAAAAGTTCTCAGTCCAACCAACCAATTTCCTAAATTCTTCGCCAGTTTGCAGAAACTAAATTCCATATTTTGATACGGTTTCAGGTCATTGATTGAACCATATCCACGTCGTTCTCTTCTTGGCTGGGCTGAAAACTTTTTAGCATCTCCTGGTAGCAACATTCCAGAGCTGAGACTGTGATGTCATAATGCCTCATTCCACTAGTGCCTAAGAGCCAATCACATCAGTGATGTCACAATGGCTTCATTATCCTTGGCTCCCATAAGAATCAGAAGATGAATGGCCACAACCACTGACCCGCAAGCTTTCCTTTGAAGAATGCTGAGATTGAGCAGCAACATTCCAGAGCTGAGATTGTGATGTCATAATGCCTCATTCCACCAGTGCCTAAGAGCCAGCCTCATCAGTGATGTCACAATGGCTTGATTGTCCTATACTTGGCTCATACAAGAACATAAAAATAGCCATAGTGGGTCAACCCGATGGTCCATCTAGCGTAGTGTCCTGTCTCCAACCGTGGCCAATGAGGGGGTGCTGAAATGTTCTCCGCCCAACCAACCACCTTCCTAAATTCTGAGCCAGGGATATCCTGAAAACCAAACCTTTTGACCGTCCTGGAAGACTGGGAGTGAAGACCAAGGTCCTAGTTAAGGTTGTGACCTGACTCCGTGCCATAAGAAGCAGGGTAATCCAGTCCTGATTTTACCCTGTGGCAGGCACAGACTCCTAATTCTGATTTTCTTGCCAAATCTAACGACCAAAACTGCAAGTCCGGGTCTGCCCACGGTGTGGATCAGACTGTTAGTTAAGATATGGAGGCCGGGAGCCTTCTTATGAGCTGTTCCGGTGTGTCTGCCTTTAAGCCTGCAGCAGGTGAACTCTAGCAGAGAAGGGGGGGGGGGTGCTTCTCTTCTAAGCACTACGGCACTCTGCAGCCTCTCTATCCTGGTAATTACAGTAGCTGCTGGTGCCAGTGATGAGTCAGTGTTTGGTACTTGTGGTTGCTGCTGTTTCATCAGATCTTTGGTCCTCACTCCTCAGCATCCTTTTGTTGTTCTTCAGCATCTCTAAGTAGAAATGCATTGAATACACGCATCCTGGAGATCCAAAATTAAACTGCAGATCCAAGGAGAGGGGGCGATCCAAGGCCCTTCCTGGGGGGGGAGGGGGAAATAAAGCAGGTTGCTCGAGATTTCCTGGCGCCCTTGAGGATGACTTTCTCCTGGTCTGATGCAAAGCCCTCAGGAGGAAGAGTCGCTTGTTTCGAGAGGCAGGAGCAGGGCTTGCTAAATCGCTATTTCCACGGGGGGGTTTTGCACCTTCGGAAAGATTCTTAACTCCTTTTTTTGTTTTGTTGGTGGGAGCAGGAGGAAAGGGAGGCCCAAACCGACTGCAGGAAACGGTGCATCGTGCATTCCTTTTAGATTGGTGCAATTTTCTTTCTTTTTAGTATATATATGTATTTAAAAAAAGGAACCCCACTGGGGTAGGATTTGGAGGCCATCTGACGTTTGAATCTAAAGGAGGTCTTGGTGCTGCTCCACGGAGGAGAAGGAGTTATTTTTTTTTGGGGGGGGCAGCCCCTGCCTAGAGTGGAGGGGGGGCGGGGGCAATACGGCGCCTCCTCCTCCTCCCCCCACTATTTAAAAAAGTATTCTCCTTTTCTTTCTCCACGCCGCAGGAGACCAGCCGACAGCGCCCCCTGGAGGCGACCGGAGCCGCTCTTTCAGCGGCTGCCGCTTACGGGCGAGTTTCTGCCAACCGGGCCGCGGCCCGGGCTCAGGCGGGCACCAGCCCAGACCTCACAGTGCCCAAAAGACTGACGCGCATTTGTCGCCGTTTCCTGCCCGTCTCGGGGGTGGGGGAAAGTCTCTCGCCATTGCTCTGGGAAGATGGAGGCGATCTGGCTGTACCAGTTCCGGCTGATCGTGATCGGAGACTCCACGGTGGGCAAATCGTGCCTGATCCGCCGCTTCACCGAGGGACGCTTCGCGCAGGTGTCCGACCCCACGGTGGGGGTGGATTTCTTCTCCAGGCTGGTGGAGATCGAGCCGGGCAAACGCATCAAGCTGCAGATCTGGGACACGGCAGGGCAAGAGAGATTCCGGTGAGCTCGAGATCCCCCTCCTCCCCCCCCCCGCAGGGTTTGGCTAGCAGTGCAGGTGGAGTTGGGGGGGGATGGGCAGGGCCGGTGCAAGAGTGGGTGCCTCCCCCCCCCCCCCAGTTAACCAAGCATATGCATGAATTGAAAGTGTGGGGCTGGTTTTCATGAACTACAGCGGCTCTTTACTGTTGCCCTAGGCAACCACCTATCTTGCCTAGTCACACCCACGTTTTCCTTTGACTTTCCCTTCCCTTTTCATCTGTTGTCTTCCCTGTCGTTCTCTCTTATCTTGCCACCAGCTCCCCAGTCCTTTCCTTGTAATTTCCTTCCCAGAGCCAGCCCAGGAGTATTTTTTTATGCTCTAAGCCAGTGGTCTCCGACTCCAACCCTTTGCAGGGCCACATTTTGGATTTGTAGGTACTTGGAGGGCCTCGCAAAAAAAAAAAAGTCTTCAAATTTCTTAAAAAATTTCTTGTCAAGTACTTCAATGTGTATAACAGTATTAAAGAAATGATAATTTTGCATGACGTAAAACTCTTTATAGTTTATAAATCTTTCCTTTTGGCTAAGTCTTAATAATAATATTGTGATTTATAGCTAAAGAGACATGTGATGAAGAAACGGTTTTATTTTACTTTTGTGCTTATGATAAACATGCCGAGGGCCTCAAAATAGTACCTGGCGGGCCACGAGTTTGAGACCACTGCTCTAAGTGAATCTTCAGTGGTATGGCTCCCACCCCCCCCGCACCAAGTGCCAGCTCAAGGTCATCCCCCTATGTCCACTCTCTCCTCTGCCCTACCCAAGGTGCTCAACATTTTTCTCCTTTCCCCAGGTGTCCAGCGTCTTTCTTCTTCCCTACCTCATCTCAAGATGTACATCCCTCTTTCCCTACCTCCTATGGTGTTCAACATCTGGACGCCCCCCTTCCCCCCCAGGTTTTTAGTGACTTCCTTTGTCTTTCCTTCCTTACCTTTTCCAGAGTGCACAAGGAAGTTTGGAGGGGACCCAACAGGCCTTGAGTAGGTACAGATGCTCAAAACTCTGTACTAACTGCGACAAATATTTCTAAACTCACTGCTGAATTGGTGCCACCTTAGACTGCCTAGCAAAGAATACAAAGATTCTTTTTATTATTGTTAAACCTTTGTATAGACCGAGATGTTTTATTAAGGTCTGGTAATTAGTGCTGAATTTTTTTTTTCTAAATAAAGTTTGATTTGTTTCATTAGGCCCTGCTATTTCATCCAGAGGTATTTTCAGTAGGCCTTGGTATGTAATAGTGAGATTAATTAAATTCTTCTACTTAGTGATGAAATATTTTCATTAGTTCCTGATATTTAATAATCAGCTGTGTTATTAGGCCTTGTATATTTAGCACTCAGATGTTTTATTAAGGTCCTGGTTTGTAATACCAAGATTTCTCATTAGGCCCTGAGATGTTTTATTGAGGCCTGGTTTTCATTGCTGACGTATTTTCATTAGGCCCTCGTATTTCATATCAAGATGTTTTTATTAGGCCCTGAAATTTAATACCGAGATGTTTTCTGATTCTAATTTGTTGTCCCTGGTTCTGCAGTTGGTGAGGGCCTGTCTGGTTTTCAGTGACTTGAGTTGTGTTATTCTGCAGACGTCACTTGCTCTGTCGTAGCCCTGCTTGTTGGCTTTCCCAGTACAGGATGTTCTGGGCCCCAATATCCTATCTGTAGTGCTGCCTTTGTACGGTTGGTGCTCTGTGAGTTGTTTCACTGTTGCTATAGCGCGGCAGGTTTCCAATTCCTGTAGGGTTTCGTAGCACTTCATAATGTATCTGGCAGTTCGCACTGGAGGGAAGTAATATGAAATCTGATGGCCTTACGCCAACTCCACCGACTCTGAGATAGAAGAGATGTTTGTGAAGTTCTCCACGTGAATCCATCAAGGGCAGTGTCCCGCAAAGTTTCTCAAGACACGGCACACTAAAGGTAGTGGCCGTGGCCCGAGGCACCTGAAAGTGCGCGGATATCGCCGGGATGACATCACGCGCATGCGTGACATCATCATGTCGATGTCCTCGAGCGGGTGAAGGCCCTGAGATGCCAGTGGGGGGGGGGGGAGGTGCCAGAAGGGAATAGGTCCAGAGAGAAGGATAGGTGCTGGCACCCACAGATTGCCTAAAGGACGTGCCTCTCGCCACGAGAGGCACGTTCTGTAGGCAGTCAGCTGGTACTGGTGCCTCTCCTCCTCCCCAGTGTACCACGGCATACCTGAAATTTCAGGAGGCACGCTGGTGTGCCTTGGCACACAGTTCGAGATACACTGATCTAGGAGAAAGCACACTAATCATTCACAAAAGTATTGATAAGTAATTGAGGTTTAATTATTGTTCATGACAGCTGTTGCAGACTAGCTAGAAATCCATCGTCAGATGCACTTGAAGACATCTGTTGATACGAGTATAACTAGGCAGCTCTAGTTTCAGAAAGGTCGATATTCAAAAGGATTTAATTGGACAGTACAGGTGGGGTGGAGTTCACCCTGGGCACCGTTTGGTGGGGGCATTGGCCCCTCCCCCCACTCCTTCCTGACTCCCCCTGCTGTGCGCCCCCCTTCCCTCATAAATCTTTAATTTTCCTGGCGCGAGCAGTCGGCTTTCTCTGATGTCTCTTCCGGGTCCTGTGCCGAAGGAGGTACGGGGGCAGTGAAGGGGGCACTTGCATGGCAGTGAGATTGGAAAGTAGCAGGGGTGGAGAAGAGGGCGGCACTCATCCTTGCCACACCACTGGTACAGGCTGTGGGTTTAACTGGTCCCTGATGTTCAGCAGCAATTAACCGGTTAGCGTTGCTGATTATAACCACTAACTGGCTGTCCTTTAACCCTTTCAGGACCAAGGGACATATTTGTCCCATAATTTTAAAATCCTATAAATTTTGATTGGGATAGTCTACAGTTCTAAATTTGATATGTACGGATTCCATATGATACTGCCTTTATGTAAACAAACTGGTTCCGACATTCATTCATTAGCGTCGTTGCCAGATTGACGAGAAGATTCACTTGCCACACTGTCCATAAGCCAGAAGTGTGATTTTTTTTAAAAAAAAATAATGATATTTCACACAAAAAATCAATTTTTTGGCATCTGCAAGCCCTTTTTACCATAAAAATGTCGTCAAAACCACAAAAATTGGCCTACGATCCTTATGGTCCTGAAAGGGTTAACCAGCTAGGTTAGGGGCAGGGTTGGGGGCAACAGCCAGCAGCAATATTCAGTCCACTAACTGGCTAAGTAGTCAAATAAAAATTGTGTTGCGGTTGTCCAGGTTTTGCCCCGTATGGGTAAGTGGAACTGCCGTTGGTGTGTGCGTGGTCTTCGTCGTAAGGCGTATGGAGACAGACTTAAAGATCTCAATCTGTATATAGTACTCACCTGAAATTTGCGGGGGTTCCGTTCTAGGAACCCCCGCGAATTAAAAAAAACAAAAACGCAAATGCGGTTTTTCACCTGTCAAAAGGCAGGAGAGGGCAGCTGGAGCGCCGGCGGGTGAAGAAAATCACTCGCGGTCTGCTCCGACCGCCTTTTCCTGTAATAAAGTCGGGCCACACCAATCAGGCGCTGCTTCGACACGCAGCGCCTGATTGGTGTAGCCCGACTTTACTACAGGAAGAGGCGGTCGGAGCAGACCACAAATTGGTGGGGGAATAGTGCTTTGCAGGAAAGACGGGAGAGAGGAGATATGATACTGACGTTTAAATACCTAAGTGGCATAAATGCACATGAGTCGAGTCTTTTTCTTTTGAAAGGAAGCTCTGGAATGAGAGGGCATAGGATGAAGTTAAGAGGTGAGAGGCTCAGGAGTAATCTAAGGAAATAACATTTTTACAGAAAGGGTGGTAGATGCATGGAATAGTCTCACAGAAGAGGAGGTGGAGACAGAGACTGTGTCTGAATTCAAAAGGGCCTGGGATAGGCACGTGGGATCTCTCGGAGAGAGAATGAGAGAATGGTTACTGCGGTTGGGCAGACTAGATGGGCCATTTGGCCTTTATCTGTCATCATGTTTCTATAACCATAAAGTTCTATGATCTCACAATGTAGGTGTAAAGAGCCTTAGCCTATAGGAAGAGGAGATGCAAATGTTAAGAGCCTTAGCCAATAGGGAGAGAAGGAGATAGTGGATGCTGTGGATGGGCCATTTGGCCTTTATCTGCCATCATGTTACAATGTTTCTATAACCATAAAGTTCTATGACCTCACAATGTAGGTGTAAAGAGCCTTAGCCTATAGGAAGAGAAGATGCAAATGTTAAGAGCCTTAGCCAATAGGGAGAAGAGGAGATAGTGGATGCTGTGGATGGGCCATTTGGCCTTTATCTGCCATCATGTTACAATGTTTCTATAACTAAATGTAACAGGGGATTCAATTAAATAAATCAGAATGTATGTCAAACAAATTGAATATAAGTTTCAGTATTTTCAGGCTTCTACAATTGCTTACACCTGTGAAGTTTAGCTGTTGCCCTCATAAGAAAGAATTTTTGGTTAGCTTGGTTCCGGTTCACACTTAAAGATAGATTAGTAATATTACTGACTAAGCTCACACGAAAAAGTTTGAAAAAGAAAAAAGAGTTTTTGATAAAACGTATGAATGAAAACTATTTAAATGTACACGGAGTTTTTTTATGAACCCGTGATGATGTGAGTGGGTTCAGGCACTTGTGTAGTCCTGGCCTCTCACAATTGAGGTTCATTTTTCTCCGTTGTTTTATGTCTATATTATTTTTCATATGTGATGTCATTGAGAGTGTGTAGCTTGAAGGTCCTCAGTTAAAAGTGGTGTGAACAAGGTCCAGCTACTGAAACTTATATTCAATTTGTTTGACATACACAATGTTTCTATAACCATAAAGTTCTATGACCTCACAATGTAGGTGTAAAGAGCCTTAGCCTATAGGAAGAGGAGATGCAAATGTTAAGAGCCTTAGCCAATAGGGAGAGGAGGAGATAGTGGATGCTGTGGATGGGCAGACTGGATGGGCCATTTGGCCTTTATCTACTGTCATGTTTCTAGCTTAGCAGAGTTTAAGAAAGGTTTGGATAATTTCCCTAAAACAAAAGTCCATAAACCATTATTGAAATAGCTTTGGGAAATCCACTGTTTATTCCTAGGATAAGCATCTCCTTGGGATCTTGGGTTGACCACTGATGGAAACAGGATACTGGGCTTCAGTCTGTCTCGATATGGCAACCCTTACGTTCACCTTGGTTTAAAGACAAACTCGTAGCACTTCAAATTAGAAAGAGTCTGGAAGAAAGAGATTCACGGAACAGAAAGTTTCTTGGAATATATTGTAGCAATACACTTCTCCCTTCGTATTCGCGGTTTTGATTATTCACGGTTTTTAGCTTGCTGGCTCCTCCCCCCAAATTACATCAGCTTGCATAGAGAAATCGCTGATTCCAAGCGTTCACAAAGAAAATCGCTGAGTCCCAGCATTTTCTTCACCGTGTTTTGCCTTTCCTTCGCGAACAGACCAAGTCTCCCACCATGTTATTCGCGGTTTCACTATATTAAAAATGGTTTTTAATACAAAACAGCGAATAACATATGAAAAAGTTATTTGTGGTTTTTCTGTATTTGCGGTTCTGTTTATCCCCTATCACAGCGAATACGGAGGGAGAAGTGTATATACAGTAGAAGTATAAAAATCAACTAACTGAGATTACAATTCCTCTTTCATAGGTAAACATTGTCTGAATTCTAGAAAATTATTTCAAATAGTTGAAACTTTATGTAATAACAGAGTTGTGGAGTTGGAAGCAATTTGGGGTAGTGTTGGAGTCGGTGAGTACTGTACTGACTCCAGCTTCATAATAAAAAGCTTTCATTAAAATACAGTATATGATAAATGTTTCATATTATACCAGTACTTCCGGGACAAAAAATTTAAAGCCTTTGTAGGAGTATTTGGATTCGGAGTAAAAAAACAGAACTCAGAGTCGAAGGTTTGGTGTACTGTGTAATACTAATGAGGTAATTTCTAGTGGTATTGATTATGCTGATATACCATCGGCCTCAGATTTACCGGTAGCTGATTTTTGTTTTCAGGACAAAGTCAATAAGATCTGATCGCATATAATTCCTATTGATAGCTCAATCCCAACAGAACTACTACTCTATGATTCAGACATGGTACCTCTAATCCAGTAGTCTCAAACCCGTGGCCCGGGGGCCACATGCGGCCCACCAGGTACTATTTTGAGGCCCTTGGTATGTTTATCATAATCACAAAAGTAAAATAAAACCATTTCTTTATCATATCTCTCTTTAGCTATAAATGACAATATTATTATTAAGACTTAGCCAAAAGGAAAGATTTATAAACTATAAAGAGTTTTACCTCATGCAAAATTGTCATTTCTTTAATAAGACATTAACTCTTTTTTTTCTGAGGCCCTCCAAGTACCGACAAATCCAAAATGTGGCCCCGCAAAGGGTTTGAGTTTGTTGAGACCACTGCTCTAACCCGTTCTGAGCTCTTTGGGGACAACAGATTAAATAAATGGTAGATACTGTATCCCAGCAAATACAAGAAGAAGAGCTTACAAATTTTCTAAATTGGTTTTCCACCTACATTGTTACAGTATCTGGTCAATTGTTCCACCTATTTGTTGAAATTACCAACCCCCCATCCCCATTTTTTGGGGACTGCTTCCTAGCTTGGGTAGAATCTGGTTTTAACTTGGATCAATTTTCATCAACTTTGTGAGACATTTTGTTAACATCCATTCTTAAAACTCTTATGAGGAAAAAAAAAATCTGAGCTCTCTAATAGCGGACCAAATATTCCCTTAATCACGAAGGGTTTCGTAGCTACTCAGTTAACAGATTATTTGAACCAAATTACACCCCTCCCAATCCAGTTTCCATAGGGGTTTCAACATGGAAACTCTTTTCTGTACACTGGTAAATAACTTCAGGCTCTTATTACGTAAAGGGCATTGGGGATAATACCGGAAAGGCATTTAATTGATTCTCAGGGTTCCTCTCAAGTAGAATACAGAGGGTGAAGCAACATAATATTTTAAATCTCAGCCATTGTCAACTAGATGGGGTGGGGGTTTCCCCAAGGTTCTCCATTTTCACCAGTCCTTATTAGTGTACTAGTGAGTTGTATTGGAAAGGCATATTTAGATAAATATATTTATACTGATGATACCGTGTAATATTTATACTGATGATACCGTGTTTCCCCAAAAATAAGCCCTAGCATGATTTTCGGGGTAGGTCTTAATATAAGCCCTACCCCTGAAAATAAGCCCTAGTCGCCAGTGGCAGCATCAGCACTTCCCCCCGCCCCTCCCCAACCCCCCCCCACTGACCCTTCCATCTCTCCCCCACCAGCCGCGAGCCCAAAATACCTTATAACAAACAGCAACGTCGGCAGCAATCTAGACAGGCTTCTTCGCGGCCTTCTCTCACCCGGGTGCTCCGTGTGCTGCGTTGCTGATGACATCATCAGTGATGCGGCAGAGGTAAGAATTGAGGTGGAGGAGAGGAAGGGAGAGATGATCATTGCACACGAAAAAAAAAAAGGCCTACCCCGAAAATAAGACCTAGTGTCTTTTTTGGGCCCCAAATTAATATAAGACAGTGTCTTATTTTCAGGGAAACACGGTATTACTCTTTCCATCCCAGTTTATTCTTCTACAGTGGGTGACTGTACTGACAGTTTAAGGTACAATGTTTTGATGCAGTTGAGAGCTGAGTTTCACAATATCGCTTGAAATTGAATGTAGACAAAGCAAAGCTATTATGGTTAGGCCCTTCCTTAAATGTTTGGTTTTTTTCCTGGGAAATAGAATTTTTAATGGCAATAGATTAACCTTTTGTGGTAACTTTGGTCTTTTTTTTTCTTCTTCTTCAAATTTTCAACTTTTATTTAATAACAGCAAATAAAATACAAACAAAAACCCCTACAAACTTGGGGTAAGAATGTATATTCCATCCATAAATCTAACAGCAAACCCCCCTCCCCCCCAAAACCCCCCCCCCCAAAACAACAAACGAACAATAACATCCCTCCCTTATATACAAATGATTAAAAAAAAAAAAAATCAACCCTACTCACCTTTCCTCCCCTTCCTACTCAACTTCCTGGTTTGTGTGTCACCCTCCCTCTCTTTCCTCATTCCCTTTTGTTTACACTCCTGACTCTAAAACTGCTTCTGTCTCCAATCTACATATAAGTCCCATATTTTATGAAAGGAAACTAACCTTCCATTTTTATATGCGGTTAGCTTTGACATTAAGCAAATAACATCTCAAGCGACGGAGCCTCCGAGTGTTTCCAATATTATGCCAGTGTCAAGTTTTGCTGCAACAAAAAAAAGGCCACAGCAAACTTACTCATCCTCTGGGCACATGAGGCGGTCACACATGCAAAAAAATAATAGGCAGCCTGATACGAAAAAGGCACCTGTAGGATATCCTCCAGAGAAGCCATCCTTAAATGTTTTTGATACCAAGATAGTCCTCAGAGACAATATACCCCCTCTTTTACGAATGCTTAGGGTGGGTTTTAGCGCCGGCATTACCAAAATGCGTCCTCTTCTCTCTGAACACATGACCAAAACCCTTGTCCATGCTCTCATCGCCTTTCGCTTAGACTACTGCAACGTACTTCTCTTGGGCCTCCCGTGTTCCCGTCTCGCCTCTTCAATCCGTTCAAAATGCTGCTGCGCAACTCATATTCTGTGAGAGCCACTATTCTCACATTACCCCTCTCCTCAAGTCGCTTCATTGGCTCCCCGTCCATCTCCGATACAGTTTTAAACTCCTCTTGTTGACGTACAATTGAATTCGCTCTGAAGCCCCTGCTATGCGCCTCCCCGTTATCTCTGTTCGTCGGGCAAGCCCCTCTTATCTCTACCCTTCTCTTCCACTGCCAACTCCAGACTCCGTCCCTTCTTTTCTTGCGGCGCCATATGCCTGGAACCGGCTGCCTGAATCAGTACGACACGCTCCGTCTCTGGCAGTGTTCAAATCCCAGCTAAAGGCCCACTTTTTTGAATCTGTTTTCAACTCCTAACTCCCACTCACTGCTGTCGGGTATCATTTCCTCTACCATAATCTCCCCAACCCTGAAATGTCCTGTCTAAATTAGATTGTAAGCTCTTCTGAGCAGGGACTGTCTATTGTACAGCGCTATAGAAATAATAAGTAGTAGCAGTGATAGAAGCAGTTACCACTGCTGCCTGTACTTAAACCTCCGCTATGCATTCATAAAACAGGGGGGTCAGTTCTTTATGAATTGCCTTTAAGAATTTTGGTTGTCATTATTGATTCTACTTTGTCCTTTGAGGACTATATTAATTTATTTATCAGGAAAGTTCTTGGAGAACTTTGCCAGATGTGGAAGATCAGGCAATACTTTTGTTTGACCACTTTTAAATTATTCTTCGAGCTTTTTATCTTTCATAGTATTGGTTACTGTAACCTAATATATGTCGGTGGAAAATGTCTCGTGATACGTGAGAAAAAAACCCAGCAGCTGGACTGCTTTGCAACGCTCAAATTTGGTCGGTTGGCACCACTCTTTTAGAGACTGCCGTTAGAGTAGATTAATAATTAACACCCCACCCCTTTTTACAAAACCGTGCAAAAGGTTTTTAGTACCCTATAAGTGTCAGAGCAGCGCAGGGCATTCAGCGCATTGGCCGGCGCTAAAAACTTCTTGCGCACATATGTAAAGGGGGGAATAAATCATGTTATATGATTTATTTATATATATATTTTTTAAACATAATAGATGATGGCAGATAAAGACCCGAATGGTCCATCTAGTCTGCCCAACCTGACCCAAATCTAAAAATTTGTTGGGGGTGGGGGGTCTTCTTCTCCTTAGCTATTTCTGGGCAAGGATCTAAAGCTGTTCTTAGGTTCCAACTACTGAAGTCTCCGTCAAAGCTCACTCCAGTCCATCTACACCCTCCCAGCCATTGAAGCCCTTCCCAGCCCATCCTCCACCAAATGGCCATATACAGACACACCACCCCACCCATCCTTTGCCCTCTTCATCCCCACGCTGGTGCTGTGGTATAAACAAAATAAAAATACTTTTTTCTGTCTGTTAGGTCCTAGCTCACACTCACTGTGCAGGCCTTGAGGGGGGGGGGGTCCTGGTGTAGGAGCACATGGAGGGAGGGAAGGGGGTTCAAAAAGATGTGCATATTCCAGACTGGGGGGGAAGAAATAATGGGTCTAAAAACAGAGGAGAAGGAGCGATATGGTGGACAATGGGATTTAAGGAGGAAAGGAACAGAAAGGGAGAGAAGTTGGACACAAGGGATGGTGTGGAAGGGGGTGGGGGATAGAGATACTGGATAGGAGGGTAGTTGGGAAGAGAAAGGGAGAGATGGTGGACCCTGGGGTAGTGGGGAATTTGGGAGAGATGCTGGATGAAAGGGTAGTTGAAAAAAGGAGATGGTGGATCTGGTGATGGTGGGGCCCAATCTCTGCAACTGCGGGGATGGAGATGAAAAAAAGGAAAGATGTCAGACCTCCGGGGGGAGGGAAGGGAAGGGGAAGAAAGAGATGGAAGATGGATGGTTAGCACAAAAAAAAGAAGAAAGTAGGAGACCCTGGCAGGCAAGTTATCAAAAGACAACCAGAACTTAGGACCAACATGATTTTAATAATGAACAGACAATAAAAGGTAGAAAAATAATTTTATTTTCTGTTTTGTGATTACAATATGTCAGATTTGAAACGTGTATCCTGCCAGAGCTGGTGTTAGACTGCAAACATGAGCTAGGATTTAACAGAGAGAGAAAGTCTTCTTTGTTTGTTTATTTTGTTTACACCACAGCGCCAGTGTGGGTTGGAGAGGGCAAAGGGGGTGAAGAGGCTATAAAAAGGGTGAAGAGGCTATAAAATAAACCCACCAGGATGTTTGAAAAAAAACGCACAATTGGGCAGGAAAATTGAATCGAATCGAAAAATCGATTCAATAGGCTGAATTGAATTGAAATTTTTTTCCCGAATTGGGCAGCTCTATAAAACAGAGAAGGTTTTTTTCACAAGTATATGAAATTCTTCATTACAAAACGTGAGGAATAACTTGCGCATTATTTACATCAAATCAAAAATGCCAGTACTCTCTGTAAGCAAACTCTTACCACCACCACCACCACCACCCTCCCCAAGAAGCATAATACATGGTTTATGCACAGTGCAAGATTAAGGAATCCCAGATCTTTTCATTAACTTGTGTTCTCTATTTTCTAGAGCAGCTCACAAGCACAGACTTTATTTTGCTAATGCCCACCCATCTTGGTTTCATTGTCTTTTGTCCTCTGCAAGGCTCCATTGCTTCTCCCACTGTTACCATCATATCCAGCCGTACCAGCCACGAGCACAGACAATTTCCTTAAGAGCTGTTTTGTTTGCTGCTCTTTGGCCTTGAAGCTAGGCATAGCATGATGCCCCCTGCCAGGCCTGCACATTCTCAGCCCTGAGACCCTGAGCTGAAAATTAGCTTCTTGTCTTTATTATTTTGCAGAATCTCTGAGCTGCAGTTCTTATTACCAGTAGGTAATAAGACATGAGACAAAGACAGGTATGTAAGTACACCATGTACTCTTTCTGCCCCACAGATTGAGGTATTTGCTAGTGCTGCTCGATTCAGGGAAATTTTTTCGATTCGATTCACTTATCCTCCCCAATAGGGCGTTTTTATCAAACATCTTGGCAGGTTTGTTTTGTAATCCCAATGTAGGAGTCGTGAGGAAAATGATGCCAGTCAGTTAGCAGTGTAGTCTTTCCATCCACCTCACCCCCCCCCCTTTGCCCTCTTCATCCCCACGCTGGCACTGTGGCATAAACAAAATTTTAAAAATACCGTGTTTTTTGCTCTATAAGACACACTTTTTTCCCCAAAAAAATTGGTTGGAAATAAGGGTGCATCTTATAGAGTGAATACCCCCTCCCCTCTCCCCCCGACCTTAATTCCTTCGGCGGTCCAGCGCTGTAGGGCAGGATCTTTCAGCCTCCTGCCCTTTCCTCTGGCTGACTCCCTCTCCGGCTGACTCCCTCTATGTAGACACCGCTGTCTACAAGTTTATCCTCAGTGCCGCGCCACGTCTCTTCAGCTCCCTGATTTCGGCACCAGCGGTGGGAAGGCTCTGGCGGCGCTGTAAAAAAAGAAGGACCTCTGACGGTGCACTGCCACTGTCCTGCTTGAAACGCAAGGACTCCCGAATCCTGCTGACATCGGGACTGGGAAAGAGCCGGTGAAGCAGCAACATGTCTCTTCAGGGCCTTTCCGGCTGACTCCCTCCTGCCCTTTCCTCCAACTGACTCCCGCGGCACAGGCCAAGCAGGAAGCAAAACACTCGCAACTGCCTTCTGCACCGCTTTGACTCTGATGCAGCATCCTACTCTGACACATGGTCAGAATCAAAGCAGTGCAGAAGGCAGGTGCGATCGTTTTGCTTCCTGCCTTGTCCTGCTCCGCGGGAGTCAGCTGGAGGGAAGGGCAGGAGGGAGTCAGCCGGAGGAAGGGCCCTGGCACTTGGGAGTAAGCTGGAGGAAAAGGCAGGAGGCTGAAAACTTCTGCCCTACAGCCCTGGACCGCAGGAGGAATTGAGGTAAAGGGGGGGCCGGCCTGCCTGCCTGTCTCAGTGTGGGGGCCTGTGGGGGGGGGGGACCTGCCTGCCACTAGGCCTGTCTGTCTATCACCAGGCCACTAGGCCTTCCTGCCTACTACTAAGCCTGTCTGCCCTGTCCCAGCCTGACCTATGCCCTGCCCTGTGCCCTATCCCAGCCAGCCCTGTGCCCTGTCCCAGCTTATCCTGTGCCCTATCCCAGCCTGCCCTGTCCCGGCCTACCACTAGCCCACCAGAGGGGGACAGGGTGCAGAGCCTGGCAAGGAGTGTGGGGTTGGGTGCAGAGCCTGTTTGGGAGAATTTGGTTCAGAATGTTTTTTTTCTTGTTTTCCTTCTCTAAATCTAGGGTGCGTCTTATAGAGCGAAAAATACGGTACTTTTCTCTCTGTGTTAGGTCCCAGCTCACGATCACTGTCTAACACCAGCTTTGGCAGGAAACACATTTCAAATCTGACATATTGTAATCACAAAATAGAAAATAAAATTATTTTTCTGTCTTCCACTGTCATATCCAACATTTGTTTCTTTCCCACTGTCTACCATCTCTCTCTCTCTCCCCTGCCTTGTGCCCTTGGTCAAACCTCATTATTCCCCTCCATGCAGCATTTCTCCTTTTTCTCCCCTCCATTATCATGTGCAACATTTTTTTTCTCCCCATTCAGTCTCTCTCTGCCCTCCACTCTTGGTCCAACATTTCTCCCTCTCTCTTCTCCTTTCATGTCTCCTTCCCCTCCACCATATGATGGATTTCTCCCTTTCACCCCTTTCTAACTCTTTGTTTCATCTCTCCATTCCTGTCCTCCACCCTAACAATTCTTCCTCTCTCTCCTTTCTCCCCTCATGTGCAGCATCTTTCCTCCCCTCTCAACACCCTGAGCAGCAGCACCCAGTGAATCCTCCCACCGTGAAACCTGACATACCTCAGAGGCCTCCTAAAGCAACAGCAACGGCAGCACTCTGAACGGGCTGCTGCGTGACTTTCCCCGCTAGAGCTTCCCTCTGCCATGTCATCGATGACATCATCAGTGATGCAGTAGAGGGAAGGCCCTGGCGGGGTAGGCCCTGAAGCAGCCCATTCAGAGCGCTGCCGCCGCCACTGTTTTAGGAGGCCTTGGAGGTATGTCAGATCTCATCAGAGTCGGGATCACTGAGTCCAGTTTTCTCTGAATCGATTTGAATCGGGTAGCACTAGTATTTGCCCTACAAACCCACCTGATTATACCTGTTCTTCATTCACTACATTCTACCCTAATACCTTGGAGGTGAAGGGTGGTGTAGTGGTAGAGCTGCTGCCCTTGTGCCCAGAGGTTGTGGGATCAAATCCTAGGGCTTTTCCTTGTGACCCTACGCAAGTTACATAATCCTCCGTTGCCTCAGGTACCAAATAAGAACCTGTGTGGAACTGGAAAAATTCCACCTTAGAAATATACTTATTAATGTATCGCTACTATTATGCTAAGATTCTTCTGGAACTAGTAAGATCGTTAACAACATGCACTATGTGTGGCTTCTTTGCTGAATCTGCATCTTACTGCCCTTCTGGAAAGGAAAAATATAATAAGTCATTTGTATCCTGGGTAGTGAATGGTTTATAACCCTAATAAATACTATGGGGCTCATAATCAAAACTTTAAAACATCCAAAAACCAGCCTAAGTCAGCACTTGGATGACCTAATAGCAGGAAGACCAAGTGCCGATCATCAAAACCAGCTTTCTGGACATGCTGCAGTGCGTCCAGAGAACAAAGAGGTGTGTTATGGGTGGGAATCAAGACAGGCTTCAATCTGGACGTATCCCAGCCATAAAACTTTCCTAGAAGGAACTTAGATGCCAGCAGTTAGACCTGTTTGAGTTGCATCTAACTTCCACAAAGGTGCCCAAACTGACAAGAATACCACTGGAGGACTTAAGGCAGGGTTAGGGAACTCTGGTCCTCGAGAGCCGTATTCCAGTCAGGTTTTCTCGATTTTCCCAATGAATATGCATTGAAAGCAGTGCATGCAGATAGATCTCATGCATATTCATTGGGGAAATCCTGAAAACCCGACTGGAATACGGGCTCTCAAGGACCGGAGTTCCCTACCCCTGACTTAAGATATGACCCCCCCCCTTATTCTCCCAGTGGTCACGACCCCTTTCTACCACCCAAAGAGCAATTTAAAAAACCCCGTAGGCTTCCCATCAGCTGAGCTGGTTTCAGGAGATTCCTGGTGGCTCAGCTAATGGGGATTCTCCCTACCAGGATCATCTGAGCCACGGAGCCTTACACCCCTCCCCTTGACATCACCCTGATATCCCCCACATCTCCACCCCCCACATCTCCCCAACATTCCTGGGCCCCCTTCCACATCCCCAGAACAACCCCTACCTTTGGAAGAGCAAATGGCAGGAGGGAAGCTCATGTCCTTCTGCCTACAGGGCCTCAAGCTGCAGTGATGAGGCATCCTCCTCCCAATGCATCTTGGGATGCATTGGGAGGGGGGGCCAAAGGCCCTGATTGATTCAAGATCACCATGGTGATTTTCAGCCAGTCATAGCCTTCCGCTCCTCCCAGTGCATTGCAGTGGGAGAGGCTGAAGGCCCTGATTGGCTCAAATGGTGATTTTTTTTCTGCTGTACAGGGGGAATGCAGAGCTACCTTCTTCAGGTCAGGTGTGAGCAAAAGACAGTATAAAAAATATATTTGAAATATGAAACGTACTCCAGTGATAGCCTCAAGGGAAAGGTAGGGTTGGGAGGTTCAAAACGGAGAGATGAATGGGTCAGTCATTCATGAAGGAGTCAGAGTACTTGCTTTTCAGGATTGTTTTAAAGTTACCACTTACTATTCTGACCATAATAGAAATGATCATTTTAAGGCGATTTCCTCTCCAAATGCTAATTGAAAAAAAATAGGTGAAAATAAAACAAGCCAGGACAAATGGACTTTTTTCTAGACTGTTTTAACAAGCCTACACGCAGAATCCATAGGTTTGCTTACCCAACAGTAAATGCATGTCATTTTAAAAGATTTTTGGATAGAACTCTTGCATTTCGGGCAGGCAAATTGAATGACTGGTTGGGTAATATTATTATGCGTGCTCCATCTTATTTTACTTTTAGAAAATTAGTAAAAACATAGTTGTTTGATTGATTTGTAACCTAATGATTCACTGTTTTAATTTTTAATTTTTTTTATCTTGTAAGTATTTCTGATGATTTGTATTGTATTTTTTCACTGATTGTCCAGTCCTTCTCATTGTAAACCGCCTCAAACTATTATGGCTTTGGTGGTATACAAGAATAAATTATTATTATTATTATTATTTTTAAATACTTTATTCATTTCTTATCTTAAATCAAGTACAATAAATACATACATCAATTTCACTTTTAAATACACTTGACATCTTATAATAATATCCCCCTTATATCATTATGAAAAATATATTCTTCTATTATAAACAAAAAAAGTACCCCCCTCCCCCCCTTATTTTCTTAAACTTTTTAATTCAAGGAAGAATAATTTTTAATAAATTATTATTATTATGTATAAAAGGGTGACGTAGTTACTTAATTATAGGGGAGTAAAGAGCCAAGAAAACAGGGTATCTAAAGGAGGACCATATGATTATAAAAAATACTAGCCCCAAAGACACTTGAAATAATGTATATTAAGCGAACAGATCTATACAGTATCAAATAAGTGACTTAACTGTATCACAATGTGTCTCTATGGAAAAAAAAAAAACTAGCTCTTTTACTAAGGTGTGCTAACCGATTAGCGCACGCTAAGCGCTAATGCATGCATGTTAGTCTATGGACGTGTTAGCATTTAACGTGTGCTAATTTGATTAGCGCACCTTAGTAAAAGAGGGTGGGTGTTCTACAAGCACTAAAAATGTTAATAATAATAATAATACAAACATGAAGTTATGCTATGTGTCTGACAGGATAAAAAAAAAGCTGAATTAAAAATGGGAGAATTAAAACAAATGAAAAGAGAATGACACGATTAACATGCTGTGGATTTTTTTTTTTTTTTAATCAACATTTATTGAAAAACTGGCATAGCACCACACCTTCAAAAAGATATAAAAAGGATGGAGTCGGTCCAGAGGAAGGCTACTAAAATGGTGCGTGGTCTTTGTCATAAGGCGTATGGGGACAGACTTAAAGATCTCAATCTGTATACTTTGGAGGAAAGGCGGGAGAGGGGAGATATGATAGAGACGTTTAAATGCGCACGAGTCGAGTCTTCATTTGAAAGGAAACTCTGCAATGAGAGGGCATAGGATGAAGTTCTGAGGTGATAAGCTCCGGAGTAATCTCAGGAAATACTGTTTTTACGGAAAGGGTGGTAGATGCGTGGAACAGTCTCCCGAAGAGGTGGTGGAAACAGAGACTCTGTCTGAATTCAAGAGGGCCTGGGGATAGGTTACTGTGGGTGGGCAGACTAGATAGGCCATATGGCTTTTTTCCGTCGTCATGTTTCTAAGGTACAAGTCCATGGAACAATAAAGATTTTCAATTATTATCCCTCCCACACCCCCCACACATACAACAGTCCAAAAGAATCTGGAGAAGGGGTGCACTCTGGATAAGAAAGCGCCAAAAGGATTACAAATTTAACAATCTACTGCGAGCAACTGGAGTCAAAGAATTCCAAAATGGCTTTCATGTGGATTGCAGGCGAGACGACCTTGGGAGGATTCCAAATCAGGAGTCCCCTGGCGTTCCAGTAGTAGATGATGGATCAGTCGGGTCCGAATGCAGCCTATGCAGCAGGATAGCTTTAACCCCCAAAAGTAGTGCAATCTTCAGAAACGCACGCAGACCCTGTGGAACTGGCGCTGCCACTGCACACGTAGAAAAAAAGTATCAAGGGAGTTAGGGGAACATTTGGGTTGCCATAAAACACTGATATGGTGTAAAATCCTCTTCCCAAAATGCTGTTTAGCAGTATAGGAGTAAACCATATGACCAAGAGTAGAATCTCGATGCCTATATTTCAGTCAAAGAGAGTCCGAATGAAGTAATTTGCGATGTGCTTACATGCTGTGATTAAAAGAAGTCGCATTTACTCAATTTTTAGCTATAATATGAAACAATCACATAGCAAAAAAAAGTGGAAACTTAAAGGTAACTTGCAAATGATCAGTCTTCAGAAATCATCTGAGTACCAGCAAAGGTTATGCTCCCTGGCTGATGATTCCTGAAGACTGGCTGATCATTTGCAAGTTACCTTTTAAGTTTGCACTTTTCTTTGCTGGGTGATTAAAAGAAGGTCAGCAAAACATAAAAAAGTCTGTAAAAATATGTACACAAGAATAGGGTGACCAGGTTAACCATTCCAGAAGGGAGACCTTTTTTTTGGCCAGTCCTGGTTTTAAAATGACATCCTATGGCAGTGTACTATATCTAATGCATGATTCTAGCCATTGAAATCAGTGCTGCAGGTCCCTTAATGCACCAAGATGAAGTTGGCAGAAATCAAAGACTGGCCAAAAAGTCTCCCTTCTGGAATGGGTGACCTGGTCATCCTAACACAGTGGTTCTCAACCTTGTCCTGGGGGACCCCCAGCCAGTTGGGTTTTCAATAGAGAATGACACGGTGACAAAATTCATCACCGTTCCCGTCCCCGCAGATAACCGCAGGAAACCATCTTTATGTCATTCTTTAAGGAGAGAGTGAAGAATCAGAGTATGAATGGCCACAACCACTGACCCGCAAGCTTTGCTTTGAAGAATGCTGGTGTAGAAGGACCGAGGTTGAAACAGACACTGAAGAATGACAGTCTCTGGTATCCAGAGCAGATATTGTGATGTCATAATGCCTCATTCCACCAGTGCCTAACAGCCAATCAAATCAGTGATGTCACAATGGCTTCATTATCCTTGGCTCCCATAAGAATCAGTATGAATGGCCACAACCACTGACCCACAAGCTTTGCTTTGAATAATGCTGGTGTAGAAGGACCGAGGTTGAAACAGACACTACAGAATGACAGTCTCTGGTATCCAGAGCAGATATTGTGATGTCATAATGCCTCATTCCACCAGTGCCTAAGAGCCAATCACATCAGTGATGTCACAATGGCTTCATTATCCTTGGCTCACATAAGAATCAGAGTATGAATGGCCACAACCACTGACCCGCAAGCTTTGCTCTGAAGAATGCTGGTGTAGAAGGACCGAGGTTGAAACAGACACTACAGAATGACAGTCTCTGGTATCCAGAGCAGATATTGTGATGCCATAATGCCTCATTCTACCAGTGCCTAAGAGCCAATCACATCAGTGATGTCACAATGGCTTCATTATCCTTGACTCACATAAGAATCAGAGTATGAATGGCCACAACCACTGACCCGCAAGCTTTGCTTTGAATAATGCTGGTGTAGAAGGACCAAGGTTGAAACAGACACTACAGAATGACAGTCTCTGGTATCCAGAGCAGATATTGTGATGTCATAATGCCTCATTCCACCAGTGCCTAAGAACCAATCACATCAGTGATGTCACAATGGCTTCATTATCCTTGACTCACATAAGAATCAGAGTATGAATGGCCACAACCACTGACCCGCAAGCTTTGCTTTGAATAATGCTGGTGTAGAAGGACCAAGGTTGAAACAGACACTACAGAATGACAGTCTCTGGTATCCAGAGCAGATATTGTGATGTCATAATGCCTCATTCCACCAGTGCCTAAGAACCAATCACATCAGTGATGTCACAATGACTTCATTATCCTTGGCTCCCATAAGAATCAGAGTATGAATGGCCACAACCAGTGACTCAAAAGCTTTGCTGTGAAGAATGTTGGTGTAGAAGGGCTGAGGTTGAAATAGACACTAGAAAATGACATGGGTTTATTTCCCGCGGTTATCCGCGGGGACGGGAATGGTGATGAATTTTGTCACCGTGTCATTCTCTAAAGATATCCCTAATGAATATGCATAAGACATATTTGCATGCCTGTCTCCTCCATTATATGCAAATCTTTTTCATGCATATTCATTAGGGATATCCTGAAAACCCACTGCCGGAACACAAGAACAAACATACCCCATATGAATTAAAACGGCAGCGAATGAACAAAAAAAGGCTTAAACCGAGCTGACAAGAAAATTAAAGGCCCTTATTCCAAAGCTTCGGTAGTGAATTATCCTGCGGCTAATGCACTGGAGCTTATAGAAATTGAAGAGGCTTCAGTGCATTTGCTACAAGGGAATTGCTAATGTGGCTTTGTAAGAGAGACCCTAAATACATGCGAAGCCACATTGTGAAAACAGCACATGCTTTGAGGGGGGGGGAAGGCACAAGATGTACTGAAATGTCACTCTATAAAAGTGTACCAAACCTTGGGTCACCCCCAGTATCCGCTATGTGCCTTCCTGTACCCGCTGTGCCGAGTGCCTTTGGCTCTTATCTCATACACACGTCGATCTCACTTTAAATTTATGCTGATTTCCTTAAATTTTGTTTTTACACTGGTCAAGCAAAAACTACATCCTACTCCCTTTCTTCCAACACTCGCTGTCTCTTTGCCACGCTGAACTTCATCCTGAAAGTGGTCCCGTTCCCCCCCCCCCCCCCAATCTCTCTCTTCCCAGAGCACGGCTGAATACTTCCATGATAAAGTTCACAAGATTGCCCTTGAATTCGCCCCAAAGTCACGTTCTGCTCCCCTTTCCACCCATCCCTTCTTCCTTGTCCCAAACAACTCGGGATGCGCTCGCACATCCCTTCCCTGGCCCTCCCTCTTCCACCCTCCTTTACCAACCGCCACATTTTCTTCCTTCCCTGAAATTACAGAGGAAGAAACCGCACAGCTTTTTCCTCGGCCAAGCCCCTCGGACCCTAGTTCCACCCCTCTACTTGACCCCCATCTCGCATACTGTTCTCTTTCCCATCTGCCATCGCCTCAACCTATCCATTTCCACTGCAACTGGCCCCCGATGCCTTCAAACATGCAGTTGTTAAGCCGCTTTTCAAAAAAACTTTTGCTGGACCCCCAGCTGCCCCTCCAACTATTGCTCTGTCTCCCTTCCTCCTTTCCTATCCAAGCTACGTGAGCATGCTATCATCCGTTGCTGCCCTGACTTCCTTTCATCTCAACATTCTCTTCATCCTCTACAATCTGGCTTTCGCTCCCCCTGTACTCTACACCAGTGTTTTTCAACCTTTTTACACCCATGGACCGGCAGAAATAAAATAATTATTCTGTGGACCGGCATCAGTCCGTGGACCGGCGGTTGAAGAACACTGGGCTAAGTCATGGGCCGGGACCCGCCCATCTCTACCCAATCTCCACCCCAGACCCCGCCCCCATAATAGTATTAATTGCACCTTGCACGTCCCGTGCCTCATCTGGAAGCCTTCCCTCTGACATGGCAACGTCGGAGAGAAGGCTTCCGGTGCAGGCGCAGGACACCCGTAGGAGCCACTTCCTGTGGCTTTGTGCACTGAATCAGTGAGGAAGAGGGAGCTGGCTCAAAGATAGCGCTGCATCGATCGCACCGTGGACTGGCGGTTGAATAACACTGTTTTGGGCCTGATGCACATGCTGGCCCTGTGTACCGGCAGGAAATTTCTGTGGTCCGGCACTGGTCCATGGACCGGTGGTTGAAGAACACTGCTCTACACTACTACTACCATTTATTATTTCTATAGCGCTGAAAGGCGTACACAGCGCTGTACGTTCTAACACTCCCTGCTCAAAAGAGCTTACAATCTAATTTAGACAGGACATTTCAGAGTTGGGGAGATTATAGCTGGTATAAGTATCTGACAGCAGTGAGGGGGAGTTAAAGAGTTGAAAGCAGTTCCAAAAAAAGTGGGCCTTTAGCTTGGATTTGAACACTGCCAGGGACGGAGCGTGTTGTATTGATTCAGGCAGCCTGTTCCAGGCATACGGCGCCGCAAGAAAGAAGGGACGGAGTCTGGAGTAGAGGTCTGCACGGGAATGGGGATCGCGGGAATCCCGCGGGTCCTGCGGAAGTCCCGCGGGGACCCCCCTCTGGCCCACAGGACTCCCACGGGGATGGAAGGTTTTGGAAGCAGGGTTCGTCCATATAATATAATGGACATGTCAGCCTTAGTAAAAGAGGGGATTTATAAGTTAATTACCTGAACAGAAAACAAAAAAAGGGATCCACCAAAGAGATTCCACAAGGAAAACAGCAGCACAAACACAAAAGAAACTGTGAAATTGATGATCCTGTCAGAAGTAATTGTTGCTTTTTATGGGGATGGGCGGGGATGGAGGTAATTCCTTGCGGGGATGGGTGGGGATGGAGAGGATCCTGACGGGGATGGGTGGGGACGGAGAGGATCCAGGCGGGGATGGGGGGGATGGGTGGGATTTCTTTCCCCGCGCAACTCTCTAGTCTGGAGTTGGCAGTGGAAGAGAAGGGTACAGATAAGAGGGGCTTGTCCGATGAGTGGAGATCACGGGGGGCAGCATAGGGGTGGGGGGGGGGTTTCAGAGCGATTGCACTTGTAAGTCAGCAAGAGGAGTTTAATCTGTATTCAGAAATGGTCAAAGAGCCAATGAAGCGACTTGAGGAGAGGGGTAAGATGAGAATAGCAGGTCTCACGAAATACGAGTCGCACAGCACCATTTTGAACGGATTGAAGAGGCGAGAGACGGGCGTGCGGGAGGCTCGAGAGAAGTACATTGCAGTAGTCTAAGCGTGAGGTAACAAAAGAATGTGGACAGAGTCCGCCCTCGAGTCCGCAGTGACCTGTTCTGGCCAGATGTAAGGGCCTTTACTCGATCCTCATCCTTCTTGACCCGTCTGTTGCCTTTGACACTGTTAATTACTGCTTACTCCTTGATACACTGTCCTGGCTTGGATTTTGCAAAGCTGTCCTCTCCTGATTTGCCTCCTAACTCTGCCATTGCACCTGGTGGGGCCTCCTCTGCTGCTATCCCACTAGCGGTTGGCATAACCCGGGTGGATCGTGGGTGAATCTTGGCCGTTTTCCATGTAGTCACCTAAATTGGACTTAGGTGCCGGTATTTAGGCCAAGAAAACCCTGGCAGAAATAGGGGTCGCCTAAGATTTTGATGCCTGCCAGCATCTAAGTCCCTCCCCTTTCCCAATCCTCCCTACCTCTCCTCCTCTCTTTTACTTCCCTCTGTAAGTCACCTTGAGCCTGTATAGGTATGCGCAACGCAGAAATAGATTAGATTAGATTTAGATCTCTCTCTCTCTCTCTGCCTCTCTCTACCTCTGTCTCTGCCTCTATCTCTCTACCTCTTTCTCTACCTCTCTCTGCCTCTCTCTCTCTCTACCTCTCTCTCTCTGCCTCTCTCTCTCTCTGCCTCTCTCTCTCTCTCTGCCTCTCTGTGCCTCTCTCTCTCTCTCTGCCTCTCTGTGCCTCTCTCTCTCTCTCTGCCTCTCTGTGCCTCTCTCTCTCTCTGCCTCTTTCTCTACCTCGCTCTCTCTCTCTGCCTTTCTCTCTCTCTCTTTCTCTGCCTTTCTCTCTCTCTCTGCCTCTGTCTCTCTGTCTCTCTCTCTACCCCTCTCTCTCTCTCTGTGTGTGTATATATATATATATATATATATATACCTCTCTCTATATATATATCTATACCTCTCTCTATATATATCTATACCTCTCTCTATATATATCTATACCTCTCTCTCTATATATCTATACCTCTCTCTATATATCTATACCTCTCTATATATATCTATACCTCTCTCTTTCTATATATATATATACCTCTCTCTCTCTCTCTCTCTCTCTCTGTGTATATATATATATATATATATATATACCTCTCTCTATATATATATATCTATACCTCTCTCTCTCTATATCTATACCTCTCTCTCTCTATATCTATACCTCTCTCTATATATCTATACCTCTCTCTATATATCTATACCTCTCTATATATATCTATACCTCTCTCTTTCTATATATATATATACATCTCTCTCTCTATCTATCTCTATCTCTATCTATCTCTATCTCTCTCTATCTATCTCTATCTCTCTCTCTCTCTCTACCTCTCTCTCTCTCTCTCTATATATATATATATCTCTATCTCTCTCTACCACTTGTTCTAAGCAGTTAAGGTTCTGGTATGACTCTGTCACAAGAAATAGGCTAATCCAGTCCCCGTTTTGCCTTGTGACAGGAATCAACTCCTAATTTGTATTTTCTTGGGAAACTGCAATGGAACAGCCAGAATTGTAAGGCTATGTATACCACAAGATAAAACCAGGTCTGGACTAGCTTGTTATTTAAGACATGGAGCCTCCTTTGGAGCTGTTCTGTTAAAATGCCAGTATCTGGCTTTAAGCCTGCAGCAGGTGAACTCTAGCAGAGACTCGGGTGCTTCTCTTCTAAGCACTACGGCACACTGCAGCCTCTCTATCCTGGTAATTACAGTAGCTGCTGGTGCCAATGATGAGTCAGAGTGTTTGGTGCTGGTGTTGCTGCCGTTTCATCAGATCTCTGGTCCTCAGCATCCTTTTTTTTTTTTTTTGTTCAGCATCTCTCCATCCCTACAAAGAAATATATATAGATCTTGGATATCCAAAATTAAACTACAGATCCAGAGAGAGAGAGAGACACACACAATGCAAGGCTTTTTTGAGAGGAGAATAAAGCAATTGCTTCAGATTTCCTGGCGCCCTTGAGGATGACTTTCCTCCAAAGCCTCCTTGTTTGATGCAAAGCCCTTAGGAGGAAGATAAAGCCGAGGGAGCCTCGCTTGTATGAGAGCCAGGAGCAAGACTTGATAAATCCGAAGCTGCAGATCTGGTTCAGTCTACGATGATTTCTTGCATTTTACTGAGAGATCGCTGCGTGTGTTCTGGTCCTCAGCAGCTGACCCACATTTCAGCTGTTTTAAAAATATTTTTACTGCATCTCTGAAAAGGAAGGATCTTAGCACATTTTTTTTTTTTTTTTGTACCAGAAGGACAAGGAAGCCCAGCCCGCCTGTAGGAAACCATGCATTGTGAATTCTTTTTATATTTAAAAAGGCAGGAGTAATGATACAATATTCTTTTCTTTTTTTAATTGAAAAAGAGCCCCTGTTGGCTTCAGAAGCTTGAATTTGATTCAGGAGAAATGGAAACCATCTGACCTTTGAATCTGAAAGGAGCTCTGGTGTTGCTTCAGGGATCAGAGGGAAAAGGGCCGGCATGAGCCAGGAGGCAGCCTGGTAGCCCCTGCCTGGAGTAAAAAGGTGGAGGGAAGACAGTGTTGCCTGTCAGAATTTATTATCATCTTCTAATTTTCTTTCCCACACTGCAGGAGCCCAGGAGACAGCACCCCCTGGAGGTGGCTGGGCAGCTATTCAGCTCTTGTATTTTACAGACGAGTCTCTGCAACCTGTATAATGCCCATCACCAGCTCTATCAGAGCAGCACTCCAGAGCTGTGGCTTTGGCCATGGCCCGGGCTCGGTTTGCTAAACGTTTGGTATACTAATAAGACCTCACAGAGCAAAAGACTGATTTGCATTTATTACAGTTTCATTGAATATTTTCCTTCCCGCCTCTGGGAGGGACTTCGACATTGGAATTTGGGTTCTGTTATTCCTTTAAATTGCCCTTGAGAGAATGGAGGCAATCTGGCTGTACCAGTTCCGTCTGATCGTGATCGGAGACTCCACAGTGGGAAAATCGTGTCTGATCCGCCGCTTCACCGAGGGATACTTCGTTCCAGTGTCAGATCCCACGGTGGGAGTGGATTTCTTCTCCAGGCTGGTGGAGATCGAGCCGGGAAAACGCATCAAACTGCAGATCTGGGACACGGCAGGGCAAGAGAGATTCCGGTGAGCTTGAGAAATCCTCCACTTCCCTTCCCCCTCCCCTCCCCCTTTAACAGAGTTGAGCTAGCAGCTCATGGAGAGTTTGTAGGGATGGGTGGCACACCGACAAACCCGTACATGACAATTGCGCCCCGACGAATACGCACAGACAAGTGTGCGCACAACAATGCTGCCCCATCAATTGCGCCCTGTGAAATCTTCCATAAGTGGATATCGGGAAGGCCCTAATTTGCTGAGACTCCTCAGGCCCCGTCCCTTGGGATATCCACTTATGTAAAGGGTTCCCATAATCATAATGTAACCCTTACCCTAACACTAGAAAGTGTAGGGGAGGCCTTCACCCCCTCAAAAAGACAAAATAGTATCTCATTCAGTGCACAAACTTTTCATGTGTGCAATTGTCCTGCTTGCATTTGATGGGTCACCGGGATGGGTAGGCACTCAACCAGTGTTGCATGAAAGAGTTCTCTCCTGCCATCCATCTTCCTTCCTCTCACTCTCTCCATCTTATCTTCGGTTCCCTATTTTCTTCCTTCTTACCTACTCGCCCTTTTTCTCCTGGCATTCCTTTCACTTTTCTGCTTCATCTTTTCCAGATATTGGGAAGCAGTAAAACTAGGGTTACCAGACGTCCGAGAAAACCTGTACACGGCCCCTTTTTAGAGGTTGCTGGATGGACTTTGCAGAACCCGGCAGTTTGTCTGGGTTTTGGAAAGCCTCGAGCTCCAGCCACATCTGGAGGGCCTTCAACAAGTATGCGCGGATGACGCACACGTATCCATGCATGCTGGAGGCCCTCCAAACGTGGTCTGGAGGTCGTGGAAAAAGAGACGAAGAGATGAAGCTTTTGAGAAGGCGGGGCTGGGGGGGCAGAAAGAGGTAGGCCCATAGAAACATAGAGAAACATAGAAACATAGAATATGACGGCAGAAAAGGGCCGACGGCCCAACAAGTCTGCCCACTCAAGAACCCTCCCTCCCTCGAGAATCCATCTATTAAGCATTCCTCTTGAGCGACCCCACCTTTCTGTCCTATCGACCCTTGAAGTCTAGCATGTTATTGGCCTCGACTACCTGACGTGGAAGACTATTCCATCAATCAATTACCCTTTCGGTGAAGAAGTATTTCCTGGTGTCCCCATGAAACCTCCCCCCCCCCCCCCCCCCCCCGAGTTATAGCGGATGCCCTCTTGTCGCCCTGGGAACCGTAGGAAAAAAGATTTCATCCTCCACCTCAGTGCGGCCCATGTGTCCGGGTTTGTTCATCGTTAAATATGGTAACCATAAATAAAACTAGAGGACATGAATTGAGGCTACTGGGTGGTAGCCAACTTAGGAGTAACATCTGGAAGTGCTTTTTCACAGATTGGGTGATGGATATCTGGAATACCCTGCTTGTGGAAGTGGTGGGGATGAAAACAGTGAGATAATTCAAAAATGTGTGGGGTAAACACGATACACTGTCAAAAGTGCGCCGACAAATTCCACGGCAACATTTGCGCACCGCCACTTTTAAGCCTTTCCGTTAGCACTGTGAGGGGGGCGTGGGGGGGGAAACCCCCACTAAATTTACAAGTTGCCGTGCTCCCATTGGGGGGGTGTTTGGGAGGAAACCACCAAGTACACTGAAAACTCCCGTTTTCCTTTCCGTTTTCACTGTTTGGGAGTTTTCAGTGTAGTGGGGGGCTCCTCTCCCCCCAACCCTCTCCCCAACGGGAACACAAGGACTTGTAAATGTAGTGAGGGTTTACCCCGCCACACACCCTCAAAGTGCTAACGGAAAGGTTTAAAAGTGGCCAAAGCGGTGGTGTGCATATGTCCTTCTCGCAAATGTCACTGCGGGATTGTCGGCATGCTTTTGACGGGTCACCGATAAACACAAAGGATATGGCGGTATATAAGAATAAAATTATTATTACTATTATTACCTATATGGAAAGAGAATGGTATCATAACAGCAGTTGGAAAGTCAGGCCAGTGCTGGGCAGACTTCTGGTTTTTGGCAGCGTCTTGCAAACTTTGTCAAGCCGCAGCACACTAAACTTCCAGAGGCTGTGGCTCGAGGCATCTGGAAGTGCGCCGAAGTTTATGTCTGCAAAGGCCCTCCAGTCAGGCCCTGAGCCGCCAGTGGGGGTGCTGGAAGGGAAGACGCACAGAGAGGAGAGGCACTGGTACCGGCAAACTGCCTACAGGATGTGCCTCTCACCGTGAGAGGCATGTCCTGTAGGCAGACGGCTGGCGCGGTGCCTCTCCTCTTTCCTGGCGTCTCACAGCACACCTGAAATCTCGGGCGGCACACTAATGTGCCAAGCACACAGTTTGCGATACCCTGGTCTATGGCCTGAAAATAGCAAGGACCAATCAAGAACAATTACAGTTTCTTATATTAATTTTGGGTCCAAAAAATGCATTGGGGCTTATTTTCGGGGGATGTCTTATTTTTTTCATGTACAACAATAATCTCTCCCTTCCTCTCCTCCACTCCATTTCATCCTCTTTCTTTCTCTCCCCCCATGTACAGCATCTTTCCTCTCCTCTCACCCATCCCCTTGTGCAGCATCATTCTATCCCTCCCTCCCATCCCCCTGTGCAGCAGAACCCCACCGACACTCCCACTTTGAGACTGACATACCTCCGTTCTGAGGCCTCCTAAAGCATCGGGGGGGGGGGGGGTTGCTGAATCGATGAGTCCAATTTTTTTGGCAAATCAGGCAGCACTAGTGTCAAGGGGTGGAGGCTTCGAGGGGGTCAATCTTAACTAGGGCTTATTTTTGGGGTAGGGCTTATATTAGGAGCATCTTTAAAAATCATGCTAGGGCTTATTTTCGGGGAAACAGGGTGTGTATTTTATATCACAATCATATCATACGCTATGGGGCTCATAATAATAAAAAAAAAAAGTCTAAAAAGTGGCCTAAATGGCCATAATCAAAGCTGATTTTAGACGTATCTAAAACCCTGCCTCTAAACGCACAGAGAGAAAAGAGGCATTTTTAGAGGAGGGGAAAGGGCGGGAGGTGGGCCGACCTAGACCTACGCGTGCAGCAGGTATAACCAAAATTTTAGGCAAGTTGCCTAGTTGGCACTCATACGTTTTGACTTAGACCAAGTCAAAACAGGTATAAGTGCCGAAAAGGGGCCGCTGAGTTGATCGTGGCTGCTGCGATCAGCTCAGTGGCCCCAGCAACCTGCCTACCCCCTACAGCAATGATCGTGGCAGGAGAGATGGCTCATCTCCCCTGCCGCGATCCACCCTTCCCCCCCCCCCGACAATGATCAGGGCAGGAGGGAGCCCAAGCCCTCCTGCCCCGCGGCACCCCCGACCTCCCTGACACTATCGGGGCAGGAGGGAGCCCAAGCCTTCCTGCCCCGGGCACCCCCGAACTCCCTGACAGGATCGGGCAGGAGGAAGCCCAAGCCCTTCTGCCCTTTATGCAAGGGCCCCCCCCCAAACCCCGATCACCCCCCGCCGAACCTCAGCAGGCTGCTTTGAAGAGGAGCAGCAGCGGCAGCAGCAGTTGGTGAGTGAGGACAGGAGGAGGGAGTCACCGGCGTGTTCCCTGCCTCCGTGTTTGAAAGTGGAATTTGGCACAGACCCAGAGACCACGGTGGTAGGGATCACGCCATCCTAAGTGCGCATACGCAATTAGGTTTTTACTATAGAGGATTGACTATTTGATTAATTTCATTGCTTTATATCATTTTAATAAATAAATGTATGAAGATGTTATGCTCAAAGCGATTGCTGGTCAAAAAGTTTACTTATCTCAAATCACCACCTCGTATTCCGACGAGCCCCGTTTCAAAATTGTTTTCTTCAGGGAGCAGGTGCCACCTAATTGAAGGTTTCCACAACTGTTCCTCCTTCCTGTGGTGACCAAATTATGCAATTTTATATGCTGAATCTAAAGATGTATTCAGAAACTCCTTAAATCTAATCTAACCTAATCTAAATCTTGGGTTTATATACCGCATCATCTCCGCAGATGGAGCTCGACACGGTTTACATGGTTAGGGAAGGAACGGAACTCCAGTGGAATTATATAAGTAATTAAAGTGAGTCTTACCTGGGTAAACAACCATTGGCATGACTATCTTCCTTACCTCTTCACACTGTTCATTCAACAGTTGCAGCTGGAAGAGGAAATGCCTGGGACCTTGTGTCCAATTGCAATTTTTTTTTTTTTTTTTAGATTGAACTAGTTTACTACTACTATGAATTATTTCTATAGCGCTACCAGACGCACGCAGCGCTGTACAGAGTCACAAAGAGTAAGAAAATAGTCCCTGCTCGAAAGAGCTTACCATCTAAACAGCCAAGACAGACAAACAGGATGTCATGGATACAGTTAAGGGGAACGGTTAATCAGCTGGCTGGGTTGGAGGGCAGAGGAATAGGGTTAAGGATTGAAAGCTATATCAAAAAGGTGGGTATTTTTATCATGTAAATCCCAACACAGAATTCTACAACGATTCTTAAATTTTTTGTAGACAATACGATGAAACCTTCTGCCAAAAAAGCAAACAGGATGCTAGGAATTATTTAAAAAAGGGATGGTTCACAAGACTAAGGATGTTATAATGCCCCTGTATTGCTCCATGGTGCAACCTCATCTGGAGTATTGCGTTCAATTCTGGTCTCCTTATTTCAAGAAAAATATAGTGGTGCTAGAAAAGGTTCAAAGAAGAGCGACCAAGATGTTAAAGGGGATGGAACTCCTCTCGTATAAGGAAACACTAAAAAGGTTAGGGCCCTTCAGCTTGGAAAAGAGACAGCTGAGGGGAGATACGATTGAAGTCTACAAAATCCTGAGTGGAGTAGAACGGGTACAAGTGAATGGATTTTTCACTCAATCAAAAATTACAAAGACTAGGGGACACTTGATGAAGTTACAGGGAAATACTTTTAAAACGAATAGCAAGAAATTCTTTTTCACTCGGAGAATAGTTAAGCTCTGGAACGCATTGCAGAGGTTGTGGTAAGAGCGGATAGCGTAGTTGGTTTTAAGAAAGGTTTGGACAAGTTCCTGGAAAAAAAGTCCATAGTCTGTTATTGAGAAAGACATGGGAGAAGCCACTGCTTGCCCTGGATTGGTAGCATGGAATGTTGCTCTCTTTGGGTTTTTGCCAGGTACTGGTGACCTGGATTGGCCACCGTGAGGGCAGGCTACTGGGCTTGATGGACCATTGGTCTGATCCAGTAAGGCTATTCTTATGTTCAGATTATTTCCTTTCAGATTATGCTTGGAAATCCATATTCTCATGACCCTCAGAGCTGTTGTGGGCCATCTGCTAGGTCCTGTTTCCAACAGAGCCAAATCCTTTAGCACAGGGGTGTCCAATGTCGGTCCTCGAGGGCCGCAATCCAGTCAGGTTTTCAGGATTTCCCCAATGAATATGCATGAGATCTATTAGCATACAATGAAAGCAGTGCATGCAAATAGATCTCATGCATATTCATTGGGGAAATCCTGAAAACCCAACTGGATTGCGGCCCTCGAGGACTGACATTGGACACCCCTACTTTAGCAAGACACCTGTTCTAATGGTAGTTACAGTTCTATAGCCAGAGCTTTGATCTGTGCTTAAGTCTTGGATCACTTCATTGCTGAGCTGAGGAAGTTCAAGGCCAACATAAATATTAGGTTTTATTTCCAGTTCAGTAGCAGAATCCAGCTTGGGACCTGCCCATTTGTTGTTGCTTTATGTCTTGCCATCTAAAGCAATCGCCAAGGGCTTGATTCAGTATAGGATGCCCGGTCTCAGCAGCCGCCTAAGCGACTTTTGAGAATCACACATAGGCGTCCTATATAGAATCGCGTCTAACCCCACCTAACTACTCCAATTCTCTAACTGGTGTCCATGTCACAGATGCCGTTTAGAGAATCGCATTGCTGCTGAGCTGATAGAAGCCGGAGGGATGCCTACTCCCCACCTCACAAAACCCCAACACCCCACCCCCCAAAGCCCACTTGGACCCCCTTACCTTTAAAACCAAGGACAGCCAGAGGGATGCCTACTAATTCTCCTCTTCTCTCTTGTTCTATTCCCTCCTTATGCCTGTCTCCAGCTTATAGATTTTTCCCATTCGGGTTTCTTAACTTTTTCTTTTCTTTTTTACCTGTCCACTCAAATCTTGCCCTCTTTCTCACCCTTTTTCTTTTTACATTTTCATCTACCTCTCAATTCTCCATTTCCTCTCAGTCCCTAGCTTTTCCATTTCCCATCTCACTCCTTTCCCAGCCTCCTATTTTCTTCTATCTATTCCCCATTACCACATCTCTCCTTCTCTATCCCCATGGTCCAACATTTTGCTCCCTCTCTTTTCTGTTGTTCTTCCCTCTCTCTCCCTTCCACCCCCAGGCCTAACATGTCTCCCTCCCTTCCATCCCAAGATGTAACTTCTCTCCTTTTCTCTTCCCAACTGCCCCTTCCCATCTCTCCCCCTGCCTGTCTCCCTCCCTCCAGGTCCACCATGTCTCCCTTTTTCTTCCCAACAGTTCTCCCTTCCTCCTCCTCTACACCACCCAGAGCCTTGGGGTCAGACCGTATAAAGGGGAAGTTCCCGGACTATGACTCCAAAGCCGGGAGCACTGCTGCAGGCCACATAAAATGGCCAGGAGGGCCGGATTCAGCTCGTGGACCTTGTGTTTAACCTTGTGTGCTCTAGAGTAACAGGAACTTCCTCCATTGGTTCTTCTTCTATGCCACCTGAATCTCCTTGTTTCACTTCAATCACAAATCTCTTGCTCTTCTGCTCTCCTTTTTTCACCATTCTTCTCCAGTTTTTTTCATTCTCCTTCCTTTTTGCCTGTTTCCTTTGGTTCCAGGGAGGTTGACTGGTCCATTCTGATGAGGTCCAACACTCCCAACTTTCTTTCTTTGATCTTTCATAAAGACTAACTCAAACACAGGAATCTTCTTCTCTCTACTATTCACAAAGTATATGTATTCCACTGACAGGCAGAATTGCATCCCACATCAGTACAACTACCTAACAGCTAACCATTCTACTCGGGTGCCTCCAACAGATATTCCACCAGAAATCTTTTCCACTTCAAATTCCCAGCATGCAACACTATAAAGTCTACCAGGCAAATGACCTTATCCATCCCAATATCAACTAGCAAAATGCTGGAATCAACTTCCACTTCCACTACAATCTCGTGACCATTATTTCAGGCTCAGAAAACTCTTAAAAGCATTTCTGTACCAAGATAGGGAGCCAACCCTGAAGTAAATGAAATGGTAATTGTAAAAGCTGATTTCTAAACTGTCCAATGCAACTCCTGGGACAAAAGGAAGAGCCAACGATGACCTACTTGTACTTGTAACTATGACCTAACTGTATTAGTAAATGTACTGATCTACCTGTACTAGCAATTCTGTCCCTGTCAATCTGTCCACTGTAACTTCCTGGGTAACTGACCCAACCTTGAACTGAATAGGTAAAGGCAGAATAGAAAACCTGATTAATATTACATAACATAATCTGATTAACATTTAACACCTGCAGGTAAGTATATATGTCCATCAGTGTGTAGAGTGTCTCCATAGAGCTCTTCCTTCTCCAGTTTTGCTCTGCCCACAGGAACTCTGCTGGCTTGTTCCCACATGAATTTTAACTTTCCTTTAATCCTAACATGGCTGTTTATAACAGGACCACTGGATTTTGGATTTGCTTTGTACCACTGAGCAAGTAGTCCAGTTCTTATATCAGTGCTGTAATTTTATCTGTCTTGATCACTGATGTCTTTCAAGTTCAGCTCTGCCTGATTCCACCGAATAATGTAAATGAGTCTAAACATGCCGTCTTATTGCTTGTCGCAGGTTTCCGGGTTTCGCTGCATCTCTGTCAGGTACAAAAACTGACATTTCAGCCATCATGCAGTGTGACTTTGGAAATAGTGGGTTCACTGACCTGATTGGGAACAGGTCAGTCCACCAATTTGAATTTTGGCAGGAAAGTCAGTTGGTCAGAAATTTGGATTTTGGTGGGAAAGTCCATAGAATGGAAAAGTCTCTGGTAGGTTTAAATATGTTCTTCCTGTGGAGCTGGATTAGATGTTCTGTCAGGGTTTCTTTTGGACATTTTCAATATTAGATTATCTCTATGATGATGTTATGTTATGTTATTAGATAACCCTGTGGCATTATCATATGATACTGTGCTGTTTGGTATGGCAATGAGAGCAAAAAGTCAGATATTTACAAATAATAACAAATTATTACTTATAATGACTGGGGCTGCCATTCAACAAATTACATATAATTGGAAAAATTGGAATAGATTAAATTATAATTTTTGGTGGAACTCCTTATGTCATATTTATAAAATGGAGAGACTTATTGCAATACAACAGGGTTGTTTCAGGAAATTTCAAGATATTTGGAAGCCATTAACAAAGTATTGCAATGATTAGAAAAATCTTGTTTCCCTTAAATTTACAAGTTCAATTACGGGGTGGGAGGGAGGGTATTTTTAGTGTTACATGTTGTATAAGTATTGATTATATGATAGATAAGGGTGGGGAGGGGGGGAGATAAGAGAATATTATATGTATCATTGTTGATTATTAAGTGATATATTTATGGTTATTTGTATGGATATGTTATCACACTTATTATAAGTTTAAAAATGAATAAAGAATTAAAAAAGAAAAGAAAAGAAAATTAAACTAAAATATTAGTGTCAATAAGGATAAATCGGGGCCTAAAAGATAAATTGACAATCGGGGCGCTAAAAACCCCTTGTGCGGTTTTGTAAATGGGGGTGAGGGGATTAATTTTTAAACTTAATACTTAATGATGTGCTTCATCCTCTGGATGATTTCCAACTGGTCTGTCACTGAAAATGGCTTGGAATCTTTGTTTCTATCATCACTCTTCAGTCTGGAACAGGACTGTTTTTGAGAGCATTTAGGTTAATTTAACATTTTTAAACATTTCTAATTCTGTCCCTCTCTGGAACTTTCTTGAACGCACACGCTCTGAATCTGGTCATGTGACCTCTCACTAGCTCTGAAGTTGCTATGGAGATCAACAACAGCCCACGGCCAGGAAGAGAGACTAGTTGGCATTCTTTGTGCATAAGCTTCTCTATTTTGAGCTTTTTATTCCTGCTTTTACTTTTTTTATGTTCAGTTTTAACCAGACAGGTTTCAAGCCTTCCTCTAACCTATCTGGATATGTATTTTAGCTCCCCAATATAACAACTTGGTGAAATTCAAACAGAGAAAGTTCCCAAAGGACTGTGAACTAACAAAAAGGGAACAAAAACCAAAATGAAAATGCCTTTAAACCTCAAAGGTGCTCAGAACCAATATATGGTAAGAAAGTGACCAAACCAGGGCGGCAACCCCTGTAAGGACTTTCAAAGAGTTTATCATTGCACCATCCTCAAACGGTACAGAGTTATTTAAATTTTGGTGAGTGTCTTTTTATACAGGAAATGCAATCGGTTTAGGGGGGGCGAAACGCGTTAGGACCCACCTGTACCTGCTGTAGCAAGTTGGGCTTCCTAAACACTCACAGTTAAGTTTTGCCTATTTTGAGGATCATAGTTTTCACTTAAGCTTTGGACATTTAATAGAAAAAAGAAGAAAAATAGAACAAAAAGACATTCACCAAAATTTAAATACCTTTCTACCGCTTGAGAATGGTGCAATGATAGACTCTTTGAAAGTCCTTACAGGGGTCGCCGCCCCGGTTTGGTCACTTTCTTACCATATATTGGCTCTGAGCACCTTCGAGGTTTCAAGGCGTTTTCATTTTGTTTTTTGTTCCCTTTTTCGTTTTTGTTAGTTATGTATTTTAGCTGACATTTTTGCTCTGTTTTTTAAAATAGCATAGTGCCAGTGCACAAATTCTGTGCTCACATATCGGTTCATAACTCGCTTGTTTTATTAATTTGAATTAACTTAGGGCTGCTTTTACGAAGGTGCGCTAATCTACCGCAGCAATTTAGCATTAAGGCCCTAGCGTGGCTTTGTAAAAGGAGCTCTTAGTTTTGATTTGTGAGTTGTTAAACTGTTCTCACTTTCATTTTATCTGTCGGAACTCTTATAATTGCTTAGTTGTTTTGTAAAAAAAATTTAAACTTTCTTACCAGTATGTTTTAAAGCATGTTTATTTATTCAGATTATAGTTTTGGACTCACAAGAGTGTCGTCTCCTTGAGTCTTCTGAGGGGGAGTGTCGGCTTTAGGCCCAGAGCAGAAACAACAACTAGGGCCTTCCAAAAGCGGCCTTGCTTGGAAGCAGCAGCCTCTGGGTTTTCACAAATCCCTCCCCCCCCCCCATCTTCTCCGAACCTTCTGTAGGGGAATCATCTTTAGTCACCAGCCACATATGCTGCCTCCTTCTAGCTCCTGGCTATTTTTTTTCTCCTCCTGACAACAGTGTTTTTTCTCTCCAGTGTATTCCCAATTTCTTTATGTCTCTCTGGCTATTCATTCTCTTATAATGTGTGGGGGTAGGGCTCTTTTTGGCCTGCTCCTTCACACCAGACTTCATCTTGGGCGAAGATGGGGGTTTCTTTTTGTGGCCACCTGATTACTGCTACCTAAGAAGGCAATACCACTGTTCCTGTAGCACTTCTTCTATCCCCTGGTCTTTCAGGGGTGATGTTCTATGGCAGTATTTCTCAACTCGGACCTGGAGTGCCCCATTGCCACTCATATTTTCAGGATAGCCACAGTGACTATGCATGAAAGAAATTGGCATATAATGGAGGCAATGTAAGCAAATCAAGTATCCTGAAAACCTGACTGGCAAGGGAGTACTCCAGGGCCGAGTTGAAAAACACTGTTCTATGGTGTGGCTCTTCCCTAGCTTGGTAAGGATGTGATTCTGGAAGCTGAGAACTCATGCATCTCTAAGTGTAGAGCACAGTTCCGTCTCTCCATTGCGCAGGAAGAAGGAAAGGTAAGTAGTGGAGTCCCTGAAGGATCAGTGCTGGGGCTGATCCTGTTCAATATGTTTGTGAGCGACATTGCCAAAGGGTTAGAAGAAAAGGTTTGCCTTTTTGCAGATGATACAAAGATTTGTAACAGAGTAGACATCAAGGAGGGAGTGGAAAACGTGAAAAAGGATCCGCAAAAGTTAGAAGAATGGTCTAATATCTGGCAACTAAAATTCAATGCAAAGAAGTGCGGAGTAATGCATTTGGAGATTAGAAATCAGGAGCCATATGTGCTGGGAGGTGAGAGGCTGATATGCACGGATCGAGAGAGGGACCTTGGGGTGATAGTGTCTGAAGATCTAAAGGCAAAGAAACAGTGTGACAAGGCGGTGGCTGTTGCCAGAAGGATGCTAGGCTGTGTAGAGAGAGGTGTAACCAGTAGAAGAAAGGTGTTGATGCCCCTGTACAAGCCATTGGTGAGGTCCCACTGGGAGTATTGTGTTCAGTTTTGAAGACTGTATCTGGCAAAGGATATAAGAAGACTTGAAGCGGTCCAGAGAAAGGCAACGAAGATGATAGGAGGTTTGCACCAAAAGACGTATGAGGAGAGACTGGAAGCCCTAAATATGTATACCTTAGAGCAGTGGTCTCAAACTCGTGGCCTGGGGCCACATGCGGCCCACCAAGTACCATTTTGAGGCCCTCGGTATTTTTATCATAATCGCAAAAGTAAAATAAAAGTTTCTTGATCATATGTCTCTTTAGCTATAAATTATAATGTTATTATTAAGACTTAGCCAAAAGGAAAGATTTGATCCGAGGCAACATGGCTTTACAAAAGGTAAATCGTGCCGAACCTGATTGAATTTTTTGATTGGGTGACCAGAGAGCTAGATCGAGGACATATGCTAGACGTAATTTATTTGGATTTCAGCAAAGCCTTTGATACAGTTCCTCATAGGAGGCTGTTGAACAAACTTGAAGGGCTGAAGTTAGGACCCAAAGTGGTGAACTGGGTCAGAAACTGGCTGTCGGACAGACGCCAGAGGGTGGTGGTTAATGGAAGTCGCTCGAAGGAAGGAAAGGTGAGTAGTGGAGTCCCTCAGGGATCGGTGCTGGGGCCAATCCTGTTCAATATGTTTGTGAGTGACATTGCTGAAGGGTTAGAAGGGAAAGTGTGCCTTTTTGCAGATGATACCAAGATTTGTAACAGAGTAGACACCAAAGAGGGAGTGGAAAATATGAAAAAGGATCTGCAAAAGTTAGAGGAATGGTCTAATGCCTGGCAACTAAAATTCAATGCAAAGAAATGCAGAGTAATGCATTTGGGGATTAATAATAGGAAGGAACCGTATATGCTGGGAGGAGAGAAGCTGATATGCACGGACGGGGAGAAGGACCTTGGGGTGATAGTGTCCGAAGATCTAAAAGTGAAAAAAACAGTGTGACAAGGCAGTGGCTGCTGCCAGAAGGATGCTGGGCTGTATAAAGAGAGGCGTAGTCAGTAGAAGGAAGAAGGTGTTGATGCCCCTGTACAGGTCATTGGTAAGGCCCCACTTGGATTATTGTATTCAGTTTTGGAGACAGTATCTGGCGAAGGATGTAAGAAGACTTGAGGAGGGCGATGAAAATGATAGGAGGCTTGCGCCAGAAGACGTATGAGGAGAGACTGGAAGCCCTGAATATGCATACCATAGAGGAAAGGAGAGACAGAGGAGATATGATTCAGATGTTCAAATACTTGAAGGGTATTAACGTAGAACAAAATTTTTTCCAGAGAAAGGAAAATGGTAAAACCAGAGGACATAATTTGAGGTTGAGGGGTGGTAGATTCAGGGGCAATGTTAGGAAATTCTACTTTACGGAGAGGGTAGTGGATGCCTGGAATGCGCTCCCGAGAGAGGTGGTGGAGAGTAAAACTGTGACTGAGTTCAAAGAAGCGTGGGATGAACACAGAGGATTTAGAATCAGAAAATAATATTAAATATTGAACTAAGACCAGTACTGGGCAGACTTGCACGGTCTGTGTCTGTATATGGCCGTTTGGTGGAGGATGGGCTGGGGAGGGCTTCAATGGCTGGGAGGGTGTAGATGGGCTGGAGTAAGTCTTAACAGAGATTTTGGCAGTTGGAACCCAAGCACAGTACAGGGTAAAGCTTTGGATTCTTGCCCAGAAATAGCTAAGAAGAAAAAATAAAAAATTTAAATTGAATCAGGTTGGGCAGACTGGATGGACCATTCAGGTCTTTATCTGCCGTCATCTACTATGTTACTATGTTACTCATGCAAAATTGTCATTTCTTTAATAAGACATTAACTATTTTTTCTGAGGCCTTCCAAGTACCTACAAATCTAAAATGTGGCCCTGCAAAGGGTTTGAGTTTGATACCACTGCCTTAGAAGAAAGGAGGAACAAAGGTGATACGGTTCAGACATTCAAATACTTGAAAGGTATTAATGCAGAACATACCGTATTTTTCTCTTCATAAGACGCACCCTAGATTTAGAGGAGGAAAACCCAAGAAAAAAAGATTCTGAATTGTGCCTCTTAACCCAGTCCCCTAGAAAAATAGACAAATATACTGCAGCAGACAGATTTTGATCAATAAAATTGAAATCCTACCTTTGTCTGGTGATTCTGGTTGCACTAGATAGTTGTTTTTGTTTTTTTCTTTCTTTCTTCCTCAGGCCCAACAATTGTCTCTTTCTATTCCCTCCCTCCCTCCTTCCTTCCTATGTCCCGAGTTTGTGCCTCCTCCCCCTCACTGCATTCCAACCTTTGCCCTTCCTCCCTCCCGCACCAAAGCCTGCCTGCCTCCCTTCCACACTGAAGCCTGCCTCCCTCCCTGCCGCACCGAAGTCTGCCTCCCTTCCGCACCGAAGCCTGCCTGTCTTCCTTTCTCCCTGCATCATCAATTCCTCCTCTCTGGTCCACTGCTCATCCACTGCTACCACAACTCCACGAAGGGAAGGGCTGGCAGCGTGCAATCAGGTCCACAAGCCTTCTCCTGACATCCATTTTTTTTATCGGAGAGAAGATCCAGGCCAGCCAATCACTGGACCAGGATCTTCTCTCTGACGTCAGAATAGATGTTGGGGAAAGACTTGTGGGCCCGATTGCACGCCGGCGGTCCTTCTCTTCCTTTCCTGTGGCAGCGAGCAGGTAAGAGGGTAGCGAGCAGCAGCAGAACACTGGGAGGGGGGGAGGGGTTGATGAGCAGCAACAGAACGCCAGTGTATTTGAGGTGTATTCGCTCCATAAGACGCACCCCCTTTTTTGGGATGGAAAAAGTGCATCTTATGGAGCGAAAAATATGGTAATCTTTTCCAGAGAAAGGAAAATGGTAAAAACCAGAGGGCATAAATTGAGGTTGAGGGGTGGTAGACTCAAGAGTAATGTTAGGAAACTATTCTTTACGGAGAGGGTGGTTGATGCCAGGAATGCGCTCCCAAGGGTGGTGGAGAGGAAAATGGTAACAGAGTTCAAACAAGCATGAGATGAACACAGAGGATCTCGAATCAGAAAATAGGTATACACTTCTCCCTCCGTATTCGCTGTGATAGGGGATTAACAGAACCGCAAATACTGAAAACCCGCAAATAACTTTATCGTGTTATTTGCTGTTTTCTATTAAAAATCATCGTGAATAACATGGTGGGACACCTGGCCTGTTTCTGAAGGAGAGGCAAAACACGGTGAACAAAGTGCTGGGAATCAGTGATTTTCTCTGTAAATGCTTGGAATCAGCGATTTCTCTATGGAAGCTGATGTAATGTGGGGGGAGGAGCCAGCAAGCTAAAAACCGTGAATAATCGAAACCGCAAATGCTGAAACCGCGAATACAGAGGGAGTAGTGTATATTGAAGGAACTAAAATTAGTTTTTATTTATATACTGTGCAAATGCCTTTCGGTTTTACGCGGTGTACAAAAAAAATACAACAAAGGAAAAATTGTTAGCATTAAAGATAGATTAACCCCAATCAAACTGGTTTCCGACAACATCATTCTACCGAACACTCACTAATAGGCATGTCCACTATAATTCATTACTTCTTAGACCATCATCAATCCGTACTATTAATCTCTTTAGATCTTTCATCCGCCTTCGACACAATTGATCACGAACTTCTACTTCATAGACTTCAATCAATAGGAATTACAGATCAAGTTCTCGCCTGGTTTCAATCTTATTTTTCTGATCGCGCCTCATCAGTTTCATTTAACAACACTACTTCTAATACTTTTACTTTAACTAATGGCGTCCCTCAAGGCTCCATACTATCTCCTCTATTATTTAATATATTTCTCGCTCCACTATTAACCTTATGCCAATCAATTGGCTTTAATGTCTTCGCTTACGCTGACGACATACAACTTTTACACCCCATTGATATTGATAATCCTTCAGATACTTCTGAGATCAATGCAAAATTAGAAAAAATACATCTTTGGCTAAACAATAATAGACTCGCATTAAACATTAATAAGACTAATGTATTACTCTTTCCCTGGAAAGATAACCCAAAGCTTAAATTTCCTATTGTCATCAAGGATCATCCTATACAAGAGGTAGATAATATTAAAATATTAGGGGTCATTTTCGATCGTAAACTTTCCTTTCATAACCACATCAGTAATGTCATTAAGTCATCATTCTACAGGCTTCGTCAAATTCGTTCTGTTTCACAATTTCTTAACAATAATTCACTTAATATTCTTATCCACTCTCTCATAATATCCAAGATAGATTACTGTAATGCTCTCTTTAAAGGCATAGCTCAAAAAGAAATCAAACGTTTACAGATCATACAGAATACCTCGGTTAAGCTTATCTTTAAAGCCAAAAAATTCGACCATGTCACTCCACTTCTTAAGGAAGCCCATTGGCTTCCTGTTACTCATAGAATCATTTATAAACTCAGCTTACTAACTTTCAAATCTCTTTCTCTCAAAACTCCGGCTTTTATATACAAATCATTAATCCCTTACACCACGAACAGAACATTAAGATCTACCGACCAACATCTACTGTCAATCCCATCTCTTAAAATCATAAACACAAGACGCCAATATATTTTTTCTGTCACTGCTCCCCAAACCTGGAATTCTTTACCTTACCACTTGAGACAAGAAGTCAATCTAGAGAAATTCAAAAGTAACCTGAAAACCTTTCTATTCAATGATGCCTTCATAAATTAATAATAATTTTATCATAAATCAATTTCAGGACCAAGCTTCACCCCTTCCTCATGTTCCTTCCCTAAATGTGATCCCCATCTTTAATTTATATTGTAACTTCTTGCCTTCTCTTTCCCATTTGTTTCTAGTATTGTCATTTTTTGTCTTAAGTTTAGTCAACTATCCTCAATGTATTACCATGTTTATAATGTAATTTTTAATGTACATCGCTTTGAATTAAGAAAAAGCGATTAATCAAAACTGAATTAAACTTGGAAACTTGGATGGTAATAAGAGACATAGTTATTCCCTATCTATCCCAGACGTGATCACAATCTATGCTCAGTAGCCTAAAAAGTGAATGGTAGGGACTATATGAATATAATAGAAAGAAGAAACATAACAAATCACAATAAAAGAGAATAGAATGGGAAGGAAAAGCAAAATGTAAGAAAAAAATAAAAATGATGCAAAATAAAAGTTCAGTTTGGCTCAGTTCAGTGTAAGGGAGTAGCAGAATACGATGGACGGGAGAGAAAGTAGGCCGCAGATGATCTGTATAATTAGACCTGGAGTACTGTGTCCAGTTTTGGAGGCCTCATTACCAAAAGGATGTGAAGAGAATGGAGTCGATCCAAAGAATGGCCACTAGGATGGTTTCAGGATTTAAAGGCATCCCATACGAAGAACGCCTAACCAGGCTGTGCTTATATTCTCTCGAGGAGCACAGAGAAAGGGGGGACATGATAGAAACATTCAAATACATCACGGGTCGCATTGAAGTGGAGGAAGAAATATTTTTTCTGAAGGATCCCACATCGACACAAGGGCATCCGTTAAAACTTAAGGGGGGAAGATTCCATGGTGACACCAGGAAATACTTCTTCACTGAACGGGTGATCAATGGAATAGTCTTCCTCGCCAGGTGGTCGAGGCCAGTAACGTGCTTGACTTCAAGCGTCGATGGGACCAACAGGTGGGGGTACCTCAGAGTTTTGCTTAAAAGATGGATACTTCAGGTGGGGGGTTTGTCTTGAGTAGACTTGTGGGAGGGAGAGTTATTGTGTGGGCAGACTTGTTAGGCCGCCGGCCCTTTTCTGCCATCAAACTCTATGATCCCTTGATGTCAATCTCTCGCTGGCCGAAGGCTGTCTCAGGATCCCAACCTCAGGCAAACAGTGCACATCTATCACCGGGCCTACAAGGGCAGGAGCCAATGCTCACAGCAGACCACTGCAGGGCCCTCCAGGCAAGTGGACTGATCAAGAGGAGGAACTACGCCCTCCCAGGCGTGCTGGAAGCCCCCTAGGGCCGCATTTTCCTCGACCATCGGGATGCCCCACTCTCACCCTGGCAAGCCGCTCCAAGGGGAAGTTGACCTCCCCGCAGCCATCCTCCATTGCCACAGCACCTCTCAAAACACCGGCAGACAAATGAACAAAATCACCTGACGAAATCACCTGGGTTACAAGGAAACTGGATATGGGGGAGTCTCTGGATGTCGTGTACTTGGACTTCAGCAAAGCTTTTGATAGCGTCCCGCACCGCAGATTGTTGAGCAAGATGACATCGATGGGATTGGGAGCAACATTGACGACATGGGTCAATGACTGGTTAAGCGGCAGACTCCAGAGGGTAGTGGTTAACGGTACCCCCTCCAATACATCAGAGGTGACCAGTGGAGTGCCACAGGGCTCGGTCTTGGGACCGATCCTTTTCAACATATACATAAGAGACCTGACTCAGGGGCTTCAAGGTAAAATAACATTATTCGCCGACGACGCCAAACTATGCAACATAGTAGGTAACAGCGCTTCACCCGACAGTATGGAGCAGGACCTGCTCTTATTGGAACATTGGTCCTCGACTTGGCAGCTAGGCTTCAATGCTAAAAAATGTAAGGTCATGCACCTTGGCAGCAGAAACCCGTGCAGAACTTACACTCTAAATGGTGAGACCTTAGCTAGGACTAGGGGAGAACGTGATTTGGGAGTGATCATTAGTGAAGACATGAAAACTGCCAATCAGGTGGAGAAAGCTGCATACAAGGCTAGACAAATGGTGGGATGCATCCGTAGAGGTTTCGTCAGCTGGAGCCCCGAAGTCATAATGCCTTTGTACAGATCCATGGTGAGACCTCATCTGGAATATTGTGTTCAATTCTGGAGACCACATTATCAAAAAGATGTGCGGAGAATTGAGTCAGTTCAACGAATGGCCACCAGGATGGTCTCGGGACTCAAGAACCTCCCATATGAGGAAAGACTGAATAAATTGCAGCTATACTCGCTCAAGGAACGTAGAGAGAGGGGAGACATGATTGAGATGTTTAAATATATCGCGGGCCGCATTGAGATGGAAGACGATATCTTCTTTCTTAAAGGACCTTCGACCACAAGAGGTCATCCGCTTAAAATCAAAAGGCAGGCAATTTCATGGTGACGCCAGGAAGTATTTCTTCACCGAAAGGGTGGTCGATCATTGGAATGGACTTCACTGCAGGTGATTAACGGCAGCAGCGTGCTAGATTTTAAAAAGAAATGGGATATGCATGTGGGATCTCTAGCGGGATAAAGTCTGAGGGTGGGTCACTAGGTGGGCAGACTTGATGGGCTATAGCCCTTTTCTGCCATCATATACTATGTTTCTATGAAATAACTCTGTCATTGCTCCAAGGTAGGTAGGATGCCCACTGCCGTTAAAACTGTTAGGCCACAGAACCAACGTACAGACATGGTAGAGTAGGATGGAAATTAAAGCACTGTTTGAGCCAGTCAATTTGAATTAAGTCAGAGCCAAAAGGAAAAATTATAAGATTAAAAACTAGCTAAAGAGAGAAATGGATCCAAGATGGTGTTGAGGACAGACATGCAACGTGGAACTCTCCTCTAACTCCGTCTTTCCCGTTTCCCCCTTACCTCTGTCTTTCATTCGGGAGAGGCTGTGTGCCGCCCAATTAATAAGTTTCCTCAGCATGTTGCAGTTAAAACCACATTGAAATGGGGAAAAAGAAAGGAGCTACCCCACTAGTTCTTCCGGTGTCCGGGAGCGCCAGAAATCTAATATAGATCACGTTTGATCGAAGACCCCCGAGCCAAGGGAAGGAAACAACTCGGACTTCGGGAGGCATGCCGAATTCTACAAGCCTCAGTTTGGATTGGGTTTCTCTTATCCCGAATCAATGGCAGGCTCCTCTACAACCCGGAAGAGAGAGCTCCACAGAGAGTAAATCGGTGCAGTCTGCCCAAGGTAACAGGCTGCTAAGCCCTGGAGGAGCCCACTGGAACCCTGACATCGGTTCTCACCGTGGAGCCAGAAGAGTGTTCATCTTCCGTTGATAAAAGTGACCAGTTTGGAGAGTTAATTAAACCCGCTGTGGTCAACTTGGATGAACTGTGGAGAGCTATAGAAGTCATGGACTCCAACCATAGGAAAGCAGTAACTTTGGTAAGAAATGACTGTGCTACTATCAGCTCCCAGGTAAATATCCATGGTGAGATGTGAAGAAATTAATCAAATTAAAATTTTGGAAGTGGATATTATTAAATAGCTTATATCCAGAAAAAGTTGGAATATATTGAGAATAAGCAGAAAAGGAATAATTTGAGAATATTAAACTTTCCCAGATCTCCAATAATATCAGCTGTTGAAATAGTCCGGAAATATTTGAGAGAAATTTTGTTAACGCCAATGGAAAGTTTACCACCAGTAATTAGAGCTCAGTATATCTCTTTGGGGAAGAAATAAGAGAGTTCTACTCCCACTAGGACAGTGGGAATAGAAGGTGATGAAATGAATTTGACTAATTTTCTGGAGAATTCATTGGATGTAATAACTGAAAGAACTACTCCGTGACATTCGCTTTGGAGTTTGATAGAGATTTGATACTTTGGACTTACTTTAGACATATGAATGATAAACTTTTCAGTTTATCAGTTCGATTGTTTCCCAATATATCTCAGATGATTCAAAAGAGAAGAAAAGATTTCCTGATATATAGACCAATGATTTTAGCCTTGGGAGCATCTTTTATATTGAAATTTCCTGCAAAGTGTGTTTCTTTACAGGTGAAAAATTGTTTTCAATGCTATCCTCTATAGATTTTTTATTATTTCTGTTTTTCACTTTTTTCTAATACCTGGATCTCTAAATTTGTGGACTAAATAATGAGCATAATTTCTTGATTTTTTTTTTTTCTTTATTTCACGTTCAGTGAATTTCATCTACTAAATCTGTATTCAAGTAAAGTTTCCTTGTTTGTAATTTTGAAAATTCAATAAATAATAAAAAAAACTAACCAAAGATACAGAAAAAAATTGGAAATAAATTCAAAATTAAAAGAAATAAGGAAGGGAGACACCACCATCTATGACTTATCTTGGTGCCATCGGCCAGATCCCTTAGGCTACCTCCCATAGGAGGGGCCTAGGGGATCTGGCCAATCAGAATCTTAGGCCACTCCCAGTGCATCCCAGAATGCACTGGGAGACAGGCCTAAGATTCTGGTTGACCCAGGTGCTTAAGGCCCCCCCCCTTAAGTGCCTGGGCCATTCAGGGCCTTAGGCCCCTCCCCGGTACACCCCAAGATGTCTGGGAAGGAGCAGGCCTGCCATTCCAGTGAAGGACTGGGCATCCTTCCTGCCGCGATCGTTACAGAGGTGGGGGGGATGCTGGTTGCCTGGGCCGCTGAGATGATCGTGGCAGCTGCAATCAGCTCAGTGGCCCGATCCAGAACTTATACCTGTTTTGACTTGGTCTAAGTCAGGGGTAGGGAATTCCGGTCCTCAAGAGCCGGAGCCAGGTCAGGTTTTCAGGATATCCACCATGAATATGTATGAGATGGATTTGCATGCACTGCCTCCTTGAGATGCAAATCTATCTCATGCATATTTATTGTGGCTATCCTGAAAACCTGACCTGGCTCTGGCTCTCGAGGAAACATATAAGTTCCATCCAGGCAACCTCATCAAACTTTCTATTATCGCTGCTGGATGACCAAGTTTGGTCGGCCCACATCCCGCCCACCTCCCGCCCTAACTACTCCTCCAAAAATGCCCCTTTTCGCTCTGGGCGCACAGCAGCAGTCAAAAGGCCTAAGCTGCCTCTAGATACGTCTCAAACCCATTTCGATTATCGGTACTTGGAGACTTGTCTTTTTTATTGTCCAATTGCCAATTTAGATAGGTTTTTAAACATATTTTCATTTTATAAGCCCCTTAGCCTTTGACTTCACAATGCAGGTGTAAAGAGCCTTAACGTAAATGGAGAGGAAGAGATAGTGGATGCTGCGGCTGAGAGACTGGATGGGCCATTTGGCCTCTATCTGCCATCATGTTTCTAATTCTTGTTCTAGGCTTCCTCTTTTCTCCAATATACATGAAAAAGGTCTTGTCTCCTCTTTTTACATCTTCAGCCTGCACTTTCACCAATCACATTTCTCTCTTCACTGAGTTTTATCCACTATTCTTTCCTTCTTCTCTTCTTGTGTTCTTTTGTATTCTTTGAATGCCACCTCTTTTGGCTTTATTTTTTCATCCACCTGTTTTGAGAACCATAACAGTGTCTTGTTGCTCTTGCTTTTATTAGTTTTCCGTACACAGAGTTCAGTTGCCGTTTTAATAGCTCCTCTCAGCTTAGACCACAGTCTTCCCACTTCCCTTATATCCTCCCATCACATCAGTTGTTTCTTCAGGGACACCCTCATTTTACTGAAATCAGCTCATTTGAAATCCAGGACTTTGAGTTTTGTATGTCCACAGTCCACCTTAGTTCTTATATCCAACCATACTATATGATGATCACTATTACCAAGGTGGATACCCAACTGGACAATAGACACACAGTCTCCCTTCGTGAGCACCAGATCAAGTATCGTCACTTCCCTCGTGTGTTCCATCACCATTTGTCGGAGCATAACGCTTTGAAGAGCATCCGCAATCTCTTGGCTTCTTTCCGATTCTGCGGTCGAGATGTTCCAGGTCACATCAGGAAGGTTGAAATCTACAAGTAGGAGCACCTCCCCTTTCAGACTGTTTTTGGTTATCTGCAATCAGCTCTTTGTCCAACTTCTCTGTTTGTGTCGGAGGCCTAAAGATGACTCCTGTGTATATAGGGTTTCATCCTTTCTCTTCAAGCTGATCTATAATGCTTCCTCCATTCCCCAGGAACTTCCCCCTCCCCCCCTCCCTTCAATATTATAGCCACTGTTCATTTTCAGATGGTAGGACCAGTCCTCTACTTACTCCTCTGGGCTGACTTTACCATCACCTATACACATAGGTTTGTTTGCACAAATAAAGTTATGTGGCTGGATAAACAGCCAGCCAGATTAGCAGAACCCTCCCAAAAGCACTATTGCATGGACAAAATGGACCTAACACTAAGCCCAGCTTGGATAGTGGATCCCGTGCAACTACCGTGGGCCATGCAGGAGCATTATTATGGACTAAGTTGACAGGACAGTTGAGGCTGCTTTGTGATCTTCAACAATTTAAGAAACTGCTGAAAACAACTTTGTGGAGGCATTCTCTTGACTGAATTATGATTCTGATTGTAAATCAGGGGTGTCAAACTCCCTCCTCGAGGGCCGCAATCCAGCCGGGTTTTCAGGATTTCCTCAATGAATATGCATGAGATCTATTTGCATGCACTGCTTTCAATGCATATTCATTGGGGAAATCCTGAAAATCTGACTGGATTGCGGCCCTCAAGGAGGGACTTTGAAGATCCCTGTTGTAAATGCTTTTGATTTAGTTCTCTGTTTACCTGTGTGTTAGTAACATGCTGATTTTTTGGTTTTAGGTAAATTGCTTAGGTTTATGCAGGTTAGAAATGTTTTAAATACATAAAATACCAGCTAAAAGTTCCTAATGAAGATACTTAGTAATATGTGAGTACATCGGTTCAAATATTTATTCAAGTTCAAGTTTCAAGTTTAATAATAATTTGATTAATCGCTTAATCTAAATTCTAAGCGATGTACATAATAATAAAAATTACAAAATAAGGGGAATAATACAGTAAATAACAAAACTAAGACTAACGAGACTATTGACAAATTTAACGAAACTAGGAACATAAGGGAGGAGATGGATAAGAGTTACAATTTGTTTAAAAGTTATAGAAACAAATAAGGGAGATGCATAAGGAGAGGGAAGATAAAAATTACTTCAATAAAATTATAGAGAAAAAATAAAATTAGATAGAAGACTAAATGATTAATTTACAAAGGCATCTTTAAAGAGAAAGCTCTTTAGTTTACCCTTGAATTTTTCCATATTGGGTTCTTCCCTTAAGTGGCCTAATTTATTGTCCCTTATTCTGTGCTGGCAAAATTAAAAATTAAATAAATGTGCTTAGTTACAAATACTTGAAGGACACGGTTGTGTTAGGCACAAGGAACCGAATCAAGCATCAACTGGCCAAAAATGTAGTGTTTTATAAATAAAGAGAAGGTCCTCAAGCCAGTGCTTAGGACATACCCAGCCAGTCAAGTTTTGAGGATAACCATATTGAATATGCATGAGATACATTTGCATGCCAGGAATGCGCTCCCCAGGGAGGTGGTGAAGAGGAAAATGGTAACAGAGTTCAAACAAGCATGAGATGAACACAGAGGTTCTCTAATCAGTCAGGTTTTCACTATGAATATGCATAAACTTGATTTGCATACACTGCCTCCATTATATGCAAATTTCTTTCATGGATATCCTGAAAACCTGACTGGCAAAGAGGTACTCCAGGACTGGGTTGAGAACCCCTGATGTAGAGTGACCAACTCACAGATAATGCAGATTATATGTAACAGAGATCCCAATTTGCTATTGTACAAAGTATGATCATGAAATTTATATACTACAGTACTCTTGCGTCTTGTTTGCATTTTTCTCTTTATCTTGCAGGTCTATAACCCGGGCCTACTACAGAAACTCGGTGGGTGGCCTCCTCCTGTTTGACATTACAAACCGCAGATCCTTCCAGAATGTCCATGAGTGGCTAGAAGAGGCAAAAGTGCATGTACAGCCTTTCCAGATTGTCTTCGTTTTGGTGGGCCACAAATGTGACCTTGACACACAACGGCAAGTGACCAGACATGAGGCTGAGAAACTGGCTGCGGCCTATGGTCTGAAGTATATTGAGACGTCGGCTCGGGATGCCATTAACGTGGAGAAGGCCTTTACCGACCTGACTCGAGATATATATGAGCTTGTTAGGAGGGGGGATATTACTATCCAGGAAGGCTGGGAAGGGGTAAAGAGTGGATTTGTACCAAATGTAGTGCACTCATCGGAAGAGGTTGTCAAATCAGATAGGCGGTGCTTATGCTAATTTATTTGTAGATGGAGAAGCTCTTATGAACTTTAATCTAACATCTATAGTTGATCTCAGTGTGTTAGAAGGCAACACATAAAAAAGGAGAATTAGGAAAGTTATTTTCAAATACAGAAAGGCAATTTTGTTTTGGAATTTGAGAATACAGACACATATGGAAATGAAGAAAGTCTGCATGTTTACACTGTCTAAGACGGCCATCATATGAAAGTGAAATTAATGAATTTGTACCTTCCAGTGAATTCATTATGTACTTAATGTGGTGTTACTAGTGATCTGCGGTGCTTTGACGCCTCAAGTGAAGGAGTATGCGAAGGCGTAAATTGAAGAGCAGAAAAATCTCAGTTTTGCTGAATTTCCAGAGGTTTTTGAAAGTTCAGAGACGCAGCAGTGCCAGCATAATTTATGATGCGGCGAGGTACTCGTTCATCCTAAGGACAGGATTAGCATGCAGACAGCCACCAGCTGATGCCTGAAAAGGTGATTAAAATGCAGACAAAAGGGTGTAATCTGGTATTTCCAGGAAACGTGTGCTATTTTATCAGTAATATTAAGTGAAATTTGAAAATGCACCTATTCAAAACAAGAAAAGCATTTTTCCATTCATCATTTGTAGCTGAGACTGTAGGAAGCAAGTTTGTGGTGGCTGGTCCACTTATAATTACACAAACACACACACATATGTATATGTGTGAGAACAGATTATATATCTCTATATAATCTGCTCCCACACACAAACGAATGGTCGCGTATGGTCCACAGACCAAAGATGAACTGCGCTGTTGCAGAAGAGTGGAAAGACTCAGTGTAAAGCAGTGACACATATGCACACATCCTAGCCTTTATTACCCTAACAGAATATGTAGCCGGTTTAAGAAACAGACTGTGTAAGGCCTGGTAGTCAGTCACTTACCCTAATTTGCAAAGTGGCATCTTAGCATAAAACCAGCCACCCTCTTTCCCCCCCCCCCCCCAAGCTCCATAGATTGAAAAGTGCCAACATCAATTTCACTTTCTCCAACATTCTTATATTGTCTACAGCAGATCAGGTAGACAAATGGCTTGAGCCCAAGAGCGATCACAGATTGCACATGGGAGATCATTTTAGAGGGTTAGGTGGCATTTACGTGTGTAAATGAACATACTTCTATTGCCTAGTGCGTTCCAAAAGCCATGTTTCGTGTATATCCACAGCATGTACATGTTTCAAAGGGGCAGGTCCTGAGCATGTGTGGGCATGGAGAATACATTGATGTTGTAAACAGTTTCCCTATTTATATCTCCTTTGAACAGGCACTAACTGCTCATTTTGGACCTTGGGGGTTCAAGGAGCCAGTGAGGAGTCAATTGGCCTTAAATCCACCTCAAAAAGCCAAAACGTTGGGGGGTTTGGACCTGGGCTCCCTGATCGGCCCCTCATACATTTAGTTTTGCAAAATCTGCTATTTACTTGTATAAGTTCCAGAAATGCTACCTACACCCGTAAGTGGCAGCTTTGTGGCTGAGACTCATTTCTTTGAGCATGTTTCTTTGTAAAATAGCTGTTCCTGCTGTGTGGGCCACTAAATACACATGTAGTTCCCACAGCCTTATAGGTATTTTACAAAATGCTCCTTATTCAACAGGCCTTTGTAAAATACTTCGCTAACTGTAATGTCTCAACATGAACTCCCTTTTCTACACAGAAGCCCAATACAAAATTGGACTTTGTTGTTTCAAGACCTTGAAACCACCACATCTACAGACTTGATGCACCGTGTATCACTCAGGTTAACAAAAAGATCGGAAAATCATTGTTTCAAATTGGGGAACCGGTGAGGGAGTAGCTTATTAATCCACTAATTTTTTAGTCTTGTAAATCTAGGCTCCTTCAAATTGGTTTATAGGTGAACTACATTCAGTGGTCTTTAGTGACCAAATGTTCCCCTGACAGAATGGTTGTACACATGGCTTTAGCTGGTAGGATATGATCAGGTGATATTTAGTATATGCTGAAATATTGAATGTGTTCGATTAGGAGGGAGATGCACTAGCCACTCTGTAAGCCTTGACCGTTCTTGCTCAGTTCTAGGCTGGATAATTATTTGAAAATGCTAAGAAATCACTGAAATAATGATGATAAGAAATCACCTTTAGATACTCAGATCTATTCGACTGGTTAATGCTATGTGGAAATCCCGCGGCTGGTTTGATGCAAGTGTTAGCGCTGTTCGCACCCCTCCTCATAGAGACCTACCATCAAAACTCAAAGGACAGAGAGTGTTTGTCTTCAAGTACAGCTGTTGTTTTCTTACGCCTTCTTGGTGTTCCAGATTCAGGCCTATGAGTGGGTGATCATTAAAGCCAAGAATGTAACGTCAGCCAGACATTCTTCAGAATGTAATGCAGGGTATTACTGGATAATGAGTTTGGGAGGCTGACCCATCCAACACTCCGCGGGAGAGAGGGGCGCAAGATGTGACAGAGCCACACCTCTGGCATCCATCCTGGATACCTGGTGGAATATTTACACGGAAAATGATCAGTGGTAGACAGTGTTGTGTACTAAAAATTCTTTGAATTTCAAGTTTTAAAAATCAGTGTAACTTTCTAACAAGTTTGCTAAATGTAAACATTGATTTTCTGGATCCCTGTAATTCTGACATTCCTAGTGTTTAATGTTTTAAAATACTTGATAAACTGCCTTTCCATCAAACAAACAAAAAGCTGTTTACATAGTTAAAACCACAATGTTCACAGTTCCCTATGGTGAAAACGGCCCCAACCCAGTTCTGGAGGCACATCTAACCTAGTCTGGTTATCTGGCTAATCACAATGGCTGTGTACAAGAGAGATGTGCAGACACTGCAACTCAAAAGTCAGCAGCTGTATTGCATACTTATTCCGTACAGGCAGTGCCTCAAGTTACAAATGCCTGACTTAAGTACAGCTCTTACACTTCGCCTGTAGCAGATTCAGGAATGATGCATGGCCACATTAAGAACAGTGTGTGGCTGTGCATGCTATACCTTAGAAGGAATAGTGGTAGGGACAGGTGCTCCTTTGTCCGCTGGGAGCAGAGGTAAGCAGCAAGAAGCTGAAAATCCACATGTTCTGAGCTACATACAATTCTGACCTAAGAACAACTTTAAAAACGTAACTTGTTCTTAACCCAGGGACTACCTGTATATAGTCTGAACACCAGACCAGTAAGATGCACTTATAGGATCGGGTTGGAAGACACTGCCATCAAAACATCAGCACACACGGTCATGAACAGTGAAAATGAAAGCCATACATGCTCAGTCATTTCCGTCTAAGTAACTTGTCAGCTCTGCCTGTGTTTTTGACTCCATTCCAGGGGTCATTTACTCTGTGGAGCCAATTTACTCTAGGACCCAAGTCCCAAAGCACACTTTGGCCTAGATTCAGTAAACGGCATTCAAAAATCATCACTAAAACTCCCACTATAACGGGTGTAAATGCTGGTGCAGAACGTATAGCATTTCAGCACATAAATGGTGCTGTTCTATAAAACTGCGCACGACTTTTTAGAACGCCCCGGCCTCTCCTCAAATCGCACCTCCTTTAGTTACAAGCTAGAGGATTTAATGCCTCTTAACTTCACCATCGATAGCTCTGTAACTAATTCAAATGCACATGCATCTTGGATCCCTGTCTAAATGTAAGCACTGATCTTAGGGCGCCATATTTAAAATCTAGGGGTTATTGCATGAAAAACAGGCTACTGCAAAATGCATTTCTGTGTTTTGCAGTATTCTATTTTCTAAAATATGGGGGAGGGTGTCAAGGGCAGAGAATGGGCATGGAAGCGTTAACCAGCTAGTCGCATTTCCCTTAGAACAGTGTCTTTCAAACTTTGCAAAGCTGCGGCACCCTAAACACGGTGCCCGTGGCTTTAGGCAGCCGGAAGTGCGCGGACGTCAACACGATGTAATGTGCATATGTGATGTACATCATATTGATATCCACGCACGAATGCCCTCCAGACAAGGCCCTGATCCACCAGTGTGTGTGGGGGGAGGGGGTTGCTGGTGCTGGCTGCCTACAGGATGGGCCTTCTCACCTCTAGAGGCATGTCCTGTAGGCAGGCAGCTGATGCCAGTGCCTCTCTTGCGCCCCCCACACTTCACTACAATGCAATACACTGCATTAGAACACAGTAACTGGTTAGCACAAGAGCAGATTCCCCCCCCTCCCCTTAAAAAGTGATAAGTGCTCCCGCAATAACTTTTTACAGGTAACACACACTGATGCAAACATTAATGCACAACCCAAAAGAAATCTTTTTTTCAAAAATTCCTTGAATCCGGGCAGGAAAGTCTTGCACTATGCCGATTCTAGCCCTTCACTAAAAAGACCCCTAGAATTAAAAGAATTTATGTTCCGCGTCGATGATTTCTTCTAAAATCGTGCTCGTTTCTTGGCTGTTCCTTCCACTTTGTTGTTGGTCTCTAGTTCCGTTTTCTTGTTGTCCCAACTCATTCTCAAACCTTTCCTGGAGGCACCACAACCAACCAGGTCTTCAGGGTTTGTTTGGTTTTTAATTCTTGTGCTAGCAAGGGCTTCTGCGGAGAGTCTGTCTAGTAAATTCAGATTCTTAATGAGAGAGGTTAGGGCAAGGACATTTACATGTATGTTTATTTGAGATACCACTGCTCAAGTATCGTCTAAGCAGTTTAGAAATAAAATCTGATATGACAAGAAAAAAGTCATCTTGAAAAAGGGAATATGAGAGCCATTTGAATTATCTTTTGCTAGTGTTTCTGCTTCATTTTCTGGACCTGCCTATACATATTTTTTCCCCCCACAAGACAATAGAAATCAGAGAAATGAAATTAGGTCATAATATGCAAGCTTGAAATGAAATTGAGCAATCATGAAAACTCAAAATATTGATACTTCAGTAAAAGTATCATTGTAGAAACTTTATCCTAAAAGTTCCATCCATGAAACATAAGGGGAGAATTATTCTTATTTTTTTCTTTTAAATGACCATGTTTGCAGGTTGACCAGCTGGGCCCTTACAGGTCAATATTCTAAAGCATTTATTTGAATAAGTGCTACTGATTGGGATAGTGGGAGGCACTCTCTGGATAATGCATCAGAAAATCCTTACAAAGCACCTCGGCCTCGCATGGATCTTGGCAGGGAGGAAGCATGGATATGGTAATGTCCTGTCCAGTATCCAGATAATATGGGACAGGGGAAAAACATGTCTTACGCAATCCGGCTAACAGACCGAATCTTGGCACTATCCAGATGCATTCTGGTACTGACACTACTCTCTCACTATTCAGCACCGACCATTACCTGGAAATTCAGATATTAACTGCTGCAGCCAGCATTTTTAAGAAGTGCTGACCACAGTGAATGAACATTGACCTGTAAGTATTCACTTCCAGTCCTTGACGGTTGCCAACGGGCCAGAGTGTCAGGCTCTCTCTAGGGCAGGGCTGCCCAAGTCCAGTCCTCGAGATCTATTGGCAGGCTGTTTTCAGGATATCCACAATGACTATGCATGAGAGATTTGCCTGCACTGCCTTCTTGGTATGCAAATCTCTCTCATGCATAGTCATTGTGGATATCCTGAAAACCTGGCTTGCCAGTAGATCTCGAGGACCGGACTTGGGCAGCCCTGCTCTAGGGAATATGCAAGAGAGAGATCTGTAAACCTACTACCTCCATTGTATACCGATCTCTCAAGCATATTCCCTAGGAATAGCCTGACACTGACTCGGTGGCAGCTCTCAAGGACTGGGCGTGAAGACCAAGGAATTAGACCGCCGCCAAAGGAGGGTTCAGCCCTCTGATGAATGTGATTCACCACCAGGAAGTGGAAAAGAGTTAGAGTCAGATCTTAATTTCAACTCCAATAGAAAAATGAATGCTATTAGGAGCTATTTTATTAAAGGCAAGAGTAAGGAGCAGAAGTAACTTTTGTGGTTATAGATCACAGAGAAGAAAAATTGCATGTTGGGTTTGATTATTAGATTCTTGAGAATAAAAAATGTATTGTACATTTTCCCTTGCTTTCTGTTATGCACTGTATCAAAATGTGAAACTATGCTGTATTTAGCTGTATGTGAATGAAAACATGCCTGTATTTAGCAAAAAAATGGTTAACACGTGATGTGAAATGCAAACCTTGTAAAGGAAACCGCTTGTGAGGTTTTTTCCCTCCACTTTTCAGCTATAAGTCATCTGTTAACTCTGTACTAACTATCAAGCAGGGATTATATTCACAACTGAAGTACCGCGTGTAGACCTACAATAAATAAGCCGCACTCTGTTTGTGACAGACAGTAGTGGTATTTTGAAAACAGACCATGCAAGCTTGTTGGCCTTCTGACTGTAATGTAGCAGATGCATTGTCCATGCAAGAGGTAAATTGGCGCTTAGGTTTTCTACAGAGCAGGCCACTTATGTCCAAGGAGCTGATCTACCTCTCCCATTAATGCATCAGTACTCGGGAGTCCTGGAAGCTGATCACCTATGGATGCACTGGTACCATCCACCCTCTGATGCCAGTTATAACACAGTGTGGAAGAATGTGGCGCAGTAATCTTGCTTTCTCGGCTTCTGATTTTATACCCTTTTTTCAGTTGAGAAGATTACGCAAAGCGACTTAACAGTGACACACCACATCTTTGAAGAACTGCAAATATGCATACACCACGAAATAATCATAGTTAAGTAACCCTCTGCAAATAAAAACAATCCTGGATTATTTCAGAGCAAAGGGATAAACCAGACGGCTTAACAATTTCTTACAGGCTTTGATTTCCAACAAAGAAATATTCATGGTTATATAGGTGATATTTGTATATGTTCAGTATGTAACTTTTAGTTTTTAAATTCTGTTGCATTATTTTATCCATATCAATTAAAACAAATATATACAAGATTTAAAGGAGCAGACTAGCTCTCCTTAAGTAAAACAAAATTAACAACCATTTGCGTAAACATGGCTTAATGGGGCAGAGCCAACATGGATTTAGCAAAGGGACACCTTTCTTTACCAAGCTGTTAGCTTTTTTTTAAAGGGAGTCCGTAAACAGGTGAATAAGGGTGAACGCTTTGATGTGATGGTGTATCTGGATTTTCAGAAGGGCGTTGGGCAAACTCCTCCCTGAGACTCCTGAAGAAATTAAAAAGTTATGGGTTATAGAAATGATTAAGACAGGAAAGAGTGCAGAACTAAATTCTATAAGTGGTATCTAAAAAGCGATTTAAAAAAATAGCGCTTAGCACTATTCTATAAATGGTATCCAAAGTGAGGCATCATTTATACGAGGGTAGTTTGAAAAGTTTGGTAAAAAAAAACCAAGTTAAGTAACGTAGTCTCCAGCGAGGGCTATACACTTAGTCCAACGAGTTTCCAGTGTTTTCTTAAGCTATTTTTCCCTACACAATGAAAATGCTGGACTAAGGGCTCCTTTTACTAAGGTGCATTAGGACATTAAAACACAGACTAGTGCACTCTAGACCTTAACGCCAGTATTGAGCTGGCATTAGTTCTAGCCGCGTAGCGTGCGGTAATATCCTGCGTGTGCTAACACCAGCGCACCTTAGTAAAAGGAGCCCTAAGTGAATAGCCCCTGCTGGAGACGACATTGTGTAACTTGCTTCTTTTTTTTAACCAAACTTTTCAAACCACCCTCATCCCTTAGCCACCCATAACTCTTCCATGGCTACACATCCGTTTTGAAACCATGTGTATTTACACTCTGATTCTACATCTAAATTAATAGACGTACATTTTAATTCACTTGAATTAGCACCAATAATTGCTTCTTAAGATCCCAATTATCAGTGTTAATTATCTCATTCAATTCTATTGCGTGCTCAATTTTGCATGTGTGAATTTTTAGCACCTTTTATCAAATTCAAGCGTAAATGGTCAGGTTTCTCAGTAGAAAAAAAGTAAATACACTTCTCCCTCCGTATTTGCTGTGATAGGGGATTAACAGAATTGCAAATACTGAAAAACTGCAAATAACTTTTTCATATGCTATTCAGTTTTCTATTAAAAACCATCGTGACTATGGTGAAACCGTTCCCTGTAAACGCTTGGTAATCAGCGATTTTTCTATGCATACCGATGTAATTTGGGGGGAGGAGCCAGCAAGCTAAAAACCATGAATAATCGAAACCACAAATACGGAGGGAGAAGTGTAGTGCAGTGCTCAAAGGATCTGTACTAGAACCAGTGCTTTTTTTTGCATATTTATATTTACATTCCATTAGGATACAAGATATATGGAAATACAAAGAAAAAAATACAGAAGTGTTAATTTCCAATTAAACACTATTCCATCTAGCCCACATTTAGCAAACAGACACCAAATCAAAACACTTTTTTACATAAGAAATCATTGGAAATATTCCCAAAACAACATACAGTGTAACTTCCTAATTCTATCCTCCACATAATTAGTCAAGATTTCCTTTCCTCTTGCACTTTAAGAAATTGCTCCAATTGTATAGGATTCCAGAAAAGATAGTCTTTGTCTTGAAATTTCAATAAGCATTTGCAAGGAAATTTAAGAAAGTATTTGGCACCCAAAGCCAACATCCTAAATTTTAAAGCCAAAAAGGCTTTGCATCCAAATTGTGTTGTTCTGGCCACATCCAGAAATATTAATACCTTTGGCTCCTCCGAAGACAGCGTTCTTATTCTTAAAGTAAGTTTTCATGATCAACATTTGATCAACTTCTGTAGAGCATACCATTAGTAGGGTAGACCTTGTTTGAATTACATCTTGAGAATCCTCAAGAAAATGTGTAAGGTCAAAATCCATAGGAACTGACTGGTCAATCCATTTGTCCACTGAAAATTTCGTACCACTAGGAATATAATAACAATTTGATATCACCATTTGGTCAAAATTTTGTATTCCCAAAACCTCTTTGAGGTACTTCTTCAAAAGAATTTCTGGGGACAATAAGTGAGTAATCTGAAAATTTAGTAATCTTAAGTTCTTAGCCCTTGCATTGTTCTCCAACATCTCAATCTTTAGATGTAAACTTAATGAATCCTTAATAGCTGGTATAGATACTGCTTGCAGGGTTGTAAGAACCAGTGATTTTTAGCATGTGTACAAATCATCTGGAAAGGGAAGAAATAAGCGAGATGAAAAATTACAGAAGACCCAAAAGTATTCAAAGTTGTTAAAGCATGAGGAGATGGAAGAGGACATTGTAAGACTAGGGGAACTGATTAATTTTCATGTTGACAAGTGCAAATGCCCAGAGGAAAATATTCCCTAACTAGAAACAGAATGATAAGTTTCACATTTGGACTTAACCATCACTTGTAGATAATACTTGGAAATCCTCAGCTCTAGCCAAAAAGGCAAAGAGAATGATAGGATTTATTCAGAAAAGGACAGAGATCACCACAATGCCTCTTGAATCCATAGAAAGAGCACATCTTGAATGTGTTTGCAGTTCTGGTCACCTCATCCAAAAAAAAAAAAAAAAAAGGATACTGCAAAACCAAAAAAAGGTGCGGAGGGGGGAAGCTAAAATGAAGGCCCTGTGAAGAAAGGCAAAACAAGTTAGGATTCTTCAGGCTGGAGAAGGTATGGCTAAGAAGTCTAAAAATGTCATAAGTGTTGATTATGCTGGTTATTAGATAATCCTTTACGTTTCCAAATGACTGTGACATGGAAACACTATGACAAAGTAGTGCAGTGCTGACCCAAATTGGAGAAAGTATTTTTTCCCCCCTCTAGGCAAAATTTTGCAGTGAAACTAGATGCTGAAGGATGTGGTGAAGGAAGATAGCATAGCTGGATTTTAAAAAGCGTTCAAACAAACTCCTGGCTAAATGGTCCATAAATTTAACAAAGTAAGACCCCCCTCTACATCAACATCAAAAATTGCAGTAGTAGAAAAGGAGAGGGATCATCAGACAAGTGCTGCCCATCAGTAAAAAGGCCAACCTCTAGGGTGAGGGTTCAAAACCCAATCCTCAGAACACACCCAGTCAGTCAAGTTTTCAGGATATCTTCAATAGTGGTCACACGAGCCAATAAGGAGGGAGCAGTGGTCATATTGGATAGTCTTTATTATGATCGTGAAGCGATGAGACAGCTGAAGGATCAGGAATATTATACCAGCCTGGAGGGTGATCCCACGGGAGAATTTGCTCAAAAAGTGGTGCAGACTTTGAATATTGCCAAGCAAGCTGGGGCTATAACGATGAAGGAGTATAGGTATTTGGTGGATGAATACTCAAAAGTTCCTCTTATCTACTTCATACCTACGATTCATAAGACTCTTACACGACCCCCCGGGAGACCTATTGTCTCCAGTAGGAGCTCATTGTTTCAACCTCTTTCCCAGTTTTTGGATTTTTATTTGCAAGAGCTGGTTCAACAGATTCCTTCATTTATACAAAATTCTACACACTTAATCCATGAGTTGGAGACGATTTCTGTGACTGGTCCCGTAATTTTGGTGACATTAGATGTTAAGGCGCTGTATACTAACATCCCACAAGGTCAGACAGTTCTTTTGGTCCGAGATAATGTTGTCAGTTTGGGTCTTTCTAACCCCTTACAGGAGTTTTGGGGAGATTGTGGTAAACTGGTAATTAACAATAATTATTTTAAGTTTGGGGGGGTCAATTTTTCTTGCAAACTAAAGACATTGCAATAGGGACCACTGTAGCACCATCCATTGCATGCCTTTACATGGACAGATTTCAAAAGCTGTTTGTGTATGTCAGCCCCTATGTTGGGTGCATGGAAATGATTTATAGATGACATATTGCTGCTCTGGACTGGGTCCATGGCTAGGTTGCAGCAATTTCTTGAGTATTTGGAAACATGTGACCCCAACATATCATTTCAATCTACCATCTCCCAAACAATCCATTTTTGGACTTAGAACTGACATTAAGAGCAGGGCAGTATGATATTGCTTGCCTGTGTGACAAATGGTACCTAGGGCAAACGCGGCGTAAGAATAAATTTAGGGTGGCTCAACATTTTAGTAATCTAAGGTTGGGTAACGAGGACACCCCGCTTGTTCAGCATTGGCAAACTAAAGCTCATAAGGTAGAGGATATGAGGTCTGTGGTTTTGATCCAAGTGTCTGTCATGTGGTGGTAATGTTTCAGAGGTACTGCTTAGAAGGGAACAGAGATTAATTTATAAGTGGAATATGGTTGAGCCCTCTGGACTCAACAAAGAAGTGGAATGGAATACGTTATAACTGGGAACTGTCTGAATAGGGATATAAGGGTGATAGAGAGGAAGTGAGGTCATGCAGTTTGAATCTCCTGGTGGACGGTGTGCTTCCTGTTTCACAAGCTGATCCCAGCTTGTGCTGAACCCTGGGTCCCTGCTCGAGTCATGCTTAGTTTACCGGTAGGTGAAAGTTTTAGGGGGTTTTCTTTGTAATTCTTTATTTAAACACTGCGCACTTGCAACAAAATGGAAGGTGAAAGTTTTTTAACGGTTATGATGGTGTTTTGGTATGAATGAAAGGGAATGTATGTGAATTACTTTGTATTGAAGGTGATGTTTTGAAGTTGGTGAGCCTTGCAAATACAGCTCCTTAAGACACCATGCGGCGAAACACAGCCTTGTGTTGAGCTGAATGCTTTGCAAACTGAAGAACAGGATCATTGTGAAGGCAGAGAGGCCTGCCGGATGCGTTTAAAAATTTGTGATTTCCATGTGTTAGACTACTGTGCAACTTCCAGTTTCAAGTCTCTCTGATCTGATGATTATGGACTGACGAACTAAGATCCATTTTTGGATAAAAGTAATCACAATGACTAGTATATGTGTGAATGTTGAAAAGTGAATGTGAGTTGATGGGAATTAGGTTCACTAACTAAATTATTATATTTATAAATTAATTATTGGTAACTTATGAAAGTATTATGTAATGCATATGAAATGAACTGTGGTAGATAATATTAAAATAATTGAATTAATTAAAATAGTACTAGTTTGTATTGAATGTTTAATACTGTAGTTGGTTTTAAAAGTTTGAGCAATAAATATGCCTGAAAGATTTGCATACAGTAACTCCATTGTATGCAAATCTATTTTATTTATTTAAAAATTTATTACTTGCGCTATTCTCTAGTTCTGTGCGAGTTACATAATTGCATTCATAATTAAAATATAGACAAAAATGTTACACATACTATACAACAAATCTGCAAATCCTCTTTTTGTCTTTCTCCTCACGCCATCCTATTATGATACAGAATCCCAAAACTGAAATGCAATACTAAATATTGTAAACCACCCAGAAGTCTATCCAATGGTGCAGTATATCGATTAAAACTTGAAAACAAACTTTGACTAGAGAGTGAAAAGATGGTGAGGAGTGAAGAGAAAATAGGGCAGATGTTAGGTAAGAAACAAGGGAAAAGAATGGGAATGGAAGGAAGGAGATGAGAGACAGCAGGTATTGAAGGTTAAACAGTGGAAAATGAAGCACATGAATAGAGTAGATAAGAGCTGGAAGTTGTGAAGGGAAAGTAAGCAACAGAAATGGAAGCAGTAAAGAGCAGTAAATAAATGCAAGATGGAAAACAAAAGAAGGAATTAGTTGGGTCCTTGGTGATGGGCTGGTGTGGAAGAGTAGAAACTACTTACAGAGAAGGAAGGGGTAGATTACCCCTACTGCTCACTTGCATAAAATTATGTGTTTGATGGTAGGGCACCTCTGCTCACACCCTGGGAAAACAGGAGGGAACACGATGCATGTGGAATTGAAAGTGCGAAGATCCAAAGAACAAAGGGAATCAAAGTGGTCTCAATACAATATCACAGAGGTCAATTGCAAGCAACCACTGTACATCATGGAATATAGGCCAAATAGCTAAACCTTTCTGGCAAAACGGCCAAGATCAGTCCATGCCCTGACAAGTCAACAAACGGTACCAGTAACACAAGTTTACCTTGGAGATTTGTGCTCCATTTGTCTCGTGAAACACCTGTTGACTGCGGGGGGAGGTTTGAAACCCCTACATGCTTTTGGGGATCACTGGGGCAGGTGCTGGGGTGATACTTTTGCCTACTGTCAAGTTAAACACTATCTTCTTTCTCTTCCTCAGGAAGAGATCACACAGCTGATGGGGGAGAGCTTTTGGGTTTTCTTTGAAGGGGTGGCAGTCTGCTCAACTTCGGTTTCGGCATTGCATAGGGCCCTTTCAGAGTTTACTAGCCCCAAAGATGGGTCATGGATAAAAGGGAGCTGGGGTGGGGACCTTCATATGGATCTTAGTCAGTGGAATAGTCTGTGTGCCCTGCGGGGGGTTCCTAGCTTGATCACAGGATCGCTGTTTCGAGTGTTAAGTTAGATTGGTATTTAGGGCCTATTATACTCAGGTGCAATTGCATAAAATTAGGGGTATCAACTTGCCTCTCTGTCTGAAATGTGGGTGGGATCCCAATACCTTTGTTCATTCCTTTTGGGATTGTTGGACAGTCCAAGTCTTTTGGCAGTCTATAGTCCATTACTTACAGGGCTTATTTCTGAGTCCAATTGCGGGTAATGTAGAGCAATTGGTTCTGGACTTGCCTGGGGCCTTCTGTAACCTTCCTAAGGTGGAGTCCCCTATGGTGTAAGGTGTGTCTTCTTGCTCGCAAATGCATTTTGCAATCCTGGACTGCTTCTGAGCCTCCCTCTTTTTGGAACTGGAGATCTTTGGTGCATAATTTGGCCACATGGGATGCACGAGAGGCAGTTGGTCATTCTCGTCGCAGGCATAGTTATCTGCTGGTTTAGGGAGTCTATTTGGCTTCCTTATCTCCTAGAGAACGTAGTCTCCTTTTGAATCCTCTTGCTTAGGTTTGTTGCTGTGCAAGGCACCCGCTGCCGAGATCAGTCACTGTGCAGACACCCCTTTTTTTTCCTCTTTCTTCCTATTAGGGAATCATTACTGAGGCTACCAAGGGCCGCAGGAGCTCGGGCCTTTAGGATATAAGAAACCTGTTGGTCCTCTTCTGTATGTTTATTTGGGGAGGGAAGGTTGTGATAAGGGATTTTGCTGGCTGGGTAGGTAGGGAGGCGGGGTTGGGGTTTTCTACTTTTGTTTTACTAACCATATACCCAAAAATGATGTATTGGACATTGGTTCTTTTGACTTTGCTCTGTTCTTTGTTGTCTGTTTTGCATTCACAATAAAAAAGATTTGAACATAAGAGCTTAGTTGGTTAAAACTAGAACCAACTTGACTTGGCCCTCTGGACAAGGAACTTTAAAGTCACACTATTTATAGAGCATGTTCATGCAACAGAAATGAAAGAAAATGATTTTGAGTTGTGTGAAAACACCATATTCCTCCTTATACAAATAGGAAATAATGTTTTAAAGGGGAAAGGCTCAGCAATTAGGAAAGTGTCATCTGCCCAACCACAGATATGCATTGTAGACGTGGTTATGTTAACAAAAAGAAAAACAAAAAAAAGAGAGAGATTACCAGACACTTATTTAAGTTTCACTATTTTAATAGAATGAAATAAAAGTATAAAAACTTTACAGGTGTCTTGTATTTCTTACATGAACAGTTAACACTTGCATTACTCCTGCAACGAAAGCTATCACCAGCCACATAGAGCTGTAACTGACCCATTCATCTCACTACTGTTGCAATAGTTTGGTTTTAATTATGAAAATTGCAGAGGTAAAAGGCTTCATCGCCACAAGTGAAAAGTATTTGAATGCAACAAAAATTAGTCTAACAGGTTGGTTGTGTTTAAGACAAGTTTCATTTTTTTAAGAAACTTTTGTCCGATTAAGACATTTAAAATAGTTGCCTGTATGAGAATTATAATGGTGTTATGGTTGTATTACTGCAGATTAGCACCCCATATACTGGCTTTGTATACTCACAAAGATTAGACAGCATTAAGAATGAGATGGTCTCAACGCACCTTGTCCTTAGTCTCTCACCTTTTTGGGTATCTTCCTGCTAAGACAGGTCACTAATTAGCTCCATCTAAAGTGCACAAAGATTAGTGGCTGGTGATTTGGTGGCTAGTCGTACTTCCACCAATAACTGGTAGAAAGCGTTTTACTGGTGAAAGTCCATCAATGAGCGCTGCCAAGTGGCTAGCAAGCCAAGAAACTTAAACCTATTTAAGAAAAAAGTTTTGCACTGTGCTGGACCATGGACTTCTAACTTGTTATCTTCACCAAGTGTGTGCCATTAATGGGCACATCATATTTCTCAACACACTCCAGGTAACAGAATTACTTCAATGCAAATTAACCTGGCCAATAGATAAATCTGATTTTTTATTGGGTAATCCTCAGTGAATAATCCAGAAATATCATGCATGCATGAAACAGTCTGAGCTGACAAATAAATTAAATGATGTTTGCTATTAATTTCCACCTCCTTCCCCCCCCCCCAAATTCAAATATTTTCTAAAAAGGAGCAAGATACCACCACCCCTTGGGGGAATGTGCTGGAGTTGTTTAAATTATACTGTGCTTTTGGAACGATCCTCCTTGTTTCTTCTCTTTACATCCCAATTGTACACTCTGGCCATATCTGCGGAGGAAAGTTAAGGTGATGGCTTGTGTCCATCCATTGCACTCTCAGAGCCATGCTAATCTTAAATGATTTCACAATTTATTGCTCTCGATTCCGTCATAGCAGAGATGTCAATGAGGGTTTTAAGTGGAGAATGGCATGGTGACACAATGAATCACTGTTCCCATCCCCGGGGATAACAGCGGGAAGCCAACCCATGTCATTCTTTAGTATCCATCTCAACCTCAGTCCTCCTACACCAGCATTCTTCAAAACAAGGCTTGAGAGTCAGCGGTTGTGCCCATTCATATTCTGATTCTTCCCTCTGCCCTTAAAGAATGACATGGAGATGGTTTCCTGCGGTTATCCGCGGGGACAGGAACGGTGATGAATTTTGTCAGTCATTCAATAGTTTCGTACCTTATGACAAGAGAACATAATTGCACATAATTCTGTTGGTTTCTTATGTGGTGGCACTGCACAACGTAGATTAAGTACTCAGCTACAAGTCTTCATCACAAAGCACTTGAGGCAAATGTGAGACAATAACTTGCCCAAGATCACATGGAATTTCAATGGGGGAAAAGTAAGATGTTCTCAACCCACTAGGCCACTCTTGCATGGATTGTGGCTGCAGCAACTTCCTGAGAGAAGTTAGCAACAGGATGCAGAATTACATAAGGGGAGGTTTCTCAGTGTTAATAAGTTTGATAAAGAGAACCAAATAATATACTTTAACATGGTTACCTTCCTTTCTTCTCAGCCAAAAAAAAAGATGATTCTGTTCAGTCCACCTGATGCAATCTCGCTTACACTATTGTAGGTCCTACTCTCATGCTTTCCTCCCCCTCTTCCAGCCCATTCATAGAAGCACCAGTGTGTGGATCCTAACTGCCATGGGTACATGAGAACAAACTGTATGTAGCCTGGTACTGGAAAGTTGCTTCCAAAATACCAAAATATGACCACACACTGATAGCTAAAACAAAACCAAAGCCAAAAAATTCAGGATGCCCATCATCTTCTACCCTTCAGATCGCCTTCCACCCTCAATCAATGGCCAGTTAATAAAAAAAAAAAAAAAAAAAAGAGGGGGGGGACATCCTAATGTGTTACTGAGATATCCCCTAAATTAAATTGATCTAGTCAAAAAATCTTAGTAGTGAGAGCAATTACTTCCAATCCTTTATAAGTGCTCAGCGCTCAAAACACACTTGTAAACAGCACAGCTACAGTCTTCATACAAAGTTTGATCTTCAGAAGCCTCAAAGGTGGCTAGTTTCACATAAGCCACTTTGCTCTTGATTCACCTAAATCTTCATAGGCTTCACATGTTGCTTGATTAAATTCTCTTGAAACATCAAAACTTTTTTGTAAAACAATCTTTCACAACATTCCATATCTAAAAGGTACTTAGCTTGAGAAAGATGTGCCTATTACTAGAGACAAGGACCAGATAACCTGACACAGGCCATGCTTCACTCACGCTGTGTCAAAGGCTGGTGTCCCAGATTTCTGAAAGACACCATATCCTTCTGCTCTCTATGAAAACCGAGATATCCCCCGACATGAACCAAGGTCACTTTGGCAGCAGCTGAAGTATCCGAATGTAAATAGATAATATACAATGAGTATTTGTTTTTTGGAATATGCATATCAGGGTGATTAAGTCCACCAGGGCACTATGCAATGCTATAAATATGGAAAGTTCCTGCACTCCATTCTGTATCAATCAGAAGCACCAGGCACCAAAGCTGAGACTGCGGGACACTGCTCCCAGCACAATCACCCTGAGGACTCCAAAGCAAGACCCCTCATTTGGGAGCAAGGAATGTTAAAAGCATCTTCTGGTCAACACCCTGTAGGGTAGCAGGCTGTCTACTATCTAAGCTTTAAACTAAGGGAGACGGTGCTGTGAAGGCTGTATAAGGAGGGTAAAAAATGTGCTAGAATACAGATTTTTTTTCTCCCATCCCCAAAAGGATACTGACTTCTGTAGTCGTGAACTGGTCTCGGAGAAAATCCAGATCCTCTTCTGCAGAATCCAGATTCCTCGTCGCTGTTGATAGATTTTTCTCTAATAGAGTATGGGCCTCGTCAATATCGTATTCAAGCATCACATTAGCCTGAAGGAAAGAAAATCTTAGTGGTGAGAGTGCAAAACATCTATATTTACACAGCCTTCCAGAAAGTAGTAGCAAAAGCGTCCAATTAAACCAAAAGCAGGGAGGGGTGCAATACTGTACGATCCAGAAATCAGGCCGACCGCCACTCTTATTTTTGTTTCCCATATTCATCTTCTAGATTTGGCTAGGACTGAGCTATTAGCTAGCCAGAGTATCCTCGTCTTCCATTCTTCCCTACTACAGTCATAATTGCACGCCTGCAGACTTACCATGATCCCTTATTGCTCTCTTAGGTTCACACGCTAACCTTGTTCATATTCTGTCACTAAATGCTTACCCTGAGCCTGAACCACCTGTAGTGATCAGGATTGTCATCTTGCATGGAGTACGGTTGAAAATTATTCCAGTACTGCCCTCTGATTTATTCAGGAAGAAGTTTTGTTCTCTTTTAGTACTTTCCTACTTTAATAAGACAACTAATCAGAAGAAAATTAGCAAGGGGCATATTACACATTAGGTCGTTTTAAGTCCAGCTTAAAAACAATGCTTTTCAAAGATGCATGACCGTCCTTTTAAGGATGTTTTAATCGATTACTAATCCAGTCCCCCTGGCTGTTTAGAATAAATATTTAGCTTCCCTAACCTTTTTTTTTCCTTGATTGTTCTTTCTCCTCTAATTATTGTAGTTCTATCCCTTCCTTTTGTGTCAATCTATTTGGTCTGTCATGTTAGTTCTAGCATGTCTCTTAGCTGTTAAGTTTAATATGTTTGTATTTCCCTGTTTATGCTTATTATTTATGAAAAGTCACTTTGTAATTTTGAAAAAGGTGGAATAACAAAGTTACACAACAAAGTGCTAAACTGGATGCACAAAGGACACCTAAGGAAAAAGTGACCAGGGCCCTAAACATACACAAACTTCAAGCAGTAAAAAAAATGTTATTCATAAAATAACAGAGGGCAAAACTTGTCTAGTGAACTAATTTAAATACATTTCTTGACTAGGGGCTAGATTCACTAAGCAAACTGATCAGCTTGCGACCCCTTAAATGAGCAAATTTCCCTCCGGTCTGATTCACTTACGCGATCTGCTTTGAATCCGTGCATGCAAATGAGAAACGCATGCAAATTGGACAGGGCTGGCCGATCAATGGAAGAAGCAACTGCTGGGGAGCAGTCGGAAACTTCCTTCCGACTCTCCTGTTCTATTGCCCTATCAGGCCTGATCTCCTGCAGCCCCAATCTACCTGCCCTGGCTCTTGCGGTCCTGCACCCCTGGGCTTGCCTGCCCTGAATGCCTGCCTGATATGTCCTCTCTACTCCCCCTGGCTTTGCCGCCTTCCCTCCAGTGCGAGCCCTTGGGTTTAAAGCGGGGCTACACGCCCCGCTTTAAACCCATGGGCTCGCACTGAAAGGAAGGAGTGAAGAGTCTGCCGCTGCCGCATGTAACAGCACTGCCCCGAACACGTCTGCCCCGACTGCCTGTGCAAGCCCGTGGGTTTAACCCGAAGCGGGTTAAACCCATGGGCTGCAAAAGTTTAAAAAAAAAAAAAAAAAAAGTCGCGGTTGGGACGGGTCTGCGCATGCGCATTGATCACGCATGCGCGAGCCAGGCAGGCAGATGAGGGCGTTCCTCCGATCGCCATCTGCATATTTTTGTTTTCTGAATTGGTCGGACCTGCCCGGATCGGGCCCGATCTGGCAGGTTAGTGAATCCTGGCCTAGGTTTCAGGACTTTACACTCCCTTCCTCAGGTCAGAACAAAACAACTGGTTCTGTTTGGACCTGAAGAGACTGTAAATTCAAAAGCTAGTCAAGAAATGTATTGTTGGTCCAATATAACTTTATACTGGGATGAATAAGATTATGTACTTACCCTGGTAAGCTCTTTCCAGTAGATAGGTGAGACATTCTAGACAATAGGATTATTTCCCTTTAGTCGCACTCTGGATTTTTCACTCTGCCTCTTATAGTACTTCACTGGGCTATATCTCCCTCTACAGTTAGTACCCAAGCATGTAGAGCCACTCAATACACGTGAAGTAGAGGCACCGGTAGCAACAGGCTCAAACAAAATGTTCTGCTCAAAAGTAACTAAACAGTACCGTTAACTGCTAACACAGGCTTCAAAGGAGCTCAGAAACTACTCCCCAATAAATTGAAACATATACAAATTCTTCCCAGCCCCCAAGGGCTGACACGCATCCAAGAATCAGCTTGGAGAAGCATAAACAGACTGAAAACTGTAAGCAGGTGCAAGAAAGGCAGGGCGGGAGTCAAAAATGTTTCACCTATCTACTGGAAAAGAGCTTATCAGGGTAAATACATAATCATCTTTTCCAGTGCAATAGTTGAGATATTCTAGACAGTAGGGACATACAAAAGTAGTTCCCCCAAAAAAGGCTTGCTGCGCCGACACTTAAGACTGAGGATATCCTGTCTTGCTACCACGTCCACTCAGTAGAATTTGGCAAATGTGTGAAGAGAAGACCATGTTACTGCTCTGCAAATCTGCTCAGGGGAGACAGCTCTAGCTTCAGCCCATGCTAGAATGCGCCTTGACTGAAACAGGAGACTGTATCCCAGCAAGAATGTAAGCTGACGAAATGACCCTACGGATCCATCTGGAAATCATGGCCTTGGAAGCGGAAGCACCTCGTTTAACTGAAAGAGTCAACACAAGCAAATGGTGAAGAGGCAAAACTCGTTGGTGCCCTCCGACTAACAAAGAACTCTGCGCACATCCAGCTTCTTCAACAGGCAGTCCTGTGACTTGGAACCTGTCAGCTGAAAGGCAGGTAAACACACTTCCAGATCGATATGGAAAGCCAAAACTACCTTTGGCAAGAAGGAAGGTACCATCTGAAGGGAAACCCCAGTCTCCAAAATAGGAAGGAAAGGGTCCCTGCAGGTCTGGCACACGCCACGCCGATAAAATGGCGACCCGAAATTGGTCTTGAGCGTCAAGTCCAAGAGGGTAACATCTCAAAGGGGCTCAAAAGGAGCCTTGGGAAGGCTAGACAATACCAAGTTAAGGTCCCAGGATGGGAAAGGATAAAGAGAAGCCAGAGAGGCCTTTATCCAAACCAACCTAAAGAAGGGCGAGAAACAGTGAGATCAGAGCTGAATAAGGATCCACCTGGTCCTGGGCACACCAATGTTGGAAAGTCTTCATGCATTAGCGTAAGCAGACACCACAGACAACTTCTTAGATTTCAGAAGAGTATCCCTTGTGCTCCAAGGCAACGTGCTCAAGAGCCATATCGCAAAAGCAAAGCGACCCGGATCCTCCATGGATACCAGGCCCTGCATGAGAAAGTCCAGATAGGCACTCTGCCATAGGCTGCAACCCTTGTGCAGCCTCATCAGATCTGCGTACGACGGTCTGCATGGCCAAACTGCAGCCACCAGAATGCTGCAGCCCAGATGATTCGTGATCCTCCCAATGACTCAGCCGAACATCGACCAAGGAGAAAAAACATATAGAAGAATCTCCGGAGGCAAAAGCATCAAGTCCCTCGCTTCCAGGCTCAGATCTTCAACTGAAGAAGTAATCTGCTTTCTTATTTCTTGCCGTGGCCATGTCAAAGCGGGAGTCACTCCCATTGCCCCATTATTATTTGGAACGCCTCTGGGGACAGGACCCGCTCACCTGGATCCAGAGTCTGTCTGTTTGAACACTGTCTATTCCCACCACATGCACTGCCATCAGTGCTAGAAGATGACGCTCTGCCCCCCCCCAAAAAAAAAGAAGATGGGCTTCCTGAGCCAGAGGAGTGCTTGATTCCTCCCAAGTGAATGATGTAAGCTACTGTCGTCACATTGTCAGAGAATATCCAGACTGTAATCTCATCAGTGTTAGTCAAAGAACTCCGAGCTCCAACCAGTTGACTGATCACTTTCAGTGAGAGGGTGTCCAACACTCCTGAACAGGATAATGATTGCAATGTGCTCCCCAGCCCTGAAGGCTGGCATCTGTCATCACCACGATCCAGGAGCAAAGTGTAGCAGAAGACTCCAGTGGAGCAATTGCCAGCGAAGCCACCAGTCCATGCTTGCATGGGCTTCCAGAGTCCCAGGCAGATGGGTTTGCAAGACACCCCTGTTGAAGAAGACGCATGTACACCCTCGCCCAAGGAACCACATCCAGCATGGCAACCATAGAGCCAATTCCATGATGAAGGAGCTGGCCACTCCAAAAGGGAAGAAATCTGGGTACACAGTTTCTGCTTGCAGGCTTCTGGTAGATAGACGTGGCCTACTGTCGTGTCGAAAAGAACTCCCAGGTATTCCAGTGATTGCATAGGCGTCGGATGGCTTTTCCTGAAGTTGACAATCCAGCCTAGATATTCTAGCACCTGGAGCACCAGTTCTACCATGTAGCATCCCCTCAGTCCAGGGCACTGTCACTCGTCCAAACAGTAGTGCTGAGAACCGGTAATGCTGTTCCAGAACATGAGACCGCAAGAACTTAGAGTGGGCTGGAAAAATACATGTGTAAGTACGCCTCTGTAAGATCCAGAGAGGTAAGAAACTCTCCTGATACCACTGCTGCAATAACCGAATGCAGTCTCCATTCGGAATCGAGGAATTTGAAGAGCCGCATTCATGTGCTGAAGATCCAGAATAGGTCTTCAATTTTCTGAGTCTTTCTTTGGCACGATAAAGTAAATAGCGTATCAGGCGGTACTGGCTCTATAGTTTGAATATCCTGCAGGCACTGAACGGAGGCTTCAACCCTGAGCGCACTGTCCAGGTGACCTGAAGGGCAGTCCATGAACCAATCTGTCAGAGGTCAAGCAGATTCCAGCTTAGAAACATAGAAATAGACGGCAGATAAGGGCCACGGCCCATCTAGTCTGCCCACCCTAATGACCCTCCCCTACCTTTCTCTGTGAATAGATTCCACGTGTCTATCCCATTTGGCCTTAAAATCAGGCACGCTGCTGGCCTCAATAACCTGAAGTGGAAGACTATTCCAGCAATCAACCATCCTTTCAGTGAAAAATAATTTCCTGGTGTCCCTGTGCAGTTTCCCGCCCCTGATTTTCCATGGATGCCCCCTTGTTGCCGCGGGACCCTTGAAAAAGAAGATATCTTCTTCCACCTCGATGCGGCCCGTGAGATACTTGAATGTCTCGATCATGTCACCCCTCTCTCTGCGTTCCTCGAGTGAGTACAGCTGCAACTTATCCAGCCGTTCCTCGTACGGGGAATCCTTGAGTCCCGAGACCATCCGGGTGGCCATTCTCTAGACCGACTCCAGTCTCAGCACATCCTTACGGTAATGCGGCCTCCAGAATTGCACATAGTATTCCAGGTGGGGCCTCACCATGGATCTATACAATGGCATAAAGACTTCAGGCTTACGGCTGACGAAACTCCTGCGTATGCAACCTATGATTTGCCTTGGCTTGGTTGAAGCTTGCTCCACTTGATTGGCAGTCTTCATGTTCTCACTGACGATCACCCCTAAGTCTCATTCGGTTTCAGTTCTTGTTAGGATCTCGCCATTAAGGGTGTAAATCTTGCATGGATTTTGACTGCCCAGGTGCATGACTTTGCATTTTTTGGCATTGAAGCTGAGTTGCCAGGACCTAGACCAGCGCTCCAGTAGGAGTAGGTCGTGCATCATGTTGTCGGACATTGAATTTATGTCTGTTGTGCTTTTGCCCACTACACTGCTTAGTTTGGCGTCATCGGCGAATAATGTAACCAAATAATGTCCAAGACTCACTGTTTGGACATAATGCGCATCCACACCTGAACGCAAGCTGAGAGCCGACCTCCTATCTGCAGAGGGGCATCCGTCGGCCTGACACCATTGTGCCTGTTCAGGAGAGGACGCAGAGCTGGAGTAGGGAGGCTAGAAACACCTGTAGCCATTATACCATCATTGGTAGTCCTGAGAAAACACCTGCAATGTGGCACTTATATATGGTCAGAAGCACTGGGAGCCATGAAATCAGAATAACCAGAACCCCAGGAGGGCAGGGTCTGCTATCAGGCAATGGTCCAGTCCAGAATCCATGAGATCGTACAGACCTTAGTCAAACAATCACTGCTCTTGAAAAGGCAGCCAAACCCTAGGAGTCTTAGAAGTGGAGGGAAACAACAGCCCACCATCTATAAACTAAAGCATTCTGCGGGCAGAGATGGAGTGCTCCGACATCTTTGTCAAATCGCATGAGGGCATACAATGCATCTGGCATATAATCTGCCCCACCAAAAAAAAACAATGAGGAGCGGGAACCACCGCCTCATTCTCCAGAGTGTGTTTTTGAGTGTGACAGGCGAGTGCAACAAAAGACGTCGCTGAAGCAGCTTTAATGCCTAAAGCAGCTGCATCAAAGAGCTTCCTGAGGACCAACTCCACATGGTAGTCCTGCATATCTTCTAACACTATACCACCCACACCGTGAAGAAAGATGCAATTTGTCACCTGCGCCATCAAAAAATCCACCCTGGACTGATCCAAAAGTTGCTGACACTCTTGTGCCAGAAAATACCAGCATGACATAGCTCTAGAAATATTCAGAGCATCCTCTAGAGAGTCAAACTGCTCTGATACCAGAATGCACATATCATAATGAGAGGGCAAGGTAGCAAAACTGCAAGCACACACCACAAAGCTAGGAGGAAGAAGTGGATGGAGCCAGCTGAATGACCAAAAGGACCTCTTGGAAAAATTCAGAAAGAAGGTCTGGCAAAGCTGCAGACTCAAATAGGTGCAGGCTTGTGAGAGCATTTCCAAGCTCCCAAACCCCAGAGGGATTCACAGATCTAACACACAGTCCCTGATCGCCAGCCCCGGGAAGTGCTGTACCTGTAAATAAAAGGTCAGCAAGCAAATCCCACAGATCAGGGTCAGACAGCGAAAGCAGAGTGGCAGAGTGAATCTAGGACATATCCAATGGAGTAACACCATTGAGAGATGCCGTGTAAGTGGATTAGGTCTGCGAAGTCCAGAGCACAAAATTTCAAAAATTCTAAATAGGTGGGGCATAAGGCACTCTTAAGGTGGCTAATCGGTGCCTTTCTGAGGCTGCGCAGGGTCCGCAACCTGGCGGACAGAATTACCTGCCGTGCTGAGTCCCGAAAACCACCCCACTGGACTAGCTGAGTGTTTTGTCACCTGCTTTAGCAAGGGAGAGGCTAAGCTGGACACTGCGGCACAAGAAACACTTTAAAGCTCTAAATTTACGCATCCTGGCAAGAATCCACATGCGAGCCCAAGGACTCCATTCCAGCAAGTTTCTAGGTAAAAGTTGCAGTTTTGAAGAAGCAGGGAGCTTTAGAAAATAAAATTGCTAAAAATCCAAGATGACCACCATCACAAAATTCATGCCAAAATCACAATACACACTTCCCAAATTTTAAAAATGGCAATTTTAGAATTTTTCAGGAGGGGGAACATAGGGAATCATTCAAGACCCCACTTTTCCAACCTCCCCCGATGTCTCTTACAGGGTGTCAGCCTGTGTTCTCACTGTGACCTGACAGAATCAGTGCTGCAGCCTGCTTTCAGCTCTCTCACAGAAGCTGGATGAGAAAATTCATTCCAACATTGCTGGGAATGTTTCAATAAAGCTGATCTTTGGGCTGCCAGTCAAATTCCTATGTCTGACTACACCTCCACCCTGCGGACCAACGGATGCACACCAGTACGGGCGGAGGCGCGATGACGAAGCCGGCATCCTACAAGACACTGCCGAGCCTCCTAATGGCGCCTAACTGCTGCGCTCGACCCATGATTAACAGTAGGCGAGACCACATCAGGGAGGACCTGGTCTCCAGAAAAAAAACTATGCAAGCTGGCTAACAGGTACCCAGTGAGATTGGCCTGTCAGCTACAGACTGAAGTCTGTGAATTTTCAAGCAGGCAGAGCTTCAAAATTGCTTCAAGCACTAAAAAACCCCAAAAGAGGACAAAATTACATCAAATTAAAAAAATAATACAATAGGGAGAGCAGAACACACACACCTGCAGTCATGTGTGCAGAAGGAAAGAACTGTAGAAGGAGCTAAACAGCTACGGTATAGATGCAGGGTGAAAAATCCAGAGTGGATTCCTTCTGTAGCATGCGGCTAAAGAGAAATAACCTTATTGTCTGGAAAAGTGGTTACCAACCCTGTCCTGGAGGACCACCAGGCCAGTCGGGTTTTCAGGATAGCCTTAATGAATATGCATGAGAACGATCTGCATATAATGGAGGTGCCAGGCATGCAAATATGTTCCATGCATATTCATTAGGGCTATCCTGAAAACCCAACTGGCCTGATAGTCCTCCAGGCCAGGGTTGGGAATCACTGGTCTAGAATCTCACCCCTATTGCACTGAAATAAATGTTAGCATTCACTAATGCTGTTATGTATTGTTACTAAGCACAAAGATTACATTTTGGTTGTTTGCTTTCATTTTTAAGAATTCAGATGAAAATGCAACAACCACACTACTTTAATATGATAAAGGAGACATAAGTAGGAAGCAGAATTTTGTAAACCATACTGTTTTGATAAACAGTATGTCAAAACAGAGTATCTGGGGTTTAGGATAAAAATGCTTCACCAAAAAGTACACACGTGTTTTAAGTATACTCACCCCTAACCATAAGCACACTTTATCTGTAGGAGGGACTGATGCTTTGCAATACAAGTTATCTGCCAATAAAAACCTGGTCTCCATTGGGTCTGTGGAATCCTGCAGAAACAAAAGTTTTTGTAAAATAACACACCCACAGTTGAAAGTTCAGTACTAGAGAATGACACGGGGAAAAAATCTGTCCCCGGCCCACCATCCTCTGCACCGCCCCGTCACTGACGTTCCCTGCACCGCCCCGTCACCGCCATCCCTTTCACCGCCACTGCCATCCCATTCACCGCCCCGTCACCGTCCCCGCAGCATCCATATAAGCCTCAGTACTGCGAAACACCATGAAGACAGAAGAGAGTCCTGCCACTACTACTACTGCACTGAGAATCTGTTTCAGTGCCTCTGCCCTGTAGTAAAAACAGAACATAAAATAAATCAATTGACTTGTCCTCCCTTTCAATGACGTGTGCCCCATGTTCACCTATAGCTCGAATCAGGTCAATTGTGCACACTAAAAATGCAGGAGGATCTGGAACGTGAGCGCAGGCAGGCAGTGATACAAAAACAGCAGACACCCGACCGATTGCAGTGTTCCGCCATCTCCCTCCCTCCACCTCACCTTAGATGTAGAGTATGCCGGCTTTCTTTTTCGCCCAGCCGCACGCGCAGCTGCTCATTTGTTCAATATTCTCCTCTGACACAACCGGAAACAGGAAGTTGCAAGAGAGGAGAAGATAGATCAACTCGAGCAGCCGCGCATGTGCGGCTTTTTGAACGCGTGCGGCTGGGCGAAAAAGAAAGCCGGCATACTCTACATCAGTGTTTTTCAACCTTTTTACACCCGTGGACCGGCAGAAATAAAAGAATTATTTTGTAGACCAGCAAACTACTAGGACTAAAATTTTAAAACCCTGTTTCCGCCCCATCTCTGCAAGCTCAGTCACCTCAGTAACTATAGAAAAATAGACAAATATAGTGCAAAATATAGACAGCAGATATAAATTCTCAAAACTGACACATTTTGATCACTAAATTGAAAATAAAATCATTTTTCCTACCTTTGCTGTCTTGTGATTGATTTCATGAGTCTCTGGTTGCGTTTCCTTCTGTCTGTGTATCCTTTCTTTCATTTCTTTCTTTCTGCACTCAGGCCCAAGAATTGTCCCTTTCTATTCCCTCCCTCTTTCCTTCCTATGTCCTTAGTGCCCCCGGTGCCTCTTTCCCATGTCCTTAGTGCCCCCGGTGCTTCCTTCCCATGTCTTTAGTGCCCCCGGTGCCTCCTTCCATGTCCTTAGTGCCCCTTCCAGTCTTTAGTGCCCCCAGTGCCTCCTTTCCATGTCTTTAGTGCCCCAGTACCTCCTTCCCATGTTCTTAGTGCCCCAGTGCCTCCTTCCCATGTCTTTAGTGCCCCAGTGCCTCCTTCCCATGTCCTTAGTGCCCCTTCCTGCCTTTAGTGCCCCCAGTGCCTCCTTCCCATATCTTTAGTGCCCCAGTGCCTCCTTCCCATGTCCTTAGTGCCCCTTTCTGCCTTTAGTGCCCCTAGTGCCTCCTTCCCATGTCTTTAGTACCCCTAGTGCCTCCTTCCTATGTCCCTCTCACTGCCTTCCACACTTTGTCCCACCCCCGCCTGCCTGTCTACCTTTCTCCCTCCCTAGCCAAAGCCAGCCTGCTGCCTCCCTGCCGCTCAAAAAAAAAAAAAAACCTCCGTCCTTTTCCCCTTCTCTTACCGCCATGCTGCAGCTGCTAAAGCCGGAAGTCTTCTTTCCGACTCAATTCTGAAGTTGGAGAGGACGTTCTGGGCCAGCCAGGCAGTGATTGGCTAGCCCAGAACATCCTCTCTGACGTCAGAATTGACGTCGGAAAGACTTCCTGTCGGCTGCAACTGAGAGCAGGGGAAAAGGAGAGGCTCTTTTTTTTTTTTTTTCGCACGGACTGGCAGAAATTCAACCGGCGAATGAGGAACAGTGCTCAATTCAAAGGTGAGGTGGAGGGAGGGAGATGGCCGGGTGGGGACCGCGCGATCATAGCTTGCCTCACTGCGGAGACAAGTCCATTCACCGCTCCACGGGGCGGTGAATGGCCTTGTCCCCGTCCCCGCAGAGGCCACTATTTTTTCTTCCCCGTTTCGGCAGGTTACCCACGGCTAAACACGGCTAGCCGCAGGTAACCGCCACCGTGTCATTCTCTATTCAGTACCAAATCCATTAATTATGATCAACCAGCACATTCTCATTTTTTGCCTACAGATGACTCCAAAGAAATTAAAACCTTGTGACAGCAAGGTTTGGGTATGGAGGCATAAGTAGTGGCTAAAAACCATGGGCTACTTTCCAGAAGTAAACAGGATCCTTTAGTTCTCAGCATGCAACATCTAAAAAGGCATTAGGCTAACCTAAACAGAGTGTTCGTTGTAACCCTAACCTGCACTTCTGAGAAAGCACTGGGGTAACCTGTATACAGGGGCTGTTACCACCCTAAAAGCAGTGGTATGGCTGTATAAGGCTTCCAAGAAGGATACTTGCAGAGCATGACCATCGTAAAACATGAACGTCACTGCAAGTGGGAACCTTGACTATTTTGGCCACATGGTTTTGCTAATATTGGCAGCTATGTGAATTGCTAGAAAATGTGCGGCGATAAGACACGGAGGGGACCTGGGTCCTGGATTTAGTGTTCTCTTTGTAGAGCTCAGAGAAAGATGAGAAGGCATGGCATACTTACAATGGATACGAAGGGTGAGTAGGGCACCAAGCCTATAGATTCCCCTATGCAATACAGCATCTACCCATACTGGAAGAAACTCGAGGGCCTTTCCTATATTAATGTTCCCTCCTCCTATCGCATCACCCCAAGCCACAGATTCATAATGAGCCCTAGTGAGCCGAGCTCTGCTGACGCACAACTTACAAAAGGACAAAACACATATAGGCTACCTCCACTGAAGTGCTGTTCTAAGAGCAGGAACTTAGAAACTGATAAATGAATACTTTGTCTTGGGGGGAATGAAAAAAGGCTGGTCAGACTGGTATTCAACAATAGGACCCAACTTTATTTATTTAATTTGTTCTCCATCCCATTGTCCCAAAGAACTCAGAATGGGTTATAGGTCAAACAGCTGTAATTTCAGTACAAGTTTACGATACAAGTTTTTATCCTAGCTTGGCACATCCTAGAGGTCCGATATTAATATACAGTTGGGTTTGGGGTGGGAATGTATATCATATGGAATAGAAATAATGATAAAAAGGGGGTATTTATTTTATCATACAAGAATATTTGATTGTAAATACAAGTGATATGTGAAAATTGTTTTTATTATATTTAATTCATTTGTTGTAAGATTCAAAAATGAATAAAGATTTATAAAAAAAAAAAAAAATACAGTTTACCGCTTAGATTTGCCATAGTTACAATGCAAGATTTTACAATACAAGTTTTCCTTAAGTGACACATACTGGTTCTGGTACCAATATACATTTCTTTGTAGTCCATCGGTCAAGGGCAGGGGGGGTTAGGTGAAAAGGTATGTTTTTATTGCTTTTCCTAAAGCTGAGGAGTCGATTCCAGTGGCTCGGTATGAAGTGTGAGTAGGACCGTTGGTTGGCGGTTTGCAGTAGAAGGGCACAACCAGGAGCGCTTTGAGGCATATTTCATCCTGGGAGCGGAAGGACCGGTTCGGCACATATGGAGAAAGCTTAGCCATCATGTAGCCCAGTGCCAGGTCATGTTAGGATCTGAATGTAGCATCAGGTCATTGAAAGTTAATAAGAAAGTTTTTCCTCAAGTGACCATAAAGTTTTTTTTTCCTATAGTAGTTAAAAAAAAAAAAAAAACAACAACTTTAAATTACAGGTGTTTTCCTCTCCTCAGAGGCTTATAAGTCTGTATGTAAGGAAATAAAGAGTTGCAACTTGCCGATGACAGAAAGAGCTTAATTGCAATTTGAACTCTGGTTTTGCTGGTGTCTAACCACTAGGTTAATTTCTTATGGGAAGTGGAGAAGTATTTATGATTACTTGGCTTAGCAGGCCCAGAACCATGTGGCAGAAAAACCTCAAAAAGTACCAATGCCACAAAAACTGTATCCTCATTAGCATTGTCAGACCAATCCCGATTATCCTCGGATTAATCAATGCAGTCCTCAAACATCAGGAGCAGTGACCAAAGACCACATTCACAGCTATGTGTGACTACAAGTGCTTTACTCCAGCCAAGCAGCCAGAAATGAAAAATGATCCTGGTACAAGAATAAAGATGATACAAAGAACATGATTATCAATGCCACTGTATGTCTTTTAGTCATTTCAGCAAAACAGAAAATACTTCACAATTTTATTTCTAGTCCAGTAGTTTTCTCCTGCTCCTCTGGGATTCAAATTCAATCTGAACTAGCAAGAGATTATTCTGTTTCACAGTCCCACTCCACACTCATTCAGCCAATCCACCACAGCCAATGTCTTCTGCTCCCCCCAAATGTGGTCGCTGGTAGCCAAGTGTTCCTGGGCAAGTCACTTAATCCTCCATAGCCCCAGGTACGTTAGATAGATTGTGAGCCCACCGGGACAGACAGGGAAAATGCGTGAGTACCTGATTGTAAAACCGCTTAGATAACCTTGATAGGCAGTATATAAAATCCTAATAAACTTGGTTACCACTAAGCAACATGGCTGCAAATGATGCCTCTACAGCAGGGGTGCCCACACTTTTTTGGCTTGCGAGCTACTTTCAAAACGACCAAGTCAAAATGATCTACCAACAATAAAAATAGTAAACATATACCCCCTCTTGTACTGTGGTGCGCTAGCCAATTTAGCGTGCGCCCATTGTATTCTATGGACGCGTTAGCATTTAGTGCACGCTAAATCAGCTAGCGCGCCTTAGTAAAAGATCCCCATATTTATTTATATATATATCGAGTGCACCTCTTCTGTCCTCCAGACCTCGCTCCATTCCCCAACCAACATCTCTCTGTCCTTCCAGCTTTTCTTTCTCTCTCCTCCACCCCTATTGGCAACATGTCTCCCTCCTCTGTTCTGATATTGCAACTCTTTGTTCTTCCTCAGGGTCTCTCCCCTTCTGTCTCTTCTGTCCCATAGCCCAATATCTGTCCCCACTCTTCTGCCTCCCCTTTGTTTCAGGTTTCTCCCTCTCTATCTTCCTTCTGCTAACATTTTGAGTCCTCCCATCATTGGTCCAGGTCTTTGTGTCTCTCACTCTCTTTGTCTTCCCCCTCCCCAGGGCCTGGCATCTCTCTCTCCTCGGTTCAGAGTGTTTCAACCTCTCTAAGCCCTCTAGTAGTCCAGGATCTGCCTTATCTTCCCACTCCCTTTTTGTTCAAGGCTGCTTTCCTGCCCCTCCTCAAGGTCCTTTTGTCTCTTCTCTCTCCCCCCCCTCCCCGATCCAGCATCTCTAAGGCAATCTCCCTCCTCCCTCGCAATGGGCCCAATTTTACCCCGACATGTGGGACCTTATCTCCGCTGCTTCCATCAGACTGGATCATCGAGCTGCTTCCCTTAGACTGGATCCCTCACCTCCGTTCTTCCCTCTGGCCTATCACAGTTGAAAGTTCATTACGGCAGCCTGCAGAGCGAACGTAGCATGCTGCCATCAGCTTCTGTAGCACGTTCCCTCTGCCGTGGTCCAGCACCTCCTCTGACGTTGGGGGCGGGACAGCGGCAGAGGGAACGTGCTACAGAGGCTGACGGAAATCTGCTATGTTCGCTCTGCAGGCTGCCATAATTCCACTAGTTTAAAGGTGAGACAGTGACCGGGGGAATGCTAGGGAGAACATTGGCTCTGTGAGCTACCGGCGTTGCCTTTGCGATCGACCGGTAGATCACGATCGACGTTTTGGGCACCCCTGCTCTACAGCATCCACAGCCCCAGCAGGGTTGGGAATCGAATCCCCAGAGAGCACACAGAAGAGATACTGAGCCACATCAACCTCTCTGTTTGCTAGCTTTGGTCATATGGACTGAATTCAATTTAAATTGCAGCTCCTTGTGACACTGGGTAAGCCACTCAACCCTACACTGCCCCGAGAACAAGATAAATACCTGTATATACTATGTAACCACAGAAAAATTGTATATTAGTGATTTTACCATCTTTTTGAAGGAATTCACTCAAAATAGTACATAGCAAGAATAAGTTAAACACAGGCAATAGACAATTAAAGTAATAAAAATATTCAACTACTACAAATATGGCAAAGTATGCTACATTACAACGTCAATACTCAAATAGAATTACTTACCTTTTTCTTCTGCATATGTTTTAAAATTTCTAATGTCTGTTTAATTTCTGGAATCTGACATTTTAGCCTGGAAATAAAATTATTAAATAGTTAATAAGCTTACAAATTCAAAGATTACGTTTAACGTAGTTAGTTTCTGCATATAATCGAATATAAGTCGATCCGAATCTAAGTCAAGACCCCCATTTCCCCTCCAAAAAGGAGGAAAAATGGTTGACTCGAATAAAAGATGGCAGCTTAATATTCAAGTGCCATGCCCTGCCAGGATCTGCACTCAGCCCCCTTCCCTGCCAGTCTATGCAGCCAGCCCCCCTCCCTGCCAGGCTTTGAAGCCAGCCCCTCTCCCTACTTGCCAGGCTCTGCACTGCACCCTGTCCCACCTCTGGTGGCTAGTTGTAGGCCAGGCCGGGACAAGAGCGATCCCTCCCATCTCCCGTCCAATACAAATAATTTTTTTACCCTTCCCCCCCCCCGGCATACTTTTTGAGTTATCTCTGGTGGTCCAACGGTGTATGGGCAGGACCACACTTCTGCCCTGCGCACATCCTTCCAGGCTCAGGATGCGTCGATCAGGGCTCGTGGCTCACAGGGATGCAGGAGTGAGCTTTGGCAGCCATTCTGCTAGCGGTGCAGGGCCGTACAGGAGCTCGAGAAGCTCACTTCTGCGTACCTCGAGCCCCAATCAGCGTGTCCTGAGCCCAGAAGGAGGTGCGCAGGGCAGGAGCGCAGTCCTGCCCATACACCACTGGACCACTAGGGATAACTGAAAAGGTATGCGGGGGAGGGGTTAAAAAAAAAAAGATTTCTATCGGCCGGGATGGGACGGGCAGGATCTTTCCTGTCCTATCAGAGGCCTGCATCAAGTCGGGGAGGTGGATGGGTGAGAGACCCCAATTTTTGGGCCATTTATTGGCCCAAAAATCTTATCTTATATTAAAGTATATACAGTACTATGAAAATATAATGTTGCATCTGCATTTCTAAAGCTTTAATTACAAGTTTCTCTTGGCTAAAATCATTTCTTTAAAAAGGCATCATAGTAACCCGGAGATCACTTCTTTATTTGTATTGAAGCTCATGTTTGTATGTACATGTTAAATATTCTTTATTATGCTGTGATCTTAATAAAAATCATTTATTTTATTTTTTTCAAATTCTTTATTCATTTTTCCATCTTACATCAAGAACACAATATTACATCATTTAAACCTTTTAAACATCACTTGTATTTCTTCTAACATCATCTTAAAAACATAAATTTATACCCTCCCCATCCACCCTTCCCACAAATATTTTAATGAAAAATATCATATCTATAATAATAAAATGCTAAGCGCGCATGTGCACTCTCGTCGCATGTTCCCCGAGATCTGATCTGTCGGGATGTGGCTGGTAGGAGTGCGCATGCGCGCCAGACAAGCCTCCATGCTCTCTACCTTGCGCTGCTGCAAGGATTCCAAGGAAGGCGGCGATGGTGAGGGGAGCCGCCATGGCAAATTCAAAATTAAAAATAAACTTTGGCACCACACTCGCACCAGGCGGGGATCGACAGAGGAGCCGCGGTATGTGCCACTGCTGCACCTTTTCAAACCCTCCCCAGCACTGCCGCCATCGTTGGTAAGTTTTTAAAGTCCTGAAAAGCCGTCGCAGGCGACATACTTCACGGCAATGCAGGCGACATACTTCACGGCCGCCACTGTACCTTATCAAACCCTCCACCCCCCAGCACTGCCGCCATCGTTGGTAAGTTGTTTTTTCAAAAACACCTGATGGTCCAGCGGTATCCCTACCTCGCTGGAAGGCTCTCGCGGCTACCAACGTTGGAGGGAGCTTTGGTGTTAAGGCCTGGCGTCTTCGGGCAGCAGTAGCATTTAAAATTTGCTGCTGTTGCTGGCTTCAGGCCTTCCTCTCTGGCAAGTCCTGCCAGACCAAGGGACAAGGAAAGAGTATATGGAGAGAGAGAGAGAGAGAACGAACACTGGATGGAAAGAGAAGACAGGGCAGTGAATGAAGGGGCAAGACAGAGGGTGAACAGTAGATAAAAGAGGTAGAGAGAGGGAGACAGACACTGAATGGAAGTGTGGGAGAGAGGAGGGACAGCTGCTGGATGGAAGTCTGAGGGACAGGGGGAGCAGACATTGGAAAGAAGTGGGGAGGAGAAAGAAAAAAGGGCACATGTGAGGGAAGAGGATAGAGTTAGAAATAAAGATAGACAGACAGGGGGCCAGGGAGAAACACAGACATAAAGAATGACAGACAGAGTCCAAGGAGAGAGAGACAAATTTTTAAAAAAAAGACAGACAGACATCTACTCTAGCACCCGTTAATGTAACGGGCTAACACACACAGGAAAAAAAAACACACACATACAGCAGGCAAAGAGACAAACACCAAAACAAACACAGAGAGACCACAGGGAAGTGTGTGTGTGGGGGGGGAATGCTGCAGCACAGGGAAATGGAGGGGGAGGGAATGCTGATGTAGCTACTGCACAGGGAAGTGGAGGGGGAGAGAAATGTTGCTGCATAGGGGGCAGGAAGAGAGACAGATAGAAAGAAAGACATAGTGGAAGGGAGGGAGGGAGACAGAAAGAAAAGAAGAAAGACAGGGGCAGGGAGAGAGACAGAAAGAAAGAAAGACAGCGGCAGAGAGAGACAGAAATAAAGAAAGACGGGATACCTGGCTGGAGCGAGCTTGTCAGGCTGGGGATGGGAGAGGTAGTGTGTCACAGGTGTATAGAGCGTTGTTGAAACGGGAGGCCCCTTTAATCCATATCGGACTCGTTGGGAGGGTGATCTGTCAGGTGGCCGTAGTTTACCTCCTTGGAAAACTATTTATAAACGACTATTTAAATTGACTTTATCTATCAATTATGTAGAGAATAGTTATAAAATGTATTATAGGTGGTATTATACGCCTGTGCGACTTTCCTCAATTTTTCCAGGGGGCACGGATCACTGCTGGCGTGGTTGTGGGACGAAAGGAGCAAGGAGGTCGCGCTGCTCGTTCATCTTCGCGCTACTCGTTCTTTTTCATTTTAGTTTTATTTAATTTAGTTTACCTTTAATTTCATTTAGACGATCGCCTTTGGCCGTTTTGATCACTTTCGATCGCCCTCAGCCGCCGCATCATGGCAGAGAGCCTTCGGGTGCCGGGGTGGAGAGCCGCACACCGTGACCAGGAGCTGGGGCAGTGAGGCGGCGGAGAGCTGAGGCCAAGACACCCCCACTCTCGTGAACCACCACTGTCGATCTCCGCCTAATATCAGCCTGCCCGACATCCACCCGACCTTCGGCCCACCTGGCCCGCGCGCTCTGGTAGGGAAAAATCGCCCATGTGCTGCAGTGGAGAGCCGCCTGCTCTGCAGCATAGAGCAGAGGCAAGGCGGGGCAGAGAGCCAGGATCAGGGCCGAGGCCACCTACAGCAGTGCCGCTCTCCCCACCAGCGCCGCCACTACCCACAACAGCAGTGCTCCCCGTGTGCAGTGGTGGAGCAGAGAGACACGATCTGAGGTTAGGATCTGAGCGACCACGCTCCCAGGAGCTGCACCGGTGAGCCAAACGGGGAGTGCTGCGGAGGTTGCTGCTGCCTTGTTGGCCTTCAGTGGCATTGAGCTTCATTGTGGAACCATCGCGGGGAGGAAAGGGAGAGCGGGAGCCCAACCCTGTGGGCAGACAGTCCGTGGAAAACCTGGAAGATCGGCACTGATATCAGAGGGCAGGGGATTGAAGCAGGAGCCCGATCCTGCAAGCAAACAAATTGCTTCCCCATCCCCCGAACCAACAGGGAAACCTATAAATAACACAGTTACCAGCAGGGAAACTTAAAAATCTGCAGCAATACCAGCACCAATACCAGCGAATTGATCCACCCATCCCCCGAACCAGCAGGGAAATTTAAAACCGATACCAGCGGGGAAACTTAAAAATCAGCACCAATACCAGTGGGCAGGAGCCCAGCCCTGCAGGCAAGTGAATTGATCTGCCCATCCCCCAAACCAGCAGGGAAACTCAAAACTAGCACCAACACCAGCGGAGGCAGGAGCCCGACCCTGCAGGTGAGAGAATTGATCCGCCCATCCCTGAACCAGCGGGAAAACTCAAGAACCAGCACCAATACCAGCGGGGATACTTATAAATCAGCATAGATACCAGTGGGCAGCATCCGAGCCTGCAGGCAAGCGATCTACCCCCTCCCCCGAACCAGCGGGAAAGCACAGTTACTTACCGTAACAGGTGTTATCCAGGGACAGCAGGCAGATATTCTTGACTGATGGGTGACGGCACCGACGGAGCCCCGGTACGGACAATTTTAGAGTGAATGCACTCTAAGAACTTGGAAAGTTCTAGCAGGCCGCACCGCGCACGCGCGAGTGTCTTCCCGCCCGACGGAGGCGCGCGGTCCCCAGTTAGGATAAGCCAGCTAAGAAGCCAACCCGGGGAGGTGGGTGGGATGCAAGAATATCTGCCTGCTGTCCCTAGATAACACCTGTTACGGTAAGTAACTGTGCTTTATCCCAGGACAAGCAGGCAGCATATTCTTGACTGATGGGTGACCTCCAAGCTAACAAAAAGAGGGATGGAGGGAAGGTTGGCCATTAGGAAAACAAATTTTGTAAAACAGATTGGCCGAAGTGTCCATCCCGTCTGGAGAAGGCATCCAGACAATAATGAGATGTAAAAGTATGAACTGAGGACCAAGTGGCAGCTTTGCAGATTTCCTCAATAGGAGTGGAACGGAGGAAAGCTACAGATGCTGCCATTGCTCGAACTCTATGGGCCGTGACAGAACCTTCCAGTGTCAGTACGGACTGAGCATAACAGAATGAAATGCACGCTGCAAGCCAATTCGACAACGTACGTTTAGAAACAGGACGTCCCAATTTATTCGGATCAAAGGACAGAAAAAGTTGTGGAGATGATCTGTGGGGCTTAGTACGGTCTAAATAGTAAGCTAAAGCCCGCTTACAGTCCAAAGTATGCAGAGCCTGTTCTCCAGAATGAGAGTGAGGTTTCGGAAAAAAGACAGGCAGAACAATGGATTGGTTGAGATGGAATTCAGAGACAACCTTAGGGAGAAACTTTGGATGTGTACGCAGAACCACCTTGTCATGATGAAAGACAGTAAAAGGTGGATCCGCAACTAGTGCAAGTATCTCACTGACCCTCCTGGCAGAGGTAAGAGCAATACGGAAGACCACTTTCCAAGTGAGGAACTTGAAAGGAGCAGTAGCCAAAGGTTTAAACGGAGGCTTCATTAAGGCGGAGAGAACCACATTGAGATCCCAGACTACAGGAGGAGCCTTAATAGGTGGTTTCACATTGAAAAGACCCCGCATGAATCTGGAAACCAAAGGATGAGCTGAGAGAAGTTTCCCATAAACTGGCTCATGAAAAGCAGCAATAGCATTGAGGTGGACTCTGATGGAAGTAGACTTGAGACCAGAGTCAGACAAAGAAAGAAGATAGTCTAACAAGATCTCCACTGCAAGGGAAGTGGGATCATGATGATGAAGAAGACACTAGGAAGAAAATCGTGTCCACTTCTGATGGTAACATTGCAGAGTGGCCGGTTTCCTGGAAGCATCCAGAATAGAACGAACGGGCTGAGACAGAAGAGGATCAGTTGAATTCAGCCCGAGAGATACCAAGCTGTCAGGTGCAGAGACTGGAGGTTGGGATGCAGAAGGGTCTCCTGATGCTGTGTAAGCAGAGAAGGAAACAGAGGAAGAAGAATAGGCTCCCTGGAACTGAGTTGAAGTAGAAGGGAGAACCAATGTTGCCTGGGTCACCGCGGAGCGATGAGAATCATGGTGGCTTGTTCCCTCTTGAGCTTGAACAAGGTTCGTAACAGGCGGGAAAGCATACAGGAACAGATTGGACCAATCTAGGAGAAATGCATCCGCTGCCAGACGGTGAGGAGAGTAGAGTCTGGAGCAGAAGAGGGGCAGCTGATGATTGTGAGGAGCTGCAAAGAGGTCTACCTGAGGAGTGCCCCATTTAGTGAAAATGGACTGTAGAGTCAAAGGATCGAGAGTCCACTCGTGAGGTTGGAGAATTCTGCTGAGATTGTCCGCTAAGGAATTCTGCTCTCCCTGAATGTAGATAGCTTTCAGGAATAATTGGTGATCCATGGCCCAAGACCAAATCCTCTGGGCTTCCTGACACAAAAGGCGAGAGCCTGTCCCACCCTGTTTGTTGATGTAGTACATCGCAACTTGATTGTCTGTGCACAGTAGTAGAACTTGAGGAAAGAGAAGATGTTGGAAAGCCTTGAGGGCATAAAACATCGCTCTGAGTTCCAGGAAATTGATGTGATGCTTCTTTTCCTGGGCTGTCCAAAGGCCTTGAGTTTGGAACTCGTTCAAATGAGCTCCCCATGCATAAGGGGTGATGACTAGTTGATGAGGAGGTAGATGGAACAGAAGACCTCTGGAGAGATTGGAGGATATCAACCACCATTGTAGAGACTGACGAAGAGATGATGTCACAAATATGTGCCGTGAGCAAGGATCCGTCGCTTGGGACCACTGGGTAGCTAAGGTCCATTGAGGAGTGCGCAGGTGAAGACGTGCGAAGGGGGTGACATGAACTGTCGAGGCCATGTGACCCAAGAGTATCATCATTTGCTTGGCAGAGATGGAACGTTGTGGAAGCACCTGCTGACATAGATATTGAAGAGCCTGAAGGCGGTTGGACGGCAGGAACGCTCTCATGAGGACTGTGTCCAGGACCGCTCCTATGAATTGAAGTCTCTGAGTGGGGATGAGATGGGATTTGGGTAGATTGATCTCGAACCCCAGGAGCTGTAGAAAATAGATGGTGTGGTTGGTGGCCCGGAGCACTGTCTGAGAGGAAGTGGACTTGATCAACCAATCGTCCAGGTAAGGAAAAACCTGCAGGTGGTGAGAGCGTAGAAAAGCAGCCACCACAATCAGACATTTGGTGAACACTCTTGGAGAGGAGGCAAGACCGAAGGGTAGCACCTTGTATTGGTAATGACAGTGATTGATCATGAAGCGGAGGTACTGTCTGGATTCCCGGTTGACCGGAATATGGGTATATGCTTCTTTGAGATCGAGGGAGCATAGCCAGTCGCCCTGATTGAGAAGAGGGTAAACAGTGGCCAGAGAAAGCATTCTGAACTTTTCTTTGACCAAGCATTTGTTGAGATCCCGAAGGTCTAGAATGGGTCTGAGATCTCCTGTATTTTTGGGGACTAGAAAGTAACGGGAGTAGAATCCCTGCCCCTTTTGATCTAGAGGAACTTCCTCTATGGCGTTCAGAAGGAGGAGGGATTGAACCTCCTGAAGAAGGAGGGAAGACTGAGAAGTGTTCAAAGCAGACTCTTTTGGCAGACTTTGGGCGGGAAGAGTCTGAAAGTTGAGAGAGTAGCCCTGGCGGATGATGTTGAGGACCCACTGATCCGAGGTGATAATTTCCCAACGGCTGATGAAGAAAGTAAGACGTCCTCCTATGGGTTGGGGAAGGTGGGCAGATGGTAGAACACTGGCTATGCCCTGGAGAACGAAGTCAAAAGGGTTGGGTAGACTTCTGCGGTGGAGGAGGCTTCACCTGTTGTTGCTGTGCTGGCCTAGGAGTTTGCCATTGCTGTTGGCACTGACGTCTAGGCTGTTGGGGAGCTGGTGGTAAAGGACGAGCCACGAAACGGCGTTGGTAGGCCGATTGCTGCCGAAAAGGCCGGGTAGGTGGAGTCTTCTTTTTGGTTTTTAGAAGCGTAGCCCAGCGAGTTTCATGGGCAGATAATTTTTGTGTGGTGGAGTCCATGGATTCTTCAAACAGCTCATCGCCTAGGCATGGAGCATTAGCCAGGCGATCCTGATGGTTAACCTCAAGCTCTGATACTCTGAGCCATGCCAGACGACGCATGGCAACAGACATGGCTGTGGCTCTGGAGGTCAATTCGAATGTATCGTAGATCGAGCGGACCAGGAACTTCCTAAGCTGGAGAAGAGAGGAAGAACATTGAAGAAAAGCAGATCTCTTGCGGTCAGGGAGGTACTTCTCAAAAGCAGAGAGATCTTGAATGAGATGCTTTAGGTAAAAAGAAAAATGAATAGCATAATTCCCTGATCTGTTAGCCAACATGGCATTTTGGTATAATCTTTTGCCAAATTTATCCATGGCCTTTCCTTCTCTGCCAGGAGGGACTGAAGCGTATACACTAGCTCCTGCAGACTTCTTAAGTGTGGATTCCACTAAAAGAGACTCATGTGGAAGTTGAGGCTTGTCAAAGCCAGGAATGGGGATGACTTTATACAAGGAGTCCAATTTGCGAGGAGCTCCTGGGATAGTCAGAGGCATCTCCAAATTTTTATAAAAGGTCTCCCTCAAGATATCGTGGAGGGGCAGTTTGAGAAATTCCCTTGGAGGCTGGTCAAAGTCCAGTGCATCAAGAAACGCTTTGGATTTTTTGGACTCAGCCTCCAAGGGAATAGAAAGAGATTCACACATCTCTTAAGAAAGAGGTGAAAGAAGTAGAATCCGGTTTAGAGGAGGGATCTACAACAGACGGATCCTCTTCACCAGACGAACACTCACCCTCAGAGAGAAGAGGTTCTTCGGAGTCACCCCACAGATCAGGATCCCTAATTTGGGAACTGCGATCCCGAGACTCCGGTGTGGAGGGTTCAAGGTGCCTGGTTTTGTGTATCGACTTACCCGACCTCAAAGAAGCGGTACCGGGAGACATTAAAGGCTGTATCGGAGCCGAAGTTTGGACAGCCTGATGTAGAGCTCTCGGTTCCGGTGCCAGAACTGGCATGGAGACCGAGGAAGCAGAATGTACCGGTACCGACAAAGTGAACGCGGACAATAGAGGCTGCGCCATTGTCGGTAACGGCGGCTCAGACCGGACCGGGACTGGAAGGTTCAGTGCCAATAGAGCAGGAAGGAGCTGTTGCAACTGCTCTTTAAGTTGCACCTGTAGGACGGCAGCAATGCACTCGTCCAGCGAAGGCACCAGTACCGCTTTTTTCTTCTGCGGTACCTGCGGTGCCGCTCTACGCCCCGAGGATGAGGAGCCCGAGGTCGAGGGACTCACCTCAATAGGGGCGGAGTGCTTCCGCGGGCGCCTCAAGGTCGGCAAGACTGGGCTCGCCGCTACCGAGACCGGAGGACGCTCCAGCAGGGAAGGCTTCTTAGCCGGCGCGGTGTCGAAGAGGTGGGTGCCGACTGAGACGGGGCCGATGTCGGTGCCGTAGGGTCAGACATATTGGCACCAAACAGCAACTGTTGCTGAATCTGTCGGTTTTTCAAAGTCCGTTTTAATGTGGCACAGCGGGTGCAGGTGGAAGCCCGATGATCTGGACCCAGGCACTGTAAGCACCAGTTGTGCGGGTCAGTCAGAGAAATGGGCCGTGCACACCGCTGGCACTTTTTAAACCCGGGTTGAGGGGGCATGAAAGTAAAAACTGCTTCTGCCAAATCGAAGGCCGAGGCCTCGATGGTGGCAACAGGCCCCGCCGGGGCGAACCGAAAAAAGAAAAAGGGTTTTTTTTTAAAAAAAACAACAAAGAATAAAAGAAAAAAAGGAAATAATATTTCCTGAAGGGTTTATGCGAGCGGGAAGGCGATAGAAAAAAATCTTTTCAACAGCCGTTGAAAAGGACGCGTCTTCTTAGCTCCGTGGAAACTAAGAAACTGGGGACCGCGCGCCTCCGTCGGGCGGGAAGGCACTCGCGCGTGCGCGGTGCGGCCTGCTAGAACTTTCCAAGTTCTTAGAGTGCAATCACTCTAAAATTGTCCGTACCGGGACTCCGTCGGTGCCGTCACCCATCAGTCAAGAATATGCTGCCTGCTTGTCCTGGGATAAACTTAAAATCACCTATCTGATTCACCGTTATTTAATTATCCTAGAAACGGGAAATATCAGAAACTCCAAATAGCCATTAGGACAAGAAGGAGTCAGTTTAACCTACAAGCATGCATCTCCTATTGCTCCTACTAATCTATTTAATATGCAATAACATTAAGGATATTAAGTCGCTCTATCCACAGCTACACTTCACCCATTACCCTGCTTTACACACTAAGTTTATAATCAAACAACAAGAAGATAGAGAAAATCAGATCAAGTAATCTCAAGCAATGGAAGACATCAACGCACCCCAAAAAACAAAAGGATAAGGGAAGTAAAACCTATCAGAACAATTACACCCACCAAACCTATCGCATCTACTTCCGTTCCCTGTGCATACCTCAACACCAGATCTGTCAGGAACAAAGCATTCTTAATTAAAGATTGGATCATCAACAAGCAAATAGCCTGTCTCTTTCTAACAGAAACGTGGCTTCTGTCTGAAGCTGACCCAATAATAAATGATCTCATACCAGATAATTTTAAAATACACACGCTAAATCGCGAAGGAAGAAGAGGGGGAGGATTAGCAATTGTTGCCAAAGAAGGATTTGTAGTTGAACTTCTGGATTCCAAAATGACCGATCAATTAGAAATATTAGCTTGCAAAATTAGCAATAAGGAATTAGAAGACTCCCTTTCTTGTATACTATTCTATGTTCCGCCAAAAAGCTGGCCAAAAGCTAGAGAGGACTTTTGCGAATTTGTCCTACACAACTCAATCACTTCATCACATAACCTAATTGCAGGAGATATAAACTTACATCTAGATGAAATAGACAATCCAGAAGCAAAAGACTTTAAAAACTTTCTTTCGCTACTCAATTACAATCTCCTTTCACCCACTCAAACGCATGAAAAAGGCCACCACCTAGATATGGTAGCGATGTCCATAAAGGAAAACACAGACCCTCCCATCTCTCTCTCAAACGGTACCTGGTGTCATGATATCTGGTCCGACCATTTCACATATTATTTCAATCTCATTTGGACCCAGCTAAAAACTAAGACACGCCCACAGACAAAAAGAGATCACCTCACAAGGGGCCATATCAATCCAGAGGAATATTGGTCACAATATGATCTACAAGCAAAGATAGAAGAAGGAGTTGATTTCTATGATCACTAGATGAAAACTAGCACATCCATTTTAGATAAAATTGCCCCTAAACGAAAGAGTAAAAGCTGCTCAAATAAATACAACAAATGGTTTGACGTCGAACTCCTAACAATGAAACAATCAATAAGACGATTAGAGAGAATCTGGAAAAAAACAGGAAAAATGTCAGACCGAAACATCTGGAGATCCAACATAAAACTCTACAAACAACAGATAAAAAAGAAAAACATAAAACATTTTACTTGTCCAAAATCAACTCTTCTAATACTGGCTCAAAAGGAGCCAATACAAAAGAACTGTTCAACATAGTTACAAATTTATTCGACACCACACGCCACACTCAACCCATGCATAATGCCAAACTATCCTCAGCAAACGAACTAGCACAACATTTCGACTCAAAAATCAAAAACCTAAGAAACTACTCGACAATTCCTGCATACGAACATCAATCAGTTGATATACCAAGAAATGAAATACCAGCGGATATGATCTGGAGTTCCTTTCACAACTCAGATTGGAATAACTACATCAAATTATATAACAAATACTCTAATTCATACTGTGTCTTGGACTCATGTCCCCCAGAGATTATGAAAGCAGCTTCATTAGGCTTTAAATTATCCCTATTGAATTATCTAACCAATAACCTATACAATGGTAATTTCCTCATCAACAATGGTCATATTATAATAACCCCAATCCCAAAAAATTGTAAAGAACCAGCAACATCAATAACCAACTATAGACCTATTCCATTTATGGTAAAAATCATGGAAGGACTGGTACACACCCAACTAATGGAATACCTTGACCAATTCTCCCTCCTACACGAAACCCAATCTGGCCTCTATTCAGCACTGAAACAGTAATTGCGGCCATATTGGACAATTTGCGCTACCTGTTCAGTAAAGGCCTCAATGCCCTAATCATGCAATTTGACATCAGTTCCGCCTTTGACTTGGTGGACCATGGAAAACTGTTACAATGCCTAGATGCAATCGGAATCAGAGGAGAAGTACTGAACTGGTTTCGAGGTTTCTTTATATCACGCACATACCAAGTCCGTTTTAATCACGATCTCTCAGATACATGAAGCAATCCATCTGGCGTGCCACAAGGATCACCGCTATCCCCTTTGCTCTTTACATGTCCTCATTGGGTGCACAACTATCCCAGCTGGGGATAAAACTATTTAGCTACGCTGACGACTTCACGATAATCATCCCATTCACCAACTCTACCCCCAAAGCAACAGAAGTATTAAATCAGATGGAGCAATGGATGACCGAATTCAGACTAAAACTAAACTCAGAGAAAACAAAATTTTTCATAGCAGCGCCATACCCACTCGACATTAAAGCACCAATGTGCATCAACAACCTTAGTTATGCAATTCAACCCACTATGAAGATATTGGGTGTAACACTGGACCAAAACCTGATCATGAAAGACCAGGTAGACTCCTTGATCAGAAAAATCTTTCACACCCTCTGGAAACTTCGGTCCATCAGAGCTTACTTCGATGCCTCATCATTTTGAATTCTAGTACAATCCCTTATTCTGAGTCAACTCGATTATTGTAACATCGCCTACTTGGCACTCCCCCAGAAGTACATGCGGCAATTGCAACTAGTTCAAAATACAGCGGTTAGACTACTTTGTGGACTGAAGAAGTTTGTCATGTGACACCTTTCTATCGACTTTTACACTGGCTACCAATGGGGGCACGTGTGAAATTCAAGTTTGGTTGTTTTTGCTTCAAGGTACTCTATGGCTTAGCCCCTAAATACATAACAGACCTTTTCTCTTTCTCAACCAACAGACACAAGCGAAGCTCACACCTGAACTTCGTTTCTCCACCGGTTAGAGGTTGTAAATTTAAAAGTCATCATCAACATCTTCTCGCTCATCAAGCAGTATTATGGGGTAAAAACCTTGAACAATTGTTTGTGCCTACTACCTATGGAGAATTTAGGAAACGCCTGAAAACACATCTATTCCTGAAATACTTAGGAAACCAACCTATTCAATCTTAATCCTTAACAACCAAGCGCAAGAACCACCTGTTGCTAAATCTGTACTTTGTTTATTCATTCAATCTATAACTTTGTTTATTCACTCAATCTGTAACATTTCTAATCATTGTAAACCACATAGAACTTCACGGTCCTGCGGTATATAAACTGTTATGATTATTATTTCTCCATATTTGGTGGTTCTGTCCAGCAGAACGCTTATATTGGCAGCAGGTGGGTTGCTCATTGGTTAAGATCCTACATAAACCTTGTTGTGTTTTGCTGGAATGTTGTTTACTTAATGTGAGAGTTCCTGGTTTCACTCCCTCTGAGCAGAAATTTGCTGCTTGTATGTTTACTGTGGCCTGCCTGGCTCTAGCGCAATATTGGCGCACTCCTGTTATTCCGAGCCTTCTCACTCTCTACTCTCGTTTAGACTATTTACAATTGATGTCTAGATTAACGGCTTTACACCATAACACCTTGCAGAATTATTCTAAAATATGGGACTCATATGTTAGAACATAAGAAGTTGCCTCCGCTGGGTCAGACCCGAGGTCCATCGTGCCCAGCAGTCCGCACCCGCGGCGGCCCATCAGGCCCATGACCTGTAATGTGATCCTTCTCTAATCCCTTTTATCCTTCTATCCATACTCTGTCTAAAACCTATCTCTACCTCTATCTGTATCCTTCAATCCCCCTATCGTTCAGGAATTTATCCAATCCTTCCTTGAACCCCCCGTAGTGTACTCTGTCCTATCACAACCTCCAGAAGCGCATTCCAGGTGTCCACCACCCTCTGTGTAAAAAAGAACTTCCTAGCATTGGTTCTAAAATTGTACCCTTTCAGCTTCTCTGAGTGCCCCCTTGTGCTTCCCAATAATCTGAAGAATCTGTCCCTTTCCACCCTCTCTATGCCCTTCATCTTGAAAGTCTCTATCATGTCTCCTCTCAGTCTCCTCTTTTCAAGGGAGAAGAGCCCCAGCCTTCCCAACCTGTCTGCGTATGAAAGGTTTTCCATACCTTTTATCATTTTCGTCGTTCTTCTCTGGACCCTTTCAAGTATCGCCATGTCCTTCTTGAGGTATGGTGACCAATACTGGACACAGACTCCAGATGTGGGCGCACCATCGCACAATATAGCGGCATGATGACTTCCTTCGTCCTGGTTGTAATGCCCTTCTTAATAATATCCAACATTCTGTTTGCTTTCTTTGAGGCTGCTGCACATTATGCTGTTGATTTCACTGTAGTATCTACTAGCACACTCAAGTCTTTTTCAAGGTTACTATTCCCTAGCACTGATCCCATTTTGTAGCTGAACATCGGGGTTTTTTTTCCTAAATGCATAACCTTGCATTTCTCTATATTAAAGCGCATTTGCCATTTACTTGCCCACTCTTCCAGTTTGTTTAGGTCCCTTTGTAGGTCTTCATTCTTCCATGGTTCTAACCCTGCTGTAGAGTTTGATGTCATCTGCAAATTTTTTAACTTCACACTTCGTCCCCGCTTCTAGGTCGTTTTTAAATACATTGAACAGCAGCGGTCAAAGCACCGACCCCTGGGGAACACCGCTCGTGACTTTCCGCCAGCCCGAGTAGTGGCCCTTCACTCCAACCCGTTGCTTTCTGCCTGCCAACCAGTGTTTAATCCACCTGTGTACGTCCCCTTCCACCCCGTGGTTCCACAGCTTCCTAAGAAGCCGCTCATGGGGTACCGTGTCAAAGGAGACAACGACCACATTAAGATTCTTTTGCTGGGGGTGTTATTTTTGGGATGGGGGTTCTGGAGGGGATTGTTTGGATGAGTATGTTTTTTGGATCTTTATTATTTTGCATTCTGTTTTTTTGAAAACTCTAATAAATATATTAAAAAAAAAAAAAACAACCCCCCAAAGAAAACAAAACAAAAAAAAAGAAATAAAGAAAGACAGAAAAACATATATTCTAGCACCTGTTAATGTAACGGGCTTAAAGACTAGTAAATATTATATTCTTATCTATTGATCAAACCTTTAATATAACTTGTTTAAACATAAAAAGCATCATGGTAATTTTCCGACACAAAAATATGCAATAGGTCCAAAGTCTATTCTATTCTGCGATCTGTTTTCTGACTAATGTTAACTATGGATGCAACACAGATCACAATGAAAGAGAACTTCTACAACCGGAAAAGATGTTTACTTATCCATTTTTTTTTATTGTATCAAAAGATTACATGTTGCTTATTTATCAAAACTGAAAAAAAAAGTATTTACAGCTTTTCAAAACTGAAAATATGAAGGCATAGTTTTAATTTCAGCAGGAATATTCTTTCAAATTTTTACACAGATAAGAGAATGTTCTACTATTGATTTTGATCGAATATATTTTTTCCATCATAAGTTAGTTTAGGTTTAAAATTTATTGTCAACAAACAATCATTTGCCACAAACAAATCTACTTTACAGCAGTAGTCATCGCCATTTTACATATAACCCTCCGTCCCCCCATCCTTATAATCGTCAACATATTAGTATTGCAGCCCAAATGTCATCCACATTCTGTTCTCCTTCCCTTTACACATAACATTGCCTTCCATATCATCGTCAATATCACCATAATACAGCCAACACTCCCACCCTGTCCCACAAACTTATCTTGGATCTCAACTCCTCTACCATATTATATTCCCTTTCTATCTTCTTCATAAGATAGTTTAATATTAAACTTAATTGAAATCAGGAATTCGGTTGACTGTTAGGAAATTAGCGTTAAGTTCTAATCTATAAATGACGCTCAGAGTTGGATACCATTTCCAAACTAGCATTTGGCGCTGGGATCTGCGCCCGAGGGTTAAACCAACTAAAACCCGGTGTAAACTCACACAATTAAAGAAGATCCACAACTAATTTATTCATGAAAACTGTATAAATTCTAGGAATGCCCTTGATCTGTCCATGCCATGCATAAATTCCCTTTTCAGATCTACACATGATCTGGGTGCCTAAAGATGTGCACACAAAATTTTAATTAATGCCAATTAGGAGAAGGGAATGGGACTTGTATACTGCCTTTTTGTGATTACTCATTCAAAGCAGTGGGCAATGGAAATTAAAGAGCTAGATTCACTAACCTATCTTCAGAGGGTGATCCGGGGCCAATCCAGCAGGCCCAACAAATTAACATACGAAAAAAATTCAAATGAGGGCGATCGGAGGAACGCTCTCATCTGACGACATGGATCGCTAGTGTGTGATCCCATGCATGCACAGACCGTAACTCTTCTGAGCCGCAACCTTTTTTTAACTTTTTTGTAGCCCAGTGAGCCCATTGTTTTAACCCGCTTTAAACCCGCAGGTTAAAAAAAACCACAGAGCGGGAAAGGGCAGGAGAGATTTGGGGCGGCAGGCAGGAGAGATCGGAGACAAGCAGGGCGGCCATTCGGGGCAGAGCAGGCAGGAGAGATCCAGGGAAGAGTATCGGGGTGGCAGGCAGGAGAGATTCGGGGCAGCAGAGAGCAGGGCTTCAATGGAGCTGGAGAGTCAGAAAGACATTTTCAACTGGTCCCTAGCAGTCACTTCTTGGGTTGATCGGCCAGCCCAAAATTTCTTTGGTAAATCACGTCCCTGTATACTTTGCATGCATTTCCCCTCATTTGCATGTATGGATTGGAAGCGGATTGTTGGAGAGGTTAGTGAATCGGGCCGGAAGGAAAACTGGTCGCAAACCGATCAGTACATGATCGGTTTGCTTTGTGAATCTAGCCCTAAGTGGCTCGGAACAGCACTGGGATTCTATCCCACAACCTCAGGGTGTGAGGCAACATCACTACGCAACTCCTCACCTGATAATTGATTAGCACCTAATTATCAACACTAATTGTTCTGTTTATCAATTAAATTGAACATGCAATTTTGAGTACTATGTGAAGAATTAGGGCGCATATGTGCAATGCATACCAAGTAACTATTGTAATCCTATCAATTTAAATATTTATAGAAACTCACCTCCTTTTTTTCTGAGAAAGGTTAAGTTCCATAAATTTATATTTCTGATACTGTTCATCCAGCTTTTTGAGTACAACATCAGCAGTCTCATTTCCAGGCTGTTTCATAAAAGCATCTACATCTTCCTTTAAAAAACAAACAAACAAACAAACAAAAAAATAATTCCAGAGAAAGATTTTGGTTAAATACAAGCTCAAAATTTTAAGTGTGCAATCATAAAACAGACAGCTATTAACTAAAAGGATGAGCATAATTTTATGACCATATCAAATTATTCCTCTACTTTAATTTCTATTTACTTAATCACCTTTCAATGGCAGTCATCAAGGCAGTGTACAATAAAATACTAATTAGGCAAACCTGCCAGGAAATTACCGTAACCTGTCAGAGGCTGCCCAGTATATCAGCAGATGGTGAAAGCATATACAGAGTGTGTGTGTGTGTATATAGGTATACAGGGAAGTGGGGTGGGAGGGAAATGCTGCAGCACAGGGAAATGGAGGGGGGTGGAATATGAATATATATATATATATATATATATATATATATATATATATATATATAATACTAGTCTTTAAGCCCGTTACGTTAACAGGTGCTAGAATATATGTCTGTTTGTCTTTCTTTCTTTCTGTCTCTCTCCCTGCCCCTGTCTTTCTTTCTTTCTGTATCTCTCCCTGCTCCTGTCTCTTTCTTCTTTTCTTTCTGTCTCCCTCCCATTATCTGTCTTTCTTTCTATCTGTCTCTTTCCCTGCCACCTATGCAGCAGCATTTCTCTCCCCCCTCCACTTCCCTGTGCAGTAGCTACATCAGCATTCCATCCCCCTCCATTTCCCTATGCTGCAGCATTTCCCTCCCACCCCATTTCCCTGTGCAGCATTTTTCTTCCCCCCCCCCTACACTTCCCTGTGGTCTCTCTGTCTGTGTTTGTTTTGGTGTTTGTCTCTTTGCCTGCTGTATGTGTGGGTTGTTTTTTTTTTTCCTGTGTGTGTTAGCCCGCTGCATTAACGGGTGCTAGAGTAGATGTCTGTCTGTCTGGTTTTTTTTTTTGTCTCTCTCTCCTTGGACGCTGTCTGTCATTCTTTCTGTCTGTGTTTCTCCCTGGCCCCCTGTCTGTCTATCTTTATTTCTAACTCTATCCTCTTCCCTCACATGTGCCCTTTTTTCTTTCTCCTCCTCACTTCTTTCCAACGTCTGCTCCCCCTGTCCCTCAGACTTCCATTCAGCAGCTATCCCTCCTCTCCCCCCACTTCCATTCAGTGTCTGTCTCCCTCTTTCTACCCCTTTTATCTACTGTTCACCCACTGTCTTGCCCCTTCCATTCACTGCCCTCTCTTCTCTTTCCATCCACTGTCCGCCCTCTCTCTCTCTCTGTTCCATATGGCATGTACTCCTTCCTTTCCCCCTGGTCTGGCATATCTTCCTCCTTACCTCCATGCCCTACAATTCTCTCCCTCTCTGCTCCCTTTCCTCCTTGAACTTCATCGGGCAGCAGCAGCATTCACAATTAATTGCTGTTGCCGGCTTCAGGCCTTCCTCTCTGGCAAGTCCTGTCTTCATGAAAACAGGAAGTAGGCAGGACCCGCCAGAGAGGAAGGCCTGAAGCCGGCAACAGCAGCAAATTTTAAACGCTGCTGCTGCCCGAAGAAGCCAGGCCTTAACACCAAAGCTCCCTCCAGCGTTGGTAGCCGCGACAGCATTCTAGCGAGGTAGGGATACCGCTGGACCACCAGGTTTAAAAAAACAAAACAAAAACCAACTTACCAACGATGGCGGCAGTGCTGGGGGTGTGTGTGTGGAGGGTTTGAAAAGGTACAGCGGCGGTGGTGCTGGGGGGGGGGGGGTTGAAAAGCCATCAGCCGTGAAGTATGCCGCCTGCATACTTCACGGCCGACGGCTTTTCAGGACTTTAAAAACTTACCAACGATGGCGACAATGCTGGGGAGGGTTTGAAAAGGTGCAGTGGCGGCAGATGTTGCGGCTCCTCTGTCAATCCCTGCCTGGTGCGAGTGTGGTGCCAAAGTTTTTTTTTAATATTGAATTTGCCATGGCGGCTCCCCCCACCATCGCCGCCTTCCTCGGAATTCTTGCAGCGGCGCAAGGTGGAGAGTAGGGAGGCTCGTCTGGCGCGTATGCGCACTCCTACCGGCCACATCCCGACAGATCAGATCTCAGGGAACACGCAGCGAGAGTGCGCATGCGCGCTTAGCATTTTATTATTATAGATATAGATAGATACACACAAATATATATATATATATATAAACTGGGCCATTTAATGTGTTAAACAGCCAATTTTGGGGAAAGCAAAGACTTTAGTGGTAATGGCGAGCTGAAAAACAGAGAAGGTATGCATTTAAAATTAAGCCTGCTAAATGGCAGACCTATCTTTAAATGGATACTCACCAATCAGATGTATATCAGCAGCACTGGTTAAACCAGTGATGAACAAAACCATAGGAAGTATACACAGAAAAAGTTATTAAACCAGAGATTTGGTGATTTTAATTAAGCTGATCTTTTCTAACTTAGTAAAGGCAATATTTAAACAGGAATTGAAATGTAAGGTGTTTCCTTTTATACCTATACAGATGATACTACCTTACTAATCCTTTTTAATAATAATAATAACTTTATTTTGTATACCGTAATACCAGAAGCAGTTCAGAGCGGTTTACAGAGGAAGAGACTGTACAAAGACAGCGATGTTACAGAAAGATATTGTCAGTTACAAAAGTAAAATATTTCAATTACATTATTGGGCCGAGAATGGTTAGGTATAACCGGAAATATGTCAGAAGTACAATAAGTGTTTCAGAGATGCAACAAGACAGGAAGGAGGTCAAAGAAATTTATAAAAGAGGTAGGTTTTAGAGCCTCTCTGCAAGATATTACGTCTTGAATTCAAGATTGTTTTATTATTGTCGGAGGTCGGGCAGCTCCTGTTCATTTGAAACTGAAAACAGAAGAAATCAAGTTAATCTGGTTTGGCCTTCTATCAGCAAACACCACAATATATGGAGTTGAATTTGGACTTGAACCCGCTTTACATATCTTATGGGTTATTCTGGATTCTAATCTAGCAACGAAAGACCGGCTGAATAAGTTGATCAGATGAGTTTTCTATAAGCTGAGAGTGCTTAAAAGGGTTACCGTATTTTCGCGGATATAACGCGCGCGTTATACGTGATTTTACGTACCGCGCATACACCTCGCGCGTTATATGCCTGAGCGCGGTATACAAAAGTTTTTAAACATAGTTCCCACCCCGCCCGACGCCCGATTCACCCCCCCAGCAGGACCGCTCGCACCCCCACCCCGAACGACCGCTCGCACGCGCTCCCACCCGCACCCGCATCCACGATCGGAGCAAGAGGGAGCCCAAGCCCTCTTGCCCGGCCGACTCCCCGACGTCCGATACATCCCCCCCCCGGCAGGACCACTCGCACCCTCACCCCGAAGGACCGCCGACTCCCCAACAATATCGGGCCAGGAGGGAGCCCAAACCCTCCTGGCCACGGCGACCCCCTAACCCCACCCCGCACTACATTACGGGCAGGAGGGATCCCAGGCCCTCCTGCCCTCGACGCAAACCCCCCTCCCTCCAACGACCGCCCCCCCCCAAGAACCTCCGCCCGTCCCCCAGCCGGCCCGCGACCCCCCTGGCCGACCCCCAAGACACCCCCACCCGCCTTCCCCGTACCTTTGTGTAGTTGGGCCAGAAGGGAGCCCAAACCCTCCTGGCCACGGCGATCCCCTAACCCCACCCCGCACTACATTACGGGCAGGAGGGATCCCAGGCCCTCCTGCCCTCGACGCAAACCCCCCTCCCCCCAGCCGACCCGCGACCCCCCTGGCCGACCCCCACGACCCCCCCACCCCCCTTCCCCGTACCTTTGGAAGTTGGCCGGACAGACGGGAGCCAAACCCGCCTGTCCGGCAGGCAGCCAACGAAGGAATGAGGCCGGATTGGCCCATCCGTCCTAAAGCTCCGCCTACTGGTGGGGCCTAAGGCGCGTGGGCCAATCAGAATAGGCCCTGGAGCCTTAGGTCCCACCTGGGGGCGCGGCCTGAGGCACATGGGCCAAACCCGACCATGTGCCTCAGGCCGCGCCCCCAGGTGGGACCTAAGGCTCCAGGGCCTATTCTGATTGGCCCACGCGCCTTAGGCCCCACCAGTAGGCGGAGCTTTAGGACGGATGGGCCAATCCGGCCTCATTCCTTCGTTGGCTGCCTGCCGGACAGGCGGGTTTGGCTCCCGTCTGTCCGGCCAACTTCCAAAGGTACGGGGAAGGGGGGTGGGGGGGGCGGGGGGGTCGGCCAGGGGGGTCGCGGGTCGGCTGGGGGGGGGGGGGGTTTGCGTCGAGGGCAGGAGGGCCTGGGATCCCTCCTGCCCGTAATGTAGTGCGGGGTGGGGTTAGGGGGTCGCCGTGGCCAGGAGGGTTTGGGCTCCCTTCTGGCCCAACTACACAAAGGTACGGGGAAGGCGGGTGGGGGTGTCGTGGGGGTCGGCCAGGGGGGTCGCGGGTCTGCTGGGGGACGGGCGGAGGTTCTTGGGGGGGGGGGCGGTCATTGGGGGGAGGGGGTTTGCGTCGAGGGCAGGAGGGCCTGGGATCCCTCCTGCCCGTAATGTAGTGCGGGGTGGGGTTAGGGGGTCGCCGTGGCCAGGAGGGTTTGGGCTCCCTCCTGGCCCGATATTGTTGGGGAGTCGGCGGTCCTTCGGGGTGAGGGTGCGAGTGGTCCTGCCGGGGGGGGGGGGGATGTATCGGACGTCGGGGGGGGCATCAGGCTTTCAGGATGGGGACAGACCTTCAAGGGGGGACAGGACTTCAAGGGAGGACAGTGCACGGAAGTCAGGGGGGGTGAACGGAGAGTCGGGACAGCGCACGGAAAGTCAGGGCGGGCGAAAGGAGAGTCGGGCAGCATGCGCGTTATATGCCTGAGCGCGGTATAGAAAAGTTTTTGTACATATCATCGTGATTTCTGCGCGCGTTTTACAATGGTGCGCGTTATATCCGCGAAAATACGGTAAATCCTATTTTTTACATGACCACCATGTTCTACTTATTCAAAGCTACTGCAACCTTTCATATATTGGCTGTTCCCAGGTGTGTGTCCCACAAATGGCAAAACGTAGGTGAAGATCAAGTGCGCATATTGGTATATCACTTTATCATCATATGCTGAGTGAGGGTGCTGTACATCTCAAGGGGGAGTGAAAAACATCTTAATATTGAGATTAGCAAATTAAATACTGCTTGCTAACAATATAATATAAATGGCCCATCCAATCTGCTCATCCACAGTATCAGCTATCTCCTCCTCTCCCTAAGAGATCCTATGTGCATGTTCCATGCTTTCTTGAATTCTGACACAATCTCCACCACTGTCTCTACCAGGAAACTATTCCAAGCATCTACCACTCTTTACATAGAAAAGTATTTCTTTACATTACTCCTGAGCATATGACTTCTTAACTTCATCCTATGCCTTCTCATTCTGCAGTTTTCCTTCATTTGAAAAGAAAGACCCCTTAACTCACCTCCTTTACATTAATGCCATAGAGATATTTAAACATCTCCATCATATCTCCTCTCTCCGGCCTCTCTTCTTTAGGTATCATTTTGAAAAAAGAAAAAGTCATATAGAAAAACACAAAAAGAAGCCAACAGGATAGAAAAATGACGGCAGATAAAGGTGAATGGCCCATCCGCTATCTCCTCCTCTCCCTAAGATCCCACATGCCTGTCCCATGCTATCTTGAATTCAAATACAGTCTTCATTTCCACCACCTCCATCTGGAGACTATTCCACACATCTACCATCCTTTTCAATAAAGTAGTATTTTCTTACATTACTCCTTAGTCTATCACCTCTTAACTTCATCCTATGCCTTCTCATTCTGGAGCTCTCTTTCAAATGAAAAGTCTCACCTGACATGATTTATGCCATGTAGGTATTTAAACGTCTATCATATCTCTCCTCTCCTGCTTTTTCTCAAAAATACTTTGATAAAAAAAATTTTGCTTTGCCTGTTTCAACAACAGAGTTTTTGAATGAAAGTTGTTGTAAGCCTATTAATGTCAATACAAAAGTTTTTATGGAAGAGGTAGGGTCTTTTGACTCACCCAGTACTGAGGCTTTTTCTTTCAATTGCATTAATTTTTGTGGGCATTTAGCCGATTGACTATATAGTGGAGAGTTTTTTTGAAGTGTGTTGTGTGCTTTCCCTCTACTCCTCCTATTGAAAATAGTTTCCTCAAAAGTATACTGTACATATTAAGATCTTTAAGTCTGTCCCATGTCTTATGATGAAGACCATGCACCATTTTAGTGGCCTTTCTCTAAACCAACTCCATCCTGTTTATATCTTTTTGAAGGTGTGGTCTCTAGAACTATACACAATATTCTAAATGAGGTCTCACCAGAATCATATACAGGGGCATCAAATACCTCCTTTTTCCTACTGGCCATACCTCTCCCACATACTTTAGCATCCTTCTAGCATTCACCATCACCTTTTCAACCTGTTTGGCCACCTTAAGATCATCACATACAATCACACACAAGTCCCGCTCCTCTTTCTCGCACAAAAGTTCTTTACCTCCTAAACTGTACTGTTTCCTCAGGTTTCTGCAACCCAAATGCATTACCTTGCATTTCTTAGCATTAAATCTTAGCTACCAAATTTCAAACCATTCTTCAAACTTCTCTAGGTCTTTCCTCATATTATTCATACTATCAGGGGTATCTACTCTACTGCTGATTTTTGTATCATTTGCAAAGTGGTAAAGACAGCCCTTCAGCAATTTTGCTTCCAAAAATGTAAAAAGAACAAGTCTAAGAACCGAACCTTGAAGCACACCACTGGTAACATCACTTTCCTCAGAGCGATCTGCATTGACTACCCTTTGTCGTCTTCCACTCAACCAGTTCCTCACTCAGCTTGTCACTTTGGGGCCCATACAAAGGGTATTCAGTTTATTTATTAGACGCCTGTCAAAGGCTTTGCTCAAATCAAAATACAACACATCTAGAACTCTCCCTCTATTCAATTCTCTGGTCACCAGTCAAAAGAAATTGATTGGATTTGTCTGACAAGACTTGTTTTTAGTGAATCCACATTGCCTCGAGTCCACTGGATTCCAGAAATGTCATTCTCTGTTTTAAAAGCATTTCTATTAATTTACTTACCATAGAAGTCAGACTTACCTGCCTGTAGTTCCCTACTTCTTCCTTACTTCCTTTTTCCAGTCCTCTGGTACCACTCCTGACTCTAAAGAAGCATTGAAAAGATCAGCTGGGTGAGCTACCAGAACTTCCCTAAGTTCCTTCACTATCCTCGGATGTACACCATACAGCCCCATCGCTTTTGGTTATATTGTCCAAAGACTGCATCATATTCAATTGCCTATCTGTGGTTGGCATGATGGCAAATTGCCAACCAATGTTTGATAATGACTGACCTGAATAGAATGGTGGGTGCAGCTTTGCCTTTGTTGGCCAAACTGGATGGACCATGTGGGTCTTCATCTGCCAGACAATTTATTTACTCATTTACAAAGTCCACAGTACCCAACTGCCAAACTTCTTTTTGGCTCCCAACACCAGGAAAGGGCTACCCCCCACCTCCCAATAAAATATCATTGGCTGCCGATTCATGGATTGTTTCTTCAAACCATTGACCTTCTGATATTAAATGATTTAGTCTTTTGCCTCATTATCCAAAATACCTTACAAAAGATTGTTCACTGCTTCTTTTTGCATCAAGCTGTCAAATCTGGAATTCTTTGCCCCCAAAAATGAGATTAGAAATGAATCTTCACATTTAAGATCTTAAAAAAATAGCGAAGGCTTTTTTTAATGAAACTTATTTGTAATTTTAACTAATTTATTGTTTCTTTCAAGGATGTCTGTTCCTTACTGCTTGATTTTATTGTGATCTGCACTAAATATTTTCAGGTAAGAAGCAGAATATGAGTCCCTCTGCATTTTCTTATTACATGGAGTTTAATGACCTCTGTTGCAGCCCGCTAGGAACAGTTAAATACTGACATTCGTTTCTCTGTGTATAAAGGCTGCCTATTCGTCTCTTTCTGCTGAATATTTATTTGGTTCATTTTATATCCCGTCCTCCCCGATGAGCTCAGAACGGGCTACAGGTTAACATACATAATGCATAGACAAACAGGATACAATTTACAAATGTACATTTTGGTTAGAATCTCTTAGGCTGATATATTATGAATGAAGTTAAACTGCTTAACTTTTACTCTTACCAGGCCCTATATAAGGCAGTCTATTAGAAATTGAATGTGAACTTTAAAACTTAAGAAAACCTTTCACTGAATTTGCTTGCTTTTATTTTTAAAATCACTGCTATTACTTTTCTCTACTTGCACATAATGTTCAGCAGGTGCCTAATAAATTTTTGGTCCCATCCTTTTAGTGAGCCATAACAATAGTTGATAAGGTTAGCAATTTGAAACCTTTCATACAGTCTTCATTAAAGTGTTTTTGGTACAACCTTTGGCAATTAGCAAACTGTGGGCACAAAGAAATGATTCAAGGGACTATTCTACAGTTAGCTGAGAAACCGCACTATCTGTAATGGCCAGAGTGAGGACAAAGTGTATTCATTAATAGCCCGATTCAGCTTTTCTCCTATTCTGTGTATATAAAGGAAAAGTTCCATAAACAAAGTCAACAAGAAAAAAATAATGTTTCAATGTTTTCTTTAAAACATTATATAATTTTCATTTAGCAGGGTCCTTTTAAATGGGTGGAAGGTATCAAATAAAATATTACAAAAGCTTCAAAAAGACTTTCAAGATCTGCACTGAAGCCACTACAATTTGATAAAGACATGCAAATACCTCAAAGGTATAACCAAAGCACAAGAGGTGATCAGATCTCCATAAATCATAACATGACAGACTGAAGTGATTACATTCAAAGATATTAATGGGAATTATTTCTTCATAGGAAGGATAGCAGAAGCATTGTATAGTCTCTCAGTGGAACTACAGATCAAGCACAGAGGGGAGGGGGCTTTTACTAAAAGTTAGCCTGTGTTATCTACCACATGAATCATTTTATACCAAAATACCTGCAAAATCCCCAGCAGCAGGGCAAATGTTGGAAAAGCAAGAGACCAAATAAAATCTACATTATGGTCAGGTTTCCAAAATGCACTTGCCTGCACAGGTAAGGCGGTTGAAGACCAAGATAGGAAAAATAGAGTCCGCTGTAAGGAATCACCTCTACCATTGATATGGCAGATGTAAATAAGAGGCAACAAACATCTTTGATTGGGAGAAGAGGACAGGATTCATTTAAAAGGCAGCAGGAGAAGTCAAGGAGAATAAGGACAGAGTTTAAGGAGAAAAAAAAAGGAATGGAGGAGATTAACAACAGAACCACACCTTGAAACATAAGGGAATAAGAAATACAGGGAAGGGCAAGAACTGCACTTGGTGGTAAGTAGAGAGAATGAAAGGAGTGCAATACAGAAAGAAAAAGAAGGGTATGTGAGAAAATGCAAGAAGAGACAGAGGGCTGAAACAGGACCAGAAGTAGAGGAACAGTGCCATGATTGTTGTTATATACTGCAGATTAAAGGCATATAAGGGTGTTTACTCACTCGGAAAGTACAGGCGATTACCATGTATTCACCTCACTCTTTTCTCCCCTCCAAAACAACTGATTGATTGGGAGGAGAGGAGGAAGAAGGACATGACAAGTGCATTTTGTCCCTGGCAAGCAAGCCCTGGTAGAATTTTCGAATCCTAGGGAGTTCTAAAGGGTGGCCAATAAACTTGGCACTCCCACTCGACATCAGTTTCTACACTTTATACGGAACTGAAAAATTAGTACATTTTATCATTACCTACTTTATATTAGGGAAAACAAATTTTCTAAATCCTTTAATACAAAACAGAATGAGGGCTGAACATTATGCACTATTTAATTCTACATTGCCATTTTCAACAGGGAATATAATCCTCCTCTTAATTGTTTCTATAGCGCTAGCAGACGAAGCTGTTCTCTAAAACACAATTCAAAACTCTGGGTTTGTCAAATCAAGTTCCCGCAGAAGTTTCTTAAATTAAACGAGCGAAACAAAGCACTGCACTCGTTAGAAGGAACTCGTTTTCTTTTCTTTTTTTTTTTAATGACAGGGCATTCGAAATTACGACCTCAGCAGTACTAACGGGGACACACGACACATGCTTTCCTCTCTGCCACCGCTTTTCTTATGCCACTCAACGCCCTGCCCAACCTGCCAAAGTGGGACATACCATCTCCCGGAGGCGGGAAGTGCTCAGAGCCACGGCCGCATTTAGGAAGAGACGAGAAGCGTCTAAGCTCCCGCACGAGCAGCCCGAGACGCAGCAACTAACTGCCATGTATGGAGGCGCTCGGTAACCACGCGGTTGCCGCCCCCGGGGCAGACTGGGGTGGGGGAGGGGAGAGGGGTGGCCGACGCCCGAGCCTTCCCGAAGAACGTCCCCCCACCCCCCCAGCACACTCACCACAAACACCGCCTCGGGGATGCCCAAATGAATCTTCTTCACTCCGGCCGAGTTGCAACTCCCACCGGTGGTCGCCATCTTGGCCGTCTGACGTACCCGACGTTCAATCCTTCAAACGTCAACGTGAAAAACGTCATAGCTACGAAATGCCGAGAGGAGGAGGAGGCGTGGCAAGAACAGGCTCACCCGCCCCTCCCCTCTACCTTGACTGGCTGACAGGCTTGGTAGACGCTGCGCGTAAGTAAGCGTTTAGCTCCTCCTAGGTTCAAAGCTCGACAGACTGGGAAGGGGAGGAGGAGGCGTGGCAAGAACAGGCTCACCCGCCCCTCCCCTCTACCTTGACTGGCTGACAGGCTTGGCAGACGCTGCGCGTAAGTAAGCGTTTAGCTCCTCCTAGGTTCAAAGCTCGACAGATTGGGAAGGGGAGGAGGAGGCGTGGCAAGAACAGGCTCACCAGTCCCTCCCCTCTACCTTTGACTGGCTGACAGGCTTGGCAGATGCTGCGCGTAAGTAAGCGTTTAGCTCCTCCTAGATTCAAAGCTCGACAGATTGGGAAGGGGAAGAGGAGGCGTGGCAAGAACAGGTAAATCCGCCCCTCCCCTCAACCGTAATTGGTTGATAGAATTGACAGACAGTGCATGTTTGTAAGAGTTTAGCACTTAAATGAACAGCTAGTGTAAAGCTCGGGGACACGCCAGATACTACTTATCATTTCTATAGCGCCGCTAGACGTACGCAACGCTGTACATTAAAACATTCAAGAGATAGTCCCTGCTTAGCAGAGCTTACAATCTAATCAGACAAACAGGACAAGTAGGGAATTTATTAGGCATAGATACTTTACAAGGAGTATGGCTTAGGAGTTAAATGCCGATGGAGATAAACAATCAGCTCCTTAACAACCCGCATCTACAGCCTTGATGGATGGATCTCAAAGACACCAAATACAATCTCACTAAAACTCGCATGCCACCGCAACTATAACCAGAATTACTACCACATTCTCAACAACAAAGATGCTCCCACCTGCTAAGAAAAGCTATTTTACCTTCATGTTATATCTACACTGAAAACACTGCAATTTAATCCACCCTATGTCCATGCAATCTGAATTTTTAAGTCTCTATGTTATGTCTGCACTGTAAATGCTGTAATCTACACTCACTTTGTCTACACTGTAAATGCTGTAAAGCAGTATTCTTCAACCTTTTTACACCTATGGACCAGCAGAAATAAAATAATTATTTTGTGGACCGGCATCGGTCCGCAGACCGGCGGTTGAAGAACACTGGGCTAAGTCATGGGCCAGACCCTGCCCATCTCTACCCAATCTCTACCCCAGACCCTGCTCCATAGTCCTAATTGTAACACTATTTTTTCCATTCATTTTTCATTAGTCTTATAATCTTATTAACACAATATAATCTTATTAACAATGCATAATATAATCTTATTAACAATATAATCTTATTAACAATGCATCAATCACACCGCAGACTGGCAGTTGAAGAACACAGTTTTGGGCCTGATGCACATGCCGGCCCTGTGGACCGGCAGGAAATTTCTATGGACTGGTGGTTGAAGAACACTGCTGTAACGTATGTATTCCTCACCAAAGATTGTCCTACCCATACAATGAATGTACTCTTGTAACCCGTTCTGGGCTCCTTTGGGATGACGGACTAAATAACTCCATCCACAGTCAGTGTAGCAGTAGTACTGGGAATCCCCCTAGCCTATATGCAAGTTTATCTCATTTTCAGGTCCCTCATTCACCCTCTTTCCAACTAATCTCTACAATCATGATCATCTTATCCCAATCCTATTAACAACAAAAATGCTACCTTAGGATGACCATGGTTAAAATGAACACACGGTACTGAAAAAGGTTTAATTTTTTTGGGGGGTGGAAGAATTCAGTTGTAGTGTATGTAATAATAACGGGGAATTATGCACATAATAAGTGGGTAGGCGCTATTCTGTAACATGCATGGGTAGTAAATGATGACAAATGGTCCATCTATTCTGCTTAACAGTCAAATTCATTATCAATGCATTGGCGTAGCTCTGGAATATAATCCCAATACACAGAATACTATAAGTTATGTACACTCGAGGGAACAGTTAGACGCCAACATTTACAATGGCCATGGACTTGGCCTAACTATTGCTGGCTCAAAATTTAGGCATGCCAATACAGACTTATGCTAGTATTCTATTACAGAATCTTGGTGGCAAGAAGACATTATAGAACTGGGGCACTTATTTTTGGCACCAGTTTATAGAACTGCCACGTTAGTTTAGATCACTAGACCAAATGCTGGTATCAGCTCCTATCAGACCAGATAAAGGAGCTGCAGGAGCTACATGCCCTGGCTGTCTGTTTGTATTTGCAATATCATATGGTAGAGGAATTTCAGTCTGCACTTAAAATCACCTAAGGGGAAACACACTACTTACATGTTCTCCTCTTTACCCAGTTTCTGGCGGATTCAACACATCAAGGTAGTCCTTGTTTGGGTGGCATTTATGTCTCACAAGCACTGTTTCCTCTAAGCCAGGGGTGGGCAACAAGGGCCGCAATCCAGTTGGGTTTTCAGAATTTCCCCAATGAATATGCATGAGATCTATCTGCATGCACTACTTCCAGTCTATGCAAATGGATCTCATGCATATCATTGGGAAAATCCTAAAAACCAGACTGGATTGCAGCCCTCTAAGCTGAGCCAGTAGGGTGTGCTGTTTCAATATCCTATTTTCCATAGTGAAAGGGAAGCTCTGCAGGACTCCAAGGGACCTGCAAGTCTATAGTCATTGAAAACGCAATATTCTGTAAACATTGGTGAACAATCAGTGTTGTAATTCAGGTATCCCTTAGACCTGCCCTTACAGCTCATAGACTAGAACAGGGGTAGGGATCTCCGGTCCTTGAGAGCCATATTCCAGTTGGGTTTTCAGGATTTCCCCAATGAATATGCATTGAAAGCAGTGCATGCAAATAGATCTCATGCATATTCATTGGGGAAATCCTGAAAACCCGACTGGAATACGGCTCTCGAGGACCGGAGTTCCCTACCCCTGGACTAGAAGACTAGATTTGTCCATTTATTGTCCTCGTCTGACCTAGTCAGGTGCTTATGCATCATTATTTATGGGGGGGGGGTATTTTTTTAAAAAATAAATACATAAAAATTACTCAAGCAGCTATTGACAAAACATTTTAACTTAGCAATACATAAAAAACCAAGACTAATAAACTGCCATCATGTTTAATATACTTTCATACCATTCTTAAATATATACTACTGCCTAAGATTTTTGCTGTAACATTTCTTTGATCATTGTACTTTAGTAGTTTATGTTTAAAACAGTTCCCTGACTCCGGCATATGGCTTTCTCCACCTCATTCTTCTTAAGGTTACATTTTATTGCCTGCATAATGTATTTGATCCTAATACAGCTGAGTCTGAGAGTTCAAAATGACAGATTCATGACTCCCTGCTATTACTAACAGTTATTTAATGTCTTAGGAGGGACAAGGACACTTTAAAAACAATTTGGTTTTGTCAGTTTGGCACAGACTTGAAGGATATAACTCCAGCGCCATGAAGAACATTTTATTTTGAATTACTGAAGTACATGTCAAGACTGGGAACCATATAGTGCTTTTTGCGCAAATTAGGACCCTCCTAATCCAGTGTATCGCAAACTGTGTACCCTGGCCGATTCTAGATGTGCTGCGAGATGCCAGCAAGGAGAAGTCATATTCTTTGTAAAAAAACAAATCGGTTACTCAACGATCAGTGTTTCCAAAGACCCTTCACTCGAGTACTCTCATAAATATAATATTGGTCTCTATGGATAATTCTTTATACACTTAAAGAGCATTTCATGGACCTCGGCGGTACCTTCTGCGAATAATAAACTTTCCTCTATACAGAATATTGGCACCAAAAATCGTCATCGGTCTCACAATCAATAGTCATATGCTTATACATTCTAATTAATACAAAGACTGCATCATATATCCCAGCCTAGCTGATAAAGCATTGAACGCAGGGAGCATGAATCGTTCGGCTTGAGGGGGATTATCCTTGATAAAGCCTGTCTAGGACGAAACATAGTTTCTATGTCAGAGTGCCAACCCCCACCCGCGTAGACTGAGATGAGTACTGATATATCTTAATTAGAATGTATAAGCATATGACTATTGATTGAGAGACCGATTATGATTTTTGGTGCCAATATTCTGTATAGAGGAAAGTTCATTATATGCAGAAGGTACCACCGAGGTCCAAGAAATGTTCTTTAAGTGTATAAAGAATTATCCATAGAGACCAATATTATATTTATGGGAGCAAGGAGGAGAGGCATTACAAGGACATAAATATTAAAATGGACTCATTAATATTTAAACGAGCACTCCAGGTGATTCTCCAAGTGAGGTGCTAGCTTTTGATGACCAAAAATTACCAGCTGGTCCGGAGATGCTGGTACTGTGAAAAGCACATCTCAGGCATGTGTTTCTGACTGTAGCTCATGATAAAATAATTAAAAAAAAATACACCATATAAATCATCTATATATATATATAAAATCGGAGGTATGTATGTGTGTATGTATGTATGTGCCGCGATCACGCAAAAACAGCTTGACCGATTTGAATGAAACTTGGTATGCAGATCCCTCACTACCTGGGGTGATATGTTCTGGGGGTCTCGCGGCCCACCTGCACATGTGGGCGGAGCTACAAACAGAAAATCAGATTTCACCCATTCATGTCAATGGAAAAAATGTAAAAAGCTGCCTTTCTCACAGTAATTCCAACTACCTGGGGTGATATGTTCTGGGGGTCTCGCGGCCCACCAGCACACGTGGGCGGAGCTACAAACAGAAAATCAGATTTCACCCATTCATGTCAATGGAAAAAATGTAAAAAGCTGCCATTCTCACAGTAATTCAAAAACGGCTTGACCGATTTGAACGAAACTTGGTATGCAGATCCCTCACTACCTGGGGTGATATGTTCTGGGGGTCTCACGGCCCACCTGCACACATGGGCGGAGCTACAAACAGAAAATCAGATTTCACCCATTCATGTCAATGGAAAAAATGTAAAAAGCTGCCATTCTCACAGTAATTCCAACTACCTGGGGTGATATGTTCTGGGGGTCTCGCGGCCCACCTGCACATGTGGGCGGAGCTACAAACAGAACATCAGATTTCACCCATTCATGTCAATGGTAAAATTGTAAAAAGCTGCCATTCTCACAGTACTTCAAATACAGCTTGACCGAATTGAACGAAACTTGGTATGCAGATCCCTCACTACCTGGGGTGATATGTTCTGGGGGTCTCGCGTCCCACCTGCACACGTGGGCGGAGCTACAAACAGAAAATGAGATTTCACCCATTCATGTCAATGGAAAGGATGTAAAAAGCTGCCATTCTCACAGTAATTCCAACTATAAAACACTTTCTATGACACTATAACCACTAGGGACATCGTTTCTATTCTACCACGGACACCATACATATAGAGTTTGTATGTTCTAACTGTGTTTGTAACTGTTTCCTTCATGCACCCCAGTTCATAATGTTATTACATTACATGAGAACTCACATATGCTGAACTAGGAACACAGGTTCCATTCTGAACCGGGAAAAAACTGCATGGAGTTTCTTTTCAACCTGAGTTTCCACATATTGAGTTGTTTAAATCAATACTGAAACTTTTGGATGTCACTTATTCCAACATATCTTCCTTTTCAGTTTAAGAGATTGCAAATTCCAGTGAGACTTGCATTCTCTATCACAATCAACAAATCACAGGGACAGATTATTACATACTGTGGAGTGGATTTAAGATCTCCCTGTTTTTCCCATGGACAACTCCATGTTGCTTGCTCAAGGGTGGGTTCACCCAAGAATTTATATGTTCTTGCTCCTGGAGGTGAAACTAAAAATGTTGTTTATAATCAAGTTTTGTGTTAGTTGTATTGTATTCATTTTGTCAAATATTTCACATTACAATTTGAATATTGTACTTTTTATAAAGCTGTTAAAAAATAATTTCATTCACCACTATAAAGTATCTTTATTTGAATCCATTTACAGTGTTATTGCTATAATTAAATACCCGTGCAACGCCGGGGCATCAGCTAGTATATAATAAAACCCTAGCCGCACATGCGCACTCTTACCTGCGTGATCTGTGATCCGTAGGTCCGTGGCTGGAAGGAGTGCGCATGCACGCATACATCGCTCCCTCTATCCATGAATGCCAGGACTGGCCGGCAGTGCTGGACTCCCTGCTCTCCACCTCTCAAGCTGCAGTGTCGGCTCATCTCACGAGCCTGCACCAGCATCGGAGAAGGCTTCCGATGCTGGCGGGGATCGTGAGAGGAGCCGCCACCGGCACTTTTAAACTTTAAAAAAACCTTCGGCCGCAGCAGGTCAGCCCGCGGGAAGGGAAGGGGGGGCCGAAAAAGAACAGCATTCCAGCTACAGAAATGCAGGCTAGACCGCTGGAAGGGAAGGGGAGGGGACGAACGGAGCAGGCCAGATCGCATTAAGAGAAGGGAGGGGCCGAACGGAGCAGGACAGCTCACGGTAAGAGAAGGGAATAAGGGGTAGGGGGAAAATGCTGCTACATGCTGCTACTGCTTCACAGGGACCTGGAGAGGAAGGGAAATACCGCTGCTGCTTCTGCAAAGGAAAGTGGGGTGGGGGTGGGGAAGGAGGGAAATGCTGTTGCTGCTGCACAGGGAAAAGGAGGGAACATAAGAACATAAGCATTGCCCCTGCCAGGTCCATCATGCCCGGCAGTCCGCTCCCGTGGTGGCCCCCCAGGCCCATGGCCTGTAAGTGCTTCTAACCTAAAACGTTCATACCCTATTCACCTAATGTCCTGTAAGTAACCCTCTGTCTGTACCTTGCAATCCCCTTCGCTTCCAGGAAGTCATCCAGTCCCTTTTTGAACCCCAGTATTGTACTCTGTCCTATCACCTCTCCTGGAAGCGCGTTCCAGATGTCCACCACTCGCCAAGTGAAGAAGAACTTCCTTTCATTCATTTTGAATCTGTCTCCTCTCAGTTTTTCTGAATGACCTCTTGTTTTTGTTGCCCCCGCTAGTCTAAAGAATCTGTCCCTCTCCACCTTCTCTATGCCTTTCATGATTTTATAAGTCTCTATCATGTCCCCTCTCAGTCTCCGCTTTTCCAGGGTAAAGAGCCCCAGCTTGCCCTTTATCATCCTAGTTGCTCTCCTCTGGACCTTTTCGAGTATCGCCATGTCCTTCTTAAGGTACGGCGACCAGTATTGGACACAATATTCCAGATGTGGGTGCACCATTGCTAGATACAGCAGCAGGATAACTTCCTTCGTTCTGGTAGTGATACCTTTTTTGATAATGCCCAACATTCTGTTCACTTTCTTTGAGGCCGCTGCACATTGTGCCGCCGGCTTCATTGTTTTATCCACCAATACCCCCAGGTCTTTTTTAGGTTGCCTTCCCCCAGTACTCTCCCTCCCATCATATAGCTGTACATGGGGTTCCCCTTCCCTATATGCAAGACCTTACATTTCTCAACATTGAAGCTCATCTGCCATCTTTTTGCCCACTCACTCAGTTTGTTCAGGTCACTCTGCAGTTGTTTGCATTCCTCAACAGTTCTGAGCCTGCTGGAGAGTTTTGTGTCGTCCGCGAACTTGATAACTTTGCACTTCGTCCCTGTTTCCAGATTATTAATGAATATATTGAACAGCAGCAGTCCCAGCACTGACCCCTGCGGGACACCACTCATGACCCCTTTCCAGTCAGAGTAGTGTCCCTTTACTCCTACCCTCTGCTTCCTGTCCGCCAGCCAATTTTTGATCCATCTGTGCACTTCCCCTTCCACCCCGTGGCTCCACAGTTTCTTCAGTAGGCGCTCATGGGGAACCTTGTTGAAGGCTTTTTGGAAATCCAGATATACGATGTCTATGGGGTTACCTTGGTCCAATTGTTTGCTTATCCCCCTCAAAGAAATACAGTAGATTCGTTTGGCATGATCATCCTTTACATAAACCATGCTGGCTTGTTCCCATCAGATTATTTATTTCTATATGCTCATTGATACCTTCCTTGATCAGTGATTCAGCCATCTTCCCCGGAACTGAGGTCAAGCTCACCGGTCTATAGTTCCCCAGGTCGCCTCTCGATCCTTTTTTGAAGATCGGTGTAACATTCGCTATCCTCCAGTCCTTCAGGATTACCCCAGTTCTCAAAGATAGGATGCAAATATACCACAGTAACTCTGCTATTTTGTCTCTGAGCTCTTTCAGTATTCTCAGGTGGATCCCATCTGGGCCCGGAGATTTGTCAGCTTTTAATCTATCTATCTGCCTGAGAACATCTTCGAGGCTAACCTCCATGCATGATCATTTTCCCTCTTGATCCCCCTTGAAGATTTTTTCCAGTTCCGGCACGTTGGATGGATCTTCTTTTGTAAAGACCGACGAGAAGAACTTGTTTAGTCTATCAGCCACCTCTTTTTCCTCTTTCACTACTCCCTTCCTGTCTCTCTCATCCAGAGGTCCCACCTCCTCCCTTGCTGGCTGTTTCCCTTTCACATATCGGCGAGAGGGAAGGAGACACAAAGAAAGGAAGAAAGACACAGGGGCAGGGAGAGGGACAGAAAGACAGACAGAGAAAGGGGGCCAGGGAGAGAGAGAGACACAGCAGGAGGGAGACAGAAAGACATATATTCTAGCACCCGTTAATGTAACGGGCTTAATGACTAGTTATAGTATAATAGTTTCAGGGAGAAAAAAAATCTCAATAGCACATCTCAGGCAAGTGTACTAAAGGCATGTCTTATGCGTGCTCGTTGAAAGTTAACACTTGCATCTCCCCTCCCCCTCCCATCCAATAGCACTGGCATACCTCTAATTGACACAGCAGCTACGTGACGCACACTTATGACATGCGCATATATTGCACTCCACTAAGGCATGCCCACAATATACATGCGTGCCTACAGCGTAGCTTTTTCTCAGCGCATGCACACATTTACACCTCTTTTCATGGACTCTTCTGCACCTGTGCCGATCGCATGGAGGTTTGTTGGTGCATCAATCACTGTTCCAGTGTTGGCCAATAGCAATTCAGATGGTCTTAACGACCATGTTTTGTGCATCTAGCCCCAAATGAGATGCTTATTGTTATTCTTAGTTCAGGTACGTGTGGCTGATTTGTCTTTCAAACCACATACGTGATTGATACATTTTTAATAAGTGTATATATACTACACTAAAAATGTAGTAGTAATGGTGAGAGCACCAGGCTGACAACCCAAGAAGCTCAGTTCAAATCCTACTGCTGCTTGCAATCTTGGTCAAGTCACTTCCCATTGCTCCAGGTACCAAGAACTGTAAACCCTATGAGGGCAGGGGAAATACCTACCAGACTTGAATACTGAAACAGGTGTGAGCTTGGTTTACTGATTTCTAGCAGCCAGTGGGAAAAGTAGGTACAGTAGTAGTAAGCTTTCTAAGGAGACTGAACTCTGAGGACTTTCTTAAGAGATCAGACTCCACAGGTGACCCTTGAGGGGAGGAATGCTGGCCTAGTGCCTAACCCTCAGTAAGCCTGGTTCTAAGAGAGAGGTTGTAGAGGATCAGCAGGATGTGCGTGCTTGCATGTGGTGCACGCATTGTCGAGGCAGCAGCCGGCTTGGCTCGAGAGCCGAGAGGTCATGTGCATGCTTGCATAGGATGGCGGCCAGCTTGGATCAGGAGGTGCTGGCGGATGGCAGAGGCATCGCCTGAAGCAGGAGGGCAGCCGCACGGGGACCCCGAGGGAAGGAAACCTCCCCGCACCCACAGGCAGGTACCCAACCCTGGGCCACTATAGCAAACCTTGGTTGTGGAACGAGTTGTCTGAGTTTACATTATGGCCTATGGGGAACTTTGCTTTGGCTTACAAACATGCTTTGGGAACGAATTATGCTTATAAACCAAGGTACCACTGTAAATACATTCTTCTACAAGGAGTTTGTTTCACTAATCTACACAACCTACAGTTGCAGAAACACAATGCATGCTCATTTCTGAAAATAAAAAAAAGTGTTTGAGTTCTTCTAGATAAAAATTATTTTGTAAGATTTGACAGGCCACAGACCACTCTTAAGACTGAAGAACATATTGCCAGCAATTGTGTTCTGATCATCTAGAGTGGCAAAAAAGGAAACTGCACTTTCACTGCTTATTCCTAGGATAAGCAGCATAAAATCTGTTTTACTACTTAGGATCTAACTAGGGACCTGGGTTGGCCACTGTTGGAAACGGGATACTGGGCTTGATGGACCTTTGGCTTGTCTCCCAGGATGGCAGCACTTATCTGCTCATATGAGCCAAGTATAGGACAATCAAGCTATTGTGACATCACTGATGAAGTTCGTTCTTAGGCATTGGTAGAATGAGGCATTATGACATCACAATCTGAGCTCTAGAATGTTGCCTCTCTTTGGGTTTCTGCTAGGTACTTGGGACCTGGGTTGGCCTCTGTTGGATACTGGTCTTGATGGACCTTCGGTCTGTCCCAGTATGGCAATTTTTATGTTCATGTACTGTACATTATAAAAATATAAAACAAAACAGAGCAAATTCATTGTTCATCTGACTACAGACAGAAGGTGTGCAAACCTTCAGAGAGTAAAGATTATTGTTTGGATTTCCAGATGACTGATAGGAGCAACTGCTTGACTTATTAGTCTTCTTGAGGCAATTTTAAAGATTGAATTACAGTGTTTCCAAACCCCAAAACACTGTTGCAAACTAAACACCAATGGTTTTACTTTTTTTGCCCTACATAAGTCATTTAGGTCAGTGTTTTTCAACCTTTTTACACCTATGGACTGGCAGAAATAAAATAATTATTCGTGGACCGGCATCAATCAGTGGACCAGCGGTTGAAGAACACTGGGCTAAGTCGTGGGCCAGACCTTGCCCATCTCTACCCCAGACCCCGTCCCCATAATAGTACTAATTGTAACACATTCATTTTTCACAGATACACAATATAATCTTATTAACAACACGTCGGAGAGAAGGCTTCCGGTTCAGGCGCAGAACGTGTGTAGGAGCCACTGCCCGTGGCTTTGTGCACTGAATCAGTGAGGAAGAGGGAGCTGGCTTGAAAATAACGCCGCATCGATCGCACCGTGGACCGGCGGTTGAAGAACACTGTTTTGGGCCTGATGCATATGCTGGCCCTGTGGACCGTCAGGAAAGTTTTGTGGACCGTTACCAGTCCAATGACCGGTGGTTGAAGAACACTGATTTAGATGTCCTTTTATTATAAAAGGACACCTTAAGTGGGCTCTTATGTAGGTCTTTCCTACATGCTAAGGCCATTTTAAGTGCAGCCAGAAAATAACTAATTTTGCAGTTTTTAAAATTAATGGCCATGCAGTAATGTTGCACTTACTGAGATCTTTTTTGTAGGTGGTAGAGGCTCACACACTAATCCTGCACTAACCAGTTAGTGTGTGATAATGTAGCCATGCTAATTGATTAGCGCAAGATATGCCGCCCATTACCGACCAGATCAATATCTTATAAACATTACAGAAAATTTTTCTTTTTTCTAAATTTGTAGCAAGCTAATTCTTGTGTATTGCATTATCTCTGTATTCTCATAGCATGATCTTTTGTAAACCGCACTGAACTAAGGCTTATGCGGTATAGAAATCTGTTATGTTATGCCCCCCTCTTCAGAAATATAAATATTTGCATGCTGTTTGCATTTGCATATAGCAAAATTACTGCAGGATACCTGAATACACAGCTTAGTAAAAACAGCCCATAGTAAATTGAAAAGATATTTAAATTATATTCCAGTTCTGTAAAAATTATTATTCACTCACTAAATGAAACTGCTAATTCCAAAGTAAAGAGGAACGGGATTGGGCCTTGTATACTGCCTTTTTGTAATTTTACAACTACACTCAAAGCAGTTTTCACACAGGTACTTCATGCATTTTCCCTATCTGTCCCGGTGGGCTCACACTCTATAATGTACCTGGGGCAGTGGAAAATTAAGTGACTTGCCCAGGGTCACAGGGAGCAGTGCAGGGTTTGAATCCACAACCTCAGGGTCCTGAGACTGTAGCTCTGATCACTATGAAACACTCTCCTCCAAGATGCTCAGACCCTTGCAGTGCAACAGTTGAAGACATTCACGAAATGTTCAGGGCCAGATTCTCTAATATCGCTGGTAATAAATCGAATGATTCCAAAAAGATGATTCATTCTCAAAAAACCACACATACAAATGAGGTTCACGGAGGTTTGCCAAATTTACATAAGATCAGTCGCTGGTGATAGTGATTGGCACATGTGCAGAACAGTCCAGGGAAAGAGGCATGGGTGGATAGGAGCAAAGCTACATCGTTGTGTTAAGCATAGGCACACTGGTGCTATTAGATGAAGGGAGAGATACAATCGTCAGTTTTCAATAAATGTGTATAAGACATGCTTCTAACACACCTGCTCGAGACGCATGCTTTTGAGATTTTTTTCCCATCGCTAGCTATATTCTTTGTGGCGTTTAAAATTTTTTTTTTTTTATTTTTTTAAATCATGAGCCATAGCCAGAAACTTGTGCCAAGACATACTTTTCACAGTACCGGCCCAACCAGTAATTTTTGGCCATTAAAAACCAGTGCTTCATTTGGAGAATCACCGGCAATGATAGAGGATTGCCTGGAATGCTCATTTAAATATTAACGAGCCCATTTTACTACAGTTTTAATAGCAATAACCTCATTGTACTACATTTGCATGGCATAGTCGGAGGCTGCGAGGCAGCTCAGAAAAAAAGACCACAGTGAGCCGTTTTGATAATTGGGTGATAAAATACTGGCACACTAAACTGTCTGGAACCAGTTTAGTGACTATCCTTAAAGGCACAATAAGTTTTGAGAATCCAGCCCTCAGACTGTAGAACTACACGACATTTCAAGTGTGTACTACAGCATATAAAATCTTTCCAGCTGCATTGTATAATGACTTTCACATATGCTAAAAGGAAGCAATCATCTCAAAATCCTTTTCATCTTCAGATGAGGTGCATTTTAAAAACAAAGGTGTGTTCAGTGTTTATGTACATATTTTTGTGTAAATTACAGACAAGCAGACTTTGTAGATATACAAAAGGATACTCTATAACAGGGGTGCCCACACTGTTTTGGCTTGCGAGCTACTTTTAAAATGACCACTTTAAAATGATCAACAATAAAATATTAAAAAACACAAAGCACACTGTATGCAGAGAAAATGTTAATTATCATTTGTATTCGTTGATTTTTTTTCAGAGGTCAAGGCAGATGATTTTAAAATATGCAATGTCACCTCAGTAACTATACAAAAATAGACAAATATACTCCTCCCCTTTTACTAAACCGTGATAGCGTTTTTTAGCGCAGGGAGTTGCGCTGAATGTCCCTCGCAGCTTCCAACGCTAAAAACCACTATCGCAGTTTAGTAAAAGGGGGCCATTGTGCAAATTATAGACAGCAGATGTAAATTCTAAAAACAGACACATTTTGATCACTAAATTGAAAATAAAATCATTTTTCCTACCTTTTTGTCTGGTGATTTCATGAGTCTCTAATTGCACTTCCTTCTTCTGTGAATTCAATATTTCTTTTTGCCCCTCCCCTTTTCTTTCTCTCTCCCCTTGTCCCCTTTATTTCTCTCTCCCACTACTTGTCTTTCTCTCCCACTGCCTGCCTGTCTTTCTCTCTCCCCTGCCCACCAATTTCTCTACTTCCCTGATTCTTTCGCTCTCCCTCCACACCACCGAAGGCCTGGCTGTCCCACCCCAATGGCCTGTACCCCCACCCCGATGGCCTGCACCCCACCACTGAAAAAGCCTGTACTAACCCCCTGAAGGCCTGCGTGTTTCTCCTTGACCTCCCGCACATCCCTTTAGCTAATTGCATCAGGGAGCAGCATGCAGAGAGGATCGCTGGTACTTTAGCGATCCTTGCAGGTTGCCATAGTCCTCAGGAGCTGTCTTCCCTCTGCCATGATTCTGCCTCCGATGTCAAAGGAGGGGTGGGACCGTGGCAGAGGGAAGACAGCTCCTGAGGGCTATGGCAACCTGCAAGGATTGCTATAGTACTGGCGATCCTCTCTGCAGGCTGATCCCTGCTGGAATTAGGTAAAGGGATGCATGGGAGGCCAAGGGAAAAGCCAGACGCCACAGCACTTCTCCACTGACCCTCGCCCTCTAAAGCAGGAGCAGCAGCGGCCAGCCAACAAGATGCAGTGCTGCCGATCCAGCTTTAGGGAGCGAGGGGGGAGGGTCAGTCACTGAATCAATTCACCCGAAATGAATCAGTGAATTGATTTGAATCGGGCAGCACTATTCCCAACCTCGACTCTTACCACAACAAGCGTCTTGAACAGGCAACAAATGGCCCAGAGCTGGAAGCGCTTCTCCTGGTTGCCCAAACACCTGCGCACTGCTTCTGTTTTGCGTAGTAGGCACTAAGCTCCATCCCCCGCCGACCTTCTAACCCTGCCCTACCAGCACTCTGATTGGCCGGCGTTCTCCAAGAGGTGGATTAATTGGATGCCGGTCAGGAGAAAAAAAAGAGAAGGGGAACTGATGGCTCCGCAATCGACTCCCGTTGCCTGAGTGATCAACCAGTCGATCGTGATCGATGTACTGGGCACACCTGATCTATATGATTCAAAGAAATGGTTTCCCTTCATGGTTAGATTGTCACTTCCTATCATTTAAACAGATTTACATAATTTGATATGTACAAAAGATAAAGATCATGGCAACATCACTCTTATAATTTTAGCTTTCAATGTCAACGTCTCGGCTATTTTTTTTTCATCTATATGTGCTCTCCTAGTTGCCTTCACTTCTCAGCGGACAATCACATTTTCCTGCACACTTCATTTCCCCATGCTTATTTAACTTTATGGAAACTGCTTAAGAGATGTGGCAAGAATGCCCAGTCTTTTCTTAACTAAGCATTATGTGAGTGAATGTGAAACACTATTTTAGTAGTTTCTTGCAAAGGTTTGTACATCTGTGTATGTTTTTCACATACATTAAAGCAGGTGTTTCATTGATCTACAACACCATGCCCTACACTTTCAATATCAAACAATCCTATATAATAAAACCATAAGCGCACATGCGCACTTAGGGTTTTGTGTTCCCTGCCACCGTGGTGTGTGATCCGTGGCCGTTCTCCATTTTAGAACCCGGCGGCAGGGAACATTCTGACCAATACCCTCCTCCCGCCCTCACTCACCATTTGGCCAGGCAAGCTCTGTCCCTGCCCGCGTTCTCGGCAGGAAACATACCTCCCACCCTCACTCGCCGCTGCCACCGATCCTCTTCAGAGCAGCCTGTCCTGCCCTCACTCGCTGCCGCCGCTGATGCTCTTCTAAAGAGCAGCCTGCAATGGTGGCTGGCTTTAGCGAACCTCGCAGGCCGCTCTCCAACCTCGGTAGCACGTTCCCTCTGACGCACGGGATCGCGTCAGAGGGAAAGCACTACCGAGTTGGAGAGCGGCCTGCGAGGTTCGCTAAAGCCAGCCACTACGATCGCAGGCTGCTTTGAAGAGGAGCAGTCCAGAAGACGCCGGGATGGAGGGAAGGTAAGAAACGGATCAATACCGGGGGCCAGGGGGAGAGGGAAAGGGGGCTGCTTTGGGGGGGAGGGGTGTGCTGGGGGAGACAGAAGGGGCCATGGAGAGCTAGGGGGCTGCTTTGGGAGAGAGGTGTGCTGGGGACAGACAGTTTTGCTCGGGGGAGGGGAAGACAGAAGGGGCCATGGAGAGACAAGGAGAGGGAAACGGGTGCTGCTTTGGGGGGGGAGGTGTGCTGGGGACAGACAGCTTTGCTCTGGGGAGAAGACAGAAGGGGCCATGGAGAGACAAGGAGAGGGAAAGGGTGCTGCTTTTGGGGGAAGGTGTGCTGGGGACAGACAGCTTTGCTCTGGGGGGAAGACAGAAGGGGCCATAGAGAGGGAAAGGGGGCTTTGGGGGGGAGGGGTGTGCTTGAGGCAAACAGCTTTGCTCTGGGGGGGAAGAGAGAAGGGGCCATGGAGAGACAGGGAGAGGGAAAGGGGGTTGCTTTGGGGGAAGGGTGTGCTGGGGGGAGACAGAAAGGGCCATGGAGAGATAGGGAGAGGGAAAGGGGCTGTTTTGGGGGGAGGTGTGCTGGAGACAGACAGCTTTGCTCTGGGGGGAAGACAGAAGAGGGCCATGGAGAGACAGTTAGGGAGAGGGAAAGGGGCTGCTTTGGGGGGGAGGGTTGTGCTTGGGGCAAACAGCTTTGCTCTGGGGGGGAAGACAGAAGGAGCCATGGAGAGACAGGGAGAGGGAAAGGGGGCTGCTTTGGGGGGAGGTGTGTGCTGTGGGCAGACAGCTTTGCTGGGGGGGGGGGGGGAGACCGAAGGACACAGACAGCGGCAAAGGAGAGAGAGATAAAGAAACACAGACAGACACATCGATTCTAGCACCCGTTAATGTAACGGGCTTAAAGACTAGTTATAGAAATATTACCACATAAATGGTTAGAAAGCCAAAAGTCTTGATTGCATACATATACAATACTGTATATACTCAAATATAAAGCGGGATTTTTGGGCCCAAAAATGGGGGTCCTGGTTTGTATTCGGTCCAGCGCCCCCTCCCAAAATTAATGCTGGCCGCTGCCAGGCTTTGTAACCTGTCCCCATACCTCCTCTACCGATCCCTGGTAGTCCAGAGGTGCAGCGAGCAGGAGCAAGCTTTCCACACTCCTGCCCCCGCTGCTAACCCAATCAGTGGTGGTAGCCACGAGATCGAATTTCTTCAGCCACTGAGTTGCACTGAGCAGGAGTGCGCTTTGGCGCTCCTGCTCGGCGCTGAGTGGCTTCTTGACTGGCTCCCATGAAGCCGCTGAGTGCCAAAGCTCGCTCCTGCTCGGTGCCGCTCAGTGGCTAAAGAAACCCAATCTCACAACAGACACCACCAACCGGGTTTAGCAGCGGGGAGGAGTGCAGAAAGCTCGCTCCTGCCTGCTTAATCTCTGGACCACCAGGGATCGGCAGAGGTACGAGGACAGGGCAAGGGGGGGGGGGGCTGGGTGCAGAGTCTGACAGGAGAGGGAAGGGGGAATGGTGCAGAGCCTGACAAGAGAAGGAAGGGGGCTAAGATTTAGGTCCTGATGGAATGAGGGAAGAGGGTTAGGTGCAGTGCCTGGCAGGGAGGGGACTGGATGCAGAGCCTGGCAGGGCACTTGAATATTACGCCGCCTAACATATTCGAGTCAACCATTTTTCCTCCTTTTTGGGGGGAAAATGGTGGTCTCTACTTATGTTCGGTTCGACTTATATTCAAATATATATGATAATTGGAGGAAGCCCCTTTGCATTTTTGCCTATTCTTCTTAGCCAAATCGCTTAAGCTCTTTCAAGGGGATCTGCATTCAGGTCTGGGCTTTGACTGGTTCATTGGAAGACTTTTTTTTTTTGCTAAGGCACTCCATTGTGCTCTTCTCTCCCTAGCAAAATGCATCAGATTTTCCTTTGGGAATTGCATACAATTGGGGAGTAGCCTAATAGTTAGTGCAGTAACCTGAAAACCTGGGATCAATTCCCAAGGCAGCTCCTTATTAACCTGGGCAAGTCACTCAATTCTTCATTGCATCAGGAACTACATAATATGTAAATCGTTTTGATTGTAACCACAGAAAGATGGTATACTCATATCAAATCCCTTTCCCCTTTCCTGTAGACCAGGGATATGCTGGATTTTACGTCATCCATATTACTTAGCAATGAGAGCAAAAAAAAATTCTACTTTGGTTTCATCAGACCAAAATAGTCATCCACATGCATGCAGTACCTTACATTGCATTAAACATGGCTTCTGTGGGAGAATTAAGTCACTGCCAAAGAAAAGCAATCTTGAATTTTTTTAAACAATCAAAATTTTCACCAGCCTCAGCCAGAATTTCTGTAGTTATTTTAAAGTAATCTTATAGCTCAGTGGTTTTAACTCATGGCTACTACTTTGGAGGGCTAGCAGTTTCGATATGTACCAAACTGTTTCCATTTTACAATAAAAGATCTGAGAGTGCCTTTATCCTGGAGTTCTTTTGACAGCTCCAAGTTCATGTTTACATTTCTGTTTCAAATTCACTTCATAGAACTGTATTGACAGTATTCAAACTCAGCTCACTCACTGTTTGACTGAATGGTTGGGCACTATTTATGAGCCTTAAGTGCAATTTTTGGAACTGGAGTTAATGTGGGTTTGCCAACACAAAGATTGTAATGAGTTCTTGCTTTTTATTCTTTTCATTTTCAAGTACATTGAAAGCACAGTTGTGAACTGAAGCAAACAATGAATTTTCAACAGTATTTTTTTTAGATATATGAAGATTTCAGAAGGCACTGTAGGGAGGACTGAAGCCTTAATGACTGGCACTCAGAAGTTCAAAACTCATACTAATATAATGCCTTTTTGTGTTTATTTAAAAAAAATCTGATCCTCTCAATTTATGTCAATTAATCTTCAAACCATAGACAGGACAGTAATTCTAGCCTTCTAGCCCAGACATGGGCTACTCTGGTCCTCGAGGGCCAGAATCCAATCAGGTTTTCCCCAATGAATATGCACGAGATCTATTTGCATGCACTGCTTTCAATGCATATTCATATTCATTGGGGAAATCCTGAAAACCCAATTGGATTCTGGCCCTCGAGGACCAGAGTTGCCCATGTCTGTTCTAGACAGAAAATAACTATCCCTTGTGACAACTTAAAAAAATATAAGATTAATAATTTCCTAAATTATGAATAAACGAGGGATATGGAAAAAGTAGTCTTAGCACTTAGCAGATAACCTGTCTGAGAATTCTGGAATAAAACCAAATACCATTTCAGCCATGCTTGTCCATTTTATAAAAGTAGACAATATTTGTAGCCTATGATGTGCCAGAAACAAGCAAGCATCTTAATATGCTCATTAAGGCTTTAATTCTAAGATGATAGTTTTCCTTCATCATTTTATTTCATACTAAAAACTTCTGCATGCATATTTGTAAAACTAAAAGAGGCCTATTTAAAAATAATTCAGCTGGACAAGAAATATTTTCCTGTGATCTGCAGCTTATCTGGACCAGCACTATCAAAATGTATGTGGTAAAAAACACTCAAGTCCTCACTGTGTGCCTTCTGGTTAGTCATAAAAGGATTTTACAGTTGCACAGGTCAGTTAAAATCATTACTGGTAGACGGTCTACTATCCTACATGGTTTTCCCTCATTGGCCTTGCAGTATATAAACTGATTATTATTATTATTATTATATAGGGGTCCTTTAAATAAGGGGCATTAATGGATTTAGCACATGCTAAATGCTGTACAACCCATTATAAACCCATGAACTATATGGCACTTAATACACACTACTTTGTTAGCAAATAGATCCCTTTGTGTCAATGGGTGAAATGCTTAGGTTCCTGAGGCCAAAACCCTAAGAACAGTAGTCAAGCTATCTAGGATAATAATGCATTTTGAGTGTACAAAATCCTTTCGCAAACCTGGATTGTTCATATGCTTTGTAAATTTGGTCTTGATCAAGATTCTGTGAAGATATGTGAAATAAAAAAACAAAACAAAACCCTAAGGATATAGTCCAAAATTTGTTTCAGTGACATCAACTTAAATTTGTTTGAAATAAAGGCACATCAGATACATATGGAAAATTAACTATACTGTAATGTATTCAGCAGTACATGACAATTTCAAAATCAAATACATCAAAGGTAGTAGTAACATAATGGTTGATTTTCTTACCTAAAATATTGCCAATAAAATGTATAAATGATAGATAGTGTGTACAGTTTCCAATACTGAAAAATATAATCTCTAGAATGAAATTGACCAATACACAGTGCCTTGGATGCTTTCCTCACAGTACATACTATCCAAAAGAAATAAAAACATTTTCCCTTTAATGTACAAATAAAGCACTGATCCACAGTGCATGCTGTCTAGTCCTGGAAACCACCCCCGTCCCTGATATAGCTTGTATTTAAATCTTACAATTTAAAGATTATTCAACATTCTACAAAAGAATGCTTGGGATGGTTTTACACATTTTAAGCTATTTACAAGCATTAAAACCAATTCTCAAATAACTTATATTTGAAAATCTACATTGGATTCAGCAGAGAAAGGTTGCCAGAGGCTTTCTTAACCAGATTCCGTATTTTTAAAAAAACTGTATAACTTGGCAACAAAATTGTGTAGACATGTCCATTGTTCTCATATGATTCAGAAAATACGATATTCCAGTCTTTCCAAGTGATATTTTCAAAGCAGTTACTGAATCAGTTTTATACATTTCAGTGAAAACAAATATGCCTAACAACTTTGCACTATCAAAGGTATACACATACAAGGATGAATTTCAAACATTAGCAACATCAATATACAAATCTAATGGGAAGCTAGTTTTTAGGACTACAGATGTATATTGAGGCTACTTATTTTAAAATGCATATTTTTAAGTAGTAAAATAGAAATAATTACTAACCAAGGGTGGTTCTATAATAACTCTACAGCAGATGTAACCCAATAGAATTCCTTTAATACTTTCAAAGTACTACTAAATCCATTCTGGGATAAAGCTATTGCTCTTCTCCAGCTTATCACCAGCTTCAAGTATATAATTTTGTTGCCTTCAACAAAATGTCCAAACCCACACATTTGATAAGTTATTAAGAAGTAATGAGTTCTAAAAGAATACCGTTGAAGCCAAAATTATCTAAGGATGAATATCTATAATTACTACCACGTATCAGTATACAATACCAGTAAACCTGGCCAATATTTTTACTTAATATTGTTGCTGCAAATTGAACAATTTTAGGTTTCTCAGAAAATAAAAACCTCTAGGGATTACAAATAGAATATTTTCATTGCTAAATATATTTTTGACAAGGATTACAAGATTGGGGCACACAATACAGTGCTTCATTTTTCATCCAAAACCTTTCTTTCCGATATATATTAGTACAGAGACACATATTGCCTTTTATAGATTTCTAAGACTGAACACTGATTAGTGAAGTGGTGTATTTTAAAATATTTCTAAAGAAATATATGGCCAAATAACATTTTCAAGTGTACATTGTTTTGTGATATCTGTTCGTGGCTGAGTTGGAGACTAAGGCCAGAGCTGGGCAGACTTAGGATCAAATATTCATGTAATACTGCATCATACCATATGCTATGGGTTTGTCTTGTTGGGCAGATTGGATCAACCATACAGGTCTTTCTTTATCTGCTGTGATCTAGTTACTATGCCTCCAAACCCTCAGGGATGGCAGGATAATAATCTTGTGTTAAAACACCTGCACAAGCACCTCTCTTACATTTTTGGCACCAACACACAAAATGACTAATAAAATGATGCTTTAAAGAGAAATAAAGGTTTAAAAGAATTTATTAAAACACAGGTCAAACTTCAGGTTCACTATAGCATAGTTGCGGTTTGTTTAAAAAAAATTTCATGGTGTACTGGCATTTGAGTTCATATTTTCATTGATGATATTCCTAACAAAACTAAAAAAGAAATAGCCACTCCTTATAGGTGAAATATTTTTGGCTAAGTAGATCTCTGCCAAGCATTTACAATACAGATGAATTTCATTCACTTTTAAACTGAAAATTGCATAAAACATGCTACAATTTTTTATGTATATATTCCTTGAAACCTTTCTGATGTTCGGATTTTGTGGTGTAGCCCACAATACTGAGTACTGCTTAACTGCTTCCCCTCATTTCTGTAGGGTTCATGTTCTGCCAGATTTGTCTAAACCAAAGCTATTGTAATAATGCCCTTCAGCTCTCAATCACTACCCAAGCAGGATTTGGCCAAGCTATGACAAGCCCACATGGATAGGGCTTAAAGAATGCTAAAATGAAACCTCTCCAGTTAAAGTATATAACATTAATTACCTCAAGAAAAAGTTCTCCTTTGCTGAAAACATTTTAATTACAATTCACTGCTACTTTAAGTTAAATATCAATATAAAGTCAAATATATGTTTATGTAAAAACAATGGCAACAATTTCAGGAAATGTGAGTTTTATTTAGACTTTTTGTATGGCAATTTATTTATTGATCTGAATCTCAGATAGTTTAATCTGACATGGCCGCTTTTTATGCTTTGTCTGTATTCTGCTGCATTTAATGGACTAGTGTAAGCTATAATACCTTCTGTTGAAAAAAAACAGTTGTATTGTATGATGAACTGTTGAGACCATACAAGACTTATCTCATTACATTTTTTTTGTTTTTTCAGTGACACAAAAAGTAATTCAATTACCATAACATAAGTTTGAAACTTCTGCAAGTTCAACTCCTTTGCATGTGTTACTACAGACTAATTTTTGAAAACTAAATTAAGCTAAACCAAGCTCATGTCCTGTCATTCTCTTCCTAGCTAGGCTGAAGCAGAAAATACATACGAAAGTTAGGGGCTAAATTCAAGTCTGTTATCCTTGAAGTAGAGACAGCTAACCTAGCTGACTTTAATCATTCCTGGAAAAAAAACAGTATTTAGCCATTCAGCAGGTAAATATTCTCACTACAGGGCCTGAGCTGCTAGGTTCCACTGTTACTAAATGTTTGAATCTCAACCTCCATGTGTTTCAATGGGTGTACACAAAGTTCTGTCAATCTAATGAAACAGTATCCCAGCCTATTAAATTTTTGTATTCTGGAAAGAGCGTTGCATTACATTAAAGAATCCAGGTTTTACGCAGTAAATGTAGAATGCCCAAAATCCTCAAACTCCTTCAGTATTCTAGGCTGAAGTGAAACTTCAAAATTTTTAAAAGTGTCAAGTAGCAGTCTTGTAAGTCATGGCTCAAAAGAACACAAAGTTCAGAATGTTTCTTTCAAGCATGCATCAGTCAAGCAGCCCAAATTTTCTAATCCCATTACTGCACACAGTAATTTAATATTTAAAAAGTAATTTAATGCATAAAGTGTGCCATTAGGACCATTTAATGGCCTTGATCTGATATCAAACTAACTCTGGTGGCTCACTTTACCACTTTAAACGTAGTTAGGATATCTCAAGGTTGTAGCAAGCATCCTATTATATGACTTGAAAAGTTCATAAAATACTGTATCTATTAAAATGATGTTTCTTTTCAAATGAAATTTTTGGCATTAATGCCTGGCCAGACTGCAGTAATATTTTCCAAAAGTTTTAAAACTAAAGTTGGTTTTACAATTTTATGAGAAATTAATACAAAATCTGTGAACACTGAAAATACTACAAACAAATAAAGATACTGCAGCATTAGACATGACATACTAGGATTCCACATATATACAGATTTTTAACATTTTTGTACTTATTGTTTGACATTAAAGTGGCATGAGTTATTTTTCTAAGGCTGGACAATAACCAGGAATGTAATTTATTATAACTTCCCAGTGCTGGTAGCTGAGGAACTACCTGTCTAGACTGCTGATCTTGTCAATCTGTGGACAATTTTTTTTTTAATGGATCTTAAATCGTATTTCCTAAGCCCTTAAAATATGCTGCTATTCAAAAGTGCAGCACTTCATATCAGCTGTTTGAAGCAAGTGGTTAACTCAAACCAATACAAGGTAATTTACATTTTTAAGAAAGTGCAATCATTGCCCTCCCCTCTACTTTTTTCTAGAATTTAACTACATTACTCTGCGACATGCTCATTTTTGTAGCCTCAGGATAAAGATTCCAACCATGCACCTTCCAAATCAACAATGCAAGTGCTCCAATGCAATGCAAACTTCCAACTGATTCTTTTATATATTACATATTGTTATTTCACAGCATTTAAATCTCACAGTATAAAATTTGTGAATTATAAGACGCTGTTCTAGTATGAAAAAGCTGTCTGATTATTTTTCTTTTATACCATATTGGCCTTACATTGTTACACAAGCAATACTCAAAGTACATTATTACAGCATTGGAAAATATTATTGCTCAACTTTAAATGAGCTTCGTCTTGATTGCAACAGCCACAGAGCTTTTTTTTCCCCTGAAAAGAAGAGGGAAGGAGGGAGACAGTCTAAAATAAATAAAAATATTCAGCCTTAGAATCTGTTCAGCAGTGCCTCTTTATAGGCTTCTGCTTGAGAATACAAATCACGGAACAGTCAAGAGAGCACTTTCTTAGCATGGAACGATCTTTCCAAATTCATTTGACCCTTCAGTTTCCATCAGGGCAGGGCAGATACATCTCAACTTGCTATCTGTAAACAGTCTTGCACAGTCCAAAATAGACAATAGGATTCCATAGTATACTGACAGTCAAACAAGATGTCCTGAAAGCACAGCAGTTCATAGTAAATTTGTATTACATTGGTACAAGAGTACAGAGATGCCCCATTGAAGACTGCGCTGCAAGAAGTTTGAAAATTCAGTCTCTTCTTTTTACCAGTATTTGGTTGTCAAACTGACATGTTGCTTTGGCTGCTCTACATGAACTGCATCTGTAGGACAGGAAAAATAGGCAGATTATTTCTCCAGTATTTTTTCACTGCTTTCCATTTGAAGCAGAGAGAAAACAATAGCTGGATAGATTTCTCAAGTCAAGTCTATTTCAATATTTAGTGGAGAAATATATTTATCTGGGGCAACATCCATTTGCTGTTGACATACTTGGCTTTAATTTACTGCCAAAAATTTGAGCTATTGTAACACTGCATACAATGAACCAGTGTTTAGGGAGGTAAAGGTGAAATTAGATCTTACCTGCTAATTTTCTTTCTTCAAGTCCCCCCCCAGACTAGTCCAGATGCTTGTGTTTAACCGTCTCTTACCAGTAGATAGAGATCAAGAGCTAGAAGGCTAGAGACATCACACTTCACGTATCCTGTGCAGCATGACTCCAGCCAGTATTTCGATAACAGAGCAATATGAAGGAGTTGAAAATTAAAACCATTTAAGGCATTACCACTCCTAAAACTATAAACCATCAAATTTGTTCAAACAAAACATAATCAACCAACCAGGCCCAATTGACACACTCACTCTACAACATTCACTCCGTGATTCAGATCACCAAATAGTAAATCTTGTACTTTATCAATCAAAATATATGAACAGGTTCTCGAATGGTCTAGACTCTAGGGACTGAAGGGATGAAAATTAGCAGGTAAGATCTAATTTTACATCCTTATCATCCCACCAGACCAGTCCAGATGCTTGGAAAATACCAAAACAGAAAACACTTCATGTGGGAACCAGAGAAACCTGAATGCAACACTCAGCACTAAAGGCTGCATCCTGCTCTACATGCACATGTAGCGTGTAGTGCTCAACAAATGAACTAAGAAAAGTCCAAGAAACTGCCCTACATATCTCGAGGTGGAACAAGCGAATATTCAAACCAAGAAGCCTGCCCCCTAGTGAAATGCTCTTTCAGTACTGCTGGGATTTGCTGACCTTTCAACAGATAAGCATAAGCTAAAGCCTCCTTAATCCAACATTCTATTGCAGTCTTGGTGGCCACCTCTCTTTTTTGAGCCCCTTCAAATTCAAACAGCCTGTCTGTTCACTAGAAGTCCTCAATTTTCTCCAAATGGCATCGTAGAGCTTTCTTAACATCCAGCAAATGGAACCTACTCTCTTGGGCCCATCCAGCACACCTGAAACACCAGAAGAGAAATGCACTGGTTTATGTGAAAACACAGTGGCCACTTTTGGTAAAAAGGAAGATACAGGCTGTAGCACTACCTTCTCTTGGTTCATGACAAGAGAGCTTACAACTCAAATTCTTCTTGACAAGGAAATATTAACTAAGATAGGTTCAAATGACCATTCTATAAACACTGACACCACCAAATTCAAATTCCACAGCAAAACCACCAGCCTACTCAGAAGTCTTACCAAATTCACACCCTGGAGAAACCGAACAATATTCTGATGGAATGCCAATGTTTGTCTACAGACCAAGCCTTTGTAATATGAATTAGCTGCAATCTGCATCTTCATCTTCCATTATCCAGGCCATTCTGCGAGATCACCAGTGTATTAGCCACCACTACCTTCAGGGGCTCCACCTGATTACCTGCACACCACTGTTCAAATTTACTCTATACCTAAACATACATCAAGGTGCTTATTTACTTGGGTAGAGTATCCTTGACTTTGCAACCTCGCCCTTTCAAGAGCCAGATCTAAGACAAAGTCGACCCAGGTATGGCATCAGAACTGGATCCTGATAAAAGAGGCCCTCTTCAACGGTCTTCAAAAGCTTAAGGGATCCTTCCACACTAAAGCAGCTCAGATTTCCATACTAAGGCCTTCTTGGCCAATCTAGTACCAATAGGGTCACTGTGTCCTCAGTAGCTTCAATCTGCTGAATGACTCTGCCCAGCAGAAACCACAAAGGCAATACATAAAGAATCCCTTTTTGAGGCCATAGCTGGACCAGCACGTCTATGGTGACTACTTCAGATCCTTTCAGTGACTGAAAAGCCTGGGAACTTTCAGGGTTATCCCTGCCATCAGATCCTAATGGCCTCCTCCAACGCTCCACAATGAGAGAGAGAAACGGGATGGGATTTGAAATACCACCTTTCTGTTTATAGTACACATTATTATAGAGGTACTTATTTTATACCTAGGACAATGGAGGGCTAAGTAGCTTGCTCAGAGACACAAAGAGTTGCAGTGGGAATCGAACCTGGTTCTCCTGGTTCTCAGGCCAATGCAATAACCATTAGGTCACTTTGTGAAGGCTTCTGGAGTTAAGAGTCCACTCTTCTGAATTCAGAGCAACTCTACTCATGAAACTGGACTGAACATTCTGCATTCCCAATACATAAGCTGCTGAAAGCTGCAGGTGTTTCTTCACCCATTCCATCACTGCCATTTCCTGAGCTAAACCTCAACAAATTATGTATGCTACTGCTGTACCATTGTTGGATAACAGATACATTAATCTGTGCTCTAATCTCGCAGCAAACACCTGCAAGGCCATACACCTTGCACATGCTTCTAGACAATTAATAGGTACTATCATCCCTGAACCACCTGGCCTTGATAATGAACATCCCAGCTACTGAGACTGGAATCTGTCAACACCAACACCCGGTATGGAGTCTCCAAGTCTATCTTTTTTCTCACACTTGCCCCTTATAGCCATCAGTATAGGCTGCTCCTTGCTTCACCCCTCAAGGACAACAAACTTCTGCCCATCTTCACTCTGCAGTGACCACTAAGAAAGCTATTGAGAAAGACTGTGACCAGTCAGACTCTGTGCCTGACGTGTTCCCAGCTAGAAACCCCAGGAGAGGCAGAGACAGGGCTAGGAAAGCTGTTCCCAAGCCCCGCAGAGCCCAGCAGCCTAGGATCCCTGAATACATTAGGGAGGACTCCACTGAAGATGAGGTCCTATCTGACTATTCAGAAGCTAAGGACATGGAAACTCAGTCCAGTTCTGCTAGGTTTGCTCCCAAACCTGTGAATATTAGGTTTAGGCAAAATGCCCCTGGGAGAAAACCCTGCAGTTACCACAATATCCACAGGGGGAGCCCAAGAGAGCCTCAGAACAGCGCAGGCACACTGAGAGCAGGGCGTGGCTCTCACACTAAAAAGCCAGCCACTTTCTCTCCAGAGTTAGAGAGAACAAGAAAGGGAAAAGGTCCTCTCTCCAGTGCAACTGAACAGCCTAGAACCCATGGAAGTGGAGATTGTAGCTCCTTGCCAGGAAACTGAGGCCACACCTCAGGTGGAAGAAATGGAGGTTGGTGAACAGATATTTCCAGAACATGAGACAATGGAAATAGGTATTGCCTGCAAGGCTAATAACTGAAAAACTGTGTTTTCTTTTTGGAGAAGTTTTCCAAGCCAGCCACTGCTTTAAAGTGAACTGTTTTTTTGAATGCTGTTTTGAAGTTTTTGAATGGACAATTATCAAGGCTTGTGTTGCAGCTTGCAGCTTAGTGAGAAAGAGGGTTTGTTTTTTTTTTTTTGCTTTTTTCCTTTTTGCTCACAGAACTGCTAAGGCCAAATTCAAAGCCCCACGCGGAGGCAGGGCTCTTTAGCTGCAATGTTATAAAGGACTATGACTAAGGTGACCATACGTCCCGTTTTGAACGGGACAGTCCCTTTTTCACATCCCCTGTCCCGTTGTCCCCACTCACAGTTTCGGGACGCCCGAAATGTCCCGTTTTCAGAGAGGGTCCCAAAGCTGTGAGTGGGGACAACGGGACAGGGGATCGCAGCCTCCTATCTCTCCCTCCCTCCCCTCCCGGCGAGTTGACAACCTCCCTCCAGTAGCGTCGGCAGCCGCAGCAAGCTAAACAGGCTGCTTCGCGGCTTTCTACTGCCGCTGAAGCGTCACTGATGACATCATCGGTGACGCGACAGAGGGATTCGCGGGCAGGAGAAAGCCGCGAAGCAGCCTGTTTAGCTTGCTGCAGCTGCAGACGCTACTGGAGGGAGGTTGTCAACTCGCTGGGAGGGTCGGGAGGGAGAGATAGGAGGGTCAGCGGGGGTTGGGCTGGGAGGGGAGAAAAGCGTCTGCCTCGGGTGTTTCAGGCAGCAGTAGTGTTTACAATTCGCTGCTGTTGCCGGCTTCAGGACTTGCTCTCTGCCGGGTCCTGTCTACTTCCTGTTTTCATGAAGACAAGACCCGACAGAGAGGAAGGCCTGAAGCTGGCAACAGCAGTGAATTGTGAATGCTGCTGCTGTCCCATGAAGTTCTTGGGTGACAAGGAGGAAAGGGAGCAGAGGGGGAGAGAATTGGGGAGAGTGTTGAAGGAAGATGAGGGAGGGAATGAAAGGAAATGCTAGGGCTTGGAGGGAAGGAGGAAGGTATGCCAGCCCAAGGGAAAAGGAAGGAGAAGATGTCAGAGCAAGGAGGGGGGAGGGATAGATGGAAGAAAAGGAAAGGAGAGAGATGCCGGGAATCAGGGAAGGGATGATGCCAGACCATGGGGAAGGAAAGGAGAAAGCACAGTTACTTACCGTAACAGGTGTTATCCAGGGACAGCAGGCAGATATTCTTGACTGATGGGTGACGGCACCGACGGAGCCCCGGTACGGACAATTTTAGAGTGATTGCACTCTAAGAACTTGGAAAGTTCTAGTAGGCCGCACCGCGCACGCGCGAGTGCCTTCCCGCCTGACAGAGGCGCGTGGTCCCCAGTTAGGATAAGCCAGCTAAGAAGCCAACCCGGGGAGGTGGGTGGGACGCAAGAATATCTGCCTGCTGTCCCTGGATAACACCTGTTACGGTAAGTAACTGTGCTTTATCCCAGGACAAGCAGGCAGCATATTCTTGACTGATGGGTGACCTCCAAGCTAACAAAAAGAGGGATGGAGGAAAGGTTGGCCATTAGGAAAACAAATTTTGCAAAACAGATTGGCCGAAGTGTCCATCCCGTCTGGAGAATGCATCCAGACAATAGTGAGATGTAAAAGTATGAACTGAGGACCAAGTAGCAGCCTTGCAGATTTCCTCAATAGGAGTGAACGGAGGAAAGCTACAGATGCTGCCATAGCTCGAACTCTATGGGCCGTGACAGAACCTTCCAGTGTCAGTCCGGTCTGAGCATAACAGAAAGAAATGCACGCTGCAAGCCAATTAGACAACGTACGTTTAGAAACAGGACGTCCCAATTTATTCGGATCAAAGGACAGAAAGAGTTGGAGAGATGATCTGTGGGGCTTAGTACGCTCTAAATAGTAAGCTAAAGCCCGCTTACAGTCCAAAGTATGCAGAGCCTGTTCACGAGAATGAGAGTGAGGTTTCGGAAAAAAAAACAGGCAGAACAATGGATTGGTTGAGATGGAATTCAGAGACAACCTTAGGGAGAAACTTTGGATGTGTACGCAGAACCACCTTGTCATGATGAAAGACCGTAAAAGGTGGATCTGCAACTAGTGCATGTAGCTCACTGACCCTCCTGGCAGAGGTAAGAGCAATAAGGAAAAGTACTTTCCAAGTGAGAAACTTGAAAGGAGTGGTAGCCAAAGGTTCAAATGGAGGTTTCATCAAGGCGGAAAGAACCACATTGAGATCCCAGATTACAGGAGGGGCTTTAAGAGGTGGTTTCACATTGAAAAGACCCCTCATGAATCTGGACACCAAGGGATGAGCTGAGAGAAGTTTTCCATGAACCGGCTCATGAAAAGCAGCAATAGCACTGAGGTGGACTCTGATGGAAGTAGACTTAAGGCCAGAGTCAGACAAAGAAAGAAGATAATCCAACAATGTCTCCACTGCCAGAGAAGTGGGATCGAAATGATGAAGAAGACACCAGGAAGAAAATCGTGTCCACTTCTGATGGTAACATTGCTTTGTGGCCGGTTTCCTGGAGGCATCCAGAATGGAACGAACGGGCTGAGACAAAATAGTATCATGAGAAGTCAGCCTGAGAGATACCAAGCTGTCAGGTGCATAGACTGGAGGTTGGGATGTAGAAGGGTCTCCTGATGCTGTGTAAGCAGAGAAGGAAACAGTGGAAGAAGAAAGGGTTCCCTGGAACTGAGTTGAAGTAGAAGGGAGAACCAATGTTGCCTGGGCCACCTTGGAGCAATCAGAATCATGGTGGCTCGTTCCCTCTTGAGCTTGAACAAGGTTCTTAACATGAGAGGCAGAGGAGGGAAAGCGTACAGGAACAGGTTGGACCAATCGAGGAGAAATGCATTCGCTGCCAGACGGTGAGGAGAGTAGAGTCTGGAGCAAAAAAGGGGCAGCTGGTGATTGTGAGGAGCTGCAAAAAGGTCTATCTGAGGAGTGCCCCATTGAGCGAAGATGGACTGTAGAGTGAAAGGATTGAGTGTCCACTCGTGAGGCTGGAGAATTCTGCTGAGCTTGTCCGCTAAGGAATTCTGTTCTCCCTGAATGTAGATAGCTTTCAGGAATAGATGGTGATCTATGGCCCAAGTCCAGATCTTCTGGGCTTCCTGGCACAAGAGACGAGAGCCTGTCCCACCCTGTTTGTTGATGTAGTACATCGCAACTTGATTGTCTGTGCACAGCAGGAGGACTTGAGGAAAGAGAAGATGTTGGAAGGCCTTGAGGGCATAAAACATCGCTCTGAGTTCCAGGAAATTGATGTGATGCTTCATTTCCTGAGCTGTCCAAAGTCCTTGAGTTTGGAACTCGTTCAAATGAGCTCCCCAGGCGTAAGGGGAGGCATCGGTGGTGATGATAAGTTGATGAGGAGGTAGATGGAAGAGAAGACCTCTGGAGAGATTTGAGGATATCAACCACCATTGTAGAGACTGACGAAGAGATGATGTCACAGATATGTGACGTGAGCAAGGATCCATCGCTTTGGACCACTGGGTAGCTAGGGTCCATTGAGGAGTGCGCAGGTGAAGACGTGCGAAGGGTGTGACATGAACTGTGGAGGCCATGTGACCCAAGAGTATCATCATTTGCTTGGCAGAGATGGAATGTTGTGGAAGCACCTGCTGCCATAGAGATTGAAGCGTTTGAAGACGGTTGGATGGCAGGAACGCTCTCATGAGGACTGTGTCCAAGACAGCTCCGATGAATTGAAGTCTCTGAGTGGGGATGAGATGAGATTTGGGTAGATTGATCTCGAACCCCAGAAGTTGCAGAAACAGGATGGTCTGGGTGGTGGCCTGAAGTACTGTCTGAGATGAATTGGCCTTTATCAACCAATCGTCCAGGTAAGGAAACACCTGAAGGTGGTGGGAACGTAGAAAGGCAGTCACCACAATCAGACATTTGGTGAACTCTCTTGGAGAGGAGGCAAGACCGAAGGGTAGCACCTTGTATTGGTAATGACAACGATTGATCATGAAGCGTAGGTACTGTCTGGAGGCCAGATTGACTGGTATGTGAGTGTATGCTTCTTTGAGATCGAGGGAACATAGCCAGTCGCCTTGATTGAGAAGAGGGAAAGAGTGGCCAGAGAAAGCATTCTGAATTTCTCTTTGACCAAGCATTTGGTGAGATCACGAAGATCTAGGATGGGTCTGAGATCTCCTGTCTTTTTGGGAACTAGAAAATAATGGGAGTAGAATCCTTGCCCCTTTTGATCTAGAGGAACCTCCTCTATGGCGTTCAGAAGGAGGAGGGATTGAACCTCTTGAAGAAGGAGGGAAGATTGAGGAGTGTTCAAAGCAGACTCTTTTGGTAGACCTTGGGCAGGAAGAGTCTGAAAGTTGAGAGAGTAGCCGTGGCGGATGATGTTGAGGACCCATTGATCCGAGGTGATGGTTTCCCAACGGCTTATGAAATGAGTAAGGCGTCCTCCAATAGGCAGCGGAAGATGGGCAGATGGAGGGATACTGGCTATGTCCTGGAGAACCAAGTCAAAAGGGTTGTGAAGATTTTTGTGGAGGAGGAGGCTTCACCTATTATTGCTGCTGTGCTGGTCTAGTGTTTTGCCTCTGACGCCTGGGTTGTGGAGGTGCCGGTGGCAAAGGACGAGCCACAAATCGACGTTGGTAGGCCGATTGCTGACGAAAAGGCCTGGAAGGTGGGGTCTTCTTTTTTGTTTTGAGGAGAGTATCCCACCTAGTTTCATGAGCTGAGAGCTTTTGGGTAGTGGAGTCCATGGATTCTCCAAACAGCTCATCCCCCAGGCAAGGTGCATTAGCCAGTCGATCCTGATGATTGACATCAAGTTCTGAAACTCTGAGCCATGCCAGTCGGCGCATGGCCACCGACATAGCCGTGGCCCGAGAGGTTAGCTCAAAGGTGTCATAGATCGACCTGACCATGAACTTACGAAGTTGTAAGAGCGATGAAGAAGTTTGGCGAAAGGCAGATCTTTTACGGTCAGGGAGGTACTTCTCAAAAGCAGTCAGATTTTGTATGAGATGCTTGACATAGAATGAGAAGTGGAAAGCGTAATTCCCTGACTTGTTGGCCAACATCGCATTCTGGTACAACCTCTTGCCAAATTTGTCCATGGCTTTACCTTCTCTGCCACTAGCTCCCGTGGATTTCTTTAGAGTGGATTCCACTAATAGAGACTCATGTGGGAGCTGTGGTTTGTCAAACCCAGGAATCGGGATGACTTTATATAAGGAGTCTAACTTGTGGGGGGCTCCTGGGATGGTCAAAGGTGTCTCTAAATTCTTGTAAAAAGTCTCTCTCAAGATGTCATGGAGAGGTAATTTGAGATATTCCCTTGGATGTTGGTCAAAATCCAGTGCATCAAGAAAAGCTTTGGATTTCTTTGACTCAGCTTCCAAGGGAATAGAGAGAGAATCACACATCTCTTTCAAAAAAGATGAGAAAGAGGTTACATCTGGTTTAGAGGATGGGTCTAAAGCAGAAGGATCCTCATCACCAGATGAACATTCCCCTTCAGAGAGAAGAGGGTCCTCCGAGTCACCCCACAGATCAGGATCCCTAACCTGAAAACTGCGGTCTCGAGATTCCGGTGTGGAGGGTTTCAGGTGTCGGGATTTGCGTGCCGACTTACCTGACCTCATAGACACGGTACTGGGAGACGTTAAGGGCTGCATCGGTGCCAAAGTCTGAACAGCCTGGTGTTGAGCTCTCGGCAGAATGTACCGGTACCGACAAAGTGGATGCCGATAGAAGGGGTGCTCCACTGTCGGTACCGGTTGCTCAGACCGGACCGGGACCGGGAGGCTCGGTGTCAAAAGTGCAGGAAGGAGTTGTTGCAACTGTTCCTTAAGCTGCACCTGCAGGACAGCGGCAATCTGCTCATCCAGCAAAGGCACCGGTACCGCCTTTTTCTTCTGCGGTACCTGCGGTGCCGCTCTACGCCCCGAGGATGAGGAACCCGAGGTCGAGGGGCTCACCTCTATTGGGGTGGAGCGCTTCCGTGGGCGCCTCGAGGCGGCCCCCGATGGGAAGGAGGCCTGACACTAGTGTGGAGGGGGCCCGCCCCCATCCGCCCAAGCCGTCAAAAAGACGGAGAAGGCTTATCAGCCGTCGGCGGCTGAGACTTGGGCAAAGCCCGAGGGTGCGCCTGTTGACGTCGCGGCGGCAGACACGAGAACGCCGGGGTCGGCTTCGCCTTCGATCTCACAAGGGAGGCAAAAGATCGTTCGTGCTCCGACAGGCGCTTAGTGGCAGCCTCAATGGAATCGTCAAACAATTCGTTCCCTACGCAGGGCAGGTTGGCTAGGCGATCTTGGAGATTAGGATCCATATCAACCAGCCGCAACTATGCCAGCTGGCGCATGGCCACCGCAAACGCTGAGACACGGGACGAAAGCTCGAAAGCGTCATAGGCGGCGTGGAACAGGTGAAGACGCAGCTGGGACATATCCTCAATCAGCTGCCCAAACGCAACCTGGCGAGAAGGGGGCAAGTCCGCCTGGAAAGCGGGCAAGGACCGCACTAGATGTTTGAGGTAGGAGGTAAACGTGAACGAATAGTTCAGTACCCTAGAGGCCATCATGGAATTTTGGTATAGTCTGCAGCCAAACTTGTCGAGGGTCCGACCCTCCCGACCCGGTGGGACCACCGCCGAGACCCGGGACGGGTGAGACTTCTTAAGCGAAGACTCAACGAGCAAAGACTGATGGGACAGCTGAGGGCGCTCGAACCCCGGGCAGGGGACTGTCCGGTACTTTGACTCCATCTTTAAAGGCACCGCCGTGACCGCATATGGGGTTTCCAGGTTACGGATGAGAGCCTGCCGGAGCACCGGGTTCAGCGGAAGCCTGAGGGACTCACGAGGCGGAGAAGGCATATCCAATTCCTCCAGGTATTCTTTGGTGTACCGGGAATCAGACTTGAGGTCCAGTTTAAGAGCCCGCCCCCATGTCCTGGACGAACCTGGAGAAGGACGGGCGAGCCACTCCCCCACCCTCGGGGGGTGTCGCCGAGCGGGACCGCCTCGTCGAAAAAGAAGGGGAAGCCTCTTGGGAATACCAAGGCTCCCTCTCAGCCTCACGCTCCGAGCCCCAAGAGACACTCAAAGAGCGCACCGGGGTCGAGGACCTACACCGCCTCGAGGAGCCCCTCGGAGACGACCCCAGAGTACGAGGCACCGACCGATGACGGGTCAGGGACCTGTCCCCGGACTCCCTCGGCGAAAGCCTCGAGCCTCGGCCCAGAGCCCCGGACCGAGGGGGAGTCATCAACAATCGAGAGTTATCCAGAGACAACTCCGAAACCCTCAGCGGTCCCATAGCGCGGGCAGTCGGCGAACGGCCTCGCCTCGGCGGGGAACCTCGGGGGTGCTTAGCCACCCTTCGGACAGAGGTCACCCCGGGCTTCGAGTGACGCTTCGCGCCTCGGAGCCCCGAGGGGGAAGATCGCCTCGAGACCCGGGGCGAGGAGTCCGAGGACGACGAGAGGCGCCAGGACCGGTGCACCTTGCCCCCAGGCGCCTCGATGCGAGGTTCAGGCTGGTCCGGTGCACGTGAGGTCGGGGCCGGATGAAGATGGGCCAGCGCAGCGCACAGCTCCGACGAGATCATCGCCCGGAGCATGTCCTGAAAGACCGGCACGGACAGCATCGACGGCATGTCCGAGGCCGCAGTGCACTCCACCGAGGGCGACCTCGATGCAGAGTATTCCCTTGCGGTGGAGGCACGTCCCGAAGGCTTGGAGGGCTTCGCCAAAGCCACAGGCAAGGAACTCCCACCATGCCCCGCCGGCGTCCCCGAGGCTGGCTTCTTCGCCGGTGTGGAACCTGTTGGAGGAAGAGGGGACTTACCCGGAGCCGAGGACTTTGTCGACCCCGAGGTCTTCGGGGCCGAGTCTCGAGGCGGGGCCGGGGTACCCAAGGCCGAGGTCAAGGCCGGGGCCGAAGCCGAGGCTGACCTTGAGGCCGAGATCGAGGGCTGGTCGACCTCAAAAAGATCCGCCATGCGGGCCTTTCATCAGCGAAGGGCCAGATGCTGAAATGTGGCACACCGGAGACAGGACTCGGTGGGATGATCAGCCCCCAGGCAGAGAATGCACCAATGATGAGAATCTGTGATGGACAGGAGGCGATCGCACTTGGTGCACTTTTTGAACCTGGTCTAGGGCCGGGACATAAGAAAATATAGGCCGCGGCCGACGAGGCCACGCAGCCGCAACAACCCGGGAGCACCTAGGCTGTACACAAAACCGCGAACTTCGCAACGAAGAAAAAAAAGATGAAACACACGCGTACAGCAACTCTCGAATAAAAAAATAAGAAAGCCGCGGTGCTAGAAGGCACTTTCGGGCAGAGGCAAGAAAGACGACTTCTTGGCTCTGTGGAAACGAAAGAACTGGAGACCACGAGGAGGGGATGCGCCCTCTAGTGGAGCAGGAAGGCACGCATGCGTGGTGCAGCACAGCAAACTTGAATCTTCAATCAAGTTTGCTTGAAAAGCTGTCCGCGTCGGGGCTCCGTAGATGACGTCACCCACATACGAGAATATGCTGCCTGCTTGTCCTGGGATAAAAAAATGTCTATGATTTGATTCCAATCCGTGGTATACATCATTCAGTGCAAAAAAGTGCAAAGAGGCATGTTACATCGGTGAAACAAGTCAAATGCTAAAGACCAGAATCAACCTACATAGATAACATATTAAGAATTGCAATACCAAACAGGATGTCACCTCTATTGGAAAACACTTTGAAAAAACTGATCACTGCACCAATGATTTTATGGTGAGAATATAAAAAGGGAACTTTAACTTTAAAACAATCCAAGAACATAAAACCTTTGAAATCAAAATAAGGTATTTGGACACCTACCAAACAGGACTTAACAGAGATCTGGGCTTTCTTGCCCACTGTAAAGATATTTAAAACTGCTCTGCCACCTTTCTGTCTCCTGCCCACCCAGCCACCCCTCCCTCTTCCTATCCCTGAAATGCATACTGTATACGGATATTTGTCAACATTTGATTTTTTTTCTGATCCGAAGGGTTATCTTCGAAAGCTCATCATAAAATGCATTGAGTTAATGCAATACAAAAGGTATCAACTTATCTCCTTTGCTTTTTGCATTATTTCTTTATATTACCCAATATAGGAGAAATGCATCCCAGGCTAATCTGTCATGCATCACTATCCTGCAGCAGAACTGAGGCACTTTCTTGTTGAATTGAGTGGCAAAAAATAAGAGCGCAGCTCTATTACTGTTTTGCCAAACAGATGAAATAGACTGAGGGAGAGGAGCAAGAGGTGAGTGGGAAGGAGCCATCAGGGATGACAACACCCAGGTATATAGTAGATTCTGTTCTGCTTGTTCAAGGAGAAACAGGTGACAGTTTCATCCTCTTCCTATAATGAGATCTCTATTTTACTATTATTTTCAGTTGTGTGGGTCTGTCAGTGAAATTGGTCGAGCGCACCGCTGGCACTTTTTAAACCCGGGTTGAGGGGGCATGAAAGTGAATACGGCTTCTGCCAAATCGAAGGCCGAGGCCTCGATGATGGCAATAGGCCCCGCCGGGGCTAACTGAAAACTGAAGAAAAAAATTAATTTTTTTTTTTTTTTTTAAGAAAAGAAAAGAAACAACGGAAATAAAATTTCCAAAAGGGTTTACGCGAGCGGGAAGGCGATATTTACTAGAAAAAAGAACTTTCAACAGCCGTTGAAAGAAACGCGTCTTTTTAGCTCCGCGGAAACTAAGAAACTGGGGACCGCGCGCCTCCGTCGGGCGGGAAGGCACTCGCGCGTGCGCGGTGCGGCCAGCTAGAACTTTCCAAGTTCTTAAGAGTGCAATCACTCTAAAATTGTCCGTACCAGGGCTCCGTCGGTGCCGTCACCCATCAGTCAAGAATATGCTGCCTGCTTGTCCTGGGATAAATAATATTCTGATTTTACCTATATGTAAATACAAATTTATCATCTTAAAGTTGTTTAATTAATAGCGAACATCCAGGAATATTGTAAATGTAGCCTTCAATATCTTAAGTTCATAATGCCTTAATAAGAATAAGAGATATTTTGAGTTTCAGAGATAAATAAAAGTGATGTTTAGTGGTGTAAAGAAACTTCTCAAAGTACATATTCAACTATCTATATACAGTAGTTATAGAATCTTACTTGTGAAATAACAAATGCTCCACCAAATCTTAAACCTTTGCAGTTTATTACCTTTTATCAGTTTTCATACATTAAACCAAACTATATAATTGCAAATCATGCATTAATAAAAAGTAGCATTAAAAAAAATCAATAACCTGAGCTCCAGAAACAGGTGCAAAAGGATTTGTTGGCCTCAGACCTGTTTGTGTATAAATCATTGGCTGGGGTGCCATCAAAGGCGTTGCACCAATCTGAGCAGGTACCTGCAAGATCCATAAAGTAAGGACAAAAATCATTTCACTATTAATCTTGATAAGTCCTCTACCTTTATTTTATGCCTTCAAGTGAAATATGAAATAGAATGGAAAATATGGGCTTACAAGAATATCACACACAGTATGAAATCAGATTAAAGTTTAACTAAAACACTTCTAGCACAATGTGTGGTTGTGGAGTGTATGTTGTGTTTTGTATGGAGTGTTAGAGGGGTGTGTGCATCTGGTATGGCTGGGGGGTTGCTTCTGTTCTTTGTTTGAACAACTAAAACTTTGCAGATTGTGACTGGATGGCTCAGAGCTTGGCCGCCTCTATTTTCTTTTTCTGAGTTTACCAGATCGTTTATTGTTAGAGTTTGTATTCTCTCTATTTGGACCTGGTGTATTTGTACTGCTGGTTATCTGTGTCATCTGTGTTGCAACTGCTTCTAATAAAAATTATTAAAAAAAGAAGAGTCATGTACACAGTTATGCTTTTTAATGTTTTTGATCCAAGAGATTCCCTCCTCCTTTTGGCTTCTAATTCAATTGAAACCTGCCTTTAAGATATTACCATGCATAAGCCTTCATTAAAAATGTTCCTTAATTTATTCCTCTATTACTTCTACCTTCCAGAATATCCTTGGCTAAGAGCAATGCATTGCAATAACATCCTAAACCTGGAGTGCATGCATCCTGGTTCTAGTCACTAGATGTTACCACTGAGCCACATCTATCCTCCTACCTATGGATCTGGATACTAGAATTGCCCGATTCGCTTTGGTGAATTGATTCGTTTTCTTAAAAAATTGGGCTCGACGATTTCAGTGACCAACCCTCCTTCCCGTACCTTTGGGCCTCCTAAAGCAGGAGCAGCTGTGCTCTGGCAGTGAACAGCTTGTCCTTAGCACTGCCTCTTGCTGGCTGTCCACTGCTGCTCCTGTTTAGGGGGCGGGGGTCCAGTCAGGAAGTGCTGCATAGGCGCCAGCGCTAAGTACTCTCAGCTCTGTGGATTTAGGAGGCCCCTGGCCGGTTTGCTTCCCCCTTCTCTCTAGAAACAGGGACAAAGTGCGAAGTAATAAAATTTGCAGACGACATCAAACTATTTAATGGGGCTAGGACTAAAGAGGACTGCGAAGATTTACAAAGGGACCTGAACAAACTAGGGGAGTGGGCGACGAGATGGCAGATGAAGTTCAGTGTAGAGAAATGTAAAGTCTTGCATGTAGGAAGAAGAAACCCGAGGTACAGCTACACGATGGGAGGGCAGTTATTGAGTGAGAGTACCCAAGAAAGGGACTTGGGGGTAATAGTGGACAAGACAATGAAGCTGTCAGCACAGTGCGCAGCGGCCGCTAAGAGAGCGAATAAAATGCTATGTATAATCAAGATGGGTATTACAACCAGAACGAAAGAAGTTATCCTGCCGTTGTATCGGGGGATGGTGTGCCCCCATCTGGAGTACTGCGTCCAATATTGGTCGCCACACCTAAAGAAGGATATGGCGATACTCGAGAGGGTTCGGAAGAGAGCGACACGTTTGATAAAAGGTATGAAAAACCTTTCATACGCTGAAAGACTGGAGAAACTGGGGCTCTTTTCCCTGGAGAAGAGGAGACTTAAGAGGGGATACGATAGAGACTTACAAGATCATGAAGGGCATAGCGAAAGTGGAGAGGGACAGATTCTTCAAACTTTCGAAAACTACAAGAACGAGAGGGCATTCGTAAAAATTAAAAGGGGACAGATTCAGAACCAATGCTAGGAAGTTCTTCTTCACCCAACGGGTGGTGGACATCTGGAATGTGCTTCCAGAGGGCGTGATAGGACAGGGTATGGTACTGGAGTTCAAGAAGGGTTTGGGCAATTTTCTGAAGAAAAAGGGGATAGAAGGGTATAGATAGAGGGTTAAATACAGGTTTCTGGACCTGATGGGCCGCCGCGTGAGTGGACTACTGGGCATGATGGACCTCTGGTCTGACCCAGCAGAGGCACTGCTTATGTTCTTATGTTCCCCCTGGCCTCCCGGACTCACCTTCAAAACTAATTAAAGCTTGCAGAGGATCGCTGGTGCTATAGTGATCCTAGAAAGCTGCCGATGGCCTCCGCAACACATTCCCTCTGCCGCAGTCCTGCCATTCCTCTGATGTCACATCCTAGACCAAAATAGGACGTGACGTCAAAGGAGGGACAGGACTGCGGTAGAGGGAACGTGCTGCGGAGGCGACAGCTTGTTAGGATCACTACTGCACTAGCAATCCTCAGCAAACCATAATTAGTTTTGAAGGTAAGACCGGGAGGAAAGGTGGAAAGCCAGGTGGAAAGCCAGACGACACTAGAGAGAAGGTGGAAACATGCCGGCCTTCAGGGGACCCCCCTGGTGTAGAAATACACGGAGGGAGGGAAGTGGGTGTCCAAAGAGACAGGCATATGCCGGACTGAAGGTGGGGGGGGGAGGAGGAGAAGAAATAATGAGTCTAAAAACAGATGAGAGGGAGAGAGATGATAGACAATGGGATGGAGGGAAGGAACAGAAAGGGAGAGAAGCTGGACTCAAGGGATGATGAAGGTGGGGGGGATGGAGATACTGGAGGGTAGTTAGGAAGAGAAAGGGAGAGATGGTGGACTCTGGGGTGGTGGAGAAGGAGGGAGAGATGCTGGAGGAAAGGGTAGTTGAGAAAAGGAGAGATGGTAGATCTGGAGATGGTGGGGTTCATTGCTGCAGCTGCTCTTTCATTCTTCGGGCCAAACATACTGCCTTCAACAGCTGGAAGCTTTCCCTCTATTAATGCTTCCTGGTCCCCCTTAGGCGCAAAGCAGTAGCAGAGGGAAAGCTTCATTCACGCTGCCGGTGGCCCAAAGAGTGCACGTGTACTGCCTTATCAGATCCCATGGAGGAGAGGAATATTTGGGGGTGGGGGGTCAGAGAAATGCTGGAAAGTGGGAATGGAGATGAAAAAAAGGAAAGATGCCAGACCTCCAGGGGAAGGAAGGGAAATGGAAGGGGAGGACAGAAATGGAAGATGAATGGTTAGCACGGAGAAAGAAGAAAACGACCCTGGCAAGCAAGTTAGAAGACAAACAGAAACAAGTGCTTGAGACCAACATGATTTGAATAATGACCAGACAATTTTCTATTTTGTGATTACAATGTCAGATTTGAAATGTGTATCCTGCCAGAGCTGGTGTTAGACCACAAACGTATGCTAGGACTTAACAGAGAGAGGAAAAGGTTTTTCTTTGTTTATTTTGGTTACACCACAGCACCAGTGTGGGTAGGAGAGGGCAAAGGGTGTGGGGTGGGTGGCCTTCGAGAACCATGGTTGCCTGTTCCTAGTCTATGGATTAAAAATTTTGTCCAGAAATTTCTGCACAGCTAACATTCAAGTATTTACGGGCAGACTAGATAGGCCATTTGGCCTTTATTTGCCGTCATGTTTCTATGTTTAGAAATTATATTAGCAGCTTCCAAAATAAAGGTATATATTATGATTGCCCTTCTCTTTGATCACAACCTCATGTAAATTTGAGTCATAATCATTAGCAACACAGCCAGATTCCAAACAACAAAAAAAGTTTCAAAAGCTTCACATATTTATTCTTTATTGGAAATTACAGTGTTCCCCCACGAATTTGCGGTCCGCGGTTCCAGTCATTTGCAGCATTTTCCGACCGCAAAGGGGAAGCAGGAGAGGCCAGCTGGAGTGTCGGTGAATGAAAGAAATCACTCGCGGTATGCTCCAACCACCTCTTCCTGTACTAAAGTTGGGCCTCAATAATCAGGAGCTGCGGGTCAAAGCAGCTCCTGAATGGTGAGGCCTGACTTTAGTACAGAAAATAATCACACTAGAAGTAATAAAAAGTAGGATTTTCAAACCACTAAACCTCAAAAACGCAATCTAAATGACAAGAATACAATCATACAGTAAGTGGTTTACCATTCCATATACAGGCACTTGTGTGGTCACTGGATAGGTCATTGGAGGAGGTACCTTCATAAGGAATGAAAGAGAAATAAAGTTTCTAAATACAGTTTTATTTTTCACATAATGAAAACAAAATGATAAAACCTTTTATCTCTAGGGTAATACATTCTATTCTGGAATGGCAGGATTAAAATGTGTATGGCAGAAAACAATATTTGAATGGCACTGAAAAAACAGTTTTTGCAAGAAATGTACTACATTCTTGCCAGAAATGCATTAATTTAATCCTATGCTTTCAGTTGTTTACAATAGAAAACAGCAAGCATTTTCATGCAGTCACTGCACAAGAGTCAGCTACCAGATTCAGGATGAACATATGAGAAAGAGCTTTAGCCAATGTGATCTGATCAAGGAATACTATTACAATAGTTAAAATAGATGAGAGCTGGGAGGTTTGAAAAATGGTAAAAACCCTGGGTATGGGCTAGGGGTTCTTGGCAAGAGTGAGTAGACATCCCTCCTGCCAGAAGACTTTGTATGGGGGGGTCCCTTGCCACAGCCATTCAGCTGATTGCAGCAGGGGTGTATCCCCCCTGATCAGCTGAGCCAGCAGGACTCCCTTGTGAGATTAGTTCAGCTGGATGAGTCTACTTTTAAGGTGCAATTCTTTAACTAGCGCCTGTGACATGGGCACCAGTTAGAGAATGGGGGCAGAGGGGTATGGGTGTATGTGTTAGGGTGTCTGTCCGTTAGGGCAGATGCAATTCTGTATAGGACGCTGGTGTGTGATTCTCAGCCACTTCTTAGGTGGTTACTGAGATTGGCATCCTATGCAGAATCTGCCCCTAAAAGCTGAATTCTTCCAGAGAAGTATTTAAATTTGATATAAAATAGTAAAAGGCATGTCTGCTTTACAGTGTTGCTCATTTTACTGATTTGTCTAATAACCAGCAAAAATGCAACATCTACAATCAACATTTGGACTGCCCCTAAAAACTGATCAGTTACATTTGAGTTCATTGTTTGAGACTTACCATCTGCGGAATGGCAGCTACTGGGGCAGGAGTCCATGTGGTTGATGTGCTTGTTCTTGCTTGCCAGTTTGTTCCACCAGTGAGTCTCTTCTCTGTTGGCTGATTCCACTGCATGTCTGACCTAGACAGACAAATACTTTTGATGCAAATGTCCATTCACTATATAAATGATTTAAGTCTGTGAGCTAATGAATTATCAGAAACTTATTTAAAAAATCTCTTATATCCCACTTATCTAACAATCTAACTAAATTCTAGTATAGCAGTCCCAGCTTTGAGAAGATTAAATATTCCCTGTTGCACAACAATTTAGGGCAGTTATATTGCATATTAAATATGAGTAAAAAAAAAAATAATAACTTTTTCACCCAGCCTTTCTTGGGATTCTGGTTGCAGCTAGATAACAAATGAGTCATTTTGCATATGAAAAGTATTTACCGTATTTTTCGTTCCAGAAGATGCACTTTTTCTCCCCCCAAAAGTGGGTGGAAATAAGGGTGCGTCTTATGGAGTGAATATACCAGCCGCAGAGAGAATTACACCCTCCTGGGTCCCTGGACACTGCCCTCATGCGCTGCGGCTCTGCTGGTGTCTGGGTGAATGAGTGAGGGTGGGGTGAGGAGGCCGGAATGGTAGCGCTGAGCCCTCGAAGTTAACCTCGCCCTCCATCCACAATGAGCTAGGAGAGTGCAGGCACCACCGCAGACGCAACTGCCGGCCTCTATTAAGAACTTCCGGGGCAGCAAACTGGGACCATGGCTTGGTCGGGGGAGGAGGCGGAGAACGAAGAACCGCTGGTGCCTGCAGCCAATGACAGAGGCAGCGGCATTCCCCAGCCAAAGCAGCACACCAATGCCAGAGCCCCCAAAGTCGACTTGGACTCCGTCTGCAGCAGTGACATCAGCCTGACCTCCATCTGTAAGATCTGTTTCCAGGGAGCCGAGCAGGTACCAGAGTGCGCTCATACATAACCCCTCTCACTGTTTCTGCTTCACGACCGCTTTTTGCTTACTGGTATATTCTTCTTATTAAGTAAGAGAATGGTGGGTTTGGTGGTCTCTTCTGAGTTAGGGATGGGTCGCAGGATGGGTTGTTTATTCTTTTGGGTGTTTTGGTTGGGGGGGCTGTTTCCCTTGAATGTTGAGCTAGCCTGGCTGTCACTGTTGGGGGGAGGGGTTGTCTGTGGTGGATCTCTGGGTCAGTGTTGGGGAGGGGGATTGTTGGGGGGTGTGGGCTGGTTCTATGATGGTTCTGTTTGTTGGATTTTTGTGTGCTATATTAAATTCAATAAAATGTTTCAACACAGAGAGAGAATGGGTGCGTAGGGGGTGGTGGTGTAATAAGCTGTGCATTAAAGATAATGTTATCTTTTATTTTACCAATTGCTGACTCTGCAGCATATGTGTGTGTCTGTGGGCACAATGCAGGGACCTGTGTTGTAGAATGTTAAGTTCACAGTTAAGCTCACCAAGATTTCAGTGTGGCTATGTACTATTACATCTGTTTAATTGGATGAGACCTCGGGGGCCCGTTCAAGCTGGACTTCAGTTTTGACTGTTTTGATTTTATTTTCACTTCTTTTTAGTTTATGATATATTTTTTAATCTCACTTATTGTTTTACCACTTATTTTGTTTTATTTTATCATTCAAATTTCATTTAAATTTCCCGAGAATTCTATTGCTTCAACGGTTCTCCCTCTGCATCTATTCTTATCTCCCCTCTTTTTAACCTTTCAAATTCCTTTAGATCATTGTAATCTTATTAGTATATTTATTTTCTTATTTTTCTCCTCTATCTCTATTTTCTTTCTTTATTACTCTTCTAATTGTCATTTTTCCTGGTACTTTAGTTAGATTGTGAGCCTTCGGGACAGTAAGGGAATTTCTAAGTACCTATCTTACTTATAATTTTAATGCACCAATATATTCATTGTAACCCGTTCTGGGCTCTTTTGGGAGGACGGGCTAAAAAAATCGAATAAATAAATAATAAATAAATAAGAAGATTCCTTAGAAAAAAATAGTCCTGGTGAGGTTGTGATGAGGGTAACTTAAGTATGAAGAATATTTTTTTTTCTTGTTTTCCTCTTCTAAATCTAGGGTGCGTCTTATGGAGCGAAAAATATGGTAAATCAGATTGACAGAAGAGTTATAACTAGAAAGAACTTGCAACATTTTTCCTGGTCTATGTGCTAGTAATTGGGACCCAGAATGAAATGTACTATCCTGGATTATGTAGATCTGATGGTGTCAGGGTACCTCTTGAATAGATGTAAAACTCGACACCATCAGACCTGCTATGCCAAATTTCCATAAAATAATATTTTTGTAGACACAACCAGGACTTTTTCACCAAAATAAAGAGAAAATTTTGCATCATATACAGAAAGCAAACAACTGGAAACAAAGTCTGAAGAAACTTACTTTTTGGATGGTGTTCCTCCAAATCCAAGATCTATGGCAGAAAGGAAAATATGAAAAGGAAGCCATGGTTTTATATTCTGCATGGAAAAAAAACCAATGGAAAACAAGGCTGATTTTAGAACTTACTTCCCACTAGATTGGCAAGTGATGAGTCAAGGTCGTTTGCTAAAATTTTTCCACTTTGTTGAGTGACAGGTACCGACCTTTGATTTTGTTGTGGAACCATTGGTTGCAGAACATCATCTGAAGGACAAACCTAAAAACAGAACAGACAGACTCATACAAATTAGTTGATTTTTTTTTTTTAATCTTTATTGAACTTCCAAACTACAATTGTGTAAGCAAGTAACATCTATGAATAATATTGCAAGAAAAACACAATGAACTTACAACTATTTTCGCCCACCCTCCCTCCTAACAATCAAGTAAAATAAAACTTACAAAAAACATTCCATAAATTCCCTTAATCCAATTCTAGTGTAAATCTCTCCCCCCTCCCCGGATGTGTATGTTTAAAGGTCCACAAATAAAATCAGATATTATTCCTTACAAAATTTAGTAAACAGTTCCCAAACGTCCAAAAATTTCCTATATCGCCCCTATTGTATGGCCATCAGACCATTTTAAAAATATGATAAAAGAGATTCCCACCAAAAGGAGTAATTTAACCTATCCCAGTTTTTCCAATTCCTCAATATAAGTTGTATGGCCACCCCTGTCATTATAAAGAGAAGCTTGTTATTCTGAGCCGATACTTGAATTTTAGCTCTCGTTAACGTACCAAATAGAATGGTATCATAAGTCAATGCCACTGGATTTTCCAATAAATTGTTCACTTAATCCCAGATGATTAACTGTAAAGGTATAATCCCAATTGAAAAATCCCAAGTCTGCTTTTATTTCATTGTTGCAGCAAATGTCAATGAATTTGTCCTTTACCATAGAATCCTTGCCAAATCACCTAAAGCACAGTTACTTATTGTAACAGGTGTTATCCAGGGACAGCAGGAAGCTATTCTCACATGTGGGTGATGTCATCCACAGAGCCCGGATGCGGACAGCCTCGCAAGCAGACTTGCTTGTAGAAAACTTAGAAGTTTCGAGTCTGCTGCACCGTGCATGCGCGAATGCCTTCCCACCCAGCACATGACGTGTCTCCTCAGTTCAGATAGCTAGCAGAGCAGCAAGCCAGGGAAGGTGGGTGGGTTGTGAGAATAGCTACCTGCTGTCACTGGATAATACCTCTTACAGTAAGTAACTGTGCTTTATCCCAGGACAAGCAGGCAGTCTATTCTCACATGTGGGTGACCTCCAAGCTAACCATGATGGGATGGTGGGAGTGTTGGCAACTTAGGAGAATAAATTTTGCAATACTCTCTGGCCAAAATGGCCATCCCATCTGGAGAAAGCATCCAGACAATAATGAGAGGTGAAAGTATGAACCGAGGACCAGGTGGCAGCTTTGCAAATGTCCTAAATAGGAGTGGATCTGAGGAAAGCTACTGAAGCCGCCATGGCTCTGACTTTGTGGGCTGTGACTCGACTCTGTAGATGCAGTCCAGCTTGAGCATATCAGAAAGAGATACAAGCAGCCATCCAATTGGAGATGGTATGCTTAGAAATTGGATGTCCCAACTTGTTTGGATTGAATGAGACAAATAGTTGAGGAGCAGATCTGTGTGGTTTGGTGCGTTCTAAGAAGAAGGCCAAAGCACGCTTACAGTCCAGGGTATGAAGAGCTGAGTCTCCAGGATGAGAATGAGGCCTTGGACAAAACACTGAAAGTACAATGGATTGATTGAAATGAAATTCTGAAACCACTTTAGGTAGGAATTTAGGATGAGTACAGAGGATCACCTTGTCTTGAAGGAAAATTGTGAAAGGTGGATTAGCAACTAAAGCTTGCAGCTCACTGCCTCTTCGAGCAGATGTGAAGGCAATGAGAAACACCACTTGCCAAGTGAGATATTTCAGATGAGCCGTAGACATTGGTCCAAATGGAGGCTTCATCAACTGAGCAAGAACAACATTGAGATCCCAAACCACTGGAGGCGGTTTGAGAGGAGGTTTGAGAGGAGATTTGACATTGAAAAGTCCTTTCATAAATCTGGAAACCACAGGATGAGCAGAAAGGGGTTTCCCTTCAATAGGCTGATGAAAAGCAGCAATTGCACTAAGATGGACTCGAATGGATATAGACTTGAGGCAAGAGTAAGATAAGTGCAGAAGATAATCCAAGACGGAAGACAAGAAGGTATCTGGAGGCTCCTTGTTGTGAGAGATGCACCAGGTAGAAAATCATAGTCCATTTTTTGGTGGTAGCACTGTAGTGGCAGGCTTTCTGGAAGCCTCTAAAATGTCCCGAACAGGTTGAGAAAACTGAAGAGGAGTTATGTTGAGAGGTACCAAGCTGTCAGGTGTAAAGACTGCAGGTTGGGATGATGAAGAGATCCTTGACTCTGTGGAAGCAGAGATGGAAAAACTGGTAGAAGGTATGGCTCCCTGCTGCTGAGCTGAAGTAGAAGGGAGAACCAGGATTGCCTGGGCCACTGAGGAGCTATCACTCCGAGATGCTTTTGTCTGTTCTTAGTTCCACCTTTTTTTTTCTTCCCTTTTTTTTTTTTTTTTCTTCTAAATTTTTTCTTTTTCTTCCCCTAATCTTTCGATCTCTTCCTACCTTTTTTCTCTCTATTTCACCCTTTTCCTTATCTTTTCTCTTCTTCATCTGATTGGTTCCAACTTATTTAACCAACCGCTTTAATAAAAGCGATCCTACCCAATATGTTTTTCCCTATCCCCACTATTTCCCTCTCTTCCCCAAAATATGTAACTTTCCCCCCCCCTTCCCCTCATATCCTCACTTTCATGTTAGTCAAGTTATGTCTTTAATGTTCACCCACCACATTTTATATTTTAAATTTTTTCTTTTTCTTTTTTCCTCTGTATAAATTTTATTGTGAACCGGCCAGATACTTGGTGATGGTCGGTATATTAAAAAGTTAATAAACTTGAAACTTGATCAGAATCATGGTGGCATGATCGGTCTTGAGCTTGACAAGAGCCTTGAGAATAAGAGGGAATGGAGGGAACGCATATAGGAAGAGGCTCGTCCATTCCAGAAGGAAAGCATCTGCCTAGAGGCGATGAGGAGAGTATATCTTGGAGCACAATTGAGGCAGTTTGTGGTTGTGGGGAGATGCAAAGAGAAAAAATGTGATGTAGCGGGGAGGAATTGAGTGTCCATTCATGAGGTTGCAGAAGATGATTCAATTTGTCCGCCAGACAGTTTTTCTCTCCTTGAATATAGACAGCTTTCAGGAAGGTGTAGTGATGGATCGCCCAGTCCCATACCTTCTGAGCTTCCTGACAAAGAGGGAGAGATCCCGTTCCTCCTTGCTTGTTGACATAGTACATGGCGACGTGATTTAGCATAAGCAGACACTGTGGACGACGACTTAGACTTGAAAAGAGTGACAACCACAGCAGAATAGCTGTTGTTTTCTAAGGCTGCAGCTCAACAGCCATGCTGTATGAGCGTAAGCAGGTCTTGATGGGCACTCAGCCGAAGGCTGCGACCCTTGTGAAGATGCATCAGATCTGCATATATCACGGTCTGCGAGGCCAATCTGGAGCCACCAGAATGACGTGGTCTGGATGAATCAAAATCTGCTGAACAACTTGGCCTATCATAGACCAAAGAGGAAAGCCATACAGGAGAATCTCCTGAGGCCACAGCTACACTAGAGTGTCGAGACCTTCGCTGCTGGTTTAAGATCTTCGACTGAAGAAACGATTTGCTTTCTTGTTTTTTGTCATGTCCATAAGGTCGAAGTGGGGCTGGCCCCAGCAACACACTATGGCTCTGCTCGCCTGGATATAGTCCGTCTGCTGAGAAAGTTGGCTTGAACATTATCAACTCCAACCACATGCACTGCTAATAGCACTTGGCGGTGACATTCTACTCATAGAAAAATAAGGCAGGCTTCCTGAGCCAGAGGAATGCTCTTGGTCCCTCTCCCTGGCGATTGATATAGGCTATTGCCATCACATTGTCGCAGAAGACCCTGACCACTTGGCCCTGAGCTCCAACCAGTTGATGGACTACTTTTTCCGAAAGGGCGTCCAACACCCCTGAACAGGACGACGACTGCAATGGGCTCCTCAGCCCCAAAGGCTGGCATCTGTCATTACCATGATCCAGGAGGCAATGCGGAGCAGTACATCCCTGCAGAGCGATTGCGGGAGAAGCCACCAGTCCATGCTTGCTTGGGCCTCCAGAATCCATGACAAACAAGTCTGCAAGGCATCTTGGTGTGGCGTCCAGTGAGAGAGTAAGGCATGTTGAAGAGGACACGCGTGCACTCTTGTCCAAGGAACTACATCCGGTGTGGCAACCATGGATCTTAGAACCTGAAGATAATCCCATGCCAAAGGAGCTGGCCACTCTAGAAGAAAAGAAATCTGGGCATACAGCTTCTGACTGCGAGCTTCCAGTAAACAGACATGACCTGCAGCTACATCAAAGAGGACTCCCAGGTATTACAGCGACTGCATGGGTGTCAGATGGCTCTTCCTGAAGTTGATAATCCAGCCCAGGTCTTCCAGCACCTGCTCCACAGTGTGCCGTCCCTTGGCCAATGAAGCTCTCATCAGCCAGTCATCCAAATAAGGATGAACTACAAACCCATTTCTTACAGGTAAGCTGCTACAATCATCATCACCTTGGTGAAGCAAAGGGAAGCTGTTGGCAGCCCAAGGGCAGAGCCAAGAATTGGTAATGCTGTTCCAGGACATGAAAGCACAAGAATTTGTGGTGGGCTGGAAATATTGGAATGTGCAAGTAGGCTTCCGTGATATCCAGATAGGCAAGGAACTCTCCCAGGGCCACTGCTGCAATGACCGATCGCACTGTCTTCATGCGAAAGCGTAGAACCTTGAAAGTCGCATTCACGTGCTGAGGATCCAGAATAGGCCTCCAATCTTCTGAGCTTTCTTTGGCATGATAAAGTATTTAAAGTATCTGCCAGCATGGTTAAAACGTGAAGTGAAAGAGGCTATTAGAGCAAAAAAATATATCCTTTAAAGAATGGAAAAAGGATCCGAATGAAGAAAATAAGAAGAAACACAAGCACTGGCAAGTTAGATGCAAGCATTGATAAAGACAGCTAAGAAACTTGCAAAAGAGGCAAAAACTCATAGCAATCATTTTTAGGTATATCAGAAACGGAAAACCTGTGAGGGAATCTATGGGACCGTTGGATGATCAAGGAGCAAAAGGGGCGCTCAGGAAGGATTAGGCCATAGCGGAAAGACTGAATAAATTTTTTGCTTCGGTCTTTACGGAAGAAGATGTAAGAGATATAACTGAACCGGAAATGGTTTTCAAGGGTGATGATGCGGAGGAACTGAAAGAAATCTCAGTGAATCTGGAAGATGTACTAAACCAAATCAAGTTAAAAAGTGATAGATCACCTGGAATGGATGGTATACATCCCAAGGTACTAAAAGAACTTAAACATGAAATTGCTGATCTGCTGTAAGTGATCTGTAACGTGTAGTACCTGAAGATTGGAGGGGTGGCCAATGTTACGCTGATTTTTAAAAAGGGTTCCAGGGGAGATCCAGGAAACTACAGACCGGTAAGATGGGCAAAATGGTAGAAACAATTATAAAAAATAAAATTGTGGAACACGTAGACAAACATGATTTAATAAGACAGAGTTAGCATGGGTTCAGATGAGGGAGATCTTGCCTCACAAATTTGCTTGACTTCTTTGAAGGTGTGAATAAACATGTGGATAAAGGTGAGCCGGTTGATATAGTGTTATCTAGATTTTCAGAAAGCTTTTGATAAAGTTCCTCACGAGAGGCTCCTGAGAAAATTAAAGTGTCATGGGATAGGTGGCAAAGTTCAGTTGTGGATTAGGAATTGGTTATCGGTTAGAAAACAGAGGGTAGGATTAAATGGTCATTTTTCTCAGTGGAGGAGAACAGTGGAGTGCCGCAGGGGTCTGTACTAGGACCAGTGCTATTTAACTTATTTATAAATGATCTGGAAATTGGAATGAGTGTGGTGATTAAATTTGCTGATGACACTAAACTGTTCAAAGTTGTTAAAATGCATGCGGATTGTGAAAAATTGAAGGCGGAGCATAGGAAATTGGAAGATTGAGTGTCCAAATGGTAGATGAAATTTAATGTGGATAAATTCAAAGTGATGCACATTGGGAAGAATAACCTGAATCACAGTTACCAGATGCTAGGGTCCACCTTGGGGATTAGCGCCCAAGAAAAGGATCTGGGTATCATCGTAGACAATAAGATGAAACCTTCCGCCCAAAGTGTGGCGGCGGCCAAAAAAAGCAAACAGGGTGCTAGGAATTATTAAAAAAGGGTTGGTTAACAAGACTATGAATATTATAATACCCCTGGATCGTTCCATCGTGTGACCTCATCTGGAGTATTGCATTCAGTTCTAGTCTCCTTATCTCAAGAAAGATATAGTGGCGTTAGAAAAGGTTCAAAGAAGAGCGACCAAGATGATAAAGGGGATGAAATTCTTCTTGTATGAGGAAAGACTCAAACGGTTAGAGCTCTTCAGCTTGGAAAAGAGACAGCTGAGGGGAGATATGATTGAAGTCTACAAAATCCTGAGTGGAGTAGAACGGGTACAAGTGGATCAATTTTTCACTCCATCAAAAATTACAAAGATGAATTGCTAGTAATAAGGGTTCAAGAGCAAGATCAAATAGCAGGGGAGATAATTATATTGCCAAGCTTGAAACCAGCAATGGAAGAGTTGTTGTGAGTGGTCAATAATAAGTAATAATCACCTGTACGCGATTGTGGAGCGGAGAGGACAATTGCATACAGACACAGGAAAGCGCTTGCATGAGGTTACAGTGCAGTGGGCAACGTTCCAGAACGTAAGGTAACCATTGGAGGCAGTGCAGCTTTTGCCTGTGTACGGAATCTTGTGAACTCTCGCAAAATTCAGCACCTCTCCTGGCGGTGATTGCTTAATGTAAGATGGTGGTTGTGTCCGGTGCTGGAGAAGGTGAGAGCTGAAGGCGGTTGCGGACATGACCACTGGACACTTAAGGCACAAGTTTTCTTGGCACAAGTTGGATATTGATTCTCCCCTCTACAAAAAAGCCTAGAGGACTACACCAAAATCTTGTCTCTTGCAGTTGATACTTTAGAATCTAAATCACAATTTTGCATGAGATAAAACTCTTTATAGTTTATAAATCTTTCCTTAATTGCTTCTGATAATTTCAGCTATACATAGCTGAAAGCAGTGCAACATGCACAAAGTGAAAAACTATCTAAACTTCACTTTCTGCATGTTGCACTGCTTTCAGCTGTGTATAACTGAAATCATCAGAAGCAATTAAGGGACCGGGATCTAAGATGGCGGATTGAACGGTCAGCTGAGCGTTCTGGCATAGACGCTCGAGTAAGAATCTGTTTTTCCTTGCTTCTAAGAGAAGTTTATCTCTGAAATGCCGAAAAGGAGGGGCCGCAGTGCCGCAGGAGCCTCGCGGCATTCCGGTCCAGCCAGGCTCGGTAATATCGACGAGCTCCTGTGCCGAATGCAGGAAGTGTCAGCAGCGTCGACACCCCCGTTGGAGGCACTCTGTATCAAGACAGAGGTGGTTTTCCCGGGACTGGAGATCATGTTGAGCCCTGACGCCATAGCACCTCCTCCTCTTCCTCAGACTGCCAGCTCCCCGCGGGTGGAGGAGCAATCGGAAGGCAGTGAGCTTTTCTCCCCGGAGGCTTTGGATATCAGAGAGGGGAGCTTGGAATTGGATTACCTACATCTGCAGGAGAGTCCCATGGAGCCTGAGGTTTCTACTATTGTGATCGGGAGAGTCGCCACCAGGAGGAGAGGTTAGTTGGTGTGAACACAAAAATTGAACCTGAAAAACATTCCATCACATTAGAGAAACCCCGAGAGGTAACTCTGGATGCCATTTGGGATTTCGTGGCAAACCTGACCAAATCAATTAAGCCTCAATTGTTTCAGCTGGAACAAAAACTAAATACTCATGAAACGTGAAATTAAAAATCTCAAAACTGACTTAAAAGATCTTAAAAACTCAAATGTTCTCTCTAAACAGATTACAGAAACACTAGTGAGAGATAACATAAATCTGAGAAGGAAATTGGAATCTTTAGACAACTTTTCTCATAATAACAACCTCAGATTAATTAACTTTCCTAGAGTAGCAACAATATCTCCTAGAGATATATTAAAACACTATATGATGGAAGTACTAGAAATTTCAGAAGAATTGTTGCCACCATTTACCCAGGTTTATTATTTGCCTATACGAAAAGAAGAACAACATCATCAAAAAATACAAAAACTACAAGATGATCAGTGGCCACTAAATATTTCAATGATATTAGAACGTTTGGACAGGGAAATGGCTAAACTGGCAACATTAAACTAAACTAAACCTTAAGTTTATATACCAAATCATCTCCACGAATGTTGTGGAGCTCAGCACGGTTTACAAGAATTTAAAATATAGGAAGAGAAGGAAAAAAAAAAGGTTTATATGAACTTATATATAGAAGAGAAGAGTAAGGGGGGATAGAATTACATTTTAGCGAAAAGCCAGATTTTCAATTGCTTGCGGAATAATTGGAGAGAGCCCAGGTTCCGCAGCAGGGTAGTAAGGTCGTTCCAAAGACCTGCAATTCTGAAGAGAAGGGATTTTCCCAGTTTGCCTGCATAGCGAATACCATGTAGAGAGGGGAAGGATAATTTATACCTTTGGGCGGTCTGGTAGAGTCAGGACTAGAGGAGTTATAAGATAGTGGGATTAAGGGAGGAAGGATGCCATGAATGATCTTAAAAGCAAGGCAGGAGCATTTGAAATGGATTCTGGAAATCACTGGGAGCCAGTGAAGTTTGGCTAAGAGTGAGGAGACATGGTCAGACTTGCGTTTTGCAAAGACCAACTTGGCTGCAAGTATTTTGGATTAGCTGGAGTCTTTAAATCTTTTTTTTTTATAGGCTTAAGTAGATGGCATTGCAGTAGTCTAATTTGGAGAGGATGAAGGATTGGACAAGGACGGAGAAATGTTGTTGGAGAAAATAGGATCTTACTTTCCTCAGCATGTGGAGGCTGAAAAAGCATGATTTAGCCAAGGAGCTGAGGTGGTCATTGAGGGAGAGAGAAGAATCGATAATGATGCCAAGGACCTTGCTTGAGAACTTAAGCTGCAGTGCAGTGCAGCACCTGAGGGTAGTGCGAAGAGGGTGGGCAGGTGTTCTAATTTTGGGCTGAGCCAGAATAATTTTGTTTTTGATTCATTCAATTTCATCTGTACCGAGAAGGACCAGGAATGGAGTCTCATTATGCAAGCTGTAATGTTCTCGTGGAGGTTGGTGAGGTTCTGGTCTGTCTCAAGGAGGCCAAGGATGTCATCAGCGTATGTGTAGATTGTTTCAAGGAGGAGTTTCAGGGAGGACATATAGATGTTAAAGAGAATAGGGGATAGGGGTGATCCCTGAGGGACACCGCAAGATGGTGTCCAAGGAACGGACATGGTGCCATTTGTGTTGACAGTGTAGGAGCGAGAGCTTAGGAAGTTTGAGAACCACTTTAGGACGGTGGATTCAATTCCTATCTCGGAAAGTTGATAAAGTAGTATGTCGTGGTGGACAACATCGAAAGCTGCAGAGAGATCGAATTGTAATAGGACAGCAAATTTGTTACGAGAATGTAGTTGTTGCATCTTAAAAATTAAGGAAACTCCTTACTGTAGCCTTAGCACCAGATAAAAACTAGTTGCTTAGACTTTTCTTCAAAAATAAACTAAAAGAATTTCTTGAGGATTTTTCTTCCATTAAAAAGACATTACCCTTGGCTATTAGAGTGGAGTATTGTGAGTTTTGTTGTATTTCATACATTATCCACTTCACTATCATTGTTATTGGATGTAAAATACAAATGTTTCCAGACTTGGCATGAGATACACAAAAACGCCGTCATGAATTTTTGATCTTAAAACCGGGAGTTACTGCTCTTGGAGCAACTTTTTTTCTCCGTCACCCATGCAAATGTGTGATACAGTATCAAATGCAAAAATATGTTTTCTTTGATCTTACCCAACTGACAACCTTTTTGTCGGCTGCTCGCCTGAAAGCAGGGACAGCATGAGTGCTTTTTGTTTAATTTGGACAGTTCCTTCAGCTGACTGAATTTTCTGTTTTCTTCTTTCTCTGATTTGTTTTTGGTAATAGCTCGCTGAATATACTTCCTGGATTCTGGTATTGAGGACTTGAGCTGAAGTTAAGCTTTAATTCCTTATTATGGTTGTTTATATTATTATGATTTGTAATGTTTGTTTGTTTCCTCACTTAACTTCATCTTTCTGTACAAGTGGACAATTGATATGTTTTTGGAAAATATGATACATTTAAAAAAGAAAAAAAAAAAAAGCAGCAATTAAGGAAAGATTTATACACTGTAATGAGTTTTACCTCATGCAAAGTTATCATTTCTTTAATAAGACATTATCTATTTTTTTTTTTTTTTTTTTTGCGACCCTCCAAGTACCTACAAATCCAAAATGTGGCCCTTTAAAGGGTTTGAGTTTGGGACTGCTGCTATAAAGGGTCCTTTGCAGCCCACAACCAGTACGTATTTTTCAGTCTCAAGATATGTCATAGAGTATTATAGTTTAACCTAATGTAAGATTCAATTAACCTGTCTCTCCTTTCTAAGTTGCTTTTCTGATTAATCACAGAAAAAAAAACATCAAATCTGACAAAAACACAGTCATCAAATTCACCAAAAATTGTAAAAGCTAGTTTTAATTCCACTTATAAAACATGCATCCGCACAAAACATTTCAGGAAAGGGAAAATGCCACTTCCAAACTGAAAAATATTTAAGCAGAAATGCTTTAAGTAGAAATACGAATGATTATAGTTTTGAATACTAGTGCCTCAGAGATGAATAGGTATGTTAAGTCAACTGTAGACAAAGTGCTAAATATATCATTTGAAAGTTAACTCACCCATTAAAAAGCATCCAGTGTGGCATTTGGAAAACATGCAATGGGAAAAGAAAAATTAGACAAAAAACAACATTGTATTAATTTTCTAGCATCAAATCTGCATTTTGTCACAAAATAACTTCTCAGGTCCTGTCCCTGCACTATCTCCTCCATCTAGCCTGCCATACAATAAAACTGCCACATCTAGACCTTTCCCTTTAATGTTTTATAGAAACATTCAGGACATTGTTTCAAAGTCTCAAAAAAATTCTTACCCAACACCTATCAAATTACAATCCACTTCTCTTCAGAACCTTGCCCTGAACATTTCACAATTCTTGTAGCATAATACCTTTCCATTTTGATATACAGTGGTAACTTTGTTTGCGAGCATAATTTATTCCAGAAGCATGCTCATAATCCAAAGTGCTTGTATATCAAAGCCGCAATGGCAACTCGGATGATTCGTTCCAAACTTAATAGGTACACATCTCTCCAACTGGAGCCGACACCTGACCTGACCCAACCCAACCCATATCCCTTGTCTTCTCCCACTACTGTCCTCCACTTTGACAACCCTCCCTGAGAACTGGCTTTGCTGCTCCCTCCCTTCGTGACCGAGATAGCCTCCTCCTCCCATTGACCAGCCCTGTGCTTACCCGTGCGCCAGTGCTGAAAGTACCTGTCGCTGGTTCTCTGCTGGGCTGCTGCGGGGCCTTGAGCATCTGCACATGCACAAGGCCTTCTGGCTCTCACCCTCTCCGAGATTCTCATGAGATTTGAGAATCTCAGAGAGGGTAAGAGCCAGAAGGCCTTGAGCATGTGCAGATGCTCAAGGCCCCGCAGCAGCCCAGCAGAGAACCAGCAGCAGGCACTTTTAGCACCGGCACACAGGTAAGCACAGGGCTGGTAAGTGGGGGGGAGGAGGCGATCTCTGTCACAAAGGGAGGGAGCAGTGCCGGTGGCCTCGGGAGAACAGCAAAGCCTGTTCCTGGGGTGGGGGTTCGCAAATCGAGTCAATGCTTGGTTTGCGATTTACAGTTTGCTCGAGTGTTTTGCTCGTCTTGCAAAACACTCACAAACCGAGGTTTGACTGTATATACTAAACAAACCCTATATTTTCTATCCCATTATATCAGTATTTATAATTCTAAAATTAAAGCTAGGCTAGGTGGTGACATGGCTAATGATTTATTATATCCTTTATTGTCCTGTTTAACTGCACATAGAAAAACTACAGTGCATTCTCGCTATTCACGTGTTCAATATTTGCAATTTTGCATATCTGTGGGTGTGCAAATTGAATAGCTATTCACCATTCATGCTGCTGTGTTTGCATATTCACTGACCTGAGCATTAAAAAATTGGCCTTCTTTGCTTTTACTTTTGCTTCTGAAAAGGGCCACCTAGTGTCCAGGGAGTCAGTTAGAAGCAACTAATGCAAAAAACAAACATGTGATGACATTTTTTTTTATATATCAGTAATAGGAAGAAGTGCAAAAGTGGCATTGTGAGACTCAATGGTGAAGGGGAGAAATATGTAGAAGCTGATAAAGAAAAGGCTAAATTGTTTAATACTGACTGACCTTTTCAATGCTTCTCTAGAGTCGGGAGTACTACCGGAGGACTGGAGAAGGGCAGATGTGGTCCCTCTCCACAAAAGTGGAAATAAGGAAGAAGTAGGGAATTACAGGCTGGTAAGTCTGACTTCTGTGATAAGCAAATTAAATGGACACACTTTTAAAACAGAGAATGGTGAGGTTTCTGGATTCACTAGAGGTAGGTCTTGTCAGACAAATCTGATCAATTTCTTTGACTGAGTGACCAGAGAATTGGATAGAGGGAGTACGCTAGATGTCTGTGTATTTAGATTTTAGCAAAATCTTTGAAAGTGTTCAACACAGATGTCTAATAAACAACAGAGTGCCCTCGGGATGGGTCACAAAGTGACGGGCTGTGTCACAAACAGGTTGAGTGGAAGATGACAGAGAGGGTCAATGGAGATTGCTCTGAGGAAAGGGATGTGACCAGCGGTGTGTTCAAGGTTCTGTTCTTGGGCCTGCTCTTTTTAACATTTTTATAAGCGATATTGCTGCAGGGCTGTCAGTTAAGATTTGCCTCTTTGCAGATGATACCAAAATCTGCAACAGAGTAGATACCCTGGATGGTGTGAACAACATGAAGAATGACCTAGCAAAGCTTGAAGAATGGTCTGAAATTTGGCAGCTAAAATTTAATGCTAAGAAACACAAGGTCATGCATTTAGACTGCAAAAACCCAAGGAAATGGTACAGTTTAGGGGGTGAAGAACTTATATGCACGACAGAAGAGTGGGACTTGGATGTGATTATATATGATGATCTTAAGGTGGCCAAACAGGTTGAAAAGATGATGGCGAAAGCTAGAACGATGCTAGGGAGAGGTATGGCCAGTAGGAAAAAGGAGGCAATGATGCCCCTGTAAAAGACTCTGGTGAGACCTCATTTAGAATATTGTGTGCAATTCTGGAGACCGCACCTTCAAATATATATATAAAAAGGATGGAGTCGGTTCAGAGGAAGGCTACTAAAATGGTGCGTGGTCTTCTTCATAAGGTGTATGCGGACAGACTTAAAGATCTCATTATGTATACTTTGGAGGAAAGGTGGAAGAGGGGAGATATGATAGAAATTTAAATACCTACGTGCTGTAAATGCTCATGAGTCGAGTCTCTTTCATTTGAAAGAATGAGAGGGCATAAGATGAAGTTAAGAGGTGATAGGCTTAGGAGTAAGCTAAGGAAATACTTTTTTTTTTTTACAGAATGGGTGGTAGATGCGTAGACAAGCTAAGGAAAAAGAGGAAGCTATTCATCTGTCAGTTTGTGAAGACACACTGGAAAGTTCCAAAACAACATCTATGGTTTGTGATGAGTGAATGGAAAAGGAAGACAAGTGGCTAAATTTGTGGATAATGCAAATGCTGGACGAATAAAAATAAAAAAAACAAACAGTAGACAGCACTGTTGTGAGGATGAAAGCTAAAGAAATTTATAAACACATCACTGAGGGACAGGAAAATGTGAAACCCTTTTCTGTGAGTTCAGATTGGTTAGCGCATTTTAAAAAAGAATATGCATTAAAAAATGTAAGCCTTTCCAGGGAGACAAGTTCTCAGCCGACAACAAAACTGCAGAAGATTTTAAAAAAATACCTGCTAACTGTAATTGAAGAAAAGGGGTATGGCCAGAGCAGGTCTTCAATGTTGATGAGACTGACTTGTTTTATAAGCAGACTGGGAAATGGACATATATAATGAAAATGGCAGCAAAAGTCCCAGGTTTCAAGGCATTTAAAGATCATGCCACCCTGTTATTGTGTGCCAATGCCAAGGGTGATTTCAAAGCCTCTTATGGTCTACAGCAGGGGTGCCCACACTTTTTGGGCTTGCGAGCTACTTTTAAAATTACCAAGTCAAAATTATCTACCAACAAAATTTTTTTAAAAAACACAAAGCACACTGTACGCATAGAAAATGTTAATCATCATTTATATTGCGGGTTTTTCAAAGAGGTCAAGGCAGATGACTTTATGCAATGTCACCTCAGTAACAACTATACAAAAATAGACAAATATACCCCCCTCCCTTTTTACTAAACCGCTATAGTGGTTTTTAGCACAGGGAGCTGCGCTGAATGCCCCGCGCTGCTCTCGACGCTCATAGGCTCCTCGCGCTAAAAACAGCTATTGCAGTTTAGTAAAAGGGGGCTATAGTGCAAAATATATACAGCAGATATAAATTCTCAAAATGGAAACATTTTGATCACTAAATTGAAAATAAAATCATTTTTCCTATCTTTGTAGTCTGGTGATTTCATGAATCTCTGGTTGAACTTTAGTCTTCTGACTGTGCATCTACTATTTCTTCCCTTCTTTCAGCCTGCTGTATGCTTCCAGATCTCATTCCCTCCCCCAACTTTTTCTTCCTCTCTCCTTGCTGTCCTCCCCTTTCTTTCTTGCAGTCTTCCTGTCTATCTTTCTCTCTCCATGCCCCCTTTCTTTCTGTCTTCCTGTCCCCTCTTTGTCTCCCTGCCCCTATTTCTTTCTGTCTGTCTTTCTCTCTCCTTGCCCGCTTTCTTTCTGTCTCCCTGCTCCCCCTTCTTTCTGTCTCCCTGCCTGCTCCCAAGCCACTGCCGCCGCCATCGGGGAATAGGCCTCCAAACCGCCGCCACCATCGGGGACCAGGCCTCCAAACCACTACCTCCCCCCTCCTCCCCTAGGAGTCAAACACTACCTGTCACAAACTGCTGCATGGAACGGGAGTTTTCTGCATGTATGTGCAAGGACGGTCCCCCCCCGGGGACATCAATGAAGCTGAAGCCAGACCGATGTTATCAACGTCTACAAATGTGCAAATAGGAATTCAATCGGTTCTCTTCCCCCCCCCCCCGAATCCGTCCTTCCTCCCACTTCCACCCTCCACACCGCCGTCTCCGAAGGCGCTCACAATCAACCCCCCAGAGTTCGCGCTCTCTGCCGCTTTCTGACCCCCAGTCCCTGCCCCACTTCCTATTTCCGATGGGGCGGCCCGTGGCAGAGGGGAAAGCTCCAGGGCTGGCTTGGGAATCCCTGAGAGAAAGTAGGATGGGGGAGGGGAGGGAGGTTGACTGACTGACTGGCACCGTTCCGTGCAGGTAGTGAGAGGAGCTGCTAGGTGCGCAAGGACCGACAGGATGCTTTGGGTCCGTCTGGCTCCTGGGAAGCAAGTAGAACGCAAAGGCAACACGATCGACTCGTGTTGCCTTCACGATCTACCGCTTGATCGCGATCAACCTTTTGGGCACCCCTGGTCTACAGAGTCTAAAATCCTCATGCGCTTAAAGGGAAGAACAAGAACTGCATGCCAGTCCAATGGAGATAGAATCATAAAGCTTGGATGTCTGAATTATTCTGGGGTTGGTACAAAAACTGTTTCATCCCAG